>NW_027468609.1:30047363-30699863 GCF_046254945.1 Alosa pseudoharengus | reverse complement strand
AGAGTACTATGTGTACGTGTGTACGTGAGTGTGTTTGCAGATGTGTACTTGTGTTTTACAAAAGCACAACTTCAAAGGCGTTATCATGGACCTTCCGTTAATGAGGTTGTTCTGCGGGAGAAACCTGACCTTGCCTTTCATATGGGCTGTTTTCTAATTGTCTTTTGTCTGTGAATTCAGCGTGTCTCGCTTTGAAATTAGGGAAAAGATGGCTGCAGATGGTGCTGTCGAATGTTTCACCAAAGCGCTACCGAGCACCACAGTCTCTGTCAGCTTGCCCTCTTCTGAGAATGAGAGTGTTTGTGTGAGTGTGTGTTTGTATGTGTGTGTATATGTGTGTGTATATGTGTATATGCGGACACCCGCACAGCCCAATCAGATGCCAGCCGCAGCTCTGGCACGCATGCAGAGCTGGCAGATCAGAGAGCTACCAGCTCCCACTCTCCAACCATAGGGGACATGGAGAGAGAGAGAGAGAAAGAGAGAGAGAGAGAGAGAGAGAAAGAGAGGAGCATTAAGAGTTCAGAGAAAGCTATGAATGAAAGAGTGGAGAAAGAGAAAGAGAGAGAGAGAGAGAGAGAGGGGCAGAAAGAGAGACTAGGGAGTCACCATGGAGAAGAGCAATTTGTAGATGAAAGGAGAGAAGATGGGACCTCTCACCTGACGAGTGGCTAGAGGGTGGCAGAGTGGGCATGTGAGAAAGGGCATCTTAATTGGGCACTCAGACCCCATTTCTGCTCAGTTTCAGAGAGTGTGCATGCGGCCAAACACTCGCAGGGGCAACATGGGAGTGGAGAAATCCCACAGAGCAGCGAGAGGACATGAAGCAGAGGGTTTAACGCCTCCGCTCGCCAATGTGTGTGGAAGTGAATATGTGTGTGTGTGTGTGTGTGTGTGTGTGTGTTTGTGTCTGTCCTTCCTGGCTCAGTGTGTTTGTGTATACAGAGAAGTGAGGCCAGGGTGGCGTGTGTTTGTGACGAGTGGGTGTGTTTGTGGGTCTCTTTCTGTTTGAGTGTGTGCGTGTGTGTGCGTGTGTGTGTGTGCGTGTGTGTGTCTGAGCGAGAGAGTACCTGCATCTGTGCATTTATGTTTTATGTTCTTATTCCAAGACCCTACTGTTTATCTCATTGAAACAGAAGCGACAAAGTGGTGGAACTGGTAGAGTGAATGAAGCTCATTTCCACACTGATTTACTTTATCCCTCTGTATTAAAGTGAGCGGAGCGCAGAGCCAAGACTGAGAGTCCAGGACAAGTTGCTGCATACCAAGTGGTCTGAAGAACGGGGTGTGAAAATCATTAATGTTGTCCAGTAGTAGTGTTTAGTGTCCAGTTTAGTGGTGTCCAGCCATCTACATTTGCCAAAAATATGAAATAATGGTGGTAATTAGTGGTAACCATGGTGCTGAAACTAAAGCATTCACACCATGAATGTTTCCAATTACATTCAGAAATGTTGTGTTATGAGGGATATTCAGGGGATAGTATAACTTAGTTGGCCAATGCCAACAACAGGTCCCTCTTGTGCTATGCACCAAAACGGTCTTTAGGCCTGGCTCTAAAAATCAGGTTTAAAAGCCATCTTGGGTGACTTCACATGCTGTATATGTTTTTCACATTGCAATATAACCACAGTGCCAGAGAAACTAAAAGAGCTATAAGCTTATGTGGCCAGAGGAGCAACACCAACTTTTCTTTCTCTCCCTCCCCCCTCTCTCTCCATCCCTCCCTTTCTCTCAATCTTTCTCCCCTTTCTTCCAGTCCATCAGTGCCTGCGGACGTTAATCCCTTTTCTTATATAAATAGCTCTTTGGTGTGGAGGGGTAGCTACCGCATGGAGCTCTCACCCTTCTGTCCCCTGAAGCCGGAGCCAGGATGAGCGGGGCGTTGGGTTGGCACACGGCACAGCCTGGGGCCCGGCGCGGCGCTGGACGCCAGTACAGATGGAGGGCATGGCTGGGCAATGCCAGCCTGTCAGGCGGATTAAAACGACTCATTTATTCTCCCAAGCATCTCACAAAGCGACCGGGCCAGAGCAGGGTGGCACGGAGAGGCCAGGCCGAGGTGAGGAAGGTGTGTGTGTGTGTGTGTGTGTGTGTGTGTGTGTGTGTGTGTGTGTGTGTGTGTCTGTGTGTGTGTGTGTGTGTGTGTGTGTCTGTGTGTCTGTGTGTGTGTGTGTGTGTGTCTGTGTGTCTGTGTGTGCAGGGTAGGGTTTAAAATAAAGGATGGGTTTTGAAAGTGAGATTTTGAGGTCTTACTTGCAGGTCTTGCCCCCTTCTTGCTTGTTTGTTAGCTTCCTTCTCCTCCTATTCTTCAAGCTAATTCCTTTCTCTCCCCCATCTTTCTCTCTCTCTCTCTCTCTCTCTCTCTCTCTCTCTCTCTCTCTCTCTCTCTGTTTCTCTCTTAATCTCTGTCGCCAACTATCTATCCCTCGTCTGTTTTTCTGGCTTTTTTTCGGCCATTACTTATCTTTCTGTGGCTGCCAGAAGCCATTACGGAAGGCAGTGTGCGGAAGGCGGCCAGCGGGGCGGCATCCCCCCCGCGCACGGGTGACAGATTGCCGCTCCGCATTGGTGGCAGTGCGGGCGAGGGCGGAAGCCGATTGGCTCCCAGGGCCAGGAAGTGGGCACTGAGGGATGGCAGAGTGGGGGAGGACAGGAGGAGGAGGCTTGAGAGAGAGAAAGAAAGAGAGAGAGAGAGAGAGAGAGAGAGAGAGAGAGAAAGGGAGAGGGATGACAAGACCTAGCTGTGTGACCTTTCGCATTAGGTGAGATACTTAAAGAGGCAGCGACTCTTTTTCCCCCCTCCTCTCCTCTTTTCTAGCTTCTTTTGCTTGTTTTTTTTCTTAAAATGTCTGTGCTTGGCAGAGGTGGGCACCGTGGTGTGTCCAGCTTTTACACAGATGCCAGAGCATGGAGAGGCAAGGGGCTGAGTGCCATCTAGGGTCGGATGCCCTTTACGAGCTGCGCCATGCCTGTGAGTGGACGGAGGGTGAGAGAGGGGACGACTGGAGCGCCCTGCAGCTCTGGCACACAGGCATCACCGAGTTCTTCAAAAACAAAGGTCTCGCTGTCCAGTGGGTCAGGTCAATTCAGACCGGCCATAAAAGCAAGTTCAATGCTTTGATTATTAGTTCAAGGATGAGTATTTAATCCTGAAGGGTTAGTAAAACTACCGGTATGCCCACATACACCCACCATTTCTAACAGTATTCTCATGTTTTGCTAGGAAAAGGATGTCTGCTTAAATCTGCACATCTAATATATAAACATTGTATGGAAAAGTAAACAGAACATCAATAAGATGGGCAACAGAAGGGCAATATCTTCCCCAGACAGCAAAAGCAATGACACCGGACTATGTCAAGGGCACTGACAGAGCCAGAGACATACAATGAGGGGCAAAAGAGAGGGATAGGAGGGACAAGGAGAAAGGAGTAAACAGCAAACAGATAAATCCCCGGTGCAGTATTGTTTTTGAGCATGTATTTCAGTCCCCTTAAGGACCAGAGCTCGCGGTCAGGCTGCGGTGGCCGCACAATAACAGGCCATGTCACAGACAGGTTAACGGCAGGAGCCCCGCATGCCAGCAACCTCTCCGCCTCTTAAATCCTGCACTCTGGTGTCACTGCCAGGCTGAAGGAGAGAGAGAGAGAGAGAGAGAGAGAGAGAGAGAGAGAGAGGGAGAGAGAGAGTGATAGAGAGAGGGAGAGGGAGAGAGAGATGGCTAAAGGGAGGGAGGGGTAAATGATGGGAGGAGGAGATGTGCGATAGATAGAGAGAGGGGGCATGATGGGGTAAAGAGAGTGAGTTAGAGAGAGAGATTGAGAAAGCGGGAGAGGTGGGGGTGAGACTCTAGAAGGGTTTTATCGGGTCTAATTACTCCCGATAGCTCTAATTTACAGGTTGACAGCGGGGGGAAATCGGCGAGATTCACACTTCCGCGGGTCAGCATCTGTCGCCATTACGAGGCAGACGCGCGGCGCCGGGCGCGGGCAGCCCAGTCGGCTGGTTAGCCAGCGAACGAGTGGACGAGCGGGGAGGAAACCGGAGTAAACAAGGCGCGGCGCGGGTGACAGATTAGCGGAGCGGGCTAAAGGACCTTCCGCTGACACACCATCTCTCTCGCTCGGAGAGTTTGTTTTCGCGGCAGCTGTCACCAATAAAACAGAGAGGCAGGAGAGGAGGGAGGGCGAGAGAGGAAAGAGGCAGGGAAGGGAGGAGGTGGAGAGGAGAGGTGCTGGCTTTTGTTCCAGATCCAGAGATGTAGGTGGTAGATAGAGGGAGAGAGGAGAGAAAGAGAGAGAGAGAAAAAATGAGAAGAAGAGAGAGAGAGGAGAGAATATGAGTGACCTGTTTATCAGTCTGGCTTTTTAAGCTTTATGAGGGAGCACTTCAGAGTGCAAGAGGAGGGTCGAGAGGGAAAGAAAAATAGGACAGGATCTACTTGAACTGCGCTTTTTCTGCTGACTTTCTCATAATTACTTCCTCTGGCGTTCGTCCCCCTTTTATAGGTCCGCGATTACAAATGGCCCGTGTCAGGCTGATGGGGGTAATTTTAGTTCTATTTCCATCGGCGTGTGTGGCACTGAGGGATGCTCGGGCCTAACAGGACAGAAAGCCCGCTGCCGTAAGCAGCATTCGCGAGATTAAACGCAGGCTCTTTCCAAAAAATGCCCCGCCGCCCGTATACCTTTGCCCAACTGACTACCGCTCGTGTCGGGGGCTGTGCCAGCCAAGGGGTCGGTGCCAGGGTGGTGGTGGATGCGCTCTTGCCCCTTTTCAGATGCCCATTGCGCTCGTTCGCCCAGGCCTGGATCCACACACACACACACATGCACACACTCTTGGGGAGGCTCTAATGGAAGCTGGCAAAGGAAGTTTTCCTTCACCTCCAGCTGAAGGGCGTCCTCTCTCCCTGTTGTTGTCTGACGGCATGAGTTTGTGTTTGTGTTGTGTTTGTGTTGTGTGTGTGTGTGTGTGTGTGTGTGTGTGTGTGTGTGTGTGTCTGTATGTGGGGAGTGGTTTCCACCTGAATGCACAGTAGAAAGGACTAATCACCAGATACTGGCCAATTCAGCCCTCAAGTGAACAAGGAAGGTCAGACTGACCAGGGTGTGTTGTGGGTCACTTGTTGATTATAACTCTTGTTAATGGAACATAGATGATGAGTAGGTCATCCTCTGAGCGGAAATGGGAAACTTGATTCGAGTGCAAGAGATGAGGAAATTCTCCATCATACGCTGGACTCCGTCCACAATTTCTCCTGCAGTAATACATTATAAAACATGATAGCAGCAGTGTTGCTGTGACAGTAATTATCACCTTAGTGGCCTACTTAACACTTGTCAAGGGGAGAGCTTGGGAATGGCTAAAATGAACTTTCCAATGCTGCCCAGAGCTGGGACGGCTTTCTGCCTAACAGGCCACTGCTGCTGTTGTCCAATCACCAAATGCATCCATAATACTGTCCCCGCCTCTGGTGTCCAATCACCAAACACATCAATTACACTGTCCCGGCCACTGCCACTGCTGTCCAATCACCAAACCCATCCATCACACTTTTCTGGCCACTGCCACTGCTGTCCAATCACGTAAGACATCCACTGCACTGTCCCGGTCACTGCTGCTGGTGTCCAATCATCAAACCCATCCATAACACTGGATGGGGCGGTAGGAAAGCATCCAGTTTCATATCTAACTCTACACACACACTAATGTCTGTGTGTGTGTGTGTGTGTATTTGTGTGTGTTTCTGCTCAGTGCCATATGGGCGGTCCGGTCTTGTCCCTATCACCCAGAGAGAGGCAGGGGCAAGAGTGGGCCTGAGCCCCCCAGCCCTCTGTGCCCTCCCCTGGCACTGCCACAGGGCACACTCTGCCCATTGCCCACCACCAGCTGCCAGGCCCAGGGCACAGGGCGGGCATGGCTCCCCTACAGCGGAGGAAGAAAACGAATACAACACAGCCACATACAGTAGAAACACATACGTAGACACACACACACACACACACACACACACACACACACACACACACACACACAAACAGACACACATGCACACACACTCTCACGCACACGTCAAGAGTGGAAGTCCTCCATCTCGGTATGATGTAAAAAAAAAAAAACCTGTTCGAACTGTTTGAGAATTTAATTAACTACATTCATTAAGTTGTTACATAAATAAATTACATAAATAAATGTCTTCTAACTATTTCCTCCTTCCTCCTTCCTCAGAAATAGGCCTCACAATTTCATTACTTTCAGTACAATTTTTCTATAGAGAAGCACTATTTCAGTCATTTGCAGGCACATGTGGAATGTGAATCAGAATGAGTGACAAAGCAGGTCAAGACCATGACCAAGGCTGTGGTGTAAGCAGAGAATGTGTATGTGTGCATGTGTTAGCGTGAGTGGAACTGTAGGTGTAAGGTGAGGAATAAGCTAATGTGTAAAACCTAACCCTAACAGGAGAGAATTCTACACCTTAACCATCCACTAAATGGGAACAGAGACTCCCAGTGAGTCAGAGTCTCTCAGAGAGTGTGTGTGTGTGTGTGTGTGTGTATGTGTGTGTGTGTGTGTGTGTGTGTGTATGTGTGCGTGGACAGTGCTGTGTCTCACAGGACAATGTAATTGTGTATCTATGGCTGTCCTTACCATAGGACCTGAAGCCTTTTTTTAAATGAATCATCGCAGATAATGAAAAATGAATATGATATCACAGTGCATCAATAGGATTGATCATTTTCTCTTGGGTTGCATTTGTGTTCATTTTCATTATGAGCCACTCGGATGAAGAATGCAAGCACTTACTCTTGCAAATAGTTACACTTACTTGGTGCACTTCAGTAAATTATTGTGACCCCAGTACTGACTGTATACGTAATTACATGCTATTCTTTGGCAGCATCTGACGATATGAATTATTTATCTACAGCAATTATGTGGAACAGGAAAGTACACTAACATTTGAGTAAATAAGAACATATAATATAACACTAAAGTAGCAATATGCTCCAATTAATAAGAATGAAATACTGTGGCTGCATGTGTGTTTGTGTGTAGAGAAATAATCTAAAATATACTGGAATTTAAAAATTAAAAAATACCCTTCTGATTCCAGTCTGTATTGGTATGGAGAAAAAAATGCAAATCCTTTTTGATCAAGTTGATTTCAATTTAAAAAGTAAGACATTCTAAAAAAACTTTACTAGGCCTACTGTAGTAAGTTGACTAAATGCTGCATGCTTTGTGAAGAGATCACACTGTCGCCCACATTTTTAAATACCACCAAACTGAACACAAATGACAGACAGGATGACATGTCACCTCGATTTTGTCAGATCCAAACTCAACCATGTGTAAACAAGACAGCGTGGAACAGGTTCTAAAAATATTCTCCTGAGCGTGGGGCATCATGCTGGCCAGCACTCGCCTGTCCACTAGTCGGGGGCGGCTTTAGCCCAAGCACTGGGCCCGGCTGCGGACTCCGGGGTACAGCGTCCCAGAGGAGGGCGCCCCGGATCACCCTGTCCTCCATCAGGCTGCCATGGAGAGCAGCACCTGTCAGGTAAGAAGGCGCTGCAGCTGTGAGGGAACGTGAGTACAAGTGGCGGTCACATGTGGGACACCCCCCTCAATCCTGCCACCTAATCTCTGATGAACAGCTTTACAGGGGAACCAGAGGACAAGGGGAAGGTAGTTTATATGTTGGGGGGAAAGGAGGTGAGGGGAGGGAGCGGTGGGGGAAATGACGGGCAATCGGCTGCTTGGCATCTCCGCCTGTGCCCACGTCTCTCACCCATAACCCCGAAGGAGGTGGGGAGCGGAGGGGGAGAGAAAAGAGACTGCTGTGGGCTGCTGTGCTCTAAATGCATTTCATTATTATCATCATGATTATATCACTGATTGCGTGTTTTGGGTAACGTACTGCAGCAGCTGTCCCGGGAGGGGAGTGTGTGTGTGTGTGTGTGTGTGTGTGTGTGTGTGTGTGTGTGTGTGTGTGTGTGTGTGTGTGTGTGTCTGACTGTGCTTCTGAATGATTAACACCCGCCTGATGAGCCATGCGTCAAAATCTCCCCCAGGAACATGAACCAAGGAACACGCAGAGCGAGTCCCGCCGAGGCTACACACACAAAGCGTGCAAAAATAATAATGCATCCAGACAGTAATACTACACACGCTATTTACACATGCCAAGATTTCCCTCACTCATTCACTCTAATACGGCAGAAAAACAGCTGAAAACTGGTCAGAAATTAAAATAAATAGCTTTAAAAACAAACACATGCTGTGGCTCATCCTGTAAAATTCATTCCGAGCCCAAAGCATCCAATCTCTGCACTAAATCTGCCTGAGAGGAAATCAACCTGACTTGAACATGCCGGCTACTTCAACCCACTGGCTCTGGAACACGATCTGACCCAACAGACCCTGAGGTCCTGCAGGACCAGGATTGCCCCGAAGCTCAGAGCTCACAAGCAGGGGTCGAATCTAAGAGACAGGCTTTAATGAATGTTTAATCCCACAGTCCCCTCTACACGTCTCACCGAGATCAACGCGAGTCAAAACCCACAAAAAGACGCGCAGCAGGGCTCTGAAATATTCATCTGCTACATGCTTCATTAAGATTGAAATACACCCAGGTTCCCCTTTACTTATTCATCTGATTATTGAAACAAATGACAGAAACGGGAGACACTGCAATGTGCATGCTACTATTATAATATTTGTATCACAGATTTGTAACAATTTGTTTCAGAACAAAATACTCTAGGATGGTAAATTCCTGTTGACATCACCGCTTTCCTCTCTCCTTGCTGCGCCTACGAATGGCAGTGGTAGCATTGCAGCGGTACAATCCAGCAAAATCCGGCTTGCATGACCCGTGGTCATTCTGGGCAGGCATTAGCCTATCTTACATGTCACTCTGCTGCCTGTCACATTGGCCTTAGAGAAGCAGCAGAGAGCTTGATGGAGATCATATTTTCACAACAATTGATGACCACTCCACCACTCAGCTGGTGTGACAGTTTGTAAAATGGCACCAGGAGAGAAGATGCTGATAAATGATCCTTTACTAAACTATCAATCCAATACTTGTCTGTCCTTTGTCGGATTGAAAGCCATTTACTGGTATTGTATTTACTGGAGAGATTCCTATTTATTGCAAGAGTTTTTTTTTTTTTTTTGCTGTTATTTTTCTATTAGACCAGGCTAGGTCATATTCTCTCTAGTCAGAATCACATCACATCACATCAATTGCATCTTTTTAAATTATAATAATAAATGAACATAATAATGGGAAACACTACAAAGTACAAGCCACCATAATGCTATGAAAACTCAACGTCCAATTTTCACTGTCAGGCTTTAACAATGAACTCCTATTAGGCTGTTGGGTTGTGTCTGGGATATAGAGGATTTCGTTTTTATTTGGCAACCGCGAAACGCGCTGTATTTGTCCCTCCTCTTTTGCCGTCGTAATTTCCTGGAGACGGATCTTTATTTTTCATTTGGAAAATGGCGGCTTCTAGCCCAACTTGTGCCCCAGATGGGGTTGGCGACGAACCTGGTGCTGAACCAGAACAGGAGACCGATACCTGGGCAGCACAGGGACCGATCGTCAAGAGAGAACCCGAGTTAAAATTACTGAGTCCGATCAGTGGTGTGGAGCCCCTCTCGTGGTCTGAGGACCACAGACTTGCAGCTTCTACCTCCACCAGCATCTCTGTTGTGGAACTCGTGTGTGATGTTAATGTTCATAACCAGAACTTGATTTTACATCGAACACAAATTCCCGTACCGGAGTCTCCTTACGAGTTTAAGGTAACTTAATACTGACTCCCATTTGTGTCCTGTGGTCATAGTCACACATCGCTCTCACATGGTTTTCCTCTATTAGTATCAAAACAATTTGCTAGCTAGCTTAGCGATTTTATTTGTGTAACGCGAAGTCTCGCGTGTTTATGATAACGTTAATATTCGGAATACGCAGCGTTTTACATGTTGTATTTATGTGCAAAGTTTATTTTAGTGTTATCTATGCCTCATCAAAGTCTAATAGTAGCCCAATGTTAAAGGAGGAAAAGGCATTTGTTCTTGGTTAAGCAGTCCTTGCAGCAATCTACCTTTACCCAACGTTGTTTCAACAGGTGGGCCCAGAGGAAGAAGTCTTAAAAGTGAAAAATGACTTGGCAACATCAAGTGACCCAACTGTGACACAGACCTTCATGATTGACAAAGTGATGAACCCCCAGACGGGTGCACCACGGGGTGTGAAGTACACCAGCTGGTCACCTCTGGGCTGTGACGTCAATGGCCGCTGCCTGTTGGCCACTCTCACACTGGACAACCGGCTGACAGTGTACAGCAGCCGGAAACGCCTGCAGTGGACTCAGGAGGTGGACCTAACCAAGCTATATGGTGAAATGCTAGCGTCCCGTGACTACTCTTCTGTTTCGCACGATGGCTCATCCTCTTCCTCGTCCTCTACGTCGGCCACTCCTGCCCCTCTGACTGACCCGGAGGAGCTGCGCCGGCGGTATCGTATGCAGACGCCCGTGCGTATGGAGTGGTCGAACATGTGCACCAGGCAGCAGGTGCAGACCAACAACAAGTGCCAGGAAATAGAGACAGTGCTGCTGGCTGTGCTGATGGAGAACGGCGACCTGGTGGTGTGGCAGTTCAGCCTGCCGCTGCAGGGCGAGGACGCAGTGATCTCCTGCAACACCATCCAATCGGGCATGGCCTCTCCCAGCGTGCTGGCATGGTGGGAGTACGAGCACGGCGGGCGGCGCATGAGCGGCCTGATCGTGGGAAGCGGCTCCGGGCCCGTCAAGATCCTGCCGGTCAACTTGCGCGCCGTCAAGGGCTACTTCACGCTGCGGCAGCCCGTGGTGCTGTGGCCCGAGTCGGACCGCATCCCCGTGCACCAGATCCGCTGTGTCACTCTCTTTCACCCGCTGCACAAGTGCAACTGCAGCCTGGTGGTGGCGGCGCGCGGCTCCTACCTCTTCTGGTGCCTGCTGCTGATCACCAAGGCTGGCCTGAATGTGCACCATTCGCACGTGACCGGTCTGCACGCCACCCCCATCACCTCGCTCAGCGCTGGCCACCACGGTGGCTCGGTGTACACCTGCGCGCTGGACGGCCACGTAAAGAAACTCACCCCCATTTTCACAGACGCTGCTGTGCTCTTCAAGCAGGAGGATGTGCCCCTGCCTGAGGGTGTGGTCGGAAAACGGCTGCACGGAATTAGTGTAAGCCCGTATGGTGCTTACATGGCAGTGGTCACCACAGAGGGCATGACCAACGGCCTGCACCCAGTTGAACGCCACTATCAGGTAATGTGATTTTTATGGCTTTATGGCCTAATGTAGGGCCTGCGTATTTTATTTACCAGTTACAATAAATAAGGTGCTGCCTTGATGGTTTAGATCTAATCTTGGTCTTGGGCAAGTCAGCAGCTAAATAAATAGCTGTTTACACAATAAAGTAAACAACCAACTGAAAGGTGTTAGGTGAGTGTTCCCTCAAAAACCCCTTCCTCCCTTGACCCAACTTTCAGTGGTGACTATGGCAGACATAGTCTGTTACAAGCCTATTGATATTCCACTTGCAAGGTCCGATAAATAAACCAAGTGTTTGGTCTTCAACTCTAGGTCCAGTTTGTGACGCTGAAGACGCCTGAGGATGCGGCCACTGAGCTGCTGGAGTCGGGCGTACAGAACCTCTTCCGGCAAGCCGATCTGCTGGACCTACTGCGGTGGAAGGTGCTTCGGGACAAGTGCATTCCGTCGCTCCTGATGGACGAGCTGGACGAGAAGGTGCACAGCGCGGGCACCCCCTACCTGTGGAGACTCAAGCTCTTCCTGTGCCGGGTTTTCTACCAGTCGCTGCAGAAGTCGCCCACTGAGTCGCGCTGGAGGCCCAGCCACGAGGACCCCAAAGCCCCAATGCTGGTGGAGGACGAGGGGGAGGGGGATGAGGAGAGCCAGGCCCAGGGGGATGGGGATGGGGAGGGAGAGGGAGACGGGGAAGGGCAGAACGCAGAGCACAAGTCCAAAGCCGAGGAGGACAGGATGACCGAGGTACTGGCCTGGATGGAGGTGGTGGAGGTGCACCTGACACGCGAGCACATGAAGCGCGTGCTGGGAGAGGTTTACCTGCACACCTGGATCACGGAGAACACCAGCATCCCCACGCGGGGGGTGTGCGACTTCCTCGCCAGCGACAACAGCTGCGAGGACAGGGCGGCTAAGGTGAGGACACGATGGCTCAAGTCTAATGACCTGAAGAGGTTCACAGAAATAGAGAGGCAAACTTCTTGGATACTTCTTTTAGTCATGTAAGGGGTTGTAATAAAACATTTTTAAAAATATTTTTAAGGACTTTATTTAGAATGTTAGTTCTAACGTTCGTTAGCTCATTTCTGTTTTTTGTAGTTCAGGAATGCAAGACACAGAGGCAAACAAAGACACTGTAGCTGTACCTTGCTGCTAACCTAACTAGACCCAAAGAAGAGGAAAATGTTGTTGAGAAGCATCAAGCGGAGAATCTGAGCAAATGTCCTTACACATTGAGCTCACATTGAAGCATCAGGTTTTTTTTGCATTAATAATATGCAAGAAATGAGTGATACCGGTGAAAGCGGTTATACCAGATTGTCGTGTGTTTCCAGAGTTAAGTGTTCCTTAAAGATAACCTGACTCCGCCAGATGGATGCTTCGCATTTGCTCTGCATGTCCATCTGGGAACTTTCTGTTGGAAAACTTTTGGGAAGGGGCGGAAATACTGGTTAGCTGATAAACCATCTGTCTATCACCACCTATGTTGGTTATCGACGGGCCAAATCAACCAATTAGATGAACAAAGTGTTCTTCTAATGCCTTCGTTTAACATACAATTAAGTTAGGTAACGTAACTAACATTTTTTAACTTACCATTTGTATGTGACATGAACCTAATCAACGACAATTCCCATCAAGTTTTCACGGTAGGCCCTACACTTCTGAAGAAAGTATATTCCTCCATTATGAACTGGAATCGGCCGTGGAGGATGTATGTGTCGTTCATTCCTCCCAGCTGCATGGCTGAGACTCATAGCTTCACAGCTAATTTCTAATTTGAATAAAACTTGAGCGATAGCTATGCTCATCTCCTCTGTGGATGCCGTCATGTTGTTCGTTGCGTCACACCTAAACTCGCCTCAAAACCAATGCAGATTGGCCGCTCGTTTGGTGAACTGCTCCAAATTTTCTCTATCGGAAAGTTGCCAGACTGATCTGCGAGTGAAAACCTGAAGCTCGCGAGATCAGGATGGTCTCACAAGGCTACCTTAAAGATGCATTGATATGATCGCATTAAGATATAAGGATATGTTAAGTACTTAATATAGCCATTACACTTTCAGGGTAGTGATGGCCTAGCTCTCTTATTTCTCAACCTTGAAGATGCAAAGGTCTGCTTGAAATGAGAAAGTCAGCTTGTGGAAAATGTCAGCTTGAGGTCAGTGTGTTTTAATATGTAGAGCACAGACACACTGTTGTCTGGTAGCGTTCTATTTCTGTTGCAAAATAGTGGATAACAGACACAAAATGCAAACAAGAATGCAGTGTTTCCCATACATTGACTTATTTGTGACGGCCCACCACAATATCAACATTGAACACCACACAATGATTTTCCGGGTTGTACTAAATTGCTAATCTGGTTAGCATCATAACCTAAAAACTGTTGCATTCAAGTTAATTCTGCAAACCTTCCACCACAAATAGAATTCAATTCTGTGGGAAACACTGAAAATGTAAACCAATAAATGCCAAACTCTCTAGTTTTAAAAGTCTTACGTGTAGGATTTTCAGTTGAAACATTTTTTTTAAAAGACCTGGAAATAGCAATGAGTGTGGATAAAATATTGACATATTGTCAAAAACACCTATGGTCTGTGCCATCTTCTAAGCCAACTTCTATTCATCTATTCTTCAGACCGTAGTCTGTCATAATACCACATTGTACCTCATTGTTGAATCAAACATTTGCCAGTCAATGGAAGAGTGCTGTTGCAGGCTTAATGGCGAATTCAAGACAACTGATGACCACTTTTAACTCTTGACCCGTCTCTTGTCTGTGACCCCTCACAGGTCCTTATTGGACACGTGTGTAAGAAGATGAACAAGCAGACGTTTCCGGAGTACTGCAGCCTGTGCAAAGACGTGCTACCCTTTAATGACCGCCGGCAGGCCGTGTGTCCCAATGGCCACCTGTGGCTTAGGTAAGGGCTGACCAGACTTTTTCTCCAAGTTTCTTGTTTCAGTGCATAACTGAGTAAAAACACCTGAATACTTTTGTATTGTTTCAAAGTGTATGTTCTTACTCATCTACATGCATCATGTCACATCCACCACCACCCAGTCTAACCGTGCTTCCATATAGCCACATGCAGTAGTTGTGTATTCCTAGTTTTATGGGGCCATGCATTACTTTGGCACCTTGTGATGACGACAGACTTTTTAAAATAGAATTGGGGTGCTATGCTATAGAAGAATGTATTTTTAGCAATCATTTTAGTGATCCAGAGGTGGAAATTATATCATCAAAGTAACACAGCACAAGTGGTGGTAACACAACAAAAGCAACTTTAGTAAAAAGCAGATTAATGGACACCACGGTGTTCGGGTATCAGAAGTTAATGCACGTTGAGTCATCCAATTATGCCTTACTTAAGCTACCTCTGTGCTTGCTGGACATAAAATGCCTCATGTTTGACTGTTTTGTTGTTATGTGAATTTTATATTAAAGGTGCCATGTGTAATGTCCGCCAAAAAATAAATTCATACTCCACATTCCATAAAAGATGGGGGCAGTATACCTCCAGAAAGTGAGTTGGTCTACCCTAGAGTAACAACCGAGACACGTACTGCAGTTTGGCTGGCTGTTATGTTGCCCGCATACCGCCTCCCATGGCCGAAACTGGTATTATGACACCTGTCGGGCTGTGGCTAGTAATTTAGCATACTAATTCAGGTTGATATCTCTGCAGCACTATACCTTGTCATTTTTTTAATGACATCATCACCCTTATTTCTTCTCATTCTTTTGATGCGTGTAGCTCATTTTTTGGGATATTTTTACCTCAATTCTTACACATGGCACCTTTAAGGAAGTAAAGTATGTGCCTTTAATATGGCACATGTTATGCAGGAGATATGAGTTGAGTAGGCAGCTTCAAATGTTGCCCAGGACGCATGTCTGTTCACACCATCAACTCATGTGTTCCAGACCACCTACAAATGTGGTCTGAGGTATTGGATCTCGAATGCAGATTCAGTGCAGGTACACACCTAGCATTAGAGGTGCCTAATGCCTAAGATCGGCCAAGACGACACAGTAGACCAGTAAAAGTACAAAACCCAAATATTCAATGTTCTCAAAGTCTGGACCATAATCCCAAAGTGTACCAATATTTCTGTTCACAATTGTGATCTCTAGTGCCCATCTTTACCCTATGATGGGTGGTGTGTGCTGCCTCTTATGGTTGATCCCAGAAGTGCAGTGCATCAGTGGCTAGGGCCAAACATGTCCCTCCACCACCACTCTGTGTGTGTGTGTGTGTGTGTGTGTGTGTGTGTGTGTGTGTGTGTGTGTGTGTGTGTGTTTCACCCTCTCTGTCTCTTCCTCCAGATGTATGCTTTCTTACCAGGCATGCCAGTCGGTGAGCTACAGGCGCTGTTTACTGCAGGACAGCATTGCCCGGATGCCAGGGCCAGAGGGTAAGCCGCCCCTCTCGCCTTCCCCTCAGTGTTGGCATGAAGCTCTGACATGCAACATCTCCATCAACAAATGCTGTGAAGAAAGGAGAATTGTTAGAGCATGAGAGTAGTGCAAATGTCATCAGCTAAACCAACTATTTGGATAAAAATCAATAGTGGATATTTTTTTAAATTATTTTAGGTATCATAGTTTCTATTTTTATTAGAGGGGATTCAGCAGCTATGTTTTCTTTCTTACAGCAGTAAATATGATTCAATATGATAAACTCAGTGTTAGTATCTCACTAATCTCAAGCTAAAATTGGAATGTACTGTATACATTGTGAACAAGGTGAGGAAACACAAGGCACTTTTTTAGTGTTTTTCCTCTCCTTGAGCTGAACCCATGACCAGTGCCTGTCCTATGACCTGCGTTGCATTGGCAGTAGGATTTACCCCAATGGGACAGTGCCTCTTGGCTCTCACCACACGGCACATGTGGGATCACAGACACTGTACAGTATTATATGCACTGTTCATCACCTAATGGTTTCCCCTCTCTTCTTTGACCCTGTGCTCCGCAGACCCGGAGTGGATCAAGAGGATTCTTCAGGGACCATGTGTGTTCTGTGACTCCCCCCTACTGTAGGATCCCACGTTCCCCTGAAGGGGGCAAAGGTCACTATGCCTGAGGCATCCAATCAGGATGGACCGTGCTGCTAAGAGATGCCATACGAACTCTTTTTCCCTTTCGGTTGTTATATCAGCATACGAGAGTGAATATTATTTGGTATTTTGCAAAGTTTTTATATATATGTTGGTGTGTGTAAATGTATACAATATGTATAAATAAACAATTCTTTCTGTTGGAAAAACTACACTTAGGCCTTTCATGAGTGGAAGTAAAAAGGTTTTTACTCTCCCTTTCCATAAAGTGTTCATTTTATTCAGTATTATGTGCATAATTATTATTATTTTTAGATATTCTGTTTTGCTCGGCAGAAAGTATTGGCATATTTCTAGGAGCATCAGACTTGTTATTGTTTTGGTTCTTGCCCTGACAAACTGTAGGGGAACAGAATGCATTTCCCCCTTAACCATCAGAGCCACACACACACACCTCGCTCCTCATTGTTTTAGTAAACGTGTCTGCTTTAATTGGCTCAGGAAATATTGCAGTGCAGCACTAGTCAATGCCTGCGCCTCTCTGCGAGTTCAGAGGAGGACTTTATATAGATGAGGAGAATGAGTGCAGGAGAGAGTGGAAGTGTGTTTTTAACTGATTGGGTCCCTCCCCAAGGGGGCTTGTGGGTAATGAGACAGCCGAGTAATGAGGGCTGGATCGCGGTTGCAGATGTGACGGTAATTTTAATTAAGGGAGGCTTTTACAGAGCATATCGTTAAGTACGATTAACCCTTTTCTTTTTACTCCCACCTCCCTGTTCCTTTCGACAAAGGGGGAAAATGCTTGCTGGCAACGTCGCAACAATTCACCCCTCCACCCCTCCATCGCCTGTCCTGTCTCTCTGTATCGCCATTGCCTTGTCTCTCCTTTCAGCACCTACATGGGGGTCAGTGTCCAGTGATCAAAGCTTTAGTGGAGCCTCGCTGCTGGCCAGGGACCGTGAGCGCGTTCAGTTCCCCGTCACGTCCGTTCTTATCCCCACTGCTTCTTGCACCCCCATAACCCCAGTGCTGTCACACCCCCACAACCTGCCCCCCCCCCCCCACCCACCCCACTCCATCCCCTCACCGTCCACCCCCAAGCGCTGATGAGAGCTCGCCCCCAGGCTATGCGCTCGGAGACGTGAGGGTGTCGGAGGATCAGGACAGGCCCCTGCCGGATGAGGCCGTCCAGATAATTACCCACAATCCCCTGTTCCCTCCTCTCCCTGACAGCCGTCGTCCTGTTCCCTCTAACTGCCTGCCTCTGACCACTTCCGTCTTTTAAAAGGGGCTAAAGAGCGGAGACGAGTCACTCGTACTCTTTTTTCCCTTCTTTTAACCTCTGTGTTCACAGGCTGCTCGGCTTTCATTACCGGTTTTGACGTTCGAGTAATACTAAACCCTCACGACCGAGCGAGAGGCGTTTGATGTGAGATGGAGCCAATCAACGGCAGGCTTGCCTCGCCGTTTGGTCTATTGAATGCATTAAGCAGAGTGGCCCTTGATCAAGAGATCCATTGCCAATTCGGAATAGTGGGGGGGCTGCCTAGGTGTCTCCAAAGTAATCCTAATATTCAGGTCCTCGTCTGAGGCCTGGGGTTGGTTATCAAGGCGTTTGTCTCTCTTGTGGCTCCCCACCAACCTCCCGCAGTTCTGCCTTACTGCTGATGATTACTTCGATGTCACAAAAGAGAACACAAGGATGTCGTCAAATGTAATTAACCTCCCATTGGAGTGACACCCACTAGGCTCCTGCACGGCAGAGAGACTCATTCCATATTCTGTTTCTGACACAGAAAAACAAAATGGAGTCCCTGTCTAGAGTGCCCCCCCCCCCCCCCCCCCAATCCTGCGTGTAATTCCCAATAAACTGTTTGTTTGTCAGGCTTATTTCAGCGGTTGTGTTAGGTTGCTTTTTGCAATAGGTGGAGACCGACGATGGTGGAGCGGTGATTGGGATTTTTCTCTCTCTACCTCGCTCTCTCTCTCTGATGGATCCTCCTCCTTCCTTTCGTGTAATAATCTGTCAGGAACCATTTCTACCATAATTACAAATCACCACCACCCCCCTCTTCTTCCTGCTCTTTGTCTGTGCTCTCTCTAGACTTCAAACAGAGATCTCTCTTCTCTCACTGCATTCAATATTTATGGCCTTTGTGTCAGAGAAGGGGGCTGCGCGGCTCCCAGCCATCCCTCATACTGTAGCTTTTGTATTTCATTTCATTCAGTGGCGTTTCCCTCGTTTGATAACATATTCCAAAAAGATGCAGTGTAGTGTAGTGTACGCGAGGCAAGTTTGCGGTGTCTCTGCGAGAGGGCTCTCACGTCAGGCCGCACCATGTCAACAGACACTTCGGTACGCTCACATCAATTATACTGTGAGACACTTTTGTTTAGTCAGTGTTCACTCTTGTTAGTTGTTGTTTATGCAACATGGGCCAGTTTGCTCAGTTACAGTCTGAGTCTGTCGTATGGAAATTGTCTATCACTCAATGAAGAAGGCACCTATCTTCATGGATATTTTACCATTCTGCCTGCTGACATTTCTGTGGCAGGTGGCAGCATCCCACCTGAGACCAAATGTCATAACTTCCTTAGCGCTTGACCAGCGATCTGCATCTAGCAACATTCTTTTAGCACAAACAGTTTGCAGTTGCTTCACCAACTCTTGGTTCGATAGCATAGGTGGAATTTTCTCTGATAAGCTAAGGGTGTTATTATGTTATGCTGAAGGGGACGTCTGTGTGTAAAAGCACTCTGCAATACCTCCACTGTCTGAAAGCCACTGCAAAAATAAAAATATGTCTGTTTCACTGTTCATGAAATTCTGAAATTTTTAAACACATTTTCTGTCATATACTGTATATTATGCTGTTTTTCTGAACATTTCTTTCATACTCTCCTCTAGCAGACTAATTTGATTCACAGTTTTATTCAGAAAACAAAATATGAATAAATTGTGGGGGGGGGGGGGTGGGGGTGAGAGTGAAATTGTAGGCAGGCTCATTAGCCTCTATGTATTTTATACATACATTGAACGCATGCCAATATCTTATCTCAACAAAAGTGATTTATTACTTTCTGTTTGTGAATCATCTCCATCCAAGAGAAATGAGACAAATTAAGAAAAGATGTCGGCTGACATCAATAATAAACAGCATGTATATGATGGGTGTCAAGAGGGGACACACTTGCGCTCATACACACACAGACACTCGCTCGCTCGTCAGCTACCCCCCCGAGAACGCACGTTTCCTCTGCGGTGTTAAAGTATTCAGCAAAGGAGCGTCGCCTCAAACTTGTCATCAGTAATTAAGCCAGTCTGGGACTTGTCTTGCAGCCTCCTGCTTTAACAGGGATTTTTAAATCAGACTGTTAACATGGCCCTTTACCCAGAACAACGGCCCAAGGGGACTCGACTGCTGACCCATGACTCCCGTGTGTGTGTGTGTGTGTGTGTGTGTGTGTGTGTGTGTGTGTGTGTGTGTGCGTGTGCGTGTGCGTGTGTATGTGTGTGTGGAGAGAAGGAGAGTGGGTGAGATGTCAATAGAGCGTCTCACTGCTTGTTTCTGGCAGTATGGACGCAGTGGAGTGGAACTAATGCTAGGCCACACAAAGGCCAGAGCCACGGCTGTTGTTTAGAACCATGTTAATTAACCCCTTGAACACTCCCCCGCCTCCAACTCACCACCCTTATTCCGCACACACACACACGCTGGTCGGTGTGTGTTTAGGGGTGGGGGTGTGTTCATGATCTAGTGTGAGTTTGCATGACCCGTAGGAAATGAGTTTACCAAATGCAGCCCCCGCCATCTTGTCATCGTGACCTTCAGTGTGCAATTGTCTGCGCTTGGTCAGCATGGCAAGAAAATCTGATCAGCCACAAAGAAACCTGCAGCACAATCTAAAACAAAACAAAAAATGAAATGCCCAACACCCTGCAGCAAAACTAATGCCTCCAGATGAGAACAAACCAGAAAAATCCAAAAATACACAATGGCACATTACTGTGCTAGAGATAATTGAGATGATAAATATCTTCAAGATAATGACAGTCTACAAGCTCTTCAGATGCAGCATGTCACAAAACAAAACAGACCCAAAAACAACAGGAGCTGTGCCAGTTTAATATAGCTTGGCTGAATTATTTATTGTGCCCAAGATCAAAATATTGATAATAATAAAAAATGACGATATTAAAAACAAACACCAAAACGGTGCAACACGGAGACGCTTGCTCTCCATCTGCGATCCCCCAGTGGCAGCCGTCCAAAGGAATTCAGATGATATGGGCCCGTGTGCCGAGATTGCTGTAAGGTGTCGGGATCTCGTACGTTTCCCCTCAGACTTTCTCTTTTCTTTACTTTTCGCTCGTTTGAAGAGAGAGCCGCTCTTTGTAGTTCCTCTTTTAACACTTCGGTTTCCCCACCGTCTGAGAAATGTGATAATGTAGCTCATTTGAAAGTTGATGCTTTAATATCGGGGGCCCTTTCAAAGATCAGAGGAGTTGTCACACAGTCCTACTCACAGGACACACACATACACACACACACACACACACACACACACACACACACACACACACACACACACACACACAGTACCTTATGGTGAGCGCATACAATGTAAAGTGAATCACAAAACTCCAATCTCATGTCACTATAGTGACTTGACAAAGGGAGTGCTTAAGTTGTCTATCATCATTTCAATATCAGAGACAGCTGTGGGCCGGGACAGAGGTAACTCGTGTGCCACGATTGCAGAAGATTATGCATGAGATCTTTTCCCTGCTTTTCACCTGCTGATAATTATTAAATGTTTGTGCTTTGACAATAGAATAAATGATTAAGAGCACAATAATTGCTCTGGTGTTTATTTAGACCCTGCATCAAGTATTTGTCTCAGTTGTCAAAGTGATTTGCTCTCAATGCAAACAAAAAGTTAATATAGATCCAACAGTAAAATAATGGCAATGGCCGTTTGTACACAATATATCACATCAAATAGGTGCAGCTTGTTATGCAAACTGACATATTCTATTTCACAATGTCTTTAACATTTTACAGAGGGTATGATGGCCAAGGATCAGCCTACAAAAGACTGGTTGGGATGAGTGATGAGTGGGCATTTGATGAATACACATAATGCATGTGATCATTGTTGCTTTCATCGTTATAATTCCTCATTGGCATTTTTAAGGTGGATGATCCCTGAACCCTGCCCCGAGCAGGACATCAGTAATGACCTTCCTGATCTAAGCTAATAGCACTATTCTAGATGATGTCCTAGAGCAGTGGTTCTTTTTGTCTGGCGACCGCCCAAAAAACATGGGCCAAGTCTCGCGATCCCCTTCTCTCTAATCGGCGGAATTTGGTTTTGAAATGCTGCGAGATGGGCATTGTAAGAAATGCAGAAAATGTCTTCTCTGTGTAAACACCAAAGGCATTATGTTATGGCAGCTTTTGACTAAAAACCTTTAGAAAAATGTCTTTAATCCAGAGTGCAAATCATTTCGCGACCCCTCCAAAATTTTTGGCGACCCCCAGTTTGAGAATCACTGTCTCAGAGGGCAGTTGATTCCACCAGACATCAGATCAGTCTGGCTGCATCCGAGCCCCAATCTGGGCCACGACTATTACAGGGTAGGATGTCTTTTTGGGGTTTTGTTTTGTTGTTAATGATGATTTGTTTTCATGAAATGTTGCAGTGACTTCCTGAAGTTGAACTATAGAAGTCCCATGGAAGCCACAGAGATACTCTTTTCTTTCCATCCCCAGCACTGATAAGGTTAAACACCACAGAGATGGGCTGTTTCCTAAGTAAGCTCTGAATCGCCTCTCAGTGTAAGCTTACATGCCAAGCCCACGGTCCCAGTTAAGGTCAGTGAGTTACACTTCGCCTCTGAATAAACATTTAACGGTGTTTGCAAACAGGGTAACAAAAATAAATCGCCTAATTGTGTTTATGCTGGAAGTGTGTGTGTGTGTGTGTGTGTGTGTGTGTGTGTCTGTGTGTGTGTGTGTGTGTGTGTGTGTGTGTGTGTGTGTGTGTGTGTGTGATTATTTCAGCAGGGTCGGATATGCGGAATATGTAATGAGTATTTTTGTTTTTTTAGAGAAAGAAATACCGGTAATAACTACTATGCAAAACTATTAGAATGAATATTTATGGGACCTCGTTATGAAATATTCATAAAGTTGGTATTAGAAAAAAAGGAACAGAAGAAGTGAAATTGGAAAGATGTGAGTGAGTTAGGGGTGAGGCTCTCTCTCCGTGTGTGTTTGTGTGTGTGTGTGTGTGTGTGTGTGTGTGTGTGTGTGTTTATATGCGTTTGGAGGTGGAGGGCAGGGGTGGACGATGTGTGAAGGAAAGAGAGCTGCCTTGCTAAAGCTCCTGACAAAACCCCAGGATCTGGTTTCTGACATCTATTAACAAAAGCGCAGGCAGCATCCTCCTCTTTGCGTCTTTTTTTCCAGCTATCCCTCCTTCTCTTCTGCCTGAGGTGATCTGATCTCTCTCGCTCTTTCTCTCTCCTTTTCCCTCCATCTCTCTCGCTCTCTTCCCCCACCTTTCTCTCCTTCTCTCCTCTCCCTCGTTCCATCTACCCAAATTAAGAAATTAATGAAGGATAGATTCTTTACCGACTGCCCCCGCGATGTTTACCACTGATGAAATTATAATGCAGGGCCCTGCTGTATAATTTATAAGCCAATTAGAGGAAGTGTTACTTGATTTGATGGGGAGTCGACACACAAAGTACATTTAACTAATGGAGAGCAAGAGAGGAGACGGGGAAAGAGATACAGGGAGAGGGAGGGGAGGGAGAAAGGGAGGAAGGGAGAGAGAAAGAGAGTGAGAGAGAGAGACTGACGACGCTGTGCTCCGCTCTAGGATTACGTGGCTAATTGCTCTGCTTATGCATAGCCATGCATATTTCAGCGCTTCCAAAGACTTTGATTGTCTGCACTCGTGTTGGGGCTGTAACAAGGAGAACAGTGGCCAAAGTGCAGTGTACTTAAAGAGTGGCAACAGAGGCGGAGGAGAGGACGCCGCGGGGAGGGACCGAGCCCACACGGAGAAGGGAGGGGAGCAGGGCCAACAAGAGAACTCACTCACTGTAACACTGTAACAACGTGGCGTGTACACACCAGGGGTACATGCCACTGGAGGAGACACTGGGCTGGCGAGAGGTGAAGCGCTGGAAAATATGACTTACTTTTAATTAATTTCATCTGTCATCTGGGGTGCTATTACAGCTGTAATTACAGTGCCCATCAATGGGTAATATTATCTGCCTGAAACCGCCCAGGCTCGCTGCACGACACAAAGCACCCCTAATTAAATCCCATATTTACATGTGTTTTGACAAACGATCTGTCAAGCCATGACACTTCATGTGCAAGTGTGCTTGAAAAATACATGCCCTGCAATCATAAATTACCAGGAAAATAAATAACAGGACAAGTAAACCAGACACATTAGCATACATGTGATAAATCTGCTGATGTACAGAATTTCAGAGTGCGGTAAAATTTAAAATGCACCTTGCCTGAAAAATTTAATGAGGTAATATCATATGGCAACACGACCAGAAACTGACCCATCCGAACCCGTTTATAAGATGACTGCATCTCAAATTCTAATCTTTGACAGTCAAAAGATAAGCTTTGATGGATGGATGACAAGGACTGAGGACTCAAAGAAAAGATAAGAGAGGGAATGGTGGACAGCACAGAGTAGGAAAAAAAATAGACAGACAGGACTTCAACGGACAGAGAAAAAGAACACTCGATAGACAGACAGAAAGAAAGAAAGATAGGAAAGAGGTAGAAAAAGAGGAGCTTCTCTCCACGATCAGCAGTTGAAAGCGGATAAGGTAGTGGTGTGCGGCGGGGAGGGAAACTAGAGCAAAGGCATCTTTAATCATCTGATGAGGCCGCTTTATCTCCACGGTTTCCTTTTTCTTCTCGCTGCCCCCCTTTTTCTTTCCGTGCTCATCAGGGATCAAATGGACCCGTTTTACATAACAAAAGAGCCTTCTCCTCGCACTGACCTGGTTTGTCTCCGGCCGCCGTGACGAAGCCCAATGGACTATCGCCAGGCTGGCCGCAGCCGTAGCCGTGCATGTCATGCCGAGCTGGCCTTTGAGCCAGGTAAGAGGCGAGCTTACACTGAAAATCAGCTCATTTGTCTCTAAATTGTGAATTGCGGGCTGCGGGCAAAACAATTAGAAGCGCTCATTGAATTAAACATGAAATGCGGAGAGTGGGAGAAACCTGTGCACTATTAAGGGGGAAAAAAGAGGAAAAAAGAAAGAAATGCAAAGCAAGGGAAAAGGGGAGGGAAGGGTCTCACATTCGTTACTCTTTTTTTGCAATCTCACAATAGAAGCTTTTAAGCATTTTACAGAGAACAATTCACTGTAGCCATTAATTATTCGACCATACCACAAAAACAAAGATGACCATAATCTGTTTAATAAACATCTGGACTGAATCCACTGTGCCAAAAACTTCAGTAAACTGAAGCGAAAGCCAAATAATTTGCATATGTGAGATGCAGAATAAGCTTTTTTTTAAAAAAAAGGTTTTTGCATCTGGACACCTGAGAGCTGGCTAAAACAACTCCTTGCGTAGCTCCTCACTAAGTTGTCCCTGATGTCATGATGATGTAAGTGTGGGTGACTTCTTCACATGGAAATGTTCCGACGCACCCTGATACCAGCTCCGCAGGGAGGGAGCGGCAGGACACCCACACAGGTTTCCAGTCAGGGTGTCTCCTCACTCAGCTAACTGATTAAAAGTCTTAATGAGGAGCTGATTGAAAAGCATTCATTAGCGCGGCCCACTGAAAGATTATCCTGAAGGTTCTCTGGAATTCTGCGGGGTCAAGTTTCCTGTCCCTGATTTCGGCACTAAAACACTCGATCAGACTCCCCCTGATGGGATGACAGCTCCTTCTGTGATTTAGCAGAGTAAACCGTTTTACTTATTCATCCACTTCTTTACATAGTTTTTCTTGGTGAGGGAAGGCGGGTAAAAAGATACATCCGTCTCATCGGCCGCCCCAGGTCCTCCGCTTGGCCTATACGCATCACATCAATGGCTGTTTCACTTATTCATGTGGGATGTGTATGTGTGCGAGCCTGCTTGATTATGTGCATCACATTAATTGCCTGGGTGATCTGTGTGTTTGTAAGTGTTTGTGTGTGCAAGGGTGTGTTCATTTGTCACTAAAGATGCATGACTATGTGTATATCTATAGGAGTGTTTGTGTACGGTGCTATGTACTGTATGCTTTTGTGTATGTACATATGCATATGTGTGTGTGTGAGAGAGTATGTGTGAATATGCTGGCCTACTTGCACATCAGCTGTTGGTCTGACTTATTCATTTGCCTTTAAGGCCACGTAATGAGAGAGCCGTTAATTAATATAGTTGTCAGGTAAACAGCGACCGACTGAGCATCCCACCTCCATCAGTAAGGTGATCTCTGCCACACCACAGCCTTGCATTCACAATGACCACACACACACACACACATGCGCACACACACGCACACAGTTCAATTACAGTAAAGTTATGCAAACTAGGCCTCTGGCCATCAGCTAACACATAATTGCATAATTGGGCCATTTCTGAGGGGCCAATTAAAAAGGCAACAATGTTGGCTCTCTCGTAGCCCTCCTCTACAAACCTGGTGTCTATTAAACCTAGGCTATGTTTTCACACACTTTGATTAGCACATTTTCATCCTCTATCTATCTATCTATCTATCTATCTATCTATCTATCTATTTATATCTATCTATCTATCTATCTATCTATTTATCTATCTATCTATCTATCTATCTGTCTCTTCTCTGTAGCACCCTATGTAAGCGGAAGGAGGATCTTAAGGGGTTGAACCTAATTTTCTCCATACTGTCTACTTCTGTTCATATCGGTATCCACAGGCTTGTCTTCTCTACCCCACTCTTTAGCAATACATGACACATATAGAATATGATTGATCAATGATGGAATAAGATGTCTTGCCTGAGGTCAATGCATGCATGTCCATCTACTGATTCTTCTGTTCTGACTACAGAAAAAGGACAGTACATCATTACCGTAACATAAATCAACCAGGTTTCCACTGCCCCTAACCTTTGTTTGATTTGCTTTTTTATTTTTCTTTGTGTCTTTCTACCATGCTCACAAACGTCTGACTGTACCTAACGTCTGAGACTGTAATCATAATATATTTTATTTTACCCTCAGTTTAATTATTATTGCAGTGCAGATTGTTACAAATCATCCTAGTATGAGGCGGAGGGCCTGCAAAGCCCCTCTCCCTCACTGCTGGAAACACAGATTGGAGTGGTTGGGAGAGGCTCCAAGGGAATTTTAAGAGTCAAGCCCCTCTAAAGCTTCCTGCCTCTTCACCCGGAACATCAATAAAATAAACACCATGTGCTCGCTCTCCTGCACTGCCCACCCAAAACATTCTGAGCCACCAAAGCGGAGAATCCTCTCTCTCTCTCTCTCTGTCTCTCTCTCTCTCTCTCTCGCTCCCTCTCACTATGTCTTGCACCTCAGGCAATTCTTAATATAATCCGTGTTTTGGTTTTTCACGGGACTTTAAATGTCTGTGATCTCAGGTGGTGTGTTGGTTTTTAAAAAGCCGAGGAGGTTAGAAAAAAAAACGTTAACACATGCCACGGCGGCAAGTGTCAACGGCTGAGAGGCGCTATCGACCGACGCCGTGTGTGATTAGTGTAGTGGAGCCGCGCCAATCCCAGACACGGATCGAAAACTTTTCCGCTTTCAATATGGATGCGGCTCCCTCTCGACTGAGGCCACGTCCAGCTGCCTCCATTGATTTTCTTCTTTCCTCCCACCCACCCTTTTCCCCCTTCAATTATATAATGGCAGCCCCGTCCTGGACTAAGAGTCTCGTACGTTTGCTGAGGTGATGTCCCAGGAATCAAGCATTCGTTCTCTTATCTAATTGTATTTTCATCAGCAGTATGACACTCTCCTCCCCCGAGACTTGCTTTTTTGTACGAGTGCATGTGTGTGTGCTTGTAAGTGTCTTCATATTTTTGCTATGTTGCTCTATATTGATGTGCCTTGCAGAGGAGTCTTATTTTCTCACTTTAAACCAACAACCGCTGTCAGATGATGCAGATAGATGGATAAGATGCAGACACGCTCTTAGCCCTGAGCCAAAAAAACTAAATCCGTGGATTACTTCTCCCACGCGGCATCCTGGATTCCAACTGAGGGCCGTGGTTATAAAATGTGCTGTTTGTCTCTTTCATCTTCCACCAACCGCATAGCAACTCAATACCCATTAACTTATAGGGTTTGGTTCAAATGATGGCACTCACGGTGCGCTGGTGTGAGTGTGACGAAGGTCTCGTCAGAAACTTGAGAAAAAGCAGTGTGAGTGAACAGCACACAACACAGCACAACAGAATATGAGCCTGTTGGCGTATATACACCTACAGTATAGACACCACGCCAATATACTGTAGGTATCAGTGGCCCCACACTTGTAAGTTGAGTCCCATTCCGTTCTGCGTAAGTGTGTTTACAGTGTAGTGTAGTGTGTGTTTCAGAGAGGGAGATATTATCACATGGGCTACAGGTGTAGTGCCACTGGGGCTAATCCAACCCAAATGCTGTGAAGATAGACCCTTTAGAATTGATTAAAATCTCTTAATCTTCAAAAGGTTACATTGCCATTGATGAGTACATCAACATTGCCTCGATGAGTAACCCTGGTTTCACCAAATGACTTTTCTAGCAAATCAAAGAACATTATAGGGGTGTAAGAAAATATTGATAAAGTCGAATATTGCAATTTTCAAAAATCATAATATGAATATTTTTTTTATTAAAAGTTTACATGCAAGCATTTTATTTTGTTATTGACACAGACAGAAGTGTACTGTGCAGTGTACTGAATTGTTTGTCTTTTTTTACTTACATTTTATGTGTATGATGGTGTCTTCTTTATAATATAACTTTTTCCAAAATTAGACTTATAAAAATCTCAATATATCGGCTTTAGCACAGTACTGAAATATATTGCATACTGAAATCATAACCCATGATATGCATCGTATCGCCAGATTCTTGCCCATTCACAGCCCTAGAACATTATAGCTTAAGTCAAATCCTACTGTTGGGTCAGGAGGATCATAATTGTTCTCATCTACATTGCCTCTGCAGAGGCCTTCATCGACAGCATCTTTTGTCACTGTGCACATGTGGTACAGCCATGGGAAGAGAGCAGTAGGATCAAGGCATAATGATCAAACTTCTGATCCAAATAAACCTACCAGGACAGGCAACTCTAACAAGGAGCGGCATCCAGCTTCCCTCAATGACTAAGTCAACAGGATTTGCAGCGGCACTCAACCTCTATTTAATTGGCCTCCTTACTGCACCAGATCGACCCATTATCTTTGCATGCCATCAGATCCGAGAGAGGCCATCTGGGCCCTGGCCTGGGAGTAACCTGAGCAGAAGATGCTAATCTGTGGATTTGGGGATAATTGTAGCCCCTACTAAGCTCAGGTGATGATGATGCTGCCACCGATCTGCAGGAGTTAAGCCCCAAGATTTCAGTTCTCAATGTTCATGTTCTTTCTGTCTGTTGTCCTTATCTTTCTCACTCTCTCCATCCCTCTCTCTCTCATTCCTAATCCCTTTACTTACAACTCTCTCTCCCTCTGCATACACCTATGCATTTCCACCTTTACCTGCCTCATTTCACTATCCTTCCTCTCTCTCTCTCTCTCTCACTCTCACTCTCTGTATGAATATGCCGTGGCACGCCTGACAGGCCACAGGCAGAGGGTGGTAGTGCAGGGGTCAGCGGCGTAGCTTTAGCAGGAGTAATGAGGCCTAATCCCTCGGCAGCCTCTGTGATGTTTAAACAGCTCCAGTCAGAGACACCCAGTAATGGAGTAATTAACCCTAGAGACCCGGCCTGCCCACGGGCCTCTCTGGCAGACGCTGGTCCCCTCTCCTCCCTTATTTCCACGCACTCGCACTCACACTCACACTAAGCCCACCGACTGCTGCAGGAGCCCCAGAGCTGAACTCCATCTGATGCTGAGGACTGTGCGCAAGTGTGTTCTACTGTCTGTAGGCAGAGGGTGATGCAGAGAAGATACAGAAAGAGAGAGAGGGAGAAATCAAAGGTACAGATGAGGGGGTTGGAAAGAGAGAAATGCTTGTGTGTGTGTGCGTGTGTGTGTGTGTATGTGTGTGTGTGTGTGTATGTGTGTGTGTGTGTGTGTGTATCAGATATCTGCAAGACATGTTCTGAATGATCTGAGGGTTCGTTGATCCACCAATATCTATCTAACCCTTGACCGTAGCCACAAGAGCGACTTAACCTTTCATGGTAACCGTGGATACGTACGCTTTCATGCACACGGTGACCGCAGAACAGAAATCTCCCGCTGCGAGGTGTACACCTCAGTTTCATCCTCCCCAGGATATCCTAAGGAGCGCTATCCTAAGGAGTGCTACCACACTCTCTTGTGTTGCAACCTAACCTTTCACTACCAACAACATAATCACCCTTTCTCCTGGAGTAGCCTGCGTGAGAGAAGTTTACTTTAGGGTGAAATTTTTTGGTTCATTTTTATCTGAATAATTCTATTGAGAGCATATTTATAGTATCTACACATAGTATCTACACATCTGGTGTGTTGAAAAGGTAGATTTCATATTTGTTTGCTTGTTTTATTCAGGTTTGGTGATTCATTCATATTTTATAACTGTTGGCTTCACCGAAATCCTGCAACAGGGGCTAGATAAGAATGCACAGCCCCAGAAGGCATATTTCCACTGACTTCCTCTCTGGCTTAAAAAGTAACCCAGCAGTGGCTGGGGAGTATGTGAAAAGCCTACATATTGTTTAAAGACATATTACATAGGCAGGTTATTGGCAAAGTTGTCAATGACAATGGACATTTCTGGCCTCAGTGCATATGTTATGGGTTGCCTAATGTGACAATAGTACTCTGTTGAATAAACCTTTATCTGACCTCTGTATCTTGTCCCATGCATTTGTCAACAATGTTATTGACAGGACTTGGATTATAAATTAGGTTGTGGAGATTCTCTCCATTTTGATGTACTTTAAATATTGTGTTTCACCAAACATAAAATGATGTGTATTACAAAGGACTGAGTGACTGAAAGAAAAAAAAAAGGAAAACATTTTCTGGGCTGGGGGTCGTAGGTAGTAGAAGGCTATCATTGGGATAAGAGGACCTATAGAGTAAATAAACATGCAGGAAAGAATAATAGTTGTTGTACATACCTGTTTCAATGGTATTTCACCTTTTGGTTGGAGTCTGTGTTGATGATTATGCTCTCTGTTAAAAAATTGAAGCCTTCCAGAGCCACCTGTGAAAACGCATTTGAAACTGATGAGAGCACAGGAGAATCATATAAGACAACTGTGTGTGATGTGTTGTTTTTTTCACTCATGTTCTCTGCAGCCATTCAAGAATGATCAAACAGCACAGACAATATGCAACCACATATCAAACAGCACACACATGCACACACATGCACACAGCCATAAACACACACACACACACACACACACACAGACACACACACACACACTCACCCATAAACACACACACACTCACCCACACCGTCACAGTCACAAACACACCCACACACCCACACACACACCTGTTTTTAGACTCCCAGGCACAGGATGATACAGGGAGACCTGGAAAAGAGGAAAAGGGTTCCAGCGTTTGAAGAACCCTGCATATGCATATTATGTGAGATGAAATGATATCACACACGGCCGGTGAATGGTTTGTGTCATTAAGAAATGGAAGGGAATAAATGGAAAAATACACACACAAGCACACATACACACACCACACATACAGTACACATGGCAACGGCTGCCTCGGGAAGGGAAAGAGGAGCGAGGGGGGAAAAAAACGAGTGGCGGGCGTTCGCCGTCTGAATGCGGGAAGAGCGCTGAAGATTAAGGGATGTTCAGAGACGCGCGTCTGTCACCGACTTCAAACGGTGCCACCGACACGCCTTGTTCTAGCGCCGCTACACACCAAATCGCACAAACTCCTGTTGCCTCTGTGCCTGTCAGCGGCCACCTGACATCCCCTTCATCAGGTACACGGCGCATGAAAGCCAGGAAGAGATAAATAAATCAACAAGGGGACCGGCATGCTCACCGTCGCCACCTGGTGGTGGACTGCTCTGCCCAGACTTAAATCAGTGGGAGCTAGAATTGGCTGAAAGTGATGGCCATTGGGTTGGCAGACTATGCACAATGCAAACAGAAGAACTAGCAAAGCACTGAAATAACAAAAACACATTAAGGCAAATTATTGATGAACAGAAGATGATCAGGGAATGCAATCAACATAGGAAAGGTGTAGAGACAGAAAAAAGGAATGGCAAAGAGACAAAAAAACTCCAACTTCGAACATCAGAGATGCATCTCTGAACCCCCCCCCCCCCTCCCTTTGGCAAATCGTAGCTCATCTTGATTGCCTGTGTGTCTTGTGCCATGAGACGAAATGGAATTGAATTTCAAAGTGAATCTTGCTTGTACAAACAGTGAGATGTGTTGCTTTTCCCCCTTTTTTCTCCTCTCTTTCTCTCTCTCTCTCTCTCTCTCTCTCTCTCTCCGTCTTCTCCAGGAGCTCCATTTTGACACTGGGTACAACATCTGGAGCAGGCAGACAGCAGGAAATAGAAAGAACAGAGGAGGATAAATTACAGCTGACGCGCCTACATGCAGACAGACAGATGAACACCCCAACACACACACACACACACACACACACACACATACACACACACACACACACACACACACACACACACACACACAGGGAGAGATAAGCACATCAGAGGCCTTTACTCAGCTCAGTGGACCCTTCGTTTCTGATTGGAGAGGAGACTCTTCTATCCTCCCAAAAAAAAACGTAACAACAGAGGAGTGGAGAGTGAGAGACAGGCAGGGCAAAAGATAGAGCAAAGGAAGGAGAGAGAGAGAGGGGGATATAGAGAAAGAGCGAGAGAGAGAGGGGGGCATCTAAACCAACAGCAGGGTATTACATTAAAGAGAGGTGAGAGACTGAGGAAAATAATTTCATATGAACATGTTTACAGTGGGATACAGAGGAGAAAGAAAGGGAGAGCAGCTGAAGAGGCGGAAGAGGATGTTCAAACATCCCTCAAACAACCCAGCATGAGAGGAATTTGGCATGTCTGTCCTGTGTGGAAATAATGGAAAATATACACAGTAACTAGGATGGAAATAGAGAAGATGGAGAGAGAAAGAGAGAGGGGAGAACTTGTGCTACTCAGTGTTGCTTTCGCTGGTTCATTTTGTTTCATTTTAAATGCAGTGGTTGTGGCAGAAAAGAGACATGGAGATATTTACATCAGAACCTGAGATCTAACATGATGGATTTGAGAGTGGCTCTGCCTCTATGTGTGCCTCTGTATGTGTGTGTGTGTGTGTGTGTGTGTGTGTGCATATGAGTCAAAGTGTGTGTGCAAGTGAGCGAGAGATAGAGTGATGCATCCCTTTCAGAATACAGAAATGCAGAGATCAGACCAGAGATGCTACATACTGTAAGTAGGGAGGACAGAGAGGAAAGCAATAGAAAGGGTCTAAGGAGGAGGAGGTAGAGGAACAGTAGGATGGAGGAGGGGGGGTGGTAAAAGAATAAGAGCAAGAGTGGGGAAAAATGAATTTATTTCCTATAAGAAAAAAGTGTGTGGGACCCAGGGGGTCCCTGTTACTGGTGAAAAATTAAAAGAGACGGTTTCAAACTGTCCAATTTCCACATCAAACAAACGCCCAGGCTCTCTGCTCCTCCAGAACTGGCTTCACTAACACACACACACACACACACACACACACACACAGACACACACACGCACACACGCACAAGCAAAAGCACAAGCACATACACACACGACATAGCCCTGAAATGGTGCCCCCTCCCTCAGCACACAGTCACACACACACACACACACACACACACACACACACACACACAAAACCCCCCACCCAAGCCCCGGCCCTGGCAGCACCTTGTTTTTGTAGCCCCAGCACTCCTCTCCATTTCCTTAATAATCCGGCTCTGTAATTCCCCTAAGCTCTGTACTGGTTACACTAGCCACTGTCTCTCCCCCATCTAATTATACCCTTGTGAGTCTATTAATCAACTTGTGAATTATTTAAGAAGGGGAGCCCTTCTCTCTGTAACTGGCTTTGACACTGTGTGAAAGAGAGAGAAAGGGAGAGAGTGAGGAGGGGTGAATATGGGAGGAAGGGGGGGCTTAGAAGAAAGGGGGCAAGAGAGGAGTGAGAGCAGAGGGAGAGAGAGAGTGCATGTGAGAGAGAGAGAGGGAGAGAAAGAGAGAGAGATAGTGAGAGAGAAAAGAGGAAGGAAAATCAGGGTCTACCATTCTGATTCCCTATGGACTATAGCTCAACGAGGCAGACCTTGGTCTCTCTCACTCACTCTCTCTGTCACACACACACACAGTTTGTGTTTTTCATCCTCTATTTTCATGCATAAGTTTTCATCACAAACAGGAATTCATGAATATATGTAGCAATACAGCGAGGAATAAAGTGCTTGAGAAAGAGGGAGGAGTAAGAGACAGAGAGGGAGAAGGGAAAGAATTGAGAGATAAATAGAGTGAAGGCATAAAAAAGACAAAATACAGAGTAACAGCAGCATACAGGAGCAACAGAAGGAATATAATAAGAAAGAGAGAGAAGGACAAAAAGAGAGACAGATACACACATAGGTAAATAGATAGATAGAGAGAGAAAGGAAAAGAGAGAATGAGAGAGAAATTATTAGCAAGTGCCTTAAAGTTTTCTAGTGTTTGTCACTGAAATAAGCCTGTCTCAATAGTACCCCCACAGACACACACACACACACACATACACACACCCAAATGAACTCTGGGCTAAAGTACGGTTTTTCAGCCAAGAGAGGCACAGACTGTCCTTACCACATTCACACACACACACACACACACACAATGGTCAAGAGCCTTCTAATAACCCCCACTGTACCATTGCCATGGCCAGCAAAGCAGACATTGCCACAGTTTGGACTCTCACATACTGTGAAGAAGAGAAATCATTATTATTGTCTGAGTGCTGCCCTGCTTCTCAGTTAGCCCCTGACACCGCCATAGCAATGAATTCAACTTTGGATGAATAAAGTTTATTTCTTGTTTCAGACATTAGGAGAGTATCCCTCTAAGATTGCATATCTGCATGTGTTATGAACAAGAGGGATTTTTCTTCCTCCTGGGATAAGGGGGCCAGTTCACTTCACAAAATGTACACTTGGGCAGTGCACACATAAACACACATAGGTGCGCGCGCACGCACGCACGCACGCACGCACGCACGCACGCACGCACGCACGCACGCACGCACGCACACACACACACACACACACACACACACACACACACACACACACACACACACACACACACACACACACACACACACACACACACACACACACACACACACACACACACACACACACACACACACACACACACACACACACACACACATTTCTGGATGTCTCCAAGGGATGTTTATTAAATTAATAAAAAGTAGCTGAAGGCAAAGGAAACGGGGGAAAGCCCAGAGCGTCCCTGTGATTGGCACCCTAGCTGCATTTCACACTCTGTGGTCACACACACACACACACACTCCTGAGGAACACACGTTTGCTTTAACTAACTGACCATGACTGAGGGGCATCACTTGACAAGCACCAACCCCCCTTCCTCATCTCTCTCTCTCTCTCTCTCTCACTCTCTGCCTTGTCCTCCTGAGAGAGTATGGCTTTAAAGCTCAGTGGGAACCTGAGTTGTTATGGACACAGAGCAAGGGAAAGAAAGAAAAAAGAGTGAGTGTGTGGATGAGCGAAAGAGAGAGAAAGCACACAAACATACTTGAGAAAAATAAGCCCCCAACTTTCAAAAGCCTTTGGTAATCTTCATAATGTGGATAGTTAAAAGACTGTGCAAGGGAGCACCTCCCTCTAAAATTAGCGTCAGACTCTCACTCGGGACTCTCGGCAACAGGGCCTCCACCACTATTTCTGCCCCTTTCAAAAACAAACGCCGGAAATAAACAGCCTTAATCATCTCCCTTAAATCCTTTTCATAAACAAACAAAATAAACAAAAACAAAACATGACAAAAAAGCCGCTGCCACCCCCGCCATTCTCTCTCTCTCTTTCTCTCTCTCTCTATTCCTCCTTGGGCTGAAGGCTCTCTGAGGAGTGATGCAGCGCGAGAGAAAGAAAGACAGAGAGAAGAAGAAATGGAGGGAGGGCGAGATATTAGCATATAAACTGCAAGGCAGGAATTGTCATGGGCGGCACATTTAGACGCGTGGAGACTCGGGCGGAGGCCATTTTCATGTGCAAATCTCTGCCGTGCCGTCGACGCACCCCCATTATTATTTCATCAGCGGCGCTGAGAAGCGCTCCCTGCTTTTCTCCGCCAAAACCCCTCACGGATGCTTCCGGATCCCAACACCACCAGCGCCAGCAGTGCCGCCACTACCACCCCCCTCCTACCAAATCCAAACCTAGCCTCTAACACCCCCTCTCATACAAACCTTTCCAGAAGAAAACACCCCCCACCCCACCCTATCCAGCACAGCACTGTTTACAGTGCCACTAAAAGCGATGAGCCACAGGGAAATGGGGCAGAGAATCGCACAAAGCCCCCCACCCCACCCCACCCGTCTCCTCCACTCCACCCCCCAACACCAGTCGTGATTGGTGCCGTAACTGCTGTTCTGGGCATTGGGCCTCTTGTAAAATGGCGAAGGGAGCGAGCCGAGGGCTAGCGGGCTGTTAAAGGGAAGATTGGGCGGGAGGGATTACAGCCAATTAGCCGGCCTCTGCATGAGCCCTAAGCCTGAAGGGAAGGAAAGGCTCTTCAGAATGGAGGACAGAGCAGAGGATGGAAGAGGGAAGGAAAGAAGGAAGGGAGGGGTGTAGCAAGGCCTCTGGGTTCTGATTAAGAACGCTGCTACACGGCATGTCAACAGTTTTTTATGGTGCACGTGTGAAAAGGTGAAGAAAATGAGCTGTGAAAAATGCTCTTGCCTCAATGTGGCATCCTTCTGCCTAGGTGTCTTGTGTAGGCTACTGATGTAATGCTAAAGAGCATAAAGATGCACATGTGAATTGTCTGACACACCCACTCTCTCTCTCTCTCTACTCAGATGCACACCAACTTGAGAGTGAAGGCACACACAGTCTGTACACAAATCAGTTTTTGGAAGCAGCAGAGAGCTGCTGTATTTTCTCTCATCCATCTGTCAGTTTCCGAGCTCCCGTGCCCAGAAGGGTGCTTTCCCCTGTAAACTGCCATCTGCAATTGTGCACTTTCTGTGTTTGACGGGCTGCTATGCACCAACAAACAAACACACACACACACACACACACACACACACACACACACACACACATACACACACACACACACACACACACACACACACACACACACACACACACACATAGCGAGAGAGCATGAAAAGCCCTTGTGAGGGGAAACATCACTGTACCTTTGAGCCTGACTACATCTCATTTCCTCGAGAAGGGAGAAAGGTAAAAAAAAAAAAAAAACGCCAGTGTTCCACTCCACTGTGACGGACTTAGTGATCTAGCAGAAGTGCAGAGATTCGTTCCAAAGCACAGAAGTACGATAGCATCGGAATATAGAGTAGTCACTGCATCTCAATCATCTTTATCCTTTACCCCTCTGCAGAATGGAGGATGTGTTATTAACCGTCAAAGAGATCTCTTTATACACAGTACATTGGCAGAAGACACAAAGAGGGCTAGAATATTTATAAGGCTGATCCTGATCTATCTTCACATTTTCTGTAGTAAGAACCAACAGGGACATGTGAAAGCTGTAGGATTGTGTGCAATAAGGGTTTTAAATTTAAATGAACCATCCCTGTTTAGAGTATGTATAGGAAATACTATTTAAATCATGCTCCTCGTAGTTTTGAGTGCACAAGTTGACACGTGCATAATCTCATGGACTGAATACCACAAAGAAACATAGCTTTACAACAAAAGCAAACAACATAAAGTTCGCCTAATGTCGCTGAGGAACTTAGCAAGTTCTGACCATCTTTGTTTGCCAAAGAATAGCCTTCAGGAGTGCACTCTCCCTTGTGACCCACATAACTCTCTCCAGAAACTCAGGAACAGCACCTTGGAACGAAACCTTCTTTAACATTACACCTGCAAGCCCTCGCCAGCAATGAATCACTGCAGAGAATAACATATAAATCCGAGCAATTTTGAATAAACTTCTGTGAATCTCCATGATCTTCAGCAAAAAATGCAAGAAAAGTGGCTTTAGGATGCTGCTGTGGATATATAGAACGAGCCTGCAGAGAAATTAGGACACGGTAACAGAGCAGGTCTTCTTATCCAGAGCAAAAGACTAGCAGGTGATTCGCTCCCACCTGGGCTTGTGGAAGGATGTTGACACTATGCTAGCACAACGTTAAAGGACTCAGAAAGTGACCAGGTGTTGGAGACACCGCTCTGGCCGGCCATCAGGCCTGGGACCATGACTCTACATGTCTCCAAGCACCATTTACCAAAGTGGAAGATGGTGAAAACTGACTGTTGATCAGCTGTCTAGACTTAAGAGTGTGGGCCTACGGTGCAGCTGTTCTGAGATGAACAGGGAGAGGCTACGCTCTGCGAATACCAACGCGATCCACTTAATCACCAGCATCTCCCACTCTCTCGCTCTCCCCTCGCTCGCCTGGCTCCTGGGGAGTATTTGTTTGTAGTGTGACCCTCTCAGGAAAGTCAACAGCTGTTTCCCGTCAGCTTGTGAGGCTACGCAGCCATTCTTCACTGTGAGGTGTGCCGCGCCTTCTAATGGATTGCCATTAACCACGTCCTAATTAGAACTAATGACTGCCTCGTTAAGCTCTCGGTTGCTAATTGCCATAGCACACCGCGAGCAGTGAGACAACGCAAGCCAGCGAAAACCGATTGCACGCACGTTGAAGCTAAACGGTAGGATAAGTCAAAACGAGGATTGGGTGACTTATCAAACTGCATTTTTAATTAGCCGTAATCAATATTCAAGGAGACGGCTTTATCGTGGACATTTATATTTCTATCAAGGATCATGAATTATTAACGTATTTTAATGAGAAAAATACACCCATATCCTCTTGAAGCAATATATTTAATCAAGGGTTTTTTTTTCCAGCAATCAGGAAAAATCACTCACAATTAAAAATATATTGAACTACTAATGCATTAATGCCTCGGCTCTACCACACACTGGGCAGGCTATGCACGATCATCTTTACACACACACACACACACACACACACACACACACACACACACACACACACACACACACAGACCACCATTCTGCGGGCATTTCAGCAGGGAAGGAGCGAGGCCTGTTTGGCATGCTGGGTCCATCTCGCACTCTGTGTTTCATTTAGATCAAAAAGACTCCACGAGATGGAGAATCAGAGAATTTCCACAATATCAAACCGTTTCCTCCTCACCTTTCCTTTGTGCTCCTCACACAGGCCGCGGAGTTTCTCATTAAAGCTGAAAGTCGAGAGACAGACACAAAGAAAAGCAGAGGAGGGAGCGAATACAACAAAAGCAAAGGGGTTTGAGGTAGTTTTTCCCCCTCCTCTCAGGGATGGAGAGAAAGGTTATGGATAAAGAAAGAGGGAGAGCCTGAGAAGGAAAAGCAAAGCAAAGAGAGACAAAGTGAACGAGAGACATGTATGTATGTGTGTATGAGGGTTCTTGTGTATACAAGAGAGTATGGGTCTGTGTGAAAGGGAGTACATGTGTGTGTGTGTGTGTGTGTGTGTGTGTGTGTGTGTGAGAGAGAGAGAAAGAGAGAGAGAAAGAGAGAAAACTTCTGCATGAGGGAGAAGGAGAAGGACACAGTCGCGTAAGAAACCGTATACATGCCACACGCAAACTCACCAGAAGGACAGACGGTACGCCTCACACGGCAAGTGTGGCAGTCAGACTGCATCAGCGCAACGGCCAGAAAACAGCACGCACGTGATTCCGCTCCCAAAAATACTCTCTTCACAACCCACGACCTCCCGCCTCAGGACAACCCTTCCCAAAAATAAAAATACACCTCACCGGGACCTTCCAACCCCCCAACCCCCCCTTCATGCCCTAAAAACCTCTAACGAGGAAACAGGGGAGACAATAGAGTCATTTGTTCGAGGGGGTTGGGGACTGAGTGGGAGGCGAGAGCACTCCTCTAATGGGCTCGGAAGGGGCCCATGGGTCTCCAGCTGCTCCAGGTGCCCTGCAGGAGGAGCTGGTCGCCCTGGGCTGTGCCTTAGGCAAGCCTGGGCAGAAGGGCTGAGGAAGAAGGCCTGGGTGGCAGCAAGCTTGGAGATCAAGCTCTAGTGGAGGAAAGTGTCCTCCGTGAGGAAGGATGCGCAGGACCAGAAGGTCTGGTGTTGGATGGAGACGGCATTAGGAGAGGAAGCTGGACGCTGTTGGGAGACAGGTCAGGCTCATGGGAGTTTTGTCCGTGGTGCCAAGCTGAAAGGTCGGCTGGAGCTGGGGTATCAGTGGAAGGGTCGAGACATGCAGCTGGGTCTTGCTGAAGAGAGACAGCAATTTGTGTGCAGAATTTAGATTGTTAAGGTTTTAAGTCAGAACAGCTACGCTGGGTTTGGGCCTGCCCTGCAGGATGTTGGTGATGGGCTTGACAGAACAGGGTTGGGAGAGATGGGTCAAGTGGAAAGGCCGATTTATTTATACCTCCCCAATGTTAGATGAATTAACAAATGAAATACTATTCGAATCTTGTTTTATTGATGTTGAGGGAAACACCTTGATCAAGAACTAACTAAGGAATTTCGCTGTCTAGAAGATGCTGTCTAGAAGATCACTATAGTACACTTGGTGTTTTGCCATACCTGGGGAAAAAAAATCCTAACGTGGGGAAGAATATGCATGTGTATATGAATGTCAGGAGAAGCCGTTGTGGAGGTCAGCACCCCCCACAGCCACCGTGCTCTCCTTGCCCAGTGGCTCTCCCTTGAGCAGGCCAGCTTAGATCAACACTGGCTTTGGTTTCTGCTCATTCAGGTTTCCTTTATAGCTAGTGGTGGTAGAACAACTCACCAAATGTAACAATATTCCACTAAATAAGCCAATCCACAAACAATACTGGCACCAGTAACATTTTAGCACCAGCCATATTGTTGATAAAAAATGGGTGACTGGAGAAGGCATCATGCATGCACACAGTAAAGGCCTTTAACATGTAAACAAAATGGGCAAGGTACGCTACTTAATACGTAACATGTAGCATCATCTGGTTTCCTCCAGAATGTCATTGAAGTTTCATTAAGCATGAGAAATATACGAAGCCAACAGTGTTAAGAAAAAAGAAATGTGAAAAGTAATGCAGAGTAATACCCGTATATCACCTTTTCAAGGGAGATTCCAGGGAGCTCTGCACCCAAGGAGGAGATTCACAGCACCACTGTAGCAGGATCAAGGCCTGGGAACAATCTTTATTTAATACTGCACTCACAGACAGGGAGACAAAAAACGTGAGGTGGGAGAGACAGTTAGCGAGACTAAGAAACCTTTTGAGATATAAATGAGATGAGGCACTTAATAGTAAAAAGTCTACCATACTGTAATTGAAAGCATATCTCCAAGCTAGACCTCTCCCCCAGAGCACTGAGCAGTCTTCTTGTCATAGACAATTAATTACGATAATGTGTCACACCCCCAAACACCAAGGTGGCCCTGAGGGAGAACTAGAGGCAGTATTATTCAGATGTGTAAACATTTAGGGGGGAAACAAGCGTGGTTTGTGACCCTGTTGAGAGCTCTCCTTTAGCACCATAGGAAAGAAAATGGATCTAAGCCTAAATCTCACTTTTAGTTTAATTACATCTAAGCATCTTTATCTTAGTACAATGCTTTGAGCCTTACTTGCTTTGAGTATTTTTATTTCAATAGTAGTCTGCTAGCCTTTCTTTTGAAAATTTAAACAACTGAACTGATGCAATCTAGAGACAATTATTAAGCCTTAGTTCAAGGATGAGGGAAACTATTGCTTAAATTGTGCAAAATATCCAAGATTATCTAAGAAGTGCAAAATACTTTCTGCTCCACAGAAGAAGGGATCTGTATGGAACATCCATCCATTTCAACCCAGATGTCTGATCCCCTCAGAGCTGCCACACTGGGCCCAGTGCACTGTTGAGACAGCACTCTATCAGATTTCTCATTAGAAGTTGAGCCCACATAGAGCGTGTGCTTTTAGGTCTAGCATAAGGATATACACAAGGACATTTCTCTTGTTAGTGAGAAAGAGACTTGGAGACACTGTGTGATGCTGTGTTTCTGACTTACAGTCTGGCTTACAAGGTTTCACATACACACATATTCACTCTCTCCAATGACTTCATTGCAGCAGAAAAAGAACATTGGTCATCCTGTCAAGTACACTGACCTTACACATACACATACACACACACACACACACACACACACACACACAGAAAACGGTATTGCTGAAATTACACTGGCTTACTCTTCTATCAACTTACAAGTAGATGCTCACAAATTCCACATTTTATTGTACACACACACACACACACACACACACACACATTCCACCTGCTCCATCTCACAAGGCAGAAAGTGTCAGCCTATGCCTCCGCGACTTCAATCTCAAGACACACACACACACACACACACACACACACACACACACACACACACACACACACACACAGACACACACACACACTCACACACACACTCTACCTCACAACACCCTCTGCGTCCTATTCCCATCCTGACTGCTCCCTCTCCTTTTCACAATAAAGCCCCCTGTTTACAAGTAGGAAAGTCACACAAGCCACATCAAAGCCCGAGCCCTCGGGTCCACATGGACATACACAAACAAAAACACACAGAGACATACACACACACACACACACGCATACACACACACACGCAACACACACACAAACACTGGTGGTGGGGAGGGTGGGGGGGTCTTGGAGGAGGGCTGGCGGGTGGATTCTGCGGGGAGGTCATTATCGGGGCATGTTCACAGGGGCTCCTCTTGATGTTGCGCTCCCTTCTTTTTTATTAGAGTTTGAGAGGAGTCAAGGCGCCAACCCCGCTCGGAGACTTGCCGCGCAGCGCCTCGCCGCGCCGCTGCCGCCGCCGGTGTTTCCGGGGAGTTTGCCGAGGCTAGAGCCGAGATGAAACAGATAAAGGATGGTGCTCCTCTCCTGCCGCCGCTGCGACGCCGGTGCTCAGTGCCACGAGCACGCTCGCTCTTTCCCCCCGCGTGCGAGCGAGCGAGCGAGCGAAAGTGCAACTAACCAACCAACAAACTCTTCTCATCAAGAGCCGAGACGCTACGCGTCATTATTAGGATATCTGCATCTGGGAGCATCACCCGAATAACCACAGGAGGGGAAATCGAGAGAGAGAAAAAATCTAATGAAGAAAAAGAAAGTAAAACTCTTTGCAATCCACAAACACCCCCCCCCCATACACACAAACACACACACTGAAAGAGTGAGAGAGGGAGGGAGTGAAGGGGGTTAAATAACAAAGAAAAGATCCTTGAAATGGGGTCTAATTTCTCCAGTTCCTGCCTCTGCCTGCTCGCGCATACTTACCCTTGCAAAGTACACAAGAAGAAGAGGAGAAAATAGCACGCATATCATTCATTAGCCACAAATAAAAGAAATTCGCTCTAATAGTTCCCCAAGTCCCCGAGCATTCCGACGCCGCTGAGCGGGAGAAAATAAAGAAATGGAGTTCGCTGGTGGAGGCTGGGAGGGGGATGCAAGAGGAAGCCGTCTCCCTCAAGTGCTTGTTAGGCCCAAATTATTATGGCGATGAATAATTTTTAAAAATAAATAAGTGGGTAAATAAATAAATAAGAGGGGAGGGGGGGTGGAAGAAAAGAAACATTTATAGATCTAAGTATCACCAGTGGAGCGGTGGAGTTTGTTGCCGGGCTCTCAGGGCCCCCGTTTGAAATGGGGCTTTGTTTTTGCCTTTGATCTCTAAGAGCTAACCTCTCCATCTTCATCTCCATCTACTCTTCCTCTCTCTCTCCCTCACTCCGTCTACACCTCCTCCGACTCCTCGTCCTGACGCCCACCGTAGAGGCGATGTCACACCCATGTGCACTTGCATATCTATTCTCTGCAGCAGCAGCAATAATTATGGCTCAAATGATCAGTAAAGGCTTGTAATACCCAAATGGTTTTTGTTATTACCGAGGTAATGAACAGCAGAAAGGCAGAATGGATGAAGCAGTGTGACACAAAGAAGATGAAGCAATATGACACACAAAAAGAGAAAGTTGGCTGGAGAAGTATGTGTGTGTATTTGTGTGTGTGTGTGTGTGTGTGTGTGTGTGTGTGTGTGTGTGTGTGTGTGTGTGCGTCTTCGGGGACCCCGACCTGTAATAAGGGCCATCCCAGTCCTCAGCGTTCCCATCTGATTGATATTATAATGAGCCCGTTTCACTATCCCTTCAACAACCCCCAACCCTGTCTTAGACACACATACACACACACACACACACACCTCCCCACTCTCCCTGTGGCCCAGAGCGGCTCGCTCCATTCTGTTTCATCAGACATCAAACACGGCTGGCGTTCGGCTTCACACACCGGACCCAGGGACCACAACATCTGCACGGGGAGGGACACGCACACACACACACACACACAGACAGGCACACACACACATACACACACACACACACAAGAGTCTGGAGCAGATGTCATAGGGAGCAAAACAGCAGGCATCGCAATAGCCATGAGGGAGTCACCTCTCAACAGGTTGGGCACTGGAAGCATCCAATACACATAGTCACATAGTCACACACACACACACACACACACACACACACACACACACACACACACACACGCACGCACGCACGCACGCACGCACACACACTGCCAATGACATCATACATATCCACAAAAACAAAGCCACACATTTATTCATATACACATCCAATCACCTGCTGTGAGAGACAGCCATAGCCACACGTACACACACACACACACACACACAGAGCCTACAACATCCCCTGTGAAGTGAGACCTCTCCTACCCTGACTGTGAGACCCCCCTCTGATCCTCCCGCCTCCTCTCTTCTCCCCTTTGACAATACAATTAGCTAATTAGTCACCCTGGCGCTAATAAGCTAATCATTATGTGTCTGTTTTTTCTATTATTTAAGCCATGTCATCCACAGGGCTCCCTCAGGACACCCACCATTGGCACACACACACACACAAACACACACACATATGCACACAACAAGGATTTGAACTTCAGTCTTATCATGACCTGGCAATCAAGCCCTCAGTGATCCCCCATGGACACACACACGGACACACACACACACACACACACACATATATAATGGCTGTAATGGGGGCTTTCAAGAAGAATCAGTTATGGAAGGAAGGAACATTATTTAACTTTAGGGTATTGTAATATGCTCTGAATCATTGGTTCTCAAAGTGGGGTCCGGGACCCCCAGGGGTCCGCAGCACATTGTCAGGGGGTCCCAGACAAAGTTTGCTACAAAATATGAAATTGTCTTATACGGCGAAAAATGCTACAGTATCAGTATTTGCCCAATTGATCTGCTGACATCAATACGTCAAAACACTTACTATTAATTAACCGCCAACAAAATGAAAGTTATGTGAAGCAAACACTATGTGTTCACAATAGGCCTACATTTGACAAAGAAACAACAATCCGTTAAAAAAATCCTACATACTGTCAAAGTTTGCTAACATGACTATTGTGGTATTAGCACTCTATGTTTTTAAAATACATACAACATAAACATCTAACAGAAAAAAAGGCTATACAGCTACATGATTAACTTAAGTTTTATGTGTTGCGATTATGAGGGGTCCTTGGAGAATTTTCCACTCCATGAGGGGTCCCCAACCCACAAAAGTTTGAGAACCCCTGCTCTAAATTGATTCCACCAACACAACCTTGGGGCATTTAAACGTGTGACTGCTGTGAGCATTGCATATTGTGAATGCAGTGCAAAGCCAGTGTTTCATTGTAAATATGTATATTGTATATATAAGGTATACACTTAACAGCTTAAAACAACTCATAATCAAAATATAATGGATGCATCCCATCCAGATGATTCAGTGACCAGGTGGAGATATGTATGCACTTTCGCTACCTACTGCATTATTTTCAACTACTGCTGCAGTAAGCTTTTACAGGTAGGGCAATTCTGTATTCCTTTGCCAGGTAGGTCTACTCTGCTATAGTGAGACCAGACAAGGATAATAGGGACCTCTTCTCTCTGACCTCGTTTAGCTATATCTTTGGCAGAAAACTGTGCGTGACGCTCACCCGCCTCAACCGCTCTCGTTCTCCCTCTTCGTCTTTCTCGAACATCCATTCCCACTACTCTGCCGTGGCAGCCTAAATGTAATTACTGCGCAAATTAAACTTTGCCACGCTACTCTCCGAAGCCGTTTGCGTTTCGTTTTGTTTTTCTTTATTTGTTTTGCAGAGTGAGGCGTCCTGCCGAGCTGCGAAGACAGCAACCGCATCTCATCCTCATTACCCATGCATACCGCTTTTGTCACCCGGTCGACGGGTGCCTCTGAACAGCTGTTTTCCATGGCTGTATACAAGCATTTGTTCTAACATGAAAAGGGAAGAAGGGAGAGGAGGAGAGGCGAGAATAACGGCGGCGCACGGTCTAGACAGAGAAATGGAAAGATCCGAGCAATGTGCATTCTGTTACTGTCACTTTATATAGGCCTATCTAGTAACCTCTACCGCCTTATGACAGGGAACATTACATTCTCAAGAAGGCTACTGAGATGCTGTTTAGATGGGAACGTGTTGGTCTATTTGCCTCTGAGAGGCTATCTTTAGAAATGGATAGAACACCTGACATAAACGAAGCTTAGGCGTCTGAAACACATGCATTACTTCCAACTGCGCCCAATGTGGAATATTTAAATTGTGTATCTGCCTCAAATAGCCTATGTAAAAAAGCCAGTTAAAGAGAGCGACAGCAGTCCTCCAACCCAACCAACCAGTCCTCTGTGGCTGGTTGAGGGAAAGCTAGCAGCTGTCAGAGCTTTCTACTCGTGCGCTAGGCCTATGACATGAGTATGGTATGCTAACGCATGTGCCATGTAGCAGATTCGATTAGATCAAAGCCAACACATGCCAGTGGCCAAGGCGAACAGGCAGCCCAGCACTCTATCACAGCGCGGTAATGAGAGATAACCTCACCAAGGCATAGTTCTCCTCCGGTGCCACCCGCATGCATTTTTTATCAGGCGCAATTACTCAGCCATGCTGATACTCATCCGTTCTTTTCATTTGGCGAAAAAAATTTGCATCGCCTAACTGGAGGCCAGCTGTGGGAAGGCGGGAAGCGCGCGAGAAGAGCAGCCCATGAATGAATTAATGACCGAACTGTGCATCTGTCGGCCGAGACTAAATGTGTTTTCAAATAGGCTAATTCCATCTATACATTGGTATCCCCACTTTGACCATAGATATGGCCTGAAGCAAATAAGAAATAGGTGAATAGACAGCATTTACAAACATTTTTGCAGGTATTGTCTGAAGTCTTGTATGAGATAACATGAGTCTTGGCAAGTGGCATGGCCAAGCTGTTACGACTTTCTTCATGCTTGAACAAGAGGCAAAATAAGCAATCAACTCTGACTTGTCCAATGATTGTCCATCAAGCCAAAAATAGGGCTGTTTACCCTGTTTACTTAGGTGAAAAAAAGATGTGCCTGCCTCTCTTGTAAAACAATGTGTTCCCAGAAGTATCCCTTGTAAATCTTGGTTGTGTTTTATCACATCCACAGAATTAGCTGGGAGTAGGCTCATTAATGAACATTCCCTGTCACTGACATATATCTCTTGTCACTTTTCTAATCTGTGCCTCGAAATCTGGAGCTATCCTCCAGGCAATCTTTAGAGTCGAACTGCTAAGTGCTCTGGCCCTTTCACCAAATTAGGGAGAGGAGCGAAACACATTTGGAGTACAAAGCAATACACCTGAGGGATGCTTTCCAAGAGGATGTGTCTAGTTCATAATCCATTAAAGGTTTCTACACTGTATTGCATCTTTACTTGTGTCATACACAAGGATGATGTCAACACACTTTAACCATAAGTGCTGCCAAAATATTCTGAAAAAAGGAGGTATACATTTTAACAAATTATATATACAGCTTTTTAACATTTCTGAGAAGGCTCCAATATCCACACCTTGAAATGGAAATTAACTGCTAAACTGTACATATTCCAAGTAAGGATCTAATCAGCAAATAGGTGCGAAATTCCAAAAGAGCCCAATGTTATTGGCAGTCAGTTAAAGTAACCATCAGTAATGACAGCCTGAAGATGAAAACCCAAAATGGACTCCAGTGGATCGAAGTAGAGAGCAGTGGGGAGCCCAGTCAGTCACTCTCACCACCCCCTCTTCCATCACGCCATAATGAAGCCGTGGTACCACCACTCAGCCATCTTTATGTGATGTGTCAATCATCCTGTCAGATGATCTGTCATGTTCCATTAGCTGCCAGTCATGCCACCATGCAAACCTGGGCGCTGGCATCCCACTGGTAGACCTATGCCCGGCACAGGGGGAGACAGACTGGATGTGACTGGCACAATGAATGATTTCCTACTGAGTCAAGTGAAGAAGGAGAGAGAGGCAAATTCCTGGCGGACGTCCATGGCATTTATGCAGATAAATTGAAATAATATATAAATAACCCGATAAGCACAGCGAGCTGCTAGCCTGAGGGGATGAGCATCTATTACTAGATTAAACAACAGCAATCACCAGCAGTCACTCATCTTAAAACGTGCAAAATGTTAAAAGATGCCAAGCTGAGGGGGTGAAAAAAACAAGCAAAATCATTTCAATTGCTTAAATTGGAGGGAAATAGAAACTGTTTTCTCAAATTAATTATGAAAAAGAAACTAAACAAAACATTAAAAAGATGCTTGCATAATTAAATGACAGTAATTTTGTTCCTCCCACAAAGGCAACAGTAGTGGTATTTCACAGAGATGCAAACTACTGTTGACTCCTGTTGCTACTAACACAGGCTTTTAAAACACATCTTTACACAGTGGGTATTACTTAATTATGTTCTTAAATATTTCAGTGGAAAACATGTCTGGAGGATCAACTAAGATTTCAAACAACTTTGGGCAATGGACCTGCTTCTTATAGCTTCTGCAGAATTTATTTGCTTGGCTGAGACCAACAATATCGTTTATAATTGGCACAAAACACAAACAGCAACTAGCGATCTGTCATTTCATTGGCTCTAAAGACCAAAACAAGTCATAACTAACTGGGAGGGCTCCAGTCAGACTTCAGTAAAGTGTGTCAACTCCCCATGGGACAACGGAACCCTGGGTGATATCACTCCTGGGACATGCAGGTGTGAGTGTATGGGTGTGTGTGTGATGTTAGAATGCCAGAGGTTGTGCGTGCATAAAGACATACTAAATTAATCAGGCTCTCACAGTGTGTGTCCGTGCCCGAGTGTGTGTGTGAGTGCGCGCACACACGCGGTGAATGCATTTCCCTCAGCTTTGAAATCCACATCAGTCGATATCAAAGCGGCTCACCGTCCCCGCAACACAATGAGAATGTGAACTGACTGAGCCGGATTGATCAACAACAGCACACACCGCCGAGCTCTCCCCAGCCCAGATAGAGTGCCGGGTCCCTGGTGCCTGTCTGAAAGTGCTGGTTATTGCCAGTATCCCCCGAGAGCACTCGTCTTCTCAGAACTACAGTCAGTACTGTGGACATCCTGAGGAGGCTTTCAGGAAGCACTGATTAGTGTAATAATTGAAGCAATGAAGGATTGGACTGTTATTTTCAGAGTTTTGTTTGGCTGAATGAGGCTAGTTTTAGACTGTTTGTATGTTCCATTAGAGAAGGTAAAATCATTTAAACTGCTCAGTTATTGAAATAATGAAAACTACACTGACATACCTAATTTGACAGGATCCTGGCAACATGCCATCCAACAAACTAAATTAATTCAACTCTCAAAACCTGGTCTAACTCTTAACCTGCCCAAACACTCTTCAGGGGTCTAGCTCCTCAACCACCAAGTGGTACCGAGTTTTGTAGCGTTTACCTCTCTTTCGCTCTCTCACTCTCACTCCCTGATAAACACACACTCACTCGTTTATTCTGCTGTTGTTTTTGCCCTCAGGCCGACAGTGGGCCACTGCTTGTTCCAGTCTTTGATCATCGTTCAGCCAGTGAATTAACATACACGCTTATTTCAACAAGCGCACACACACACAGACACACACACACACACACACACACACAGACACACACTCCTTCTCATTCAGCTGCCATATTAACATATGCACTCTTCTTCCTCCCCTCACCCCTAATAAATCTCTGCCCCCCTGCATCCACTCCAACACACGATGAGGAACCAATCAATCAACCCCAGGTTGCTTCAGCAACCCCACTGCCTTATCGGCCTGCCTCATGCAGACATCACACAAATAGAAAAGGCATCGCAATAAACTCAGACACACACACATACAAATACAAGCCCGTCAACAGACACATAAATCTGCATGAACACATACACATACACACACACACACACACACACACACACACACACACACACACACACACACACAACCACCAGTTTAAATAAACAAAAGATGGATGGATCTATTATTGTGGGAGCATTTGCCTATTGAAAGCCCTCCCTCCCTCCACCCTTCACTTCCTCTTTCATCACACCCTCACTCACTCACACGTGCAAACATGGAGGAAAAGGCAAATATGGCCAGGGAGTTATTCTGATCTTTGGTACACAGCAGGGGTTGATTCCCGTGGCAGAGAGGGAGGCGCAGACTGAGACGGGGACTCTTGACCGAGGGGAAAACTTTGATCTGCAGTGATTTTTGCGAGCCAGACAAAGAGAAGAAGGGGACAGCGGGAATCAAGTTAAATCCTCTGCATGTGCCCCAGAAGGCTGTTTGTGTGTGTGTGTGTGTGTGTGTGTGTGTGTGTGTGTGTGTGTGTGTGTGTGTGTGTGTGTGTGTGTGTGTGTGTGTGTGTGTGTGTGTGTGTGTGTGTGTGTGTGTGTGTGTGTGTGTGTGTGTGTGTGTGTGTGTGTGTGCATGAGTCTGGGAGAGAGTCCCAAAATGACTGTGTGTATGGGTGTGTACTTGTGTGTAATAACAGAAACAGACACACTACATGTGTGTGTGTTAGGAGTAGAAGGACTGCACAGAGACACAGACAGAAAATGTGAGGCTTTTTTATGTGCATATCTGTGTGTGTGTGTGTTTGTGTGTGTGTGTGTGTGTGTGTGTGTGTGTGTGTGTGTGTTTATTTGCAGGACATTGCACACTTGCAGCCCTGCGCTGGGACCTGGCTGGCTGGTTTGAGTCTCCAGCTCCTGGCTGTGCTGTAAGTGCAGGCATTAGTGCCGTTTGGGGCGCTAACCTCCTCAGTTTGTCTGCATCAGCCCCGGTGCTCGGCATCCTCCTGCTTTAACCGCCGAGGCCTCTGGGATTGCGCCGCGCCACTTCCTGATTGGCTGGCATCGGAAGCGGAGCACTGGCATCTGCGCAGCCTGCTGGCCCTACACACGAGCTCTGCGAGGACGACACACCAGCACACCGTCTCCTTCACGTCTCACACACTCTCCTTCAGAGAGGCCTGAGCGATAGACCAGCTGGATAGGGCTGGAACGTGGTGGCCGAGATACTGTGGTCACCTGTTCCAAGTGCTTATAGGTCAGTGTCTGGAGGGGAAAGGACAGGAAGAGAGGGAGGAAGTTATTTAAAGATTCAATGCTGAATTCTGTGCAGCGACCTGTTAAAATAGGACATCTGGGGTGAACTCAGAACTGCAAACAAATGGAAATTCAAGTGTTGATTTATGTTTTTCTGCATGCCTCAAGCCCTACAACTGCACCAACCACAATCTTATGAAAACCAAGTTTGCAAAATTATAGGCTTAGTATAACTTTCACTGCAGCACAATTTTGTAGTTAATTACACTGAAGGTGGAACAGGAATTCTGTATACATGAAAAATAGTCCCACACAGTCCCACAAACAGTATGGTGCATGTGCATTTATTAAATAAAATGTTCACCGTCTTCATGGTTTTATTGTCAAACCACCCCAAATGACCCCCACCCCACTTTGTTCACTCGCTAATGGGAATGCATATTTTCTCTCCACAGAAAACATGGGGTCATTTGGGTTATTGGCATGGCCAAAGCATAAGTGCACTCCATTTTCACACAAATCTCCCCTCACATTTTCTAGAGTTTGGTATATTGGCCATACGATACATCATAGCTAATGTCTCTGAGGGGGCATTAGCGTTGAAGTGCTTATCTTGACCATTAACCTAGATACAGTGCCTTATCAGGAGCAAATAAAAACTAATGATACAGTGATCATAATGAAGCTGTGTGACCAAGCACAAACATTTGACACGTATGAGAGACTAAGTGCCAAAAAGTAAAATTGTGGGTAAAAAAGTGAAAAATAAATAAAGCAAGCACTCAACAGTTTCGTTTACTTTTTAATTGCCTCACAAACGTTTCAGGCTGACACCCTTCTTCAGTGTGAAAAATGGCAAAAAAAAGTCGGCCTCAGGGTAAAAAAAGTGATATTTGGATGAGAGGTCTGCAAACTGGAGTTAGGTGTTGGGATTAAGTATAAAGTGCATGTTATGGCTTCCGTATGCCATAGTTCAAACTGATACATGCCATACAATTTCATTCAAAACACGTCTGGTTTATTCTGCTCTTTTCACCCTTGAGGCTTGGTATTTCGATCCTTTGTATGTCTCTGCTGGCATTGGTCTTTCCAGCTAGTTATTCTGTTGAAGCGTAAACTAGGTGCACCTTGAAAACATATATCAATTCAAAATCCTCCTGTTCAGATGGCCCCCTTGCCCTGCATGCATTTAGCGCTTGAAAGTGGCACCTTTGTCAGTGCTGGGCTTCACCATAAACTGAGACAAGAGACAGCTCACAACCCATTTCATTCCTGGGGACTGGGGTCAACTTGGGCCCAAAGCGTCTGCTGTTTATGCCATTCAATGTCCAACGAATGCTGAAGGCAGTGGCACAAACACACCATGGTGCCAACACACCCTGCAGACTTGCTCACAGTTACAATGTTGGTCATCTAACTGAGCACAATGCATCTATGCTGATGGATCCTCCATATAGCCACATGTATATGCCTAACTCCCACAGAAGTGTGTTCAGCACACCACTAGAGTAAGCTATTTTTTATTATGTAGGACATGCCTATGAGAGAATTGCTTTGAGAGCTGCAACTGCTAAGGCAAAACACTCTTGCAATCTGATAATGTTAAAAAGAAAAAAAAAAAATATTGCATCCGCCCAATCCAGATCTGCACCAAAATGTTTTTTTTTCCCTTGGCCCAATCCACACCTTACCACCAAGTTTCATGGAAATTGTCTTTGCGTAACCCTGCTGACAGACAGACAAACAATGCAACAAAACAAAACACAGTAAAACATGCCTTCCTTAGCTGAGGAGTGAAGTGAACACATTAGCATACTTAGTCTTGTGAGAGCAGATAGGTGTACCCAGGTGCTCTGACTGTGATCGATTAAAAACAAATATAAAGCCTGCACACAGCAATATAAAAATATAGTACACTTTTAAATAGATAGTGATACCTCCAAATTACCCTAGGCAAACATGTATCTCAGCCAGCCAAAACACAAACATGAATGCATCTCTGGCTGGGCCCATTAGAGGCCTGGACCAGTAGGAGTGCATACTCCAGAAACATGCTGGTGCGGCGGGGAATGAAAACAAGACTCGACATGCCTCCAAATCAAACCAAATATAGGGAGAGGAGATTGTAAACAAGCTGAGGGGTGAGCAGTGAATAGGCAGACCTTTAAGTCTGGAGCTGAGGCCCCATTAAAGCCCAGGCCTGCTTGACTCACGGGTGCTGTGTTTGTGTGTGTGAGAGTGTGTGTGTGGCGCATCCTGTAACCACAGTAAAGCAGTCCCTGAGGCAACAGTCAGACAATCAGTCGGTGTGTGTTTTCGGGGATGGGGGGGGGCGAGGACTGGCTGTTGGCTGCCCAGCGGAGGTGAGCTCCTCGTTTCACACTGATGAGCAGCAGGACTTACTTCAAACGCTGGCGACTCCCAGTGACCCCTGCATGTGCACAACACACACACACACACACACCTCACAAAACAGCCTACCACTGTCACTCCACCAAACATACACAGACTAAAACACTCAAATTCTACAGTATTAAAAACACTCCAATTCCAAACATAGATATTACAAACAGATATGTCCATATACAATTCACTCACACATACTGACAATATAAAAACATTACCATGCCACAAACACAGTCAAACAAACAGAACACACAAAAAACACTACACCCCTCATGGACACATACATATTGCTTCATTCATGAACGAGGATGACCCATTGGCACAAATCGATCACACCTCACAGTGGCAAAGCCCTCCCACAAGACTCCTGAGGTGATTAGAGGCAGGCCCAGCTGATGCAGCGGGCAGAGGGTGGGTGTCTGGGAACACTCCCTAATCAGCGATGTGCGCGCGCGCACACACACACACACACACACACACACACACACACACACACACACACACACACACACACACACACACACACACACACACACACAGAGGTATCGATCCCTGGGTGTGCAGAGCTGTGGGGTCTTCTCACCTTTCACTCGACTCCCAGACTCACCTTCAACACAGGTGAAAGGCCGTCTAAAAACAAACCAACCACGCAACGGATTACACAAAAAAGACAAAAAACTCACCAAGTGGCCCCAAAGCTAACACTTACACCAGCTCAGAATTCATTGGCTTTATTCTACACCCACTCGGTCTCTCTCAGTCTCTCCTAATCCATCTCTCTTTTTCTGTCACTCTCTCTCTCTCTCTCTCTCTGTCTGTCTGTCTGCCTTTCATCAGCCTCTACTCTCCCTCTCCATCACTCGCCACCGCCGTCTCCGCGTAAAAACAGACACACACACAAGACAGTCAGCCGTCAGCCGCCCCCAGTCATCTTGGCGAAACTGGCACCGGCTGGCACCATTCTTTCAGTCACCTGCCACTGTGCCACCGTAGCCCCAGCCCCTGGCCCGCGATAAGAGTGCGTGGCACACCCGTCGGAGAGAGAGAGGCGATATTAATTAGGGGGGGGTGCAAGGCAGGTTTTTGACAGGGGCGTCCCGCAGGGGCCACGCCATGCGGGCCTTGGCTCTGACCTGGCCCAGTGGGGGTTAGCGGGCGCTGGTTTGGGATGGGGGAAACACGGGGGTGGGGAGAGGGGGAAGGGGGGTTGGAGAGGTGGGAGAGGGAGGGGGGGGCGGGTGGTGGGTTGGCACCATGCTGTCTGCCAGGCTGAGAGCGTCTGCCTGCCTGCTTTGAAGTGTCACCTTGAGGGAGGAGGCACTGGCCAGCCTGCATGGGAGAAGGAGAGAGACAGGGAAAGGGCTGGGGGGGTGGAGGAGGAGAGGAGCGTCACGCCTCTGGTTGCCAGACACGGCGCTTTAATATTACATGGGCTGCTGTCCATCTTTCTCTCACACATGCACACAATGACACACACACACACACACACACGATCTTAAACGCACACAGGATATTGCCTCTGCTTGATTTACTCTGAAAGTGGATCTCTCTCTCTCTCTCTCTCCTCTTCTCATGCTGTGAATCACCTTTCTCTTTTTTATGTAAAACTCCATCGATGCTTTCACCTGAACTGCTTTCGCCAATTACTAAAAGTTTGAGTGGGGCATATAGGCTGCTTTTAGGTGAACGTGTGTGCGTGTGTCTGTGCTTGCTAGGACAAGGACAGGTTTCAAACAGGGCCTGTTTATCCAGCGTGTATGGAGCAGTCACTCCCCATTAGGCAATGCTTGCTGTTAAAGAGGCTTCGGGGACTTGACGTCAAGTTGGCCGTTGCAGGTGGCAGGCGCTGATGTGAGGCAATGGCAATTCATTAGTAAGGCGGTTAGGCTGCAATTTGACAACCATATCGCTGGTAATGGCAGCCTTATGTGTGGGAGGCTACACTAACCCTGTGATTGTTACATCCACTTATTCCCTACATAGTGAACAACTATATAGTGGTTATTCATTATATAGTGAATGAGCTGGTGATCTGAACACAGGGTCTACCACTAAGTAGGTAAAGGTCAATTTATGACCTGAAGGCCTCAATGTGAATTATCTTATCATTTTGACTAGCAACGACTGAAAAGGGGGATTTGCAGCACTCTCATCCAAATGAACATTCGGTAATGCCATAGTGGTGTACAGCACAAGCTGAGGAACACAACTGATGTATCCAGACATAATATCCACAAAAGATAGATAAAAGCAAGGAGTCGGTTGAAGAAGCATTGAAGTTGCGCAGAATGTGAATAAAGAAGAGAGACCAAAAAGAGTCGGAGAGTGCTTGCACACATATAGGCCTTCACAGTGAGCAAGCGCGCTCCAGAGAGAGGAGAGGAGAGGAGAGAGCACAGTTTCTGCCCCCTTGTACAGCCGTCCCAGTTCACAAATAGCAGTGTTAACTCCCCTGATTAGCTTTGACATCTGCATGCTTTTATCTCTACTCCATCTTGCTTCTCTTTTTTTTTTAATCAGATTAACCCAAATGGGCATCCTTTAATGGGGCTTTTTTAGGGGAGCTGAGAGGGATGATAATTAAAATAATTAAACCACAGGGACAGCTTCCCCTCTCTCCCTCTTTTTTTTCCACATTTTTTTTTCAAAGTTTGGAGCCTACAGTGCTTGCGAAATCAAAAAAGAGAAGAAAACGAGAACAGCACACAGCATCCACATTTAATTACATTAACTCTTCTCTCAGTGGTCCAACTACACAAGGCTCTCTTTTCCTTTCCCTTCCTCCCCACGTCTTCAGGAGACAGTATCGAGTGATTTCTGAAGTGGTTATCAGCTGTTTGACTGATGCAACAGGGAGGGTTGGTGAATAAATAGGCTCTTTTTAGCACGTAGCAATTTTGTCTGTTTTGGTACATTGCGTATTTAGCCAAACGCAGAAAAAGCCAGCGTAAAAAAAGTATTCACTTTAATGATTATTTATTCATGGACTTTTAAGCTTTTAATGAGGACAAATGAATTCGTTTTTCAGAGTGTCAGTGTGAAGTACACTTACCAAAAATGATGTTGTTTTGCATTTTCCCGCTCCAGCACGCACCCATGAGGGATGAGTATAAACATTTAATACAACCAGACTTCCGGCAAGGGACTGGTCCTGACCGTGATTGAGTTGGTTTAAAACCCGCCCTGTTCTTTGTTTGAACCTCTTATGAAAACATTTAAACCTCAAAAAACTATAAAATGCATCTTCAATTTTCATGATTTTCACCGCAGTGTAATCGACTGTCACTGGGTTTTGTTTCCCAAGTTCTGGCTTCCATAACACCCTTAAATAAGACTGACATTATTATTCATGTCTCATAATTCATGATGGCGATTTGGCCATATATAATATGATGTCTTAATCTGTGGTGGTCAAATTAGGCTGTCGTCCAGATTGTTAAATTGGTAATTTTCGGACCACTGGTGATTATAACAAGTATCATATTATTGCTATTGTTATTAGGGCACTATTACCACTAGTAATAACAGTAGCCTAATAACAATAGGCATACTGGCCTAATAACATATAATCATTGAGGTCGAAAAGTGAGCTCTTATTCAATTATAGTTAGAGTATATTTCATAGAACTCGGATAAATTATTTACAATGTCATTGCCTAAATATTATTTAAAAAAAGAACTTCTGGAGAGAGAGAAAGATGGCATTGTCAAGCTCAATCTCAACTTTACATTTGTCTGTTTTCAGTACTGACTGTTTCACAGGGTTGCATAAAAAGTTTTGGTGAAAATCCTGATCCCTTTGCTAAGAAATATTTAGATTTATATTTAAATTTTCATAGAATCTTTGAGAACATTGAGGAGCAATTTCACATTTGCACTGACATCTAATTCCTCAAGTCGAGTCTGAAATCACAAATTGCTACGGATTCCCTCAGTGCCCAATTATCCGGCATCAATTTCCCTGACCCCTCGGAGTACTACTAAATTAATCATAAGATTTTTTCCCCTAAATCATGAAATACATATGCACACGTTTGATAAACTAATCATACTTGCTCGGTTATGTTCACAATGATTCCTTTTTCCTGAAGCTGTAAGTGTCAGCGGCACTTACTCGAGGAAGCTGGAAACATCTGCCAAAGAACTACAGAGAATAATTGGACAACGGCAGGCTATATGCTCACCGCATACACTGTGTTCCATCTCTCAAATACAGCAGCCTTAATTTACGGTATTAAAATATTAAGTAAAGAGGCGACAGAGATGGAGAGGGAAGTGCGGGGGAACAGGAGATGGTGTTTGGCATATAAAATTAGTGTTACCAGAGATGGGGCTGCGTGAGCACAGAAGCAGTATTTTTCCTTTTCCTACAATTATTTTAGGCCCATGCCTTGCTTTGAAAGCTGGTGACTGTCTGTCTCGAAGAATAAACGAGTTAATTAAATTCGACTTTTAACCCCATCAAGAATGACTGTCGCGAGACTACTCGAACTAATAAGCCAAAATTATTTTATGCGTTGGGTTCCGCGAGCCCATCACTGTCTGGTTGACTGTAGTCGCATCAGGACCAGACACTACCTGTTGATCATGGAAGACTTCACGAGTACTCGGAACAACAGCGCTCTCTGGTGGTATATACAAGATAATCTACTACGCCATCCTCTCGTATTGACGTACAATTCTGTTTCATGTACCAGAGCATCGCTTTACGCATACTGATTTAGCTCATCAGCAACTTTATTTTAAACATGACACGTGTTACAGGCATGTGGGTTTCTTCAGAGGTGGATGAAGTTCACAGCCTACTGTTCCTGGCTAGCATGACCGAGCCCAGACTCCAATTCCTAAGTGTTTGGCTCACAAAAATGATATCTAAATGTGACATTTTATTCTTTCATGTCACCTCTGAAGGATGCCTGAAGGTCATGCTTGTTTATTCTTGAAGGTCTCTATATCCCCAAAGTTCCTTCAGCTATTGACTGTAACAAACTGTTCCAGGAATCAAGCTTTTGCACACCTGAAAAATATTGACAACTTGTGCCACCTGACCTGAAGGTCCTAAATGGTAGTTTACCATAGGCTACTGCAAAATTATTTGAAGAACCCTTTTGGTTTCAGGCATTCAGGGCCAAAAAGTATTTTTCAAGAACAGGTCTACCTTGTCAAACAGTTACATTTGTTCTATAACCACAAGGGTTTGATGTTAGGACATTGCGATTTATCAAAGCATTTATTGTACCAGTCCTCACTTTGTTGAATGTCAAATAGAGAACAAGTTGATGAATTTTGATCCAGACACATACACAATCATAAGAAAAAAGTCAGAGAGCTGAACTGTAGTGCAAAACATTGAAGACAATTTTTTTTATTTAATTTTTCTTTTCTTTTTTTAATCGTTCACAGTTAACACAAGCAACTGCTTTTTTTTCTTAAGAACTTTGTCCCCCTCCAAACCTCTTTTTCCTCTTTATTCGTAACGTCCATCTCCAGTAAAGGAGCTCCCATTCAATTTCTCCAGTCAATTTTTCACTGATTGTACCTTGTTATCTTGGTATGTTTTATTTCCTATGGTTGGCGTTTAAAGTGGATTGTTGTACATGCTTTAGATAGCAAGGCAGAAGGACTGAAAGAGTCTTCAGGTGGACAATAGGATTTTGGACATTAAAACAACTGGGCAGACAGACAAAAAGACTTTTCACATTCTGTTCACAGCAAAAGGAAAACAGCAGAGAAGCAAGTAAAAGGAGGTAACACCAGACACCCTTTTAGTATGTGTTGACTGAAATAATGTATTAGATATGTTTGGTGTGTGTGTGTGTGTGTGTGTGTGTGTGTGTGTGTGTGTGTGTGTGTGTGTGTGTTCCACCTCAGCACATCTGATCTGAGCTATGCTCCATATGCTCAGCAGCATAGTGATGGGAAAGACAAGAGTGCATGTGAGTGAAATGTGACAAAGTGAGCGTCACAATAATCAGTGTGAGCGCATCCCATTGCGAGTCTTTATGAGTAGGAGAGAGAAAGAAAGAGAGAAAGAAAGAATGAAAGAAAGAAAGGAGAAAGAAAGGAGTTAATTAGCTCATGGCCTTCTGTGCAATCAGAGAGCGATGCAACTCAAAAGTGATATGTGCATAAAAAAGGTTCTACATGATTCTTTTCTAACAAGAAAAGAAAACTGAAATGATAGCTCATACTTTGAAGGTATGTGTTCCTTCGCCTTAAGTACCTCTTCAGCAGCATGTCATGGTTTGGCACTTCTCACGCAGAATTGTGAAATACTTAACACACCATGATGCCATCGTTTAAAAACAAAACAAAACAAAAAAATAATCTGTGTGAGCCAGTATGCGTTCTAAAGGCAGAACATCAGGGAAGGCAACGGAATAGCTTTGCTCTGAAGGCAAAAGCCAAAGCAGTATTTAACCAAGGGTTAAATTAGGGAAAGACTGGACAATACAAAATTACGGTAGGTAACATGGCATACTGTGGGTAAATGATGGGGTCAGTCTCACAAAAGGGATCATTCCATCACTAGCAATGTTCCATGAGCCTGGAAGCGACTGGCTCAGCAGCAGTTTAGCTTCACAAATCACTAGACAACTGCGGTTGCATCACTCATTGTGTTCTGGTGTGATATCTGCTGCTTGGTGTCAACATTGCTTAGTGTGTTGGTGGGAGAAAGAGATCAACATTAACAGCTGTGCTTAAGATATGTGAAACGGGGAAAAAAGGGTTCTCCATGTCCTGACATTGGCCATCTCCTCAATTATACTTCTAGCACATTCAGCACCTTATTAGTGAGCCAAAGTTCATTTAGTGCACCTTGAAGACCTACCTCTCTCTCCGAGCAGAATTCAGCATGCACAATGGATATACGAAGGCAGCAGGAAAGCATGTGACAAGAGAATAAATAATTTAAAACTAGCTTAATAAAAAAATCGCCTCTGCACTTCTACACTCCTGAAAAGTCCGCTTTCTAAACTCTTACACAATGGAAGGACACACACATACACACACACACAACGACCTTCATATGTTCACTGATATTGGCAAAGACACACACAGATGCATGATATGAGTGTCTTTGATTTAGTTGTACTTGACATTCTAACGTTACTTGGATTTTAATGGGGGTGCCTGAAAAAAAGTGTGAAACACGATGACCAAACACACACTTGACATTCACCTTCAATAGCAAATCATCAGTGCCCAACAAGAAATTTGATTCCTTCAAAGTGAGATATTGCTCGAAAGAACCTGGCACTTTTGCCCACTGTTGTTAGTGGCTCAAGTCAGGGCACATACCGTGTCTGTTGTCTTGATGTGGACAGGTTGTAGTAAAAAGCTTATTATTCTCTAAAATGGCTAACGGATGGCAACACTAAAAGCTAAGTGTTCAGCTGAGTGCAGAGGTCTGTGAGAACAGACTTTATGGGGGGGGGGGTCAAATGATGGGAACACTGAGAGCCCTCTGCTGGTGAACACTTGCGACTGCACGAGGTGAATCCTCCATCATTTGTTTTCCAGTTTTCTTAAGGTAGATCATGACAAAAAAAACAGAGAAGAAGCCAAAAGAAAGACAGTCCAAAATCCTGTTGTCTACTCGAGGGAATGGAACAAATAACACTGAAAATCAAAAAAAGTCTTGCCTTAAACGTTCTTTTACTGTTAGAAGCCAGCAGTTCTCTCCATCACTCACTTCAGCTTCGTTTCGCCTTCCAGTCACTCAGTAACTCAGTACCTCCTCCCCTCATCTCTCTACCTCGCTCTCGCTCTCTCTCTCGCTCTCTCTCTCGCTCTCTCTCTCGCTCTCTCTCTCTCTTATTCCTCTCCTTCACTCCATCTCTCTGTCTCTCAGTCTGTCTTTCTTAACTGCTCTCCTGGTGGGTCTCGTTGTAGTCCATGATCTTCAGCTGCTTTTGCCTGGGCCGTCCAGCGCTGGCCGGCGAGCCCACCCCGGGCCCGACCCCCGACCGCTCCCGACTGTTGGCCCTCTGCAGGGCCTGCTTGGCGGGCGAGGACCGGGGCCCGGGGCTCGGAGTGCTCGCAACGGGGGCCGAGGCAGGAGGGGGGGTGGTGGGGTTGGCACTGCCCTGACCTGGGCACTGCTGCTTCTGCTGTGGGTGCGACTGCTGCTGCTGTGGTTCTAGTTGTTTCGGTTTCTGTTTCTGCTGCTGCTGCTGCTGCTGCTGCTGCTTGTGGGGGCTGGCGGGTGGTGGTGGCGAGTCGGGCCCAGGCGACGGAGGCTCCATGCACAGCTCGTTCTTCAGCGCTTGGGAGAGGCTGGTGAGGCGGCGCGGGGAGGCACGCACCCGGCCCCCACCTCCTCCTCCACCTCGGCCCAGCCCGTCCTCTCCTTCTCCACCGCCGCCACCTTCGCCATCCTCTCCCTCGTTCTCCTCCTCCAGGTCCTCCATCTCCTCCGACTCTCCGCAGCGACTCTCGCTCTTGTTGCGGAAGAGCTCGCGCGCGCGCATGCCCAGGAAGCTCTTGGCGCTGGGGTAGGAACCCACGGTGAGGGGCTCGTCGTGGGCGCTGGGGCCCCGGGGGGGAAGCCCCAACAACGGGGGCTCCAGGAGCTGAGGGGGAGGCTGGGGGCCGTCGCGGCTGCCGTTGACGGAGTTGGTGGCCGAGGAAGTGGCGGAGGAGGCGGACGAGGAAGAGGAGGGGGACGAAGAGGACGACGGGGAGGGCTTGGCCTTGGGTTGCCCGGGCGATAAAGTGCTGGCGTTGCCGTTGCGCGGAGGAGGGGAGGGCTGGACGCCCGGGCCCTCTTTGGTGGTGGCCTTGGCCAGGCCGTCAGGGATGGAGACACTGGAGCGACACACACACACACACACACACACACACACACACACACACACATACACACACACACACACACACACACACACACACACACACACACACACACACACACACACACACACACACACACACACACACACACACACACACACACAAATACATAAACTTTCCTGTAAACATTTACTGAAAGCTTTAGGATCCTACTTTGATGCTTAACCCTTAGAACCCTAAGCTGTTTTTGGGGCATTTTCACTAACTTTATTCATAAGGATTTATTCTGGTCATTGTAAGTGCCACACACACATATTATTATTTTTTTTCAGCAGGGTCTAGGCTATCCAGATCTGCCATCATTTCATGTATTAGTACTAGCATTGATTTTATTTAGATTTTTAAAGAATTAAAATACAAAAAGCGTATTATAAAAATTCTTATATTTTGACATGTATCTCACCACAGCAAGCTCATAGCTCTACATGCATTTCATTTGTGTGTAGGGCAGACTGTCCTGAATCTGGCAATATAATTGCCATGTTGGAGGGATACTCTGGGGCTGAGCAATTTACAGAAATATGTGGTGTGTGATTTACGGAAATAAATGCCATTTTTTATTTATTGATAAAAAATGACCTTTCTGCGCTCCATATTTGTGACACGAACTGATGTGACCTGACTTGACCCGAGTTTGCGTGTTAGCCTGCGTGTGTATGCACTCATAATGATTCTCAACTTTTTACTCCATTGCCATAAACAAAGTAAAGGCAAAAAAGGTGTTTCTTTGTTGAACAAATTGGGATGCAATGTGAGCCTTGAATTGGATGCCATGCAGGAATTTGCTAGGATCTCAAAACCTGATTATGAACATGTTTTGCCATAGAGAAACACACGATAGCGTTGGATTATAAACATGCTTTGCCACAAAAACAGACAAAAACGTGGGGTAAGTCCCCCAGCTATATGAAGTTATTATTTTGCTGTCACTTCGTCTGTTTTATAACCCAGAAGGATGTACTTGTTATCAAATGATAGCTCTGTGTCTCCTCTTTCATCTGACATGTGTGGTATATCTATCCGATCACGGGTCCGCGAGTAATTCAAACGAGAGTAATGGGTGTGCAGCGTTGGTTTGTGTACATGACGTTATTATTTTGCAGTCACTTCGTCTGTTTTTATAAGCCAGAAGGATCGATATACATGATACCAATGAATAGCCCTGTGTCTACTCTTTCATCTGATATGCTTGCCATATCTATGCGATCACGGGTTCGCGAGTAATTCAAACGAGAGTGATGGGTGCGCAGGTGAACTCAGAGAAGTATAGGCTGTAAATATGATGCAATTTGATTTAATTTCATGATTTTTTTTAATTTTCATACTTATCCGTACAAACAAGTGTGTGGTCTCGTGGAAAGCCCCACTTCTGCCCTGTCACGCTATAAAGGTTTCATCTCGCTGTGATGAACAGTTCCGGAGCAATGTAACGGAGAAGAAAGGGTGTGTTTTTTGACGCACTTTGCGTCAATCGGGTTCTAAGGGTTAAAACAGCTGGGTGAAATGGCAGCATGTGTACAAAACGAAGGGCTGCAGAGAGTGAGGCAAAGGTGTGGTCAGGGCACCTAATGGGCAGAGCCGAAGATACGTTTGGTCAAAGCCAACCAATAGCATTGTCAAGCAATCCCTTTGCGAATGTATCAGAGGAGATTGCAATATTGCTGTAGATTCTGGACGAAGATGAAAAAAAGTGAAGTAAAAAAAAAAGTGTTTTGTTCACTTAAATTTCATGAGGCTTATTGTGATGAAAAAGTCAATAAAAAAGACCTATGAATGATTTCATGAAGCTATTTGTGTCGAGATCAATACAGCATAAATCCATTCTGGAGAATTTATTTACGTAAATTGAAATACATTTTATCTACTTTAATACTCTATTGGATTTTGATCTCTAAGGAGTTTTAAAGGAGTTTAAAGTAGTCTGCTATTAAAATCTCTGAATTTCCAGGGTAGTTTGAGTCCAGCATGAGGTAATTTCCTCTGAACCCACCCCTCTCTTTCCCTCACTCATGTCCCATCATCTCCACGCTAAAACTGAGGCAGGCATTATACGATGACAGAGGGGGGCAGTTGGTACCATCTTGTACATAACCAATGCCTGCACTGATGGGGTTACTATTAAATGACATGTTATGTATTTTCTTTGAAACTTCTTTCTTTTTCTTTCTTTAACTACACTTAAAAACTTTGTTTACAATGTTACTTGTTATACTTCCAATTGGATTCAGTAAGAGCTAAAAGAAGAAATCTGGCGATGTTTCTCGAGGTTACCGAGTACCGTCGAAAAACGAAAACAATCGGTTTTACCAAGCTCAAGTTGCTGCAGCCAGCAGCTAAAGCAGTCAGACAGCTACAGCGCTACACATCCCCATGTTCATGCCCCCAGAGTGTAGTGCTGCTTTAGCTGCTGGCTGCTAGGTAAAACCGATTTTTTTTTTTCCGTACCGACAGTAGTCTGTGACCTCGAGAAACCGGATTTCTCCTTTAATGTACAACTTAAGTTTAATTTCACCGGTGGTTACCTTTAGAATTCAAAGTGAACTAAGAGTGCCGAGACCTATTCTCAGTTGGGGATTGGTTTGGTGTCAGCCAGGCTAGGGGTCAGACCCAATCAGAGGTAGAGTATGGTTAGGTGTGCTCTACTTCCACCCTTCTTCTCTTCTTGGTATGATTGTTGTGGTGCATCCTGTTACACTATCATGTTTTAGGGTAGGTTGTTGGATATGAATATTTGCATGTGATAGTGAGATGTTTGGCCACAGAGGGAAGTCCTCATCCAACAATGCAAGCAACATCTTTTCCTTGTTCCTGTATTTTTTTTTTTTAATTACTTGGGCATACTGCTGACATTTATTTTCAAGTCAAACAAATTAGACTACCTCTTCCTAGACGCTCCAGTCTTTCAAGAGGTTTTAACCTTTTAAAACAAATATGTAATTCTTTTTTTAAACCCTGCCATAATATGTATTAACTTTGAGGATACCAAGATAAATTAATTGCATTAACCCTCAACATTTGCTCCTACATTAGACATGGGCATTGATGGCTTGTGATTGCTGGATACATGTTCCCGATCAGAGAATAGGTCTCCTCTCCCATACCCAAAATCCATGCCTCCGCAGCAAGTTTAATTTATCGCCAACCCGCCAAACGTTTAAGCCAAACCGCCCCGGGCAGAAAATAGGGTCCTTAAGGTTCGCAACGTTAGAATGTGTGTCTGTGTCTGTATGTCTGTTTGTGTCTGTGTTACCTGGCCTCTGTGGGGCCGTAGATCTCGGTGCTGCCCCCTGCTGGAGAGTTGGTGGTGTTGGCAGGAGCCTCCATCTCCAGCCGGCTGTAGAGCTGCAGCAGCTCGGCCTGGAGGGCCTGGGTCACATGCCGCTGCGCCTGGTACCGGCTCTCTGAGGCCTGCAGTTCCCCTCTGTACACACACACACGCACGCACGCACACACACACACACACACACACACACACACACACACACACACACACACACACACACACACACACACACACACACACACACACACACACACACACACACACACGCACACACGCACACACGCACACACGCACACACGCACACGCACACACACACACACTCACTTAACTCATCAGGACTTCAACACAAACTTGGATCTAACTTGGTTACACAACCCCAACTTTAAGGACTCCCATGTGTGAGACAAAGTAAGTGTCCAACTCAGTATGAGGGTAGATGTGTGTTTGGTTGGTGTGTGTGTATGTGTGTGTGTGTGTGTGTGTGTGTGTGTGTGTGTGTGTGTGTGTGTGCATTAACTAATTCCACTCCTAGGTGTGTTTGCCTGCCCATGGGCGTACTTGGCCTGCAGCTTGACGTCCTCCAGGAACTTCTTCTGCTCGGCGATAAGGTGCTCCTTCTTGGAAAGCTGCGTCTCCAGTTCCACAGCGCGCTGCTGGGCCGCCTCCAGCTTCTGGGCCTGGGAGAGCAGGTTCTGGCGCAGACGCTCCGCCTCCTTACTGCTGGACAACTGCAGCATCTGCTTCTCCTGGGGGGGGGGGGGGGGACGAACGAGAGGGAGAGGGAAGGAATGAGGAGAGGGAAAAAGAGGTCAGTCAAAACATTTTGGAATCAAAAAAGTGCAAATGTGGACAGTTTCTTTTGTTTTGATTTTTTGTATCCGTATGTTATGTAATCCTTATGTTAGTGTTTCTCAAACCAAAAAAAAAAAACTTCTTTGAAGTTTTCAAAGAATCTTGCACCTTTGAAAAAATAATGCCATGCTATGTCAGTCTTTTTGAGTTATCAGCAATATTGCTAACAAACAGGTAAGGGGTTCTTCCGAAAACCTTTAACTTCTATCTGACTTTTTATGAGCCTTCTACACATGTGAACAGAGGCTTCATTATGCACATAGCAAAGTATGAAAGCAATTCAAAATTGCCTGCATTCCTTTCCTATGAGTAGAGTCCATGATGCAATTAACACCAGTCTTTGGCACCTGAGCTTCAGACCTAGTCAGTGTCCTCCCTGTAGCCAGTCTGTGGGCATACATCACTGGCCACTGGTGTCTGTGGGCTTAGCTTACTGGTGTATGTGGTCTTACTTACATGGTGAGTGTCTGTGAGCTTATCTCACTGTTGTCCTGTGAGTGTCTGCGGTCTTACCTCACTAGTGTCTGTAGGTGTCTGTGAGCTTACCTTAGTGGTGTCTGTGGTCTTACCTCACTAGTGTATGTGATTCTATCTTAGTGGTGTGTACAAGTGTCTGTAGATCTTATGTTAGTGATGTCTGCGAGTGTCTCTGGGCTTACTTTAGTGATGTCTAAGTGTCTGTGGGCTTACTTTAGTGATGTCTGTAAGTGTCTGTGGGCTTACTTTAGTGATGTCTGTAAGTGTCTGTGGGCTTACTTTAGTGATGTCTGTAAGTGTCTGTGGGCTTACTTTAGTGATGTCTGTAAGTGTCTGTGGGCTTACTTTAGTGATGTCTGTAAGTGTCTGTGGGCTTACTTTAGTGGTGTCGGGGCCCAAGTGCTGGAGCTCCTGCACACACAGCTTGTGGGCCTCTCCCAGCAGCAAGAGCTGCTTGCTGAGGAAACTCATCTGCTGCTGGGTGCTCTCGCTCGTCAACAGCTGAGAGGGAGACAGGAACAGGAAGTAAGACATTAAGCAGGGTTTACACAGGAGTGCAGAGGAAAGATGAATGACCCAGGTAGGCCCAGAGGAGGGTTTTTTTTTCCAAGTCAGATAGAAAATCTGGAGAAAATGAAATCATATGATTCAATTTAGATTAAGTGTTACTACATGGTTAAATCAGTGAGCAGTGAGAGAGGGTTTACTGAACATTTCTGGATGTGGCATCTAGAAAAATGATCATCTGACCCCGATTCAGAGGCAGAGTCTGCAAATGATTTTAGTGGTCAGGTGCTTCTCACAGTGAAATGAAGACATCTATCCCAGAGCTGGACACTAAGGCAGAGATCACACTGGCCAGTGGCAAGCGGCAGGTTTCCTACTGTTCTCTATGGTTCGGCAGCGGAACGGTGGCAGCACAAGTGTAGCGCTAGCATTGAACAAGCTGGGCGTTGAAGCGCAACGTGACATTATTCAATTGTAAGTTTAGGCAAACATTTGTGTTGCTTAGGAACGAGATAGAACTTATGGTCTGAGCGTTGCATTGCGTTATGCTTACCGCTGCCGCTTCATTATTTCCAGTGTGATCCCCGCCTAAGGCTGCAGTCCTCAGACCCCCTCAGAATCCGTCACCAAGGGCCCAAAACTGGCCCCTACCCCACATCTCTGGTGGCATTTAAAATCACACACACACACACACACACTATACTGGGAACTACAAATTTTGACCACCTGCTGACAGGCTCCTGGTCATGTGGTCTAAGAATGTGTCAAATATAGAGTGGGCTTTACAGCAGACCAAAGATTTCTAGGTCAATCTCTGGGCCATCTTGGCTCCAAGCTCAAAATACAAGAAAAGCAGATATCTGTGAGGGGTGGACAAGGGAGATGACCAAAAGAGAGAAGCTGGCCCACGTCAACGCAACAGGACACCGCCTTCAACAAAACTGTTCATTTTGATTCCTTCAGTCAAAGCATTTTCATGCCCAGGATTGTTTTCATGCCCAAGCTAATTGTGTAACTGCACTTACAAACGGCAATCTCTTGCTTCATAGCCCTTCTTACAAAATCCTGCCTTCTAAGATACCTTTGTTCTGTTGAATTTCGTACATGTGCCATTCATGCTGCCTTTAACTTCCTGAATTCTATCCAATTATGCAACAATTAACAAACATAAGATGGCGGGCGGTATCGCTACCATTCCAGGCCATCTTAGCAAGTTCATTGCTGGTGCCTTGATACCTCTGGGCCTGGCTAAAGGCAGCAAGGCAGCCAACAGAGTCAGCTTATTTAATCATTAGGTGTTTTCATTGAGACAGAAGCTGGCAGTAAATGATAATCTTCCCAAGCCACATAAAGCCAGTGGATGATCATGGGATGGCGGTACCTTCATATGCTAACCAAATCAGGCTGTGTTTGCCCAAGGTTTGTCCCGCTCCATACCTTGGCAGTCAGCTGGTTGAGCAGGTGCCCAGTGTGGCACACCTTGTTGTTGGCTCTCTGAAGCTCCGCCTCCATCTCGCCCATCTGCTTCTGGCACTCCTGCAGTTTACTCTGGGGAAGGAAAAGAAAGGAATGGTGAACACACAGACACACACACACACAGACACACACAACCAAAATATCATCAATAAAAGACGATGCATTAATGATAAAGTGTTTAATAGCATTACACTTACATTCTAAATACATGATAATACAAATACAACAACTTTATTTTGTACAGTTGGCAAACATGCATGTAAGCTCCTGATTCTGGTTGAGGTAGAGGCTGTGTGTGTGTGTGTGTGTGTGTGTGTTTTGGCTGCTGCGTACCTGCAGCTCCTGGTTCTTGGTGTAGTGATCGTCCCGGCTCTGCTGCAGCTGGCGGACCTGGCTGTGGAGTCTGGTGACGAGGGTCTCCCTGTCGTCCCACAGCTGCCTGTAGCGCTGCTGCTCCACGGTCAGGCTCTCCCGCAGCGACAGCATCTCCACACCCTGCAGGTTCATCTGCTCCTTCTGCAACACACACGCACACAAACCAGACACACACAGACCACACACACAGACAGACCACACAGCATTACATAAATGCACAATTGCACTGTATTTAACACTGGTACAGTGCACAAACAATACTTTAATCAGTAAAGCTCCAGGCTACAACTGTATTCTTGCCATGGCATTTTATCGGTTAAAGGAGAAATACGGCGAATTTTCACATAGATCTCCGTTTCTCAAGGTCACGAGTACTGTTGGTACTAAAAACAAAACGAAAACAATCGGTTTTACCTAGCTCGAGTTGCTACAACCAGCAGCTAACGCAGTCGGGCAGCTACAGCACCACACTCTGGGGGCATGTCCGTCAGCCCCTATGTACATGCCCACAGACTGAGTGTAGGACTACTCATTGCAACTCGAGCTAGGTAAAACCAATTGTATTCGTTTTTCTTTCAGTACTCGGTGACCTTGAGAAACTCTATGTGAAACTCTATGTGATCTATGTGAAAACTTGCTGGATTTCTCCTTCAAGGTGTGTGTGTTTGCTCAGCCACAACCAAGGTTATTCCTACGTCACTGATGAACTCACACACACACATACACTTTTTTTTTTTTAATTAGTCTTGAAACTCAGTGAAAAGGCTTACTGATAGCAACTCATCAGCACATGACCCCATCAGTGCATGAGAGGCCTTTCCCAACACACACATAAAAAAACAAACAGTCCCGTTACCATGGCGTTGTTCTGCTCCTCGAGTGCGGTGGCGTTGATGATGCGTCGCAGCAGCCGGCGGTTGCGGACGGCGTGCTGCTCGCGCTTGTAGCGCTCGTACAGCAGCTGGTTGTGCAGCAGGAGCAGCTGGCTGCGCAGCGTGTGCAGTTCGTCCAGAGGCGCCGAGCCTGAACATGCCCAATCCCGCCACAGCACCACACCGCAGCGAACACGCCCCAATCGGCCAGAACGCAGCAGCGGCACAACAGGAGAGAGAGAGAGAGGTCATCGTCCACGGAAGAGAAAAGCAACGAAAGAGGAAACGAAAGGAAGAGGGAAAGAAAACAAACAAACAAAAGGAGAGAGAAAGAAAGACAAAAAAAAACAATAGAGAGGGCGGTCAGTACAAAGGATTACATTTTAAACCATGAGAACCAGGCGCCATGAGGAGGACCTGGCCAGTAGGGGCTTACATAAGCCAGCGTCCAGACCAGACCAGTCTCCCTGGGCAGCCTGTTTCTCACAATCAGAGATACATGACTTCTATAAGTTATGCAACACTGTGGAAGTTGATTTAAGTTGAAAACAGCACTGGTGGGTGTCAGAATATGAGTAAAGGATGACTATAATGGGGGACTGGATGAAGAGGATGGTGGTGATAAAGATGACAATAACAGGCGATTGTGCATGGACAAATTGGAGTATAGTGTTAGAGAGACATGAATGACTTTAATCTGAGCAAGCCTGTATGTATATGATTGAGAACAGAACAGACCTTTCACAGCACAGCTTCTATGTGTGTGTGTGTGTGTGTGTGTGTGTATAAGTGTGTGTGTGTGTGTGTGTGTGTGTGTGTGTGTGTGTGTGTGTGTGTGTGTGTGTGTGTGTGTGTGTGTGTGTGTGTGTACGCCTACATGTGCGTAAGCTGTGTAAATGGTGGCACTTATACATTCATCCTCATTTGACTGGGTTGAAATACAGGGAACATAGAGGCCTAGAGCTATAGGAAATTCCATAGGGGATTCCATAAACATAACAGGCAGGGGCACTGCCATTGGCAGGAGGCTTCTTCATAGGACTTAAATTATAATGGAATGCACAGGACTTTTTTGGTTGCAGTTCATGACCTAGTAAATCACAATAATCTCTATTCCAGACAGTGCAGTAAACAGGAGCTATTTTATCCTAAACTAGTTTGGTCTGGCTATCTGATCTGAGATCAGTTTGGTATTGTATTTGAGAGATGGAAATATGGCAAACAAAGGACAACACTCACAATGATGCTGTTTACCTCCAAAGTGTGTCCAGTCAGCTGATTTGCTTGGCAAAGGTAATCTGAAAGAGATTTGCGAAAATGGTCAGCGAGCAGGACCAGGAGGAGGTGGAGAAGGAAGGGGTGAAAAAGGGAAGAAAGAAAAAATGCGAAAGAAAGAAAAAAAAAGAAGCAAACAGAAGCAAAAGAAGGAAGAGATTCAGCGGTGCACCAGACATTTGAAGTAAACAGGATGCCAACGATGGGTCAGCACCAGGGCTTCTTAAACAAAGCACAGTGGTTGCAAACACGCACTCAATACGAACATACACACGCAAACACACGACACAAGGTTCGGTATGCCTTGTGTCCAACTCAATTAGAGCCCATCCTTCAAACGAAATGCTCTGCAAAACCAAAGCTCTTTGGCAGGAGGTGGTCAAAAAACACTGAGACTGGGAGGAAAGAGAGAGAAAGAGAGAGAAAGACAGAGACAAAAGAAAGAAAGAGAAAGAGAGAGTGTAAGAGAAAGACAGAGACAAAAGAAAGAGAGAGAGAGAGAAAGAAAGAAAAAATGAGTGAGGGAGAGAGAGACAAGAGAGAGAGAGAAAGAGAGAGAGAGAGAAGGGTCTGACTGTTGCGTGTTGTTGCCGTTGGTTGTGTGCGCATCTTGTGCTGTGTGGGTCAGCTGCAGTGCACTGTGGACGCGAGGAGAGACAATGGCTGCCGTTGTGTCAGACAGAGGCCATCCAACAGGTCAGCATGTCTGGAGAGCAGCCCAAGTCTGCTTGGCATCCGCACACACACCAACACACGTCTATCCACTATGCTCACACTCTTGCCTTCAAAACCAACCTAGTGTATTCTCTCTGTCTCTTTCTATCTCTCACACACACACACACACACACACACACACACACACACACACACACACACACACACACACACACACACACACACACACACACACACACACACACACACACACACACACACACACACACACACACACACACACACACACACACACACTGCCCTTTCAAATATCACAGGGAGAAGTAGGGCATGCATCTGGTAAACTTTGTTTTGGTGAGCTGATGCTGAAGAGATTGTGTAAGTGTTTGTGAAAGCATGCAGATTTAAAATGCATGTGGTAGTGCGTCTGTGTGTTTCTGGGGCCAGTGTGAGCTTCATGTGACATTTTAATCTCACTAGAGCTTGCGGTATGCTCCTTCACAGATCCAGTGTCACCGCCCTGTTTTAGGAAAGGCCCATCAATCTTCGGGTCAGTGTGTTAATGCATTTGTGATATCTTACACTAGCTCTAATGGCAGCCATTTCACACTGTAATATCAAAGATGTGGGAGGGTGTACAATGATATCCTCCTGAACTCCACCATAGCTGGACACCACTCTGAGCCTCAACCAAGAAACACAGGGGGACAAGCCAGCTAACAGGAACGGAAAGGAGCAAAGAAGCAGAGAAGTACTAGAGACAAGAGAATTCAGATCACTGTCATATATACTCTGGCACTCCCGTCTCTTCCGTGCAGCTCACCTCTTTAGCACCTTGTCGTGGACGTCGTTCCCCTGCTGCACGAGGCGATCCAGCACCTCCAGGGGGGAGGCCGTGGCTGTGGTCAGCTCCCCCTCGCCCTCCCCCTCGCCCAGCCCCAACTCTCCGTCCGCCTCCCCGTCTGTCAGCACCAGCTTTCCCAACTCGGACTCCTCTTCCTCCCCCAACCCAAACCCAAACCCAAACCCTAGAATGCTGCCTCCTCCTCCTCCTCCTCCTCCTCCTCCTTTCTGCCCTCTCCTCTCCACGGAGGCCCTCTGAGTGGCCTCCAGCGTCTTCCTCGCGACGAAGAGCGAGGCAGCACGCGGGAGCGCCAGGTCGAAGAGAGCCTCGTAGGGCAGCGTGGCCGCGGGGCGGCAGGGGCTGGGGGAGAGCAAGCCGAGCTTGAGGGCGTCCTCCTCGGTGGTGGTGGAGGTGCACGGGCTGCGCTGGACCACGTGGTGGTCGCCTCCTCCAACTCCTCCGCCGCCGCCGCCAGCCTCGATGGGGGTGAAGACGGGCTGGAAGGCCCAAGGAAGGGACCCGTCCTGGGAGGGGGGGCCGCGGCTGCCTCCCGCCCGGCTGGATCTGCCACTGCCGCCGCCGCCAGACTTCTCCTGGGAGGGCGTGGGCGTGGAGGTGGCATTGTGAAGGTGCAGCGGGTGGAGAGGGTGGAGGGGGCCGTCGCGGGAAGAGGAGGAGGAGGAGGTCGGGCCGGAGCCGGGTTTCTCGTCCACGGCGTTGGTCAGTGTCTCTGTGGTGCGGACGAAGGGCGAGTCAAAGCCACGGAGGGCCGAGGACTCCTGCTTGTCCTCCGTCAGCTTCAGCAGCTCCTCATTGATGGCAGCTAGAGAAAGAGAGAGGAAGAGGAACAGCAGTCAGAAAGATGGGAAGATGAAAAGACATAACAAAGCAGCAAGGGATGGATAGAAGTAAAGAGGAATAAAAAAAGGAGTTAAACCAGGGGGAAAACAAAGGAAATGAAGAGAAAAGAGGACAGTTAAATAAGTTAACAGGCGGAAGTGGCGAGAGCAAAAGAGTCACAGTGTGACCGGACAAAAGGGATCCGATTTTAGGTGAAAGAGAGACATTTCATATTAGTATTTTAAGATGAGAGATGGGCAGAGTGTGTCTGTTTGGGCCTCACCTTCCTCTCGCTCCTTCTCCGTGCGTAGCTGCTCCTGTTCTTTCATGTAGACAGACAGCTCCGTCAGGGTCATGGACGAGCCCTTACCTGCTTCATCTACCACAGGGGCAGGTGAGAGGAAACCTTTAGTTCCAATTAGGTTCATTTTCCATTAAAACTGACAAAATTACATTTGTTATATTACACTGATATTACAGCCCTTCAAAAGGGAGTCTACATTCAATTTTTAGTTCCCCCCCCCCCCCAGCAATACAACTAAGTGCCTTATGTCAGCATACTTCACTTGAAAGAATTAGTATTTTGGGGTTCAATCTAAACAAATGAACTGGCTTCCGTACTGGTAAGGAGGTGTTCCATTAGGGGTGATGGTCTGACGTACTAGGTAACTGTGATACATGCAGTACACTTTAGATCCACTTGAGTAATTCCTCCCTTGCATCTTGGTCTGGTGGACATACAGTATATTCCATCCAGACTAGTATGCAAGTTTAAATGGAAGTGAGAAATGTAGTGACTCTATGGCAGACAAAAACATTTGTAATGAATCGATAATATGATAGACGCCTTGCTCACCTCTGTGGTTGTTCACTTCTGCGCTTCCTTTGTCCAGCTCTCTGATGGGATCCTGTCTGACCAAGTGGTGTTTGTGTGACTCTCCAGGTTTGCCATCCTTTCACGGGGAAAAAAAAAAAATTTAGGGCATGTAGTGTAAATCACAGCTCAGCCATCATCAGTCTTCTTCATAGCAAGGGCTATTCACCAGCTAATAAGCTGTTAAACAACAGCTCTACTACTATAGGTTGACAATGAAAAGAAATTCAGCAAAGCCTCAAGACAATTGTGTTCAAATTAGGGCTGTCAATCAATTAAAAAAAATAATCTAATTAATTACATACTCTGTGATTAATTAATCTTAATTAATCGCATAAATAATTTTTGCTGTGAAAGTATTCAAATGAATAATTGAATAATCAGCATTAGTGACATTAAAGTTCAAAAACTATTTTATTATTATTTTCACTGTTCAAATAATGGCCATAATTATCTATGATATGACCTAATATGCTGAGGAAATAAATTCAAAAGTGCTTCACATACAAGACATTTCAGGCCACAGATATAGCCTAGGGGACACAATGAAAATAAATGAACACTACCCTCAATGTCAACACTTGCAGACATTGCAAAGGACTTTATTTTCAACAAGCCGTTTTTTAAAAGTAAATGTTCCAATCAATGATCTAGGCAGCACGTTTTCTTCTCTCTCCTTCATTTTACAGTCTAATTTTTACTGACTAGAACGGCTCAGAGGTCAAAGGTCATACGGAATCGATTAATCTGCACTAATTTTTTTAATCAGTTATTTTTTCTCAAATTAATTAATCGAAATTAATCAGTTATTTTGACAGCCCTAGTTCAAATTAGTGCCAGAATTAAAAGTTGGAAATAATAGCATAGAAAGACATGTTTTAATGGCAGCACCATCAGCACAGAGAGAATGCTGATAAAGAAACTGCTAATTACCGCACTGTTTGAAGTATTGGAGTTCCTCTACAGGGCAGCATTACAGATACCATTACGAGAATTCTCAGCTTGTCAAGCAACACTTGATTGTTTTGTCAAATGCTTCGAGCCCCAGTGTAAGAAACCCCACAAAAATGACCTCCTACAAATTTTCCCGGGGCATAAATTAAAAACCACAAACTGCTTTTAGAAAGCCCTGTGCACTGCTAATATGGTAAAACATATTTGCTAAGTGCTGAACCATTACCTCCATTTCACAGTAGGCATGTAATCTTTTAATTTGCCAGGGATTATTCTACTGCCCTGAACAAAGCTGAATGGTCAGGAGAGCTATGAGAATGTAAATCATTGCGAATATATCGGCACTTAAAGCAAAATTATGCAGCACTTTGCCTTTACTTTTAATACGCAACTAGATTTGATAGACGCTGTGTGGTCAAGGCAACGGAGGTGCTGTTTTTGTTTAGAACGTTTTTGCATTACCTTGCTAATTTGTGACCCAAACAGGTGCATTTGTGCTAATATAAGGGTACAAAGCTACTCAGAAATCTGAGGACAAGATTTATTCAACAAAAATTAAGGCTACTAAAAAGTAAAATTATGTAGGTTTTGCTTTATCTTTCGCTCCTGGGCCAGTGGGTTAGCCTTGTTTAGAGCGCATCTAGGCCACACCAAAAGAGCCTTCAGAGCAGATGAAGTGTCTCTCTGGCCATACCTTGCATGGGGGGCTGGCCGTCTGGGCCAGGGTGAGGGGTGGGAAGTCGTCGGAGAAGGACGGGGGAGGGGAGGAAGCTGCTGGAGTGCTGGAGGACGGGGTGCCCTTCCCTCCAGCTAACAGGAAATACAAACAAAACACAGGATGAGAGGTTATAGAAAAAAATAACTCAAGTATCATCTATGCTATGTATGACATAAATACTACATAAATGACGCCGATCATCAAGAAACAATTTTAACTTTAGTAGAGGTTTTTAGGGGATTAATAACAGCATGATGTGTGTCAGTAAGACAAACAAACAGATTCCCAGCTCTGGTGAAACGGTACTTCTTTTGTAAACAAACACGGTAATAATAGCCATCACTGACCCCTGGTACCTCTGTTGACAGAAATATCTAGGGCTAAAAATAGCACCCACCACCCCCTCACCAAAAACAGTCCACCCTAGTGGCACACGTACCCGAGGTGTTCTGGACGCGGCTTGGCAGGTGAGAGGCACTGTGGGATAGCTCTGGGTTGGGCGACATGCCGCGCGAGGAAGGGGGTGTGGCCATGCCACACAGGGAGGAGGGGCTCCAGAGTGGGTCCTTCATGCCATACGTGGAGTTATATTCACAGCTAGAGTTCTGTACATGCATGCACACACGCACACACACACACACACACACACACACACGCACACACACACACACAGGAATAGGGTTATCAAGATTACATATTTACATATCTTCAATTTACAGAGGCCTTCATACAAATGTTCTTGTCATAAACATCTCATCAGTATGTATGCAAGTGAGAACTCTTGTTGTGACCAGGGTGCTGTAGAAACACTGGTCTTCCAGTTGAGCTAGAGATCATACAGTGAGATAATATTACCGATGCATGTACATACATGTAACGCTACACTATGGAGTGGAATGTGTCAATACGGTTTGATCCTGTGCGACAGGTTTGAATGAACACAATGACATTCAACTGAAAGGAAACAGCCAGAGAGCCCCTAGAAAAAGCACATCTGGGGAGAAGTGAACTCGGGGAACTTTAATATCAGATCTATGCGATCTGCCTGCCTGCCGGCCTTGAGTACAGAGACGGCTGCACCAAAAAGGAACATCGTGCACACAAAGAACGGCATAAAAATAAGAGAGTGTTGCACAACAACCGACATTACCTGATCCGGTACAGGCACCGCAGCCCATAAACACTAACCTTTCTACATGAATGTTCAATCAGGGCCTGTTGCCAAAGCAACCAGCGCTGCGTCAGCTCCGGGGATGGCATGTTTTTCTGTTTTTTAAAAAGAGCTGCACACCCACCCCAATGACTCAACGTTCTCTCCCTGACACACACACACACAGGCACACACACAAACTGAAAACAAGGACACGATTCATAAGCCTGGGGGTGGGGGAGGGAGATCTGTGTGTGTGTGTGTGTGTGTGTGTGTTGGGGGGGGGGGTATTGGGTGCATTGGATTGGTCAGGGACGGGTGATTTATAAACAGCAGCTGACACAGCTGATTTATCAGGAGTAAACACCCTCGCGAAACAAACACATACAAACACATAAACACACACACTTCACGCAAGACGTACACGGAGGAAACAAAGGAGAAGAGTGTCATCCTCACTAGCTCACTCTCTGTCCTTCTGCTAAACTCAGGCTTACTGCCACAAGAAATGTCAAAGAGAGAGAGAAAAGCAACAGAGCAGAATGGGGGGGAGGAAGGAAAAGCGAGAGAGAGAGAGAGGGGGGGGTGGATGGGAGGAAAAGGGGCAAGTTATCTGCAGATACTGTGTAGGGTATGTTTCAACAGCTTTGCAGAATCAATGAGATCTCTGTTTTCTGCCTGGATTTGGAAAAACTTGGTGTCAAACAGTCTGTGGTCCAGAATCCCAGAGTCTTAATCACCAAGTTCACCACAGGGCTTCTGATGGGAATTAACCCATTACTGTTGTAGAAGCCAACACAAATACATTACAGCCACTATATGGCTGGCCTGAGACATTTAAGGGACTTTTATTAACTCTTGCCAATCATGCCAGGTATGATGTTCTTCAGACAGACTGAGAGGTTGGCCATTGTGGGCAAGTCTAGCCACCATTCTAAACCTACGGCCTGTTGGGGCTTATTGCTGAGATCTAGATCAGTGGTTGGTGTGGGCGTAGGACGAGGTGGAGTTGGAGGTCGGGCCCTTACCTGGCGTTGCATGCTGGGTGGGCTCCTGCAGACGGTCCCTGAGAGCGGGGGCAGGGATTGGGGCGGGAGGCCCGACTGGCGAGGGGTGGAGAACTGGGTGGAGGAGGAACTGCCTGTGAACAGGCAACAACAACACAGGGAACAGACATGAGCACACACAACAAAATGATCAAACAAGACTACGCACAATACCAGACTTAAAGTCGATAGAGCCTATTTAATAGATACACACAATAGACAAATCAACCATATTTTTTAATAAATGTGCAGAAATTCTGAAATTCTATCTTTATGGGGCAATGACTATATGTACTACCCTGTGCATTGTTCATTGATTTTGGGGGGAAAATAATTTAAATGAGTTAAACATAAAAAAGGTGAGGGATCTGAACATACAGCACTGTATACACTACAGAACAGATCATCACTATACTAATGCAAAATCTGTTTAACAACAATGTAAATCCTTATGAGTAAATCCTTTTGAGCTGATGTATGCGTCATGTGCGGGAGAACATTACAGTGTGTGATGCAAGACTGCAGCATATTCCTGCATAGGCACTGTTAGCACTGAGCTAATAGCACTTGGCCTCTGACCGTAGCTGCTCTGGAAGTCAGTGTAGGGGCTGGCAGTGCAGTCTGTCGGGCGCAGCTGCAGGTGGGCACTGAAGTGCTCGGGCATGGTGGCATAGCCCTCCTCACATGACGCCTCCTTGGGGTCCAGGGACACTTTGGCACACTCGATAACGATGTCATGGACCTCAAATCGCTTCCATCTGTGGCCAGGGATGTATAAAGTATGGCTTAATTTCACAAAGTTTCTTTTCACATTTTACCATATCTAGGTATATAATGACACCAAATTAAGACTATGGGCTCTGGTTTCATTGACGGGCTACTTGTAATGAGCAAAGCAATGATCAACACATGAAGTAAAGCTAACTTAAGTTAATAACTAATAGCTAGCTTTAGTGAATGTGCTTTGCCTATTGCCTGTCAATGAAGTCAGGGCCTTAGGTCTCCTTCTGGCTCAAAGAGCTGGTCAGCAGTTAGTGCTGACATGTGCTAAACCCTCAGCCTTTTCCCCCTCTGGAAGTTTATTCACAGTTGACTAGTTGTCTCACCTTGTTGGGTCCAGCTCATGGTCCTTGGTTCCAGTCACTAATTCTGGGTGTATGCGAACATGTTCCAGCATTGGCTATGGAACAGAGAAAAGACATGAAGTGATGGCCAAAAAAAAATGGCTAAAGATCAGCCTACAAAAGCATTCTACTTTTAAAAAAATGTTTGTGTTAATAAGTAGTACTGATCCTTGTGCCAGGCTCTGGTTCCCACTTCTCTGCTGGGGAAAGCTGCTCTTAGCAGTGTGTCTGTATGAACAGTTCTCAAAATCCCAACTACAAAAAATTTACCTACTCTGTAGATAGTGTAGAGTGAAGCTGCTAATCCCAAATGAGTGTTTGAGCACTAATTCAAATATTCGGCCAATATTTACAATAGATATTTAAATATATGCTGCTGATTTTTTGCACTTGTGGTTAGACGGTTAGACCTCTATGCTACAGCTGGTTGAAGGCTCACTATAAATAGCCTATCCAAAGTAGCGACGGCTGTATTCGTTCATTTATCTATGAACAGAAACATTGCATTGCTAACCAATTAAATATTTTGGGTAGTGACAAGGTCTTTGAAAGATAAGAATTTAAGCCATTTTCTCTCAGGAACAACGTTGTTGTACTCTTCCAAAAGTTCTGGCTGGAGTCTAATGGTAATTTAATTAATACATGTGTGCATCTCACGTGTTCTACAGCAACGACAACAACAACACTGGGCTGCCCGCGGATGCGCCTGACTGTTAAATGGCCTAATATGCTCAGACATTGGCCAATGCTGATTAATTAAAAAATGCCAAAAAAACCCTGATCAATCGGTTGACCTCAAATTTACAAGCTGTTGAAGTAATGGGACAGGACACAGATGCAATGCTAATAGTAGCTTCTGCCTTACTGACATAATCCCAAATGTGTTACTTGAGTATCATGTTATTTGAGTCCAAAGTTTGAATTGGTGGGGAGCCTCAGTGTTACTAGGTGAAAAAACTAGGTTGGTGGCATGTTGTGCTGAGCAGAGAACCATGTTTGTAAAGGCATGTGCTTTGGTTGCTCATATGCCATGCATCCAAGTCGTAACAGATATCACTGGTTTACAACAGCAGCAGATACAGTGCAATTCTTCACATTTTGTGAAACAGTGTGGTGAACAGCACCACACACACACGTAAAACACTGCAACCTTGCCTCTAAAAGCTGTCATAAGCAAGTGGAAATGCTGCAAAACATTGATTAGCTGTTTGCTGAGGGTGGGGTGAGAACATTGAGTAATCAGACCAACTTCAACAAGCCTGTGGTTGACAAGAGTGCCTGTGAAATTGCCTGCAATAGGGTCTGAACGAACATGCCTCCTGATGTGTTAGACAGCAATCATGGCTAGGGGCTATCCAGCGGAAATGAGTGACTGACAGACACATTTGAATTAGCATGGAGATGCTCTAGTTCTAAAGGTCTGTCATGTACTCTAGGATTCACAAAATCTTTAAACAATGTGCGAGGACAGAGTGAGGACAAGGAAGACTTCAACTGGCCAAGAGCACTCTGGTTTCCTGAGGATGCCTGCTGTCAAATGAACATTCCTAATGTGAATAGGGGTGTACGATCCATGATAATCTAAATTGTAGTTTTAATACTATGCAAGCTGACATTGAGTATTCTTATGTCTATATCTATGGCAGGTGTGTTTTAGCAAAGACAGAAGCATTACATAGTAGAGGTGTAGTGATCATAAGACACAGGGGAACAAGGAGGTTTATATAAATATAGATACTTTTTGCCAATACAGCACACCCCTTCATACGAACCAAATGCATGATTTTTTTGTTTTTGATCAGGTCAGAGGTCCTCACCTTCACCACCTCCTCAAAGGTCTCCACGTTCTCCTTCATGCTGTAGTGGGAGCGCAGGTACGAGACAAAGTTGCAGGGGTACATGCCATACAACCGATGGAATAAAGAGTACACGCTTGCATGCAGATGGATAAGGTACACCTCTGACACATGGCCTAGAGCAGAGAGAAGAGAAGAAGATAAAAGGAGAAGGGGAGAAGAGAAGAGAAGAGAAGAGAAGAGAGGAGTAGAAAAGTGAAGAGTAGAAAAAAGATGAAAAGAGAATAAAAGAGAAGACAGGGGAAAGAAGAGTGGAGAGGGTCATAATAGCAAATCATTTTTACGGCTCTTCAAACAGCCAATCACAGATTGAAACCTTGATAAACACCCTTCAACATGATGTTTCTGCAGACAGCCACTTTCTACATGACAATAGCATCAAGAGGACAGGATGTCTGTTCAACAGTGCCTCACAAAATAATCACCCCTGTTTACTTGCAAAGAAAATCCTCTTACGCAAGGCAAAGCACTTATAATCCAATTCGAAAATATTAAAAGCACTGACACGCAGCCAACCTGCTGATTAAAAAATGTTGATTCTTCCATCAATAACAAAAGGGAGCCTCTGGCTCCGTTTGCTTTGTGATCTGGGCCAGGCCACCGAAGCATGCATGGCACATCATTAAGTAATTTTTGATCACGTTGAAGTGTTTGGCTCTAACTCAATCCAATTTCGGACATGTGGACACGCTTTGGGTGAGACGGTAAACATCTTGGAGAGACCAAGACCCACCAATTGCAGCACAGAGCTCAGTCAGAAGGCCCAACAATTAATCATCTCGTCAATCTGACCAACCTGGATTAACAACAATTAGCGCAGGATCGAAATTAAATGCCATGCATCTTGCCATTTCCAGGCACTTTGCCAAGGAAGATATTTTCTGCTTAACTCATGCAAAAACACATTACTTTCTCACCATGTCAATTAAATCTATTCAGAAGTACAGTAGTAGTCACAGACGTATGAATCAAGCCCAATCAGTTTCTAGTGTAGCTCCCATGGTCAGCTTCAGATAACTGAAGTTGCCCTTTGCTCCATTTTGTGTCTTGTAGTATAACTGGGAATCTCCACCACCAAAGGGGAGCTTGGCCTGGACATCGAGCTTACCGGGATTCTTGAGATTCCAAGATGCCAATCGTCCAAATATGTCAAAGAACTCATACAGGTGTTGTTTTCCTGCCTGGGGGATCATGGGGAGCAGAGTGATGAGCACCAAGACTCCAGTTATGAGCACCACCACATCGGTATCCGTCTGGAAGGAGAGCCCACACATACGCACAGAAACGGTCAAGACAGAACACTAATTAGTGTATTATTAAATCATTTTAACTACACCCAAAAGGATCTTACTTCATTTTATTTTACCTAAGTTAACACTGATAGGACTTCATGCATATACAGTATAACTATGCAAACACAAAAATGCAAATACTATCCCTCCTTCTGAACTTTTGACATTTGCGTGGTAGAGTGACATCTACATACTAACGTACTTTCTTTCAGACAACCCTGTTATTTTGCTAGATGAGTCATGGCAAATATGTAAGACTCTTTTGTCAGTCATTATGTGTCCCTGTGCAGGATTTATTACAAAAGAGCACTTGAAAAGCCAGACGCTAGAAAGTACCAACGCACTGCTATTTTATATGCCTCTAATTTGCTGTCAGTGAATTGGGCTACTGGTGAGTCACACGGACTCTGCTGGCAGTGTCTGCACATTCAAACTGCCTTCACAATATTCGGATTAGATTTCTGACAGTTGACTTGAGCACTAATGAGCCAGTCAGCCTTCAAAAGTCAAGTGCAATTTTTGAGTCCAATTTCTTTCCCTTAGTCAAAGTAATCCTCCTGCCATAACACAAAATACACTTCCCCAGAACTGCACAACGTGATGCTGTTGACAAAAATGCATTCACAGAACTGTGATCGACTCTTCTGTTGTTGAATTACATAGACTGCATACTGATATTGATTGAGCAAAAGCTTAGGGACTCATTCAGTTGGGGGCACTGGGGCAGCCAAATAGCAGTTTACGACCACACTGGCAGGTGCTGGTCGGTCCCACCGTTCCCAGCATACCTTGAGGCATTTGAGGAGCGAGAGCAGCAGGGGGTAGCGGGCGATCTTGTGGATCCAGGACGGCTGCTTCCTGACTACGTGCCCCAGCAGGCTGAGTGTGGGCAACCTGCACGAGTGCTTGGCCATGCACTCGTTCATCTTATCCAGAAGGTGCTGCAATGGAGACACGCAACAGACATGCTCATCAGTTCTTTTCAAAAAATTATTTATTTTTACATAAAGTACCTAACTAACTAAACTAACTTACCCTCAGCTAAATTACACTTCAATTCCAGTTCAACTGGAGAACTAAATAAACATAATTTATTTCAAAATGTTCCATCACTATTCTATTTATTCTTTATTTTTGCAAGCTGTTGTCTGAACAGGATGTGCCAATATCATGAAATTAGATGTACCCTTAACCTAGGTTATAAACTTTTAGTTGAAGTATAATAATTAGTGAATAGCAGCTTATTAAACAATAGTGTGGCAATGTGGTGAAAAAAAAAATCTGGTTATCCTGACATCATCTTTATCACAACACTTCTATAAACAAATAAAAAAAACTCTCAAAAGAGACCATTATCCAAAGTAACATACCAATGAGACAATCACAATCAAACACAGATTTAGCATAGCAGAATACCTCGGAGTAAGAACTAAGTACTCTATGCATTTAATAAGACAAGGTGCAAAGCGTTCAGGAATGTGTGACATTGCCCAAAAGTGCATCTTAGGTGCAAATTAGACATGCTAGGGTGTTAAAGGTGTTCGGAGAGGACAGGCTCTCTGAAGAAATCAGTCTTCAAGAAATGTTTGAGAAGAGAGGGACGCCCCTGCTCTGACAGCATTTGGTAGCTTGTTCCACCATTGGGGAATCAGTCTGGACTAATGTCGCTTTGTGTGTAGGGATGGCAATGCCAGACCATGTTCCTTGGAGGGACACAGTGGTCAAGAGGGAGCATAAGCCTGTCTAATTGAGTTAAAGTAGATGGGTGCAGAACCAGAAATCCCTCTATTGGCAAGCATTAGTGACATGAATTTGATTCGGGTGGCAATGGGTAGCCAGTGATTTGAATCAAGGAGGTCATTCCGTGAGAGGAAACTGCCCTGATGAAACCCTTTCAATAGCATGATTGACACAAGGGTTCTCTTTTCTCGTGGTCACGCAACCTCTCAACTTCATTCTGAACTCAGAGATCACAGAGTGCAAAGGCAAAGTGCTGTATGCGGTGTTGTTCAATGTTAGTGAAAGTAAATGTGTGAAGCCGCTCAGCAGGTCAGATCCATTGCTGAAATTAATGGGGTTGTCTGATGTGATGTGACACATTCCCACCAAGTTTCCCACCAGAAATCACACCTTGAGTTTTTGCATAATACTGGACACAGATAAGCAGACAAATAAACCACAATGAAAACATCCTTGCCAATATCCTTTATTCCTTAGACATCCTTGGCAGAGGTAATAATCCCAGAGCAAACTGTCATAACATTCCATGACACCAACCCAGCCACCTGATTAAATAAAGACGGTTAGGCTAAACAAGCACCTGTAACTGTGGCCACCAGCAGATGTCTGTACTGCAGTAGAACCATATTAGATCACAATGGAAAATTTAAGTTAACTCATAATCCTGTGACTCAGCTGTGAACATGGCAATCAGAAACTGCTTAAGACTGTAAACTGAATCCTGATGACATTGTGAGGCCTTCAGGGATACAGTGATGACACATTACAACCCTGTAAAGAAGGTCTGCCATTGCTGGCTCCCACCGTCAGGCAGACATGCCTCAAAGGGACAGGCTGACTGGAGACGCCAGCCAATGCAATACTGGATGATTAGAGCTCAGCTGCAGGTGATGCTGTCTGCAGAGTTAGCTGCTGTGCCACGATCACATCATAAAAAGTGATGTAGTGGAAATTTACCTTGGAAGAAACATGTGGGTGTTTTTTTTTTTTTTCTGCCACGGGTCGCTGTCCCAGACACAATCTTCGTGTCTCCCTGTGTCTTTTTAGATCCTGTGCTGGCCTTAATGAGTATGAGATCATTTCTCATTTAAAGGGTCATTGGGTGGCCATTGGCGAGTGGGCTGCAAAGCAGAAGCGATACTAAAGTGTAAAGGTGCAGCGCTAAGCGCTAACCCGCGGTTTCATCGCCTCTCCAGCGGAGATGAGGATGTATTCATGCTGATTGGGTGGGCTCCGAAACGCACTCAACCTGATTGGTACGGATGGGAGCACACGCCCACTCGCTCCCCCTTGCACTCTCAAAGCAACAGGAGACAGGCGAGCCGAAGGCCCTCTGACGTAGGCTTGCTGTGCAACAGAGCGGAGTACAAGGACCACATAACAGCGTGCGTCAGATAATGGGGCAGTGAGGGGAAGAAACATAAGTGATTGTTCAAGGATCCAAATCTGGATTTCAAATAAACATCAGGGTCTGAGATCAGTGTTCATCGTTCCACTTCTATGGCATTTAAAAAGGTGAATAGCCTATTTGTGGGGGGAAAGGTGTCAACCGGATGGCTAAACCAGCCATGTGTGAGCCCACTGCATGGTTGGTTGTCTGAAGAGGATTTTTATTGAAGATTAATAACAGTGCCATGGCCGCACTGTGCAAACAACTCACTGCCTCAACAACTCTCCTCACAATAAACCAACTGTAACTACAATCACAACAGTGTACATGAAGGGCACTTGCTTTGTGCTCATGTAGGTGAAAGTTCTTGGCTGTCTGCTTGGATCAATGCACAGATTCATCACGACAACATGTGTTAGTTTGTACTATGTTGATAATGTTAATCTCCACAGAGGAAGCGGTATTCATCATAAAACAGTTTCCACTCAAATGCGTAACTGTTGCATCTGCAAATACTGAGAAATGGTTCCTTGAAAGGTGAAACCTCTACTTGACTCATTATTTCGACACAAACAACAAACAGTTTGCTCAAGCTCTAAAGGGCTCTTCACACCTCAAAACCACTGGCTGACAGCCATGAAATCCACTTCAAATGTTTCTGCACAGATCCTTTTAACAGGGGAGTCTAGGTAGAACCAGAATCTTCTATGTAGTCCAAAAAGGCTGCCAGGTTTACAACATGTCAGAATTACACAACCTTAATCCTTGCAGAGCAGAGCACACTGGTTTACTGCTATATTAATTCACTGACTTTTCACACTGAAGAGCAGCACCTTGGTTCTCCAAGCACAACAATGCAATAATGCAAATGTTATTCTTCCTACCAATAAATACATCTAGTCAAGCCTTTGGCATCATAAAAGCAGTTTGTGAATCATGATGCATTGGCTAAAAAGCTCTTTGTATATTTTCACCTGACCAGGATTGGCAGCATAACATAAGCAAGATCATTAGAATTATACATTGTCTTCAAACCTTATCGTGTGGCTCTCGCACTGAGGACAGGATGTGCATGGCCTGGGAAGAGTTGGTCTCCAGGAAGTAGTCCACAAGACTGTTAAGTAGCACCGACCCTCGCTCTGGAAGAGAAATGAAATAAATCAGTGGTCCTAATGAAAAAGTTTGAAAACTGTGAGGTGTTATTATTATTATAAATTAACAAGGATAACCCCTGTCCAAACTGGCCCTTGGCAAAACTGACAGGGCAAACAGCCAGGAATTGGATGGTTTTAACAAGTCTGTTATATTGACACAGATGGCGCATCATGAGTCTTTGGCCACATGCACTCAATCAAAACTTTTGGAAGCAGAAGGGGCACACAAACCTATCAGTTCCCAGTCCAGAGTCGTTTGTTTGAGCATTTGACAGACACTGGCATCATTCAGAAACAAGATGGATGAGTATGTACCCAACTTCCCCCCCTTCAACCCTTTAGTACATTACCCATAACCCAAGGTAAGCTACACGTTTAGCCTACTATAAGCATAGACACTGCAGTGGCAGGTAACACATTCAACAATTCAAGACCCCTTTTCGCAAATGGATCTTTACAAGTATTTAAAGGTTCACCATCTCAAAGTAATGGGCAAATAATGAAGGCACTTCAAAACACAAAAAGACTGGCCTATACACTTTAATGCCAAAGTGTTCAATGAAAGACAAATGCAATATCATTTGTTGAGCAAGTGTTAATGCACTTCCTTTAAGTTACTTTGGACTAAAACATTCTACCTAAATAAAAGCATATGGAACATGTCACCAGTCACTGTCAAATTCAATGGCTTATAAATAGATCCTATCAAGTTGTCATGTGCTTGTATGGGCTATATGCATCCATATTGAATAATACAAGTTGGTATATACGGGCTAAAAACCACCATTGTGCTGAACCTGCTGATGAATACTCTTCACCACAATTATCTCTCCAAGAAACAGAAAACAACCCTTTCTAGAGGGACCCAAGGTCTCTGCCATAATAACTGGGTGGCAAATTTGAGCACTGTTTCTAGGAGGCATGACATTTCTCACCAACTGCAAGTGCAGTTCCACCTTAAAAGCCAACAGCTGCATCTCAATCTCCCTGCAGAGGAGTGGGTGTTCAAAGTCACAGAGCTCCTACACAGTATTTCCCTAGTGTGACATTCAACTGAAATCATCGCCGCGTTTCAGGGAGCGGCTCAATACCCAACACCCACACTGTCAGAAAGAAGGTTTATAGGCATCGGAGTACATCCTTTAAACCCCTAGCCTGAGCAAAAAAAAAACAAAGAGAGCCCTAGACCCGTTTCTTTCTTACCTGAGCTGAGGTGTTCGTTGATGAGCCCCTTGATCTCCTCCAGCTGACTTATGTCGGAGGACTCCAGGAGAGGGAGCAGGTCCCCCACGTTGGGCTGCTCCCGGGCCATGGTGGAGGCGGATGTGGAGTGTGGGGTGTCAGGGCAACGGACGCCACTCCCAGACACAACAGCCGAGGGGCAGGGGTGTGAGGCGCGGGACGAGGGGAGGGGAGGGGAAAGGGGGGAGGGGGAGGATCGGCTCAGTCGCGGTCACAACACCCTCCGGTCCTGCGGCGCCGGGGTCCCGAGGCCGCCTGCCGAAACAGTCTCCTGGCACCACTGGGAGAGGAGGAGGGGAAGATGGGTGAGGTTAAGTCCACGTCCCCATTTCCAATTCATTCCCTTCCTGACCCCTCATTTGGACTCACCATATGCTTTTGAGTCCAGAAAATATCCTGCAGGCAGGGCGTAGATAAATACCAAAAGATAAACACCATTACAGTACAGCCCCAGAATAAACAATATAAAATCCAGTTCCACTTAGACTGTAGACACTTATGTCATGTGTAAATATGAATAAACATAAAACTTAAACACAGCAGCTGAAGTTTGTGATCACACAGAGGGAATAAAACAAATAATTGGGTGCAGCTATGAAAATTAGTTATGATAGCACGATAGTGATCCTTTAAGTTGCTGAAACTGAGATATTACAGCATTTTTCTGACAAAGAACTGCAACACAGAAAATAATCCTGCATCTGGATCATGAGGATGTGGTAAATCTGGAAAAACCAAGGTTATTCGAACCGGTACTTTTGAAGTCATGTTATCGAGCATGCATGCGCGCGCGCGCACACACACACACACACACACACCATATTACAATACACTCCACCTATGAGGGAGAGGATGGAAACATATTCTAGTTATTTTCTTAGATTCTTACTGATCTATCCAAGTTTTTAATTAAATTACCTGATGAAACCGCTGATGTAACTTGAAGGCAAGTTAAAAAAAACCAAGCAGACTTTGGATCAGAGCCTGTTTAGAAAATCAAAGCACCCTTAGACTTCAACTTAGCCCATTTTATAAGGCATATCAGGTAGGAAGACACCCCCTCAAATGAACTCAAGGGACAATCCATCAAAAATAGTATATCAAGCCTGTATTTCAACAGAGCACAAAAGACATGACAAACAAGCATTAATGTAACCATAACATATCACTAGAGCGCAAAAATTGAAGAAGACAACAGTGAATGTCATCCTAAAACACAAGTCTGTCTACACCTCTTCAGTGAGATGACCGTCATGTATTAAGGCCGTTGTATGCTTCTGCATCGAATCAACAACGTAGCCCCACAGAGCCCTCCACGTCGGCGTGTACCCCAGCCAAGCCCTCCGCCGTCGCCTGACGCACACCTCCAAAAATATTTTAACCTAGCGTTGAGGCGATGCAGACTACAAGGACTGTGATTGGTCCACTGGCCCTGTATGTTGAGCCAGCTGCTTCAAGTAGCCTACTGTGGGGAGTAGCAACATGTTAGTTCACTGACATTAGCTTTGTAAATAAACTCAGACATATTTTGGTTACAATGACGGGGTTATCCAATTGCAAAGTGTTGATTTGTCAGTAATGTTTTGAAATCAACACTTTGCCAGCAAGCAGTACTTTGTGGGCAGTTGTGGAAAGTTTGCCTGCTAACATAACATAAACAGGCTGGCAGACACCTTGCAAATAACCTCGGACTTATTTTCTTGTTATAGTAACTACTATTCATTGGTGTCTATTTCTTGATAACTTTTACAAAATCTAAGCAAGAAAAGGCCAAAAAATAAGATTAATATTTCAGCACGACAATCTATGGTGTTTGCCATTCTGACTATTGTTTCGGTGGTGAGCGACACTGACACAGGAGACGCAGCACTTCGAAAGATTCACACTGCGTAGTCACTGCGTGGAGTCGAGGCAGAAGCATAAAACAGCCTTTAGGCTGCAGCCCATATGTGCAATCAATGGGTGTGAATTTGGTTGATTGGACAATCCAACCGAAACAAAGTCCAGTTACAAAGAAAAAAATGCTGCCATGAGATCTGTGGTTTTATTTCCTTTATCGATAAGCTTTGCTATGCTAATTCCTCTCCTCTTGGTTAAACAGTACCCTCCAGCTGAATACATTTTCTTAGATTTGTGGCTTAATGGGGATAAATGCACTCACAGCATGGAAGGAAAGAATCACCGCACTAATGGGTCTGGTGAGACACAATGGGAGCAAATCCACTTGCACGGTCCAAATGATTTTGTTTGGCCCTTAAACTAATGAACAAGAGCTGGCTATTCTCAATAGCCAAGCATGCATCGGGGGTCAGTGGGTTCCTTAATCTCGACTGAATATTCATTTTGTCCAGCATGGATTAGTCCAGTGTGTGTTTGTGACCAAACATGAGGATTGAAACCAGAGGACAGTAACCCTTTCAAAAGAGTGACCCTTTCAAACGCAGCCTTGGTTTTTTCCCCTAGTCTCTGCTTCAACACAGCTAGAGCCGATCACCTTTACCGAATGGAGTGGGAACAATGCGGGCTTTTGAGGATGCTTCATGGGTCGTGAGTGGGTAGGGTGGGGTTAGGGTTGGGAGCAGCGTCCCAACGTCCCAACTCACCCTCGGAGCCCATTAGGGCCCAGTCACACATTCAAATGCAGACTGACAGCGCCGTGGCATTCACAATAACAAAATAATCTGCCCTCTCATGCCAGGCCGGCTTCCTAGTGGGCATTTAGCGAATGCCGTTAGCAGGAACAGGTATTCCAAAGGCATGACGTGACTCCCTGCCTGCTGATTCAGCTAGCTGGAGGGGGGGGGCTGGGGGATTGGAAGCCCTCCTCACTGGATTGACATCCAGCACGCTTCAACGATCAACAGCTATCACAACTCCCACTGATCTTTGGCACAGTTAACACTTTCTCATCCTTTCCAACATTTGTGAAATTTGTGAAATCTACCAGGGGTGATTCTAATTCTAATTCTAATTCTAGATTCTAATTTCAATACCAGTGGAGGTTACTTCACTGATGGCAGTTGTAAATTAAAGCCATGGCATCTAATCAGGATTTTTTTTTCATATGATGTACAAAATCCAAGTATCCTAACCTATGTGCAGGGAAACTTTTTTAAACATCAACAGCAACAAAGCAGCTGAACACAAACCAAGTATGCTATATAATCTCCTGTGTGACCACCTCTCAGCTGTGAGCACCCATAAGAAAGGTGTGTGAACTTTGTGTAAAACCTCAAAAACTAGCTAGAGAAAAAAACATCCAGATGGCAGCGGGTGGTGGGAAGGCGGTAAGGAGGAGGTGGTGGGGGGGGAGCTAGGCAGCCACACAGGAGTCATGGGAGCACACAGCAAGAAAATAATCCCAATCTGTTCTCCTGATCCGGGCCGGCCGTTTCCCCATGCAGCTCCACTGCAGCCAGGACAGTGAGACGAGGAGGGGGGCACTGAAGCGTGAAGAAGCCCACACTCTTGGGCCGGGATGGGACGTGATGGAGCGGAGGGGAGGGTGGGGGTGTGGTGGGGAGAGGGGGGCTGAGCTGTGGGTGAAAGTGATCTTTACTTGTGGTGACACCCCCGCGATCGCTGCCTCAAAGTGCCCACTCTACTAAATCTTTTCCTCCTGACAAGACAGCATAAATAACTTCTGACTGACAGGCCATTATCCCAACGATCCGCATGTGTGCAACAGCACACACCAAAACAAGTTGGCCATCATCTGCAAAATCAGCCTGGTGCACATTTGTCAAAGAATGACGATTCAGTTCATGAATGTATTGCTGGTAACCTTTTCCCATACTTTCATGAATGCACTGATGGTAACTTTGTATATTTCTTGCAATCCACCAATTATTGTTAGGCTTCATTAACTGAAAAGCATTACTATACATACAAAATAAAAAAAGAAATCATTATAGTTCAAACAGAAATGGGCTGCCTGATTTCCAGAAGATGCTGCGCTTGATTTCGGTTTGCTGCTTTCTATGTCTCCCAATATCATGCAGTACTGTGCAAAAGAATGTGCTTGTCAGATCCCACCCACATGGTTACTTCCACTGAAGCAGTGCATAGCGGAAAAAGGCTATCCCAGCACAGAGTCAAGATTCAAGAACCTGATAGCATTAAGCAGGCAACACACAAATTCTTAAAAAAAAAAACACCTCCTTAATTAATTTAACCACATGAGCAGCTGACATCTCTAGTAAATATTTCACTGGCATGAGGCATGGGTCACTTTAACACCACTGGACCTCCATCTCTGGGAGGATTAGTTGAAGAATGAGTGTTCTGTGGTGCTGACAGATTCTGACAGGCAAGCACAGCTGGAGGACAACACTCAGTGAAGACAAGCCTTCTTCGGTCACAATCAATCAAAACTCCTCCCTGCCAAAGCAGAAGAGAGCCCCAATGTGAAGCATAAGACAAGAGACACATGAAGTTGGTTGGTTTGATACATTCATATGCCGACTCCTAAATGAGGGAGTGAACAGTGACACAAACAGAAACAAATGTTACCGTGACCTTCGGGCATAGCAGCCACACATCACCCGGTATAGGACATACAAAGAGGCCTTATGTTGCCTGTGCACCTCCATGCAAACGCTGGAAATTGCATTTGGCTCTGTGTGAGTTGGTAAATGACACTGCAAGGAGTTTTGTTAATTAGTGGTTGAATAGTATGGCTGTAAACACCAACATTAGTAGATAAAGCGCTAATATAACACAACGTGGAAATCTGTGGATGTAAAGAAAGATAGCAGGCTACCGTGCTATGTGAGTCCTCTAAGAAAAATAGTCCGTATTCAATGAATGGTAGGTTACACTTTGATGCTGTAGATTCAGATGTAGATTAGGATTACTACGTCACTTTCAAATCTTACTGGATTGGGCTAAATTATAATGTAATGTGTTGTCAGCGTAGCTAAGGGAAAAAGCTGCCACTTCCTAAAACTGTCCGTAAAACGGTCTATGTACAATTAACGTGGAGAGTTCGGTTTGAACTGTGCAGCGAGCTAATGCTGCTGTGCAGCTATGACGCTGCGTTAAAAAGCTCGCGGTTTCGAAAAGTGATGACTGCAAAAATGGGGCGATTATCATATATTGCTCTAGATGAAAAATAAGTTTAAGGCGTGGTAATAAGACTGCGTATGCCTGTCACTGTGTAATACAAATGCTCTATATACACAGAGCGACTTGATTAACTGCTGTGGCTAGATTGCTAGCGTTCTCGCTAGCAATCTGGAATGACCACTGCTTGGCGTAAACAACTCCGGAGAACAATGGGGATCGTTGGCCAAACTAACCCCTTCGGCTTATTACGCGTATGCTTTGCTAAATCTTTCCGATACACACATGCATCTGCAGGACATCACACGACTTACATATTTCCACAACGCCAGAAGTCAAAAACTAAGATAGCTGAAGCTACCAAACTGTAATTCGCCGCCAGTCCCTACACCAGGCATTATAATCGTGCGCTTTGTACAAAAAAAATGATATCCTTTGTCAGTCACTGTCGAGGTCAGAAAATCCACTTTCCTATTCAGATTTATCATTATGAGTGACACAGCATTGGAAAATTTGCAATGCATCTTTAAATACATGAATAAATAAACCTGTTTACCTGTTAGAGTAACTGCACTCCACAGGGCGCCGCCATCTTGAACACCTCACACCCCTCCCTCTGCAATTACCCTCCGCCGTCGTTGAGGCAAAGTAATCCCTGATTACACTGTAGTGTGTTTGTTCATTCTAAGAACGCGGTCTTTTTTTAAACTTATTTTACATCTTTCATCTAAAAAATAAAACCGTTCGCCACTTTAGGCTATTTAGAAATATGTAGCTGACGAACTTCAGATGAAATTCTAAAAACATGATTGTTTTTCTGCAAAGTGAAGGGATCTGCCTAGTGTAATGCGGTTTTCGCGTGACTCAGGAGCTGGGCGCATGCGCCACGTGAGATTCTCAGAAGGCTGCAAAACACATGAAACTGCATGCCTTTTAGGATAAATGTGATGTGACAAGTCTGTTAGGCAACTGTGTGCATTACACTTTAAAAATGCCAAAATACCAATGCTTTAAATTCCGTTTAACATGATTTTCAGATATTTCTGGCACCAGCTGACCAGTAGCCATATGATACTATATTTGTGTGTGCTTTCCTCACTTAATAGGCTACATTTTATTCCTACAGATCCAACATTAATCACATGTTTGGTAAACAAATTGCTCAACAGTGTAGTTGGATTTCAGGATCAGGTGTAATCAGAAATCTACAGACAGATAGACTGAAGATGTGAATTCCAGTAGGCCTAAGATAGCTATGGCAGGTGGCACTCTTCTTCCTTTGGCCCCTCGTATATTGCAAGAAGCCAGGAGGCTCTGTCGCACTCCCCCCACCCTACCCTAACTCTTGCGGATACAGACAAATATTTGAGAGTAAATTTGTCTGTTGTTGCAGACAGAAGCACTGCACACATGGACACATATGCACACATCTGCATAGATACAGACACACACACTGCATGCAAAAATCTAGACATACAGCTAATAATATATGATATATAAATAAATATTAAGAAATCAGTGGCAGTCATGTTTGTAGTCTAGGTCTGCATTATTCTAAGTCAGACAGGACAGGAGTAAAACAGAGGCCTTTGAGACTTATCTTCTCTTACGAGACCTAATGTACCTCTGTCCATGATGAAGTGGTCATCTCGACTATAAAGAAATAAATATACATCAGGTCTATGTGTGTTTTAAGTTCAAAGACAATGACCACTAATCACACCATTTACAAACCTCAGTTGCCTAAAAACAAGCTATAAAGCACAAAGTAGGATACGTTCACAACTCCGGTTTGATTTTCAGTCATCATAAAAAATTACTGTCTAAAAATAGCGCTAATTAGATTTTCTGATAAATTTTACAACGCCAAAGCACATCTCCTCAATTTTGTTTGAGATGGTCTTCCTCCCTTCAGCCTCACGGAGGCTTCAATCTGTGCTCACTGATTGATTCGAAGTTTACAGAGATCAAACACCCCCATCTAGTGGAGAATATAATTCATGGCATTTCAATGCTGAACATTGTTGGTGCTTTGATGTGTTCAAGGAAGACATTATGCAGGGTAGATAATAAGCTATGACCGAAATCTTACTAAGACCTAGGCTAAAACTATTCATTATCTTGACCTAGGCCTAAATGTCGAGCAACTTACTATGTGGATATGTTTTATCTTGACTTTGTTGACTAAAACGCTACTCTCAAAAGACCACAATCTAAATATGGCTATGACATAAAAAATGTTGCCTGATTACCATAACAAACATCCATAACACTACTGCACAAAAACTGCAGCACCTCCACTCTTTTGGACTCAAAGCACCTCCACTTCTTTGGAAGTTTGTGAGTTATCTGACTCCGGAGTTCTCTAACTGTACAACTGACATTTTATGCCAACGCATTACATTTACTTTACATTTATTAATTTAGCAGGCGCTTTTATCCAAAGCGACTTACAGCAAGATAATAACATTCAAGCTACAGTGCAGAGCAGACCTTACCTGGGAATTACTGCATCTGTGATATTATTGCCTACATTATAGATAAGTATAGTTAAAGTGTGGTAGGAGGAGAAAGTGGTAGACGAATAGAGGTAGATGAGGGAAGTGGAGAGGAAGGTAGAGGAGGGAAGAGAGAGCATGGTGCGCATCAGGTGTGCAGGTTGTCAAAAGCGCTAGGGGAGCCGGTAAGCGCTATAGGTAACGCATACCGTTGCATCATGCTGTTAATTCAGTTGCAGACAACGGTATTATTAATCATGTGATTTTTAATTATTGCTAATTGTAAAAATAAAAAATCATTCTCATTTTTAATCTGAAATCTCTTTCGCAAATATAAACCTTTGCAGAACTACATTCTCGTCTACACAAATTACACTTCTGAGCAAACATCACTGTGCAAACAAGACTTAACACCGAAAGACTGGTTTGGTGTGTATTCTAAAATGTTTAATTTACTTTTTCCTACTGTAAGTATGAAATGGTAAAAGAAGCGTTTGCAGTCTAACTTTTCGGCCAGGCTAGTCTAAATTGAGAGACAACGGCTGTCTTTCTGGAGCATAAGAAACAAAGTTAAACTAAATGTTCAAAACTTTTTACGATTTATTTTTGTGCAATTACCGTTGTGATAACCATAAAACATGTCAAGAAAAAAAAATAATAAATCGTAAATGAAAGCCTATTTAGCAGGAATCAAATGTCAGCAGTTACCAAGACATTATTTTGCGCCCTGTGTTTGTACGCAAATATTCACCCAGCACGCTGCTCTCTCATTGGCTGTCAAACCACTGTCAGATTCCGACAAATTTATCTGATTGAAAATCAGGGAGGGGAGCAACAGGGACTTGGCAAGTGTCAAGCAATGCGCTACATATACCTTTCGAGCCGTTAAGCTTTGCTTCTCACACATTTAGGGAATATAGCTTATTTCAAGGGCCAACAGGAAATAATCAGCCTTCCTTAACTGCAGGTATGTTTTGTGTAGCCTAAACTACGCAACTTTTAAACTGTGTTCTGAGCCGTGATAAAAACTTTTAGGCTGCAACGCACAATTATACGTTTACAAATCCAAATCTATTTAATTACTAACTCATGTTTTAAAACGTCAGACATAACATACAAAAACGTTCGCTTTCTTCATTTGTTATTGGCTAATGGTAGGGGTTTTTTTTGTTGTTTTTGTTTTTTTCACATTTTAGATTTTAGATTCATATATTCATTAATTTATCTATCTGGTTTGACATCTATAATGTATGCCTATGATATGGCCTTTCAAAATGGTCATTTTTATTACATTACATTTGACTCATCCATGACAGCTGGGCCTTTATGTTCTTTAACAGTGTATTTTTTCATGTTTTCCAAATGGTTGTTTTAAGTCATAGCCTGACATCCAAAAACAAAATTATGTTTTTAACAGATTCACCATGCCTCGCTCATTTCTGGTAAAGAGCAAAAGATGTGCATCGTACAACGTGCACCGTGTTTGTGAGGATGTCCCGGCTGAACCAAGACACCCGTCATACACGGTCCCGGTCTCAAGTAAGTGGTAGATAAATTCTTAGGTCTGTTTGTTCAACTTTTGCAATAAAAAAATAATAGCGTCGCTTCAATTAATCACCTATTTGATTTCACTCTTTTATGAAAAAGTCACATTTTAAAGCGTAAGATGGTCTCCAAACGAACATGTTACTTTTACGCATGTCTCCTGAGAGGATATGAATTCCCCTAATTAGCCTATACTGTTTGTAACAGACATATTTTGTTGTTCAGGTAACATAACTGGCATAAAAGCTTAAGATACGGACTAAGAGCGATAGACTTTAACGCAAATTCACAGCACTGTAATGGTCTATAATAAAACGCAAGGCATAATCATCAACGCCATTTCTGCCATCGCCGTTAAAGCGATGGTTAATCTCAAAGTGGCTTCTCTATTATGTCATATCTTGGTCACTAATCAACTTGTTTTCTTATTTAAAAAAAAACCTAATTTAACAGAAAACAAAGTTATAGATGGTCTGTTGGAGCGGTTTGCAAACATTTGCAAGTAGGGCTAAAACTTTAGATGGCTTACACAGCCCCAGGGTGGTGGTGTGGGCTTGCTTTGGCGACAGTTACAAGTTAGTCATGGATCCTTGACGCTCAAGTTACTCTGTTGAAGTCTCCTCAGCTTTCATCCTGCCACAGCCAGGCGGTTAGGGTGGATTATACGGATATGCAAATTGAAAGACGCTATAAGAAAAAGGCCTTCATTGTTTTTATCTTTGAGGGAATTTATCTAACTTTTATTGCCTTTGACGGAGAACATGGTAAACACATTCGATGTGCACCATGTTAGCACTTAATCCTAGTAGCCAAACAATCAATTCATTTTAAACCACAGTGGAGTGAAAATAAAAGAAATGTTGAATGAATTCCATGTTGCCTAAAGAAAAAAAAACTCTAATTAGCAGCTGAACGTTTTTCAATCACACTTCACGAAAAAGTAATTTATCTAACCCATTCATTTTGAATCAGTCTGAACCTAGTCTGAAACCTCATCAGTATATTTGACAGTGCCTAATATCTGATTCATCATATACTCTTATAGCCCTTGAACCCCTGGAACTTTCCAGGACTTTGTCCCAGGAAGAAGAATCACGGTCAGGCGGTATCCCCTCACACTTGGACTCCTTCAACAACATCAAGTTTGAGCAGGAGCCAGAGTGCCCAGTGCCATCACTCCCAGAGCCCACCCTGCCCTCACTGACCCCAGGGAGGCCATTTTATATGTCAGGTAAGGACATGCTCTGTGACAATATCTGAGTAAGGCTACTTCCCTTCTTATCTTTTAGAAATCAGGATGACAAATTCATATTTTCAACAATGCCAAGGATGAAAGTCGTCATAACTTGACAGGTGTTTCCTTCATCTTTTTGATATAACAGATCAGATTACTTTATCTATATATTCTATTCCTTGGTACCCGCATCAAGGGTTTGCATTTCGTTTGGTTATGTTGCTGATCGGATCAGATACGGCCACAGCAATGAAGAGAAATGACTGAAAATGTTGTTGACATTTGTGGGTGTTCGCCTCAGGGTTTTTCTGGTCTAGTTGCTGATCGGATCATAAATGGGCAATAAATAAACTCGCCAAAACACTGACGAAGGAAGGTTAATAACACAAGTGAAATGTTCTCCTTAAATGATAGCAGAAGAATTAAGACTTTTGTATAATTTCTTCCAAATGCATTTTCATATAAAGTGTAAAAATGGTTGGTTGTAATCTAAAATCATGACTTGGACAATTATAATGACCACATCTGTCTGTCCCTCCATGTGCAGAACCTCAGCTGGCTGAGTTCCCTCCATACTACAAGCACTCCTATGGCTGGGAGCCTCTGCCCACACCCTTTGACTTCCCCCCGATGGGCTTTCCCTCCTCCCTGCTCCAGCACACTGCCAGCCTGTACGGGGCCCATCTGAAGCAGAGTCCCCCAGACACGCCACAGCCCCTGGACTGCAGCACCCACTATTCGCCTACCTCTGACACCTACCACTGCATTACCTGTGAGAAGGTCAGGCTTTATTTTGTCAACCCCGACCCCAGACAGACACACATACACACACACACACACACACACACACACACACACACACACACACACACACACACACACATTCTCCCACCATCATCATCTGCCTAACATATCGACAGAGAGATAGGGATTTGAAATATTGTCTCATATGGTCAGACCTGAATGATTTCAGAAACAATGCTGTGATTTAGTTTTTTTATTGTTCTGATATCCTAAGCACCATTTAATTCCGGTCCTTCAACAGACATTGCTTTCATTACAGTACAGTTCAGATATAAATTGTCTCCATCAGTGTGTGGCCTCCTCGCCCAGGCATCAAACCCATGACCTGATGTTGTTAGAACGTTTTATTTACTTGTTTATCTATTTAATCCATGCACTGAGAACGGAGTACTCATGTGATGTGTTCTCTCAGGTGTTCTCCACTCCTCACGGACTCGAGGTGCATGTGCGGCGCTCGCACAGCGGTACCCGGCCATTCGGCTGCAGCATCTGCAGGAAGACCTTCGGCCACGCCGTCAGCCTGGAGCAACACATGAATGTCCACTCCCAGGTATGTATTTCTTGGAGCTCATATACAGTGTAGTGTGCAGACTATCTCCCTCCCAGGTACAGTCAATGACGAGCCAGGCTAGCTATCCGTATTGCCCCCCAGCATATCCAGTTTTCCTATGAAAAACAGGGAGGGGATCCAATATGAAAATGAGATGAATGACTCATGTGTTTCACCTGTGTTTGGTTAGGTCATGATTGTTGAAGGGATTTGGGTGGATAATGCACTATGCCACTGAAAAATAGTGATACTACTGTAAACATTTCCTCTTTATATAAATCCTGCCTGAGACAAGATATTGAAAGGCCAGCAACAGGGAAAAAGCTAAGCTAGCATACAGTAGCCTGAAAAAGTTGTGGGATCAATACGCAGCTTCCACTGAGCAAGGCACTTAACCCTGAATTGCTCCAGGGACAATGACCCTTATAATATAATTGACATAGCCTATGTAAGTCGTTTTGGATAAAAGCGTCTGCTAAATGAATAAATGTTTTCATTTTTGCAACCAGCGTGCACACACACACACACACACACACACACACACACACACACACACACACACACACACACACACACACACTGTCCAGTTAAAGCAGTAGTTGATGTAGTATTTGCACTGAACTGTTGATGCCATGTGTTTTTTTCTATTCTAAGGAGAGGACGTTTGAGTGTAAGATGTGCGGGAAGACGTTCAAGCGCTCCTCCACCCTCTCCACCCATCTGCTCATCCACTCAGACACGCGGCCCTATCCCTGTCAGTACTGCGGCAAGCGCTTCCACCAGAAATCTGACATGAAGAAGCACACCTACATCCACACAGGTCTGTCTGCGTGTGCGTGCGTGTGTGTGTGTGTGTGTGTGTGTATGTGTGTGTGTGTGTGCTGGTGAACCTGGGAAGAGATGGAGGAAGGGACAGACATGTATCTGATGTGTGGATGTATATTTATTTTTTTCATCTAGGTTCAACAGCCAAACAAAAAAAAAAAAAGAGTAAATGAAAATGTGACCTAAGTGCTTACATAAGACATTATTGAGGGTGAATAGTTACAGATTATAAAATGAATGTATTCTACCATGTGCCGGGAAAGTTTTGGTTCATCTTATTTACATTTGGCTTTAATGGCACCAGCATCTTTTGGTGGCCAAGTGCTTCAAAGAGTAAAATAAAAAAAAGAAAATTAAACAAATACATGACTGATTTGCATATTTTCCTGGTTGGAGGAGAGCATAGCTTGGTGAGTCAGAGATCACTGGAAATATGCAGACAGCTTTTGTGCAAATCTGTTCGACACCAGCTCTTTGCCTGGAGACATTGTTGGTGTTTTGTGCTCAGAAGAGTAACTGATCGACAGAATCACTGCCCCTAACATGCAACATGTGTATGCGCTCCCACAGGAGAAAAACCTCACAAGTGCCAGGTGTGTGGCAAAGCCTTCAGCCAGAGCTCCAACCTGATCACGCACAGCCGCAAACACACCGGCTTCAAACCGTTCGGCTGCGACATCTGCGCCAAGGGCTTCCAAAGAAAGGTGGACCTTCGCAGGCACCATGAGAGCCAGCATAGCCTGAAGTAGGCTGCAGCCAAGTGGGAGGGACGCAGAACAGACAAACGGAGTCCGGGTGGGACAGCGGGACACACCTGATCCTGGATCAGCCATCACCCTCTCTCCACTCAGGCCAGCGGGAGAGGCACTTTGACTCAGGGGTGGTGCATACAGTGTGGGTGCAATGTAATGATGCCAGTGGTTTACGCCTTCAAACTTTCAGGGACTGGAATCTACTGGGCTGGGCCCATGAGTCAATTTGGAGAAAAAAATTGAGCTAAATTTGTGAATGTAAATATATACACAAATTACTACTTTGTAATTGCTCCCTCCCTTCTTCCCACACAAAGAAGACTAAAGTACAGATATTTATACATTCTTTGGTTTTGGAAACATTTATAGGGACAACAAGAGGAAGCATGCAACAATGACATCAGCACCCTTTCAAAATCATTTAGGTAATGAAAGTGTACAATCAGTGCTCTATTGTAATGCATATGAGTTTCCAATGAACTTCTGTAGTCTTCAGGAAATTTAGGGAAGATACAGAGAGGCTTCCGGCCACATCCACCTAGTTTCCCAGACCTTATCTTCACCTGAATGGAAGGTCATCACACTACAGCTTTCCAGGAAGAGGATTCCTTTCAACTCATCTAAAATGTCAGCCTCAATTGTATCAAGCCAAGCCAATTGTACAGAAAAAGCCTTGGCATCTGAAATAGAAAAGCTAAGCATATAGGTTACAAAGAATATCCTGGCATGAACCAATATGTCATTGTAGAGCTTTTATAGAATCTATCTGAAGCAAGTATCACAAAGGGCCAAAATCATGGTGTTTTTTTATCAGTAATTATGGCTTCAAGTGAAAATTTGAAGTGAGAATGATATTTGTTTGAAGTTGTGGTGTTTGGGCTTATGTTTGCTTTTTTGCCTTTGCTGAGGTGACTTCACAGATGATATTTTTTTTTTTTGTATTTTGTAAATTGTGCCATATTACAGCAAAACTATTTAAAGTAAGTATTGTATGAATGGATGTCCACCTGCCAGTGGTGTTTATGTGACCACATGAAGAGATTAAGCATTATATTGTTTGTGTGTACACTGAATAAATGTAATTTTTCAAAGTATTTTACTTGTATCTAAGAGTATCCATCCTATTATTTCTTTTCTCTATCTTTCTCTGACCTTTTTTTCGCATACAAATATATTCAAATGGCACAGTATAACTTTGCCCTGATAAAGTACTTGGAATACATTCTGCTTAACAAATAATCTAGGCTGCATTTAAATAATATAGTCAATACAATCAGAGTTATGCAATGTTCAGAATAACAATACAGGCAATAGCTCTATAGAAACAGGGAATCTATCTTAATCCTACCTGACACTGTCTTTAAAAGCCATGACACACAGAAAAAAACTCAATTTGAACAGGCCTCCGGTCTCAATTATTTTCTGTGTCACGGAACTATATTTGCCTTTCTCTCTCTCTCTCTCTCTCTCTCTCTGTCTGTGTATTCGTGTGAGTGTCCAAAAGGATCCGGATGCTAAAATTCCTGTCACCTACTGTGAAATGGCTCTCCTGTGAGCTGAGCCAAAGGCCCTGTGAAATCTCTGGTGGAATTGCAGATAGCAGCTCATTCAAATTTTTGCCTGGAGCTCCATGCAAATATCCTGTCAACCAAGTTTATGTACTTCAAGGGTCTTTCAGAAGAGTGTATCATACAATACACCATATTATAATTACATTTTGGAAAACTATATGTTATCATAAATTAAATATGCCATCTTCTGGTTTTTAGTAGAAGACATTTTGTAACACATCACAAAATATTTTTTTGACAGACTCCCTAATGAGTAGGCTTGTGTAGTTGTTATGATGTACAACATTTGACTCAGGACTCCTCCACAGTGATATTCCTGGACAATGGGGTGTTGTGGACATATCTGTCCATGTAAATATGCTGCTCTATAGACCAGATTTGCCTACACCTATGATAGAAAAAAAGATAAATATGTCTGTGCACACACGAGATCCAGGGAAACCAAAGTTATTCTGTCCTGTGCATCCTGGTCAAAAGAAAGCAACTCCCATTGTTCTGAGTAGAGTTATTACCTTGAACATTAGCCACTACACCAGTAACTTAGTTTACTGGGAACAGGACAATTAATGGAGTTTCATTCTCTCTTGAGTTCTTGAACTAAATTTGTTTTGGGTAGGGTGGGTTGTTATGGCTCTCCTCCTTAGCATGGCTTTGTGATGTGGTTTAAAAAACACCCTCTACATTTTACCTGCAAAAGACAATAACCACAGAGTGTGTAGTGAACACTGATGCATCCAGGAGCTAAACAGATGCATTCATGCCCGCAGCACTAAGAGATTCCTATTTAACTGTCTCTCGACGTGGTGACTAACTGTAACTTTACGCAGGTCATGCACCGCTTCATGCCATCCCTTTGAATAAGCACACAGGGAAATAGGAGAAGTGCACAGTGACAAAGCCGGTTACTGGGAGTTCCAGAGAAGCCCTTAATGCAAACACGGAGAAGGAACTCAGGTACAGATTCCTGGTGGACAGACAAGAGGGCGTTTCACACCGAGTGGAGGGATGAGGTTAAAGTGATTCCTGGCAAACAAGTGGATTATTTTGCCCTCTAATGTCAACGACCAGTGTCACACCCGCAAAAACTGCAAACAAGAGAGGAAGAGGAGGGGGGAGGAGAAAGGTGGGAGAAAAACATTACTGCCACGTCGCACTTTATGACCGGTGACAGCTGGTGGTGCTCCATGGACCTATCAAGAAATCAATAAAAGCTCTTTAAAAGTTAATATTGTTAAAGTTTATTGTTGTCTCACTTCCCTCGACTCCCAAGATGAGATTTTTCTCAATGGTATCACAAGAGAAATAAAAAATAGTCTTGATTTCTTTGCATGTAGAATCTCCCACATCACACATAAGCTGATATTTTTAATTGGTAAGCACCATGGTAGTGGTCAGAAGTTATAAGGACCACACACACACACACACACACACACACACCACTTTTAGTCTGCGTGAGAAAGGCTGTACTGTTGCCAGCTGTGACTACTGACAACACATTATTGTTTAAACTTCCGTGTGCCATATGCATGAACATTTTGCACCTGTGGAAAATTGTTTTTACACTTAAAACCTAAAAGTGCGTAACACAACTGAACTAAACAAAGTCAAACTTGTTTAAACTAGGGTCAGCGGGTGGTGGGATTTAAGAGGAAATCAGTGTCCAAACAGAAGGCAAGGCTCCCAGCGCTGTCCTTGCACAGGTACAGTTGGTAAACAAATCTGTGGCGGCAATGCAAATAGCCATGTATATTACGACAGCAATGGGGTCTGCCACGGAACAGTTAGGGCTGCATCCTGTTGTGGGGAAACCGAGCAAATCAGAATCCTGCACAGCCCAGCCAATCAGAGCGAGCAGAGCGGGAAGGGCGATGGCCCAGAACAGGTTTCTGCTCCCGTGGGTTGGCTCTGGGTTAAAGGAAATGGGAATGCTTGTTTATACACACACACACACACACACACACACACACAGACACACACACACACACACACACACACACACACACATATATACACACACACACATATACACACACACACACACACACACACATTCACAGAGACCTCCTCATGCCACACTTCCCCATTTCTGTACCCAACTATCTCCCTCCCCAATTTGTCTAAGATGTCTATTAGCACAATTAAGACTGACCTGACATTACAAACCAGCCTAAAATAGCTTTGTGAAACTGGCCCCTGGAAGACAGTGACTGTCTCACTGGGGCCAGTTCCTGTGAACATGCAAAGGGTTGGGAGGTAGAGTTACTATGGCAACATAACTGTAAAAACAACTGAAAGACTGTACAACTGTGATCTCCGATTGACTTTGGCGGAGTCCTTTAACTTACAGTTATTGTGCACACAAACAGCGTAATATCAGCCCTCATACACCCATATGCTGATCTTCTTTAGGAAATACACAAACTTTTTATATTAATGTGTAGTGCAACTGAATTTATTATACAACTGCTTACAAACACACACACACACGCACACACACACACACACACACACACACACACACACACACACACACACACAGTTTAGGTGAGGAAGGAGTGAGAGAAGGGAGAAGGGAGATTTGGCTTGCAAATTTTATGTATGCAAAGTAACCTGGCTCAGGTCTGGTGGATGTCTATGCCGGGTGCCAGAGGCTAAATCCTCAGGAAGACCAGCGTTAGAGGGGGAGCTGTCTTATCTGTGCAGGGACTCTCCCAGTCTTCTCTCTTCTGTTTATTTTCTTTTCATTTGTTTCATTTTTATACCAGGTATTTTCACACTGTGTTGGTTTAGGTGGTATTCAAACTGTTGTGAACCAATTGAACTTTCCTTTAACTGTGTTAAGGACCTAATGTATCAAGAAATCATAAGATGAGCTGAGCAGAAGCATAGGCCCTTAACTCAGCCATTTCCTCTTTTTGGCAATGCAAACATCAGAAGAAACATCAGGAGAATGGAAATTCAGGAATGTCAAGTTAATTATTGCAACAAATCCATGCTACTGCATGTTCATATATCTTCTCCACCTCAAATGTAAACATAATAGCAAAACAAACAGCCAGCTTAGCCAAGAATTTGCCTGGGCAAGTGTTACTGTGCATAGGAGCCTGACAGACCCGAGGAGTTAGAAATCTGACCCAGGATTACGTCTGCCCAAAACAACAGTCATAAGCTTTGTCTGTTACAATAACTTCACAGTTCATTAGTGTTTTTGTTTGTGTAAAAAAATGACAAATAATTCCTATAGGAGTGCATCTGAAAAAAAAAAAAAAAATGCTGAAAACAAACTAAAAGGAGAAAAAATATAAATATTATAAGAGTAAACATGAAATTATATATTAAATCTGTACTGTATATTTGCATGCATAATTATGTTTTTTCATAATAATGATGGCTTTTAATGCCTGTTTTTAAGTGGACAGTCTAATACATCTCAATAATACTAGTTTACTGACTCTTACAGATAAGCTCTTATAGTAGACTACGCATGATGGCCTATGCTCATGTACCAGGAGGAAAAGATTAGTGTAACTTACAATGGCTAAGTTAGTTCTGCAGGCTTTATTGAGTTCGACACTCTAAACGGCCTGAGATAAGAACAGACGAAGAAGATACAGCAATGAATGTGACTCAGCACCATCCCAAAGCACACAGATTACTGGAGACAGACAGATAAGAGCCAATCATTATTTAAATCCAAAGGAGGCGAGTATTTACTTGTGCAAAGTTCCCCATAATTAGGAATAGAGAGCCAACCAGAGGTGAGTTGGGCCAAATGATGAGAGGGGAATGAGAGGGGGAAAAGAGGAAACCGAAGTGTATCACCTCTGATTTCCCTATCGGGATGTGACATCTGCTGTTGAGCCATTGCTGCTTTCCAAGGTGCGGCACGGTGACACATTTCCCACTCAATCAAAGCGGTGTGTTGTGAACTTAAATTATGATCACAGCTGTCCATTCTACTGGTCTCTTTTACTGGGGTCAGCTAAGCTTAATAATGTGAAGGCCCTGTTTACTATTCAGGCTACAGGCACTAAGTTGCACTAAACTGAAACAGACACAGCCGTATGAAATATGACATGTCAAATGAATTCTGAATTAACACCCAAGTGAAGGAGAGCACAGAAAATGTCATATTGGCTATAAGTTAGTGGTAAACAGTGCATGCTAAAACCATATGGAGGCCTTAAACGGCAGCAATAACAACTGGAGAAGTCAGAGAGGGATGATTTGGCTTTTTGCCTGGATACAGGAAACATGTCCCTGGTCACGTGACCTGAGTGGCTGGCAGGAGATACGGAGTGATTGACAGTTACTGGACAGCAGAGTAGGAAGAGCCTTCCCAGCATATGAGGCATGAAGAGCATTATTCTCAGAGAAGCTTTCTATACAACAACCAAATATGGCATTGTGTGTTATCAGGAAGAGAGACCGGGGAAAAGTGTGTGCGAGACTGAGAGACATATGTCGTTAAGAGAGGGAAGAGGGAGGTGAAGAGAAATAGGATTAGAGCAATAGGGGGAAAAAAGGAAGAAGCGTGTCAAAAAAAAAGATAGTGTCTTGAACGAAAAGGAAACAAATGTTGAAGACCTCACATAGAACGGGAGTGAAATCTGAGGTCAGCAGAGGCCCGAGCAGCAGGCCGGGTTGTGATGCATGGGTGATAGGCGTTATCACATACGGCGCAGGACGCAACGGTCAAAACACACAAGTGGTGCTGAAGGGAGGATCCAACAGCCGCAGTGCGCAGATAGAGATATACGCACCAGTAATCAGAAACACACAGAAACTACAGCAGCACTATAGTCAGCTAGCAAGACAGACCCCGTTCCACAAGACAAACACATTATGGACCAATGAGCAAATTAATTCATGCACACAAACACAAATTAATTCATGCACACAAACACACACAACATATACAACATAATGATCAACCTGCATGTTGTTTACAGTCCAAGTATACAAATTGCAATAAATGTATAGGATACTGTTTGACGTGTCTCTCCTGTTCTAAATAAAAATCAACAGATATGAAATTGATTGATTGCTTTATTTAGAGCCAAAAGCATCGAGATACTAGCCTGGCTAACGTCAGACCTCATCTCATTGAGATGGGGTCAGGGAACAAGACATTCATTTTCTCGTATAGACCTCTCCAGAATAAATCCCGCATCCAAACTTCCGTATCCATCCAACCTTCGGTCGTCAAATGTCTATGGGAAATAACATGGCGTTTTGAAAGATCGTACCTGTCAAACTCTGTAGGTGACAAAGTAGAAAAAGCTGCTGGGCAGATTGGCCTACACACTTCTGCCATCTAGTTTTCACTGGATTTTTTGATTTTCGGTGCCATTTAAGTAGTATAGTCTATAGTATACTACTTAAACGGCACCGACAATCAAAAAATCCAGTGGAAACTAGATGAAGTGTGTAGGCCAATCTGCCCAACAGCTTTTTCTACTTCGCTACCTACAGATGTTTTACCGGTATGATATTTCGAAACGCCATGTTATTTCCCATAGACAATCGACGGCAGGAAGTTGGATGGATACGGAAGTTATGGAGGCGGGACTTATTCTGGAGAGGTCTATTTGAAACGTGGTTTACGAATGCCCAGAGCCATTTATTGGGCGCTATGAATGTCTATCAAATGCGTCTGTACGTAGCTCGTAACGGCTTCGGTGTGTCGTCATCGTCTTGCTGCCCTCCCTCCGTTCTGTGATTGGTTCCTTCGTTGAGGTGAATACGAAGTCCATAGAATCCAGGCTGCCTAGCAGCGTGAATAAAATCGCGCGCGTAAGGCACCATGGGAAAACCCAGGCTATCGAGATACAGGACTCCCCGGGGTGAAGACACTTTCATTTCAATAGACACAGAATCAATAAGATCAATGTTAACCTTACATCAGTGCACTGTTCACAAGTAAACTGAAACACACACACACACACACACACACACAAGTCTGTGTGTCTGTGTGTGTGTGTGTGTGTAAGCAACATCACTGCCAAACACACACACCCTGACAGATTGTGACTGTCTTGTCTTATCCTTCTCTTCTACAAAGCAGCAATATCACTAAACACACAAACACACACACACACCCTGCCAGCCTCCTTTTGCCCTCCTCTTCTACAAAGCTCAGAGTTTCATAAGACAGTATAGGAAGCCTTATCAGAGCGCTGGGAGTGGGTGACTCGGCAGTCAGGCTACAACAGCTGACACACGCCAAAAATAAATCCTTTAGTTGCTTTAGTTTGGTTTCTCTGTATCACACCACCAGACACAAACATCTGAAAAAGTTGGTAATTCGATGTGCCATCACTACAGTAGCAAATGTGGGGAAGAAATGAGTTCATTGCTATTGATGGTTTTGGTCTGGACAGGCCATTTCATGCCACATTGAGTGGATTAGAGGTCCAGTTTAATGGCCTTATAAGAATCCAAATTAGATAGGTAGAGAAGAAATATAACGAGATATAAAGTAAACATTGACAACCTATGCTCAAACACAGTGATACTAAGGTATATGCACATATTTGTTTCAGTGAGCTGTGTGTTTAAACACGGTCACTGACATGGTTTGGTTTAAACATCTGTTATTTGGCAGTAATTCATCATGTCACACAGAACAGAGTACTCTAGGCACATGGTTTCATGTTTGGGACAATGGGCACTTGGGCACCAACTTACAAAGCTACCAACTTCCTGGACCTTGTTGTCATTAATATCTTCTCCCCATATGAGGCCATTTCACTATGAATGCTCCAAGTTAGCATTCAAACATAATTATAAGCTAATCATGGACTCTTTTCTGTAGCAAATGAGCTCATGCTATTAGATGCAGCCAGAACAGGAAAATAAGTACTTTAAAAATCAACAGCATGTTCAGAGGGATCATAATTTAGACAAAGACCCATAAAATAAGCTCCTATGCAAATAATTCTGTGGACAAACGTTTTGTAATCATTAAAAATCAAGGTTAGAACTATCACCATTTTCATGACGCATTCTACAAAACATAATACTACCATTTACACAACATATACAGTAAGGAAACATATGAGTGGCAAAAGCCAAATGGTTTGAACCGAGTGTAGCCATCTAGCATTATTAATGCAATATATCTGTGAGTAAGAAGGCAAATGTATGTGAGCAGTGGTTGATATGACTGCTTTAGAAGGCTGCTCTAACTGAAATGTCAGGGTAAAGATTTAAAGAAAGAACCCTGTGGGGAGAAAAGACCCCTTTGTTTTTTAGGCTTGGAACCTAGGTTATGCCAAATAAAGAGGATACTTCTCCTTTTTTTAAATATGCATTAATCTCAACAAAGCACAAATCAAAATAGTCCTATTATACATTTCCCCTTCCCATCCCTAACATTCTTGAGGTCAGCTCTGAATGACAAGCTCTCCAACAAACAGACTAGCTTGCATGGCCATCCGGACATAAAACATTTTCTGACCTGTGTGTCCCCGCAAATAGAAAGACATAAATATTTGGGTCAAGCATGGATTACCTCTGAAATCCTTGTCCAAACTAGGAGTGGCGAGGTAGGGATTTTGCCTTCAGATTCAACACCTATAGGCCACTTTTCAAGCAAGAAAAGAAGAAAGAAAGAAAGAAAGAAAGAAAGAAAGAAAGAAAGAAAGAAAGAACAAGTGATTGGTTGCTTACAGGATTGAGGGAGCAAAAACAAGCTTCAATCAGGACAGAACAGGTGTGGCTACCCAGGGACATAAAGCCTAGATAACTTAAGAAGAGCAAACATATACAGTACCCTCCAGAATTATTGGCACCTTTAGTAAAGTTGACTTTTGGTGATTTATTCTAATCTCACAATGACAAGAATTAGGAAAAATACAACCTTGAGGGGAAGCCAATTTATTCTGAGAAAACTCGTAATATTCTCCAATGAGTTGGAGAAGTTGGAGAATACAAACTAAGGGATTTAAGACCATTCGTCTTTACAAAATATCCCCAGATCGTCCAGATTCACACTTGTGCATTCTACTCTTTGACTCACCTGTTTTTCTATGGATCAGGGGACTGAGATGGCAATGGCAGAAGCTTGATTTTGTGTTCAATAAACCATTTTTGTTTTGATCTGGACATTTATTTTGGTTCATTGACCTGATGAATGATCCAATCATGATCCATGTTTAGTGTCTTGGCAGACACATTTTCATTGAAAATGTTCAGATTTTTGGGGGGTTCATGATACCACCTTAATAAGGTTCCCAAGGACTTTGGAAATAAAAACTGTCCTACAATATCACAGCCCCTCCACCATAGTTCTCATTAGGCATGTTTTTTTTTTCAGTATAGTCATTCTTATATGTATGCCAAATTCACCTAAAGTGTTTTTTGCCAAAGAGCACAATTTTCATTTCATCTGACAATACCACAATTCCAGACAAAGTCACGGTACTATTCAATAACTCCTGCCGTTTACATTTGTAATTAAATGACTGAAAAGGCTTTTACCTGGCATGCCCTCTAAATAATCTATAAGCAGAGAGGTCACTTTTGAAGATTTTTTGGGGAACTTGGTGATCCAAGATTATACCTTTTTCTGTCACGTTCCAACAGTGATTCTTGTGGAATTTGCCTGTGAGTGGGGGCAAGATAACCATGGGTCTTTATACAAGCATGTTTGTCACATTTCCAGTTGATTTGAACCTTTTAATTATTGTTCTAAACATGGGCATTTTCAACAAAGTAATTTGTTTGTTATAGCCATTCCCTGACTTACAAATGCTAACACACTTTCTTTTTATTTAAATTTAGTGTAGGCTTTCCCATGTTGAAAAATGACAAGGCTATTTAGACTGTCACTTTATTTTCATACCTTAGTGAAAAAGAAAGTCATGAACTACTTCTGAAAGTTAACAGACACTCAGATTAACTTAAAGAAGTTGAATTTGAATAGGATAGTGCTTCTGTTACATTTTGGATCTAAGATTTTCTAGGGGTGCCAATAATTGTGGGCAACGTGTTTTTGTTAAAACTTTTTATTTCTTTAAGATTTTCCTTTTTCTCAGAATAATTTTACTTCCCTTCAAGGTTGGATATTTCCTCATTGTGTGATTACAATAAATCACCAAAATATTATTTTTATACCTGTTTTTAGTCAACTTTACCAAAGGTGCCAATAATTCTGAGGAGGGGGGGGCATTATCAACTAAATGTTAGTAATTATTTGGAAAATCCGATGTGAAAACATATAGCCTAGCACACAACAATAAAAAGCAAGACTTAGGCCTAATCTATTTCAATTTTCATAAATGAGTGAGAACTAGATTTTAAGTGGAACAAAATAGCAGTAGCCTACTGTTTCCATCCGGTTCTTCTGGACAGACGGACCTCCTGTGTTTAGGGAAGTGGCATGAAGAGAGCTGCAATGTTTCTCTTTTGTTAATCAGTTCCACCAATATCTCACCTAACAACATTTTTTTGAAGTATGGCTTTTGCCAAGTCTTTACCCACAACGTTAACTCAAGACGACGAACTAAAAGGTGCTAACGTTACGTACACAAATGTTCCTGTTGTACCTGGCAACTCCGCCACTGTCAGTCTCCCACATACCAAATTGGTGTGCGTGGAATATCCAGGAGTTGTTATCAATGTCGACAAAATGTTGGATACAATTGGGGGTGAAAAGGGAGTTTCAAAGGTAAATGTCACGGACACTTGTACCGCACATTTGTTTCCCATGTAGGTACGTTAACGTTAAGCGCCAGACCTTGCTATGACGCACCATTAGGTCATTGTGATAATGTAGCCTAATAAAGGTGCTAAAAGTTATTTGATATTTTAGCGTTGTTCTACTATACATCTATACTTATAGAAATATGCCCATTTTTTTAACAGACATATTCAGACTCAACTAAACGTCTAGAACTTCGGTATCGCCCTAAAGACCCATACTGCCATCCAGTGTATGGAAACCGCTATCCCTCCACCAACCTCCTGCTTCGGATTCGTCGAAGAGTTCGGAAAGGAAACAGTCAAGACGTGCAAATCAGCATGGAAATTCTGGGTGTGATTGAGACGACGTACAAGTTTCAAGGTAGCAATTAAAATCCCAAAGTTGTAATTTGCTGTCTCTAGGTCTCAGATGCGTCATTTATCCCTGATAATTGTAGGCTACTGACATTCTGTTGTGGTCAAAGTGGTAACAATTCCGTGAATGTTAGAAAAAGAATAACATATTTTAGGTGATACTCCGACTAAAATTAGCTAAATTTAATGTTGGTTATTATACAACTTCTGTATTGTGTTGGTGGTTTTGTTTTTACAGCAATGGCAGACATTCAGTATCTGGCTGCACACTCAGAATCAGACAAGTCATGGACCTCATTGTACAACAAAGTGATTCTGCGCCAACCGGAGAAAAAGGAGTTTTTTGACCAGGATGTGCCTCTCTTTCTCCCCCCACCAATCTTCTCTCGCCTGGACAGCACCGTGGACTACTATTACCGCCCAGACACACAGCACAAGTCAGTGTCAGGCCAGGGCTGTACTATTTTTTTTGTTTGTTAGCTTCAGTCTGGAGTACACTGCTTTCACTGTCTTATCATGTTCTGAATGACACTCCCTTAGTTACAATGAACAGTGCAGAATGCAAAAGGGTTTTTGTGTTATGTTGGTCTAATGCAATTGCATTTTACTTTAGTCATACTTTGCTTTACTGAGCTGCATGAGCATTTTGCAGAGTTAGGCTGGTTTTGTCACGTGATTGTTACAGTTAAGCCATTCCATAACACCTAACAGGATGTGAAGGCTTGCCTCAGTGCTCAGAGCTAGTGTGTTTAGAAGGGTTACGTCAAGATCAGGGTAGACTGTTGTTTCTTTCTTTCTTGAGTCTTTTTTGAGTTTCTTCAAATGCTTCAACATGATCTCATAAGCTGCACTGTTTCTTGTGTTTGATTCTGCAGAGAGGGTTATGGTCCTCCTCTGGCCTCCAGCGACAACCTAATTGGCCTGAGTCGGGCGCGGCGGCCACACAATGCCATCTTTGTCAATTTTGATGACAAGGAAGTGCCCTCCGAACCACTGGAGGCAGCCAAGGTCAACTGGAAGAAAGTCAGCATCCATCCCAGTGAGAAAAGGGCAGAAGAAGAGATTCTAAAGGTGTGTGTGTGTGTGTGTGTGTGTGTGTGTGACAGAGAGAGTGAGAGAGAGTGAGAGCGAGCGAGCAAGCGAGAGTAGCATACTTATCTTCTACCCCACCTGTTTTCTCTCTCTCCCTCCCCCTACCACAGTTGTTTGAGAGAAGGCCCATTTGGTCCCGCAATGCGGTCAAGGCCAACATGGACGTGCATCCAGAAAAGCTCAAGTTGCTTCTGCCCTACGTGGCATATTACATGGTGAGTGTGTGAATGGGCCAGGCTATCATCATGCCCAGTTATCATCATCAGTTGGCCTCTGCCTGGGTTTAGGACAAGAGAGAGGTCAACCTCCACCCCTGTCCCTCCCTCACCCAATACATGGTTACGGTAGAATCTGTCTGTTTGCATTTCTGACACAAAAAGTGGGGGGAAAGGTTGTTAAGTGGTGGAAATAAGTCATGGTTGAGTTAGAGTTTTCACTGAACTTGCTCTGGTGAAAGTTGTTTATGGTTTTGTCTTGGAACGTAAATGGTGTACACACAGTAAATAAATAGTCTTGTGCATCCGAGTTCTGATGGTTTGTATTATCACATCAGAACTTTGTGTGTGTGTGTGTGTTCATGTGTGTGCTGTCTCATTCAGTTGACCGGTCCATGGAGAAGCATGTGGGTGAGGTTTGGCTATGACCCGCGGAAGACTCCAGAAGCAAAGATTTATCAAGTACTGGACTTCCGAATCCGCTGTGGGATGAGGCATGGTGAGGGCTCCAAAGTCCAGTGCTAATCAGAACTAATGCAATTTACAAACACAATATTAAGGGTCACCATCTGGTGAGCATGTGGTATACATATGCTGCCTGCAAACATTAGCCCAAGCGTTTGTTCCTCCTGTCCCCCATAAAGGATATGGTGTTGGTGATATGCCAGTGAAGGCCAAGAGAAGTGCATACCATCACAGTCTGTACACCACACTCAACAAATCAGGTCAGTAAGACAACAATGGCATGTATCCATGAATAACACATTTAATCACATGACTTTACAAGTTTTGCTTCCTTCTCTTGCATGTAGAGAAAATACATGGCTCTTTTGGTAAATGAAACAATGTTCAAGACATCTAATGTGCAATAATGCTGTATTGTCACTTTTATTTTAAATCCTCATTTTACATGCATGTGTGTAGTGTTATGGCATTTTCTCCATCTTGATTATTTCATTTCATTTCATTACTTAATGATACTTTGCCCTATTCATTCTTTACTAGTGTTCTAGTTGCTATGCCAACCTGCTGTTTTTCCTCATCCAACACATTTCATTGTAATGTTGACTTTGTGTTGATGTGCTGGCCATTTATTACCGGTAATAAACTGAAAGTGAACTGAACTGTTTTGTTCTGTTCTGTTCTAGGTCCCCAGCCGGCCAGCCTGAAAGACATCACGGAGGAGAGCAGCCCCAGTGCTTCCCGCCTGCCTGCGGAGCCCCGCTACATGCTCAAGGTACAGCCACCGCATCTCACACAGGGCAGGTCTATATTCATAATATTCAATATGCATTATATTCATCAAGATTCATTCACACACAGAAGTGTCATGGCACTATCTCAATAGTCCAGCTGTTCCACTTGGCCTCGCAAAAGTGTGGTTAAACTATAAACAGAAATTATTGGATTAAAGGACATGGTAGTTGAACCTCTGCGAAATGCTCTCAATTCCATAATAGTACTGAAATGTCCATTAAAGTCAGTCAGCTCTGAGGACATGAGCACTAAAAAAGGGGTTATAATTAGATTATTATAGGGTAATTGTTTCTCTTTTGCCTGAGGCTTGGCATGATTGACAGGCCATTAGGAGTCTGTCTTTTTAAAGATGACCCAGTGGGCCTTTCCATCGTTTTGTAATGATGGCCCAGATATCAACAGTAGTACAGTGGCAGTTCTGATGGGTTTTTGTATGGTAGTCCATCAGTTTATATAATGCTCCATCATTTATTATGATACTGTGTACTTCCATTTTCAGGAGTCTGCATACAGGTTTCATGACGGGATGCTACCACCATATAGGCAGATGTTCTACCAACTCTGTGACCTGGAAGTGGAGCAGTAAGCACCCCACTTTCAAACCGTTACAATTGCATTATGTTTTTGTTTCCATGATTATTTATATTGATAGTTTCTGTATGTTCTGCCTTCCCAGATGAAGCTGTACAATAAGAGATGCACACAATGCATTTAGTTTAATCTTTTTGTTTTCTCTAAGGTGGTCATGAATTTATGGTTCAATGTTTGCAAATAGTTTGGATATTAAAGGAAGCAATATTTATTGATTTATAGCATTATTAGTTGTTATACTAGTTATAAATATAGTATGAACACTTGGATGTTTGACATGTGTTTCTTTTCATCAATTTGACATGCTGATAATAATTTTCTATCAGCATTAAGTCTTAGCAGAATCTCTCTATCTCTGGCATTCATATGTAAAGGTCTGTTTTAACATGCACTCCATTACTAGACTATTGGTAAGTTCTGCTTCTCCTCCTCTCTGCACCTCATCCAGATCATTGTGACATCATCAACATGAGCCCCTGCTTCTCTCCTTCCTCATAGGTTACAGAAAATCATCCATCAGAACGATGGACAGGAGGAGGTCTGTGATGAGCGGGACGGCTGGTGTGTGACCCGCACGCCCGACGAGCTCCGAGACATCATGTCCACCATGATCAAGAATACCATCCGAGAGTCCAAATCTGGTAAGGCCACCAACCGGCAGACAGGTCATTGCCAGCTTCTTGCTCAGTTTATCAAACTGCCACCTGTGCCTGTTAATTTTTATTTCCACTGTGATGAATTCCACTGTTGACAGGGTTCCTACGGGTCATGGAATTTCTGGAATATCATGGAATTTCAGAAAGTCTATTCCAGACATAGAAAGTCAGGGAATTTTATCATTTTTGGGGGAAAGTCATGGAATATCAGGGATTTTTGTTGTTTGCAGTTAAACATTTACTTGCCAAAAAACATTAATACAAATATTTCCACAGAGAACTGGTGTATATGTGGTTATTAGCTTTACTGCTTGCTTGAGTAGCCTAGCTTTGGTTATTTAATGCCCCTTTATTCATCTCCCGCTCTACAAAAGTAAAAGATTCCTGAACGCTACACGGCTGCTCTGAAATCATTGGTCGGTATATTGTATTATTCATTATATAGTAAGTCATGGAAATTCAGTTTTTTGTCAGGGGAAAGTCATGGAATTTTACATTTGACTAGAGTGGGAACCCTGTGTTGATTATCTGTTAGTTTGGCCCCTGTCTCATGTTTTCCACACGCAACACAGTCTCTCTGTTTGAGCTGGTGATGTCTTCAGTAGGGATCACAACTCTCACAGGAAGGCCCCACCGGGCATGTAACTGAATCGCTCCATTCGCGTTGTGTCTGCTGCAACAGTTAGCTAGCAGTCCTCTAAAACAGTCCTCTTTTTGTGCGTTGCGAACGGAGCGCTTCAGTTAGGCGCCTGGTGTAGCCTCCCTGTCATTCACAGTGCACCACCAGAATGGAATGGAGATGGAAGGTTTGATTGCAAACATGCTTTTGTGTTTATACGATCCATGGTTAATTTGCATTATTGAGTATTTTTTAGTGCAGTGGTTCTAAAATACCAGGCCCCCCTTTGACCATTATAAAAATGTATTTAATGCTGTGTGAATTTCACCAGTAGTTGGTTGTTGCGGTTTCTCGTCTCGTTTTTTCTCACTCAACCAATGTCACCCACAAAAAGTTAGTGGAAAAACACTGGCCAGCTAATGTAGTGGATGCCCCTATTCCAAGAGGTAGCCAAGGCTGATCAGATGAGAAGACTACCCTCCCCGTGAACCAATGCCACCTGTGAGATTTTCAAGGACTACAGTCACACATTAACTAACAGCACAGTGACTGCTGTTCTTTCAATCATGACTGGGCATAAATTTGACTTAAACTTGGTTAAAGCATGAGATGCATGTGATATCGTCCGCAGGATATGGTAAGCATTTACATGAGGAAAGTAGGAGTGTACACACAACATTCCTTTTCATTGGTTATAACAATATTCACTTTGAGCCTCAGCAGATCTCTCATGTTAGTTTCACAACACAGAGTTTCCATGGGGTCGTAAAAAGTCTCAAATTTAATCGTATGAATTTTGGGCCTTAAAAAGACTAAAATACATTACATGAAACACCAGGTCTTCATCTGCATCTAGGTCTTAATTACGTTAACAGTCATTTAGCGGAAGTTCTACAGTGGTCATTTGAGTATTTTGGTGGCATAGATTGTAGTTGTTAGGTATTGTAGTTATTTTTCTCAATAGTACAGATATATCACATGTAATAAAACTGTATTTGTAAATTTAACAGATTAATGTGCAATTGGGAACTGACACAAGTATTGCAGCCTATTACTTACTTTGTGACTTGATAGTAATTCTGTAACTCCAATTTAACATCTTAACATTGAACTTGCATTGAAAAATTAAAACCCTGCCACATGGTTATGGCTATTCTCCATATGACTAGGTTTTTTTTTTATCTCTAGCTGGACTACACCAAAAAAAGCAAAAAGGAGGATCCGATCCAAGTGGTACCAACAAAGGAGATGTAGATGAGGATGAAGAGGATGAAGAGGAGACTGAAGAGTTTCCGCCATCTGATGGCAGTGAGAATGAAATGGAGACAGAGATCCTTGACTACATGTAGACCTAGATCATTGAAAAATACTTTGTTGTTTATGTTTTTTGGTAAGAAATAAATTATGTTTTCTAAAAATGTAAGTGTTTCACTGTGTGTTTGTAAGCACTTGTCAGCACTACTTCTTCTCACAATTGCACAGTAAGATGTGGGCATGACTTTTGATTGTTTGAAAAGGGAGGTTTGAGGTTAAAAGCTTACATCAGAACAGGAATAGGGCTCAGGTTAGGAGATGATGCTTCAATGGGGCTGCCTCTGCGGTTCCTCGAGTCAGTCGTAGTCTTTAGATTTGAATTAAGAGGTCAAGCTTTAAAGATTAAGTTAGATTTGAGTTAAGACATCAGTCAATATGTTGTCTGTAAGGCAAGTTTTACTGGCAAAATGTATATAATTATGAATATGAATTGAAATGTAAACTAGATGTACCGCAGAGCGTTACAAAATATGACCGCCGCCCAGTCCAGCACATTTTTTCCACAAAAATAAATCACGCTGAAAGGCCTATATGATTCTAACTGTCTCACTAAATTGCATTATCCACACTCGATTCTCACTGGTATCTGCTAGACAACAAGTACCAAAACATGATTAGTGCATAGATTTCACATGTAAAATTCATTTTATACAACCCCACCTCCATCTTGCCTGTTCATAATTCTGAGAAATTCTTGAATTGTGTGCATGTACATGTTTATGTTATGTGTGTGGGTGTGTGTGTGTGTGTGTGTGTGCGTGCTTGTGTGTGTGCCTGCGTCTGTGCCTGTGCATGCAAGCGTACATATGTCTACTGTGTGAGTATGTGTCATACGTATGATTACTGTGAATGTATGTGTGTGTGTGTGTATCTGTTTGTGCACATGTGTGCACATGAAATGGGTTAACATGACCCCTGGAGGCAAACATACGGACAAAAACGGTCATCCTAGGCCCTACAGTTCTCAAGATATTCACAGAGAACTGTGTCTGCCCTACCCTCCTTTCGGGGGGGTCCAGTCCAGCGGGGGGGCTACAGATCAAAACGAAAAACGACGGTTCCATGCTATCCATGTGGGGTTACATGCCCACCAAGTTTTGTGTACCCCGGTCTTTCAGTGTCCCGGGAATCCCTGTTGGTGTACGTCACTAAATGTACACATAAATTATTTTATTGTAAGGCCCCCCATGAACGAAAGTACACAAAACTTGGCATGCATTCGGACGGTGTCATAGTGATCCTACACTTTTATTTTCGTGCAGTTTTGACCTTGTCAGCCAGAGATATTGTGATGAAAACACCTGATTTTTTGCTTTTTAATTTTTAACTAGTTGGCGCTATACATGAAATAAGTGGTAATGGGATGGGTTGACATGCCCCCTTAAGACCAACATACATAAAAAAGGTGGACCTCCTAGGCCCTACGGTTCTCGAGATATTCACAGAAAACTGTCTCCGGCCACCTACAGGCCAGTTGGTGTATAGTAACAAATGAATTTATTGTGTGACCCCCCATGAACGGAATTCCACAAAACTTGGCGTGCATACAGAGGGTGTCATAATGATCCTACACTTACAATTTCGTGCAGTTTTGAGTATGTTAGGTCACAGATACCTGCGATTACAACACCTCATTTTTACTTTTTTGTGTTTAACTAGGTGGCGCTATACATGAAATGAGTGGTTATGTAATGGGTTGACATGGCCCCTTGAGATCAACATACAAAAAAAATGGTCCTCCTAAACCCTACGGTTCTCAAGATATTCACAGAAAACTGTGTCTGCCCTACCCTCCTTTCGGGGGTCCAGTCCAGCGGGGGGGGGGCTACAGATCAAAACGAAAAACGATGGTTCCATGCTATCCATGTGGGGTTACATGCCCACCAAGTTTCGTGTACCCAGGTCTTTAAGTGTCCCGGGAATCATTGACGGAAATTTGGGCATGCGAAAAAGAAAAAAAAATTCTGACTAAACCTGACCGCCGCTTCGCTGCGCGGCGGTCATAATTACAACCTGGTGTATGTATGAATGACATTGTTTCAGTGCCCTAAGGTCTTTTAAGGTCACCTCCTTACTTAAAGATGAAAAGGAACTAATGCTCTACGAACTAAGCACTCTGGCAATTAATGTGTTCTGATTGTAAGAAATGTGAGTTTGTTGCAATGACATTGTTCAACTGTCACAGATGACTATTTGAATGTGAATCTCAGAGGGGCTCATTGAGTGAATGGAGAAGGAGCAGTTAACTTGTTACTTTCCCACCAGGGAAGGTTTCACATACATAGCCTAGCCCTGGACTCAAAGAACTGCAATGGACATTTTCATAGAGAAAAAGCTTTTAGTCTAGGAGTAAACTACTGGAAACTGACCAGTAGTATTTGTTTATCTCTCTAAGAGATAGAGGGAAATATAGTGTGATTATGCAACACTGACCAAAACAGACTGTGATAGGGAGATGGGGAGGTCAGGAGGGGATATATATATTTGTGGCCGGAGAAACAGCCCTTCAGTTCTGCTGGTGTTGTTTACCATGCCTATTCTGGGATTTCTGCTGGCCGCAGCCCTTTGTCTGGGCTGCGTCTCTGGTGCCTCTGTGAGCTTTATTGACTTTGGTTACCTTTACTGAGTAATTTGAAGTAGTAGATGACCATGTACAGCAGTGGTCCCCAAACTACGGCCCGCCACCTCATTTTGGGTGGCCCCCCAAAACATGTCCGCGGTATATAGCATCTGGCCCGCAATTTCCCCCATTCATTCATGTAATACTCTTTTTGTCCACTGGTGGTTGTTTTGGCGCTGTTTTCGTTTGCCATCGAAAACGGAATGAAACGTAGGCCTACCTGCCCTCGGAAGAAAAAGTGTGGGGACCACTGATGTACAGTATACACAGGATCCATGCTATTATGGTGTACTAGAAATGACAAACCCATCCGAAGCTTAACAGTTATTGTAACAGGTGTAACACTATTGTTTTCACCTGTTCAGATGAGTTTCACATACGTTCACGATCTGATATACAGTATATATATGTTTTGTTTTGTTTTCAGTTGGGAACTGTGTTGACTGAAGGTGGCATGGTCTCTGGAAACAACTATGCTGTTTCTGGACTCTTCCACTACATCAGTGGTCCCCAAACTTTTTCTTCCGAGGGCCATGTTTTGGGGGGCCACCCAAAATGAGGTGGCGGGCCGAAGTTTGGGGACCACTGCACTACATGGACGTCTTCAAGGGAATCCCCTTCGCCGCTCCTCCTGGTCGCTTTGAGAAGCCCAAACCCCACCCTGGCTGGGATGGTGGGTCTCACTAAGATTCATGCAAGAAGCATTATTTAGTGTATATGCATGGTCAGTGTGGTAGCCTCTTTCCTGAGGAGTTTTTCAAGTAATCACAGTGAATGTGAAATGACAGTTACTATTGGTACCATGGCACATTGATGATACTGGACATCAAGAAGTATACAGCACTTGTCTTGACAGGTTTGTTAGGGGTCTAAGCAGAGAGCCTAACCCTAGCTCCCAAATCTATCACACTCATTCCCACCCATTTCTGCCTGCCGCATTTCCCCCACCATTACTTTTAAAAATGTAATGTAAGAAAAAACAGTTGGGGGGTCATTCTCATTAGATGTAGTATACATGGTACAGACCATGCTAATGTAGCAGGTAGACCTTCTCTGCCTGCTATTTCCCCATAGCACCTGCCAGTGCTAATGAAGGGGGCGGGGCATAGGCATTTAATCAATTTGGCACCAGTGGAGTGCTACTTAAGAGGGGCAGTAGCCAGTAGCAATGTAGACTCCACTGGTGTAGCCCCTGTCTGCTACCGTCAGGCAGCACAGTCATGCTGGTGGGGTAGCATGGGTCGTGCTGCTGTCTTGTCTTGTCTTGGTTTTGCTTTGGTTATTTGTTATGTTTGGTTTTTGTTTTGCTTGTCTTGTACTTTTGTTTGTGTAACTTTTATGTTTATTTAGTAGGGAGGTGACTCTGAGGGAGGTCTAGTCTAAGCACACGTGTGGTGTTTCTGGTGTGCTGCTTATAGCTTTGCTGTGTGCCTTTGCTGTGTAACAGGTGAACCTTTGATGTTTGCATGATATTTGTGTGGACTTCCATAGCTGCCACCCTCAGATCTCCACTTCCCAAACTCTGTGTATTAATAAATCTTTTGCTTTGCTGGAATTCATGTCTCCACTGTGTAATTTTCTAACCTGTGAGCGCTGTCTCGGTTTAGAGGTACGATCTCTTAAAGATTCCCTGATGCATTAGGCCTCAGGGTGGCGTAGTCAGGCTACTGTGATTGGCCCTTTGGCCTTTCCTATGTATCACCCTGTTACACTAACAAAAAAGTATTTTCAGATTCAAGGTCCAAGTCAATCTAATTTGAAGGTGTGTCCTGTAATCACTCTATGGTCAAAATCTTTTGTTTTAAAGATGGGTCATTTGACATAAGATGGACATTTTATACACACCATCACTACAAACACAGCCCAAATGTATGCTGAAGAACCAATGACTTAAACTTAGTTTTTATACTTTTTTCTATACATTTTAACAGATCTCATAAAGTTTATTTGGCCATATTGGCTCACTCAACAAAATTACAGCAGTCAATAGAAGCCTGTGTGTGTGTGTGGGGCATGGGCGTAGATTTAGGGTGGGACGCTAAGGACTAGTCCTAATCAATATTTTAAGATGACAAAATTGTCCCCACCAATATTTTAGCGAACTCATTTGTGCTGCTGATTCCGACAGCCAGTACAACATTAGGCTACAAGAAACGTCATATGATTTGCTGAAAAACAGAGGGGGAGGGGGGAGGGGCTATCTGACATGCACACTACACGCACGGAGAGTGTCAAAGCACAGGCTACTGGCAGTCAAGCGAGCGGGTGTGTCAACGACAATGGTAAGTTAGGGCTGTCTGCCAATACATAGCCTATCCCATAAAAGGCCAGAGTAAAACATTGTGATATTCCCTTTGCCCTTCAGCATACATGTTTGCCCCTTTTTGTGGTTTGTAGATCAGCTATGCCACCCAAAAATACAAAGCTTTTTCATTATTCAGTCTAGGCAAAATAACTAGCCATACAAACTGGCAACTGGTGACCAGGCTTTCAAATGCGGATTTTACTGTGTAAAATAGCCTTAGCTGTTAGGATATTACCCAGGATATTGTCACAGCTAGTTTCTGTAATCTTCCAACCAAAGTTAGGAGTCATGTTGAATAGGCTAAGGGTGTGCCGCATGGACAGTCGCATATAGGCACAGAATAGAAGTCACCATCACTGACTGTTAGGCTAATTGGGCTACCAATCTTGCAGTCGCAATAAACAATGGATCCGAGACATTTTCCTGTTCCTATATTCTGTTTATGTACGCTAATGTATTTGTGAATGTAGCCTGCACAATGCAAAGAAATAAAAGATAAACTGTTGCATTTCCATACTCATAGAAATGAACATTGCGAGACACTTATCTCTTCTATGATCTCATTCCAGAAAAAAATTCTTTGACTTGTTAGTTTTTTGAACATTTATTTTATCTAATGACATTGCAAACATGATTAATTGAATCCACATATCCTTGCACTTGCAAAACTATTTTTCACTAGCCTAAAACCATGAGACTGAAAGCTAATTGCGTTCACGTTCCTCTTAAAGTGACAAGCACTCAATTAGATTTACACACCACAAGTGATGATATTAAAGACAAGTGTAGCCTAATCATTTAAATATCAATATGATGTATTCAAATTACTAAATATGTTTAGCTATTAGTAATCATGCAGATCATAAAATACTATAAATAATTAACAATATAAGTTTATAGTTTATATGAATTCCAAAATAGCCTATGACAACCATCACTTTCTATGTGTGTGTGTGTGGAGGGTCAATGAAATTCTATGATTGCCACTGATGTGAATGATCTCACAAATCACACAAACCAAATAAAATAAAAAATAAAAAATCGCAATAGTATCGAAATCGAGATTTTTCACTTGCTATTGGTATTGAAACAATAATGTTGATATTGTGACAACAGGAGTTGTGAATGTGTCCCCACCAAAGCTAAGACCAAACCTACGCCCTTGGTGTGGGGGGGGGGGGAAATATAATGCCATGTAGAAGCTGTTTACCCAATTTATAGTTATGGTAAGGTATGACACAAACATAAATAGCCATCAAACAAGCAAGACAACTGTTGCAGGGCTCAGAAGTTAATTTCATTTTAAAAGTGCAATATGCAAGCATGATATATATAATGCATATTTTATGTGCATACTGAAGCAAGAGCATTTAGTTTACGTCTATGCATGTGCTTATATGGACAAAATGCTATCATATTTTTATCAGCTATCAGAGCTTTTAAGCATTGCAGACTGGTACTCTGATGTAAGAGTGACCCATATAATTATTTACACGACTGTATTAATGTCAACTTTGGTCGAAACCTTTAATTACACAATAACATACTCACAGACATGGACGTGTATTTGCATCACCGGTACTGCCATTACTGTCTGCAGGTGTTCTGAAAGCCAAAGACTACAGGAGAAGGTGTCTGCAGCTCAACCTCCTTCAGACAGGCACAATGGGTGATGAGGACTGTCTCTACCTCAACATCTGGGTACCCCAGGGACTCGGAGGTACTCCAACCCCCAAACCTCATGCAAAGGCTCATTTTCTCTTGAATACGCACAAAAGAACCCATCACTGAACCCGTCACTCCTGCTCCATAGGCTACCACTTCACTTAGAGACTTAACTGTTGGTAAAACCATAATCATGGCCTCAGTATCCTGTGTGTTCACATTCTGATAGGGTACATGTTGCTATTGAACAACCACCACACACAATGTTTAGTTTCTTTACTTCTAACTCCATGGTTCATGCTTATTAGGCTACATGGTTTTAAAGCAGCACCCTGGTAACTTTTTAAAGATTGTATAATGTTGTATATCAGATTTTTCCCCCAGCCAATTTTAAACATTAAATGTTTCTTGTCAATGTTAAACATTTCTTCTCCTAACCAACATCTTCACTCCTGCAGCGGTTTCTACCAACCTCCCTGTCATGGTGTGGATCTATGGAGGTGCCTTCCTGGTCGGGGGTGCCATGGGAGCCAACTTCCTTGACAACTATCTGTACGATGGAGAGGAGATCGCCAACAGAGGAAATGTCATTGTGGTGACAGTGAACTACCGTGTGGGAACTCTGGGCTTCCTCAGCTTACCTGAATTAAACTAAGAAGACACATTATATATAGATTAAATAGAATTCAGACTGACCTGACCTAAAAGTAGTGACCCGTACCACTGATGGGTAACTACGGCTTGTGGGATCAGCATCCTGGGATTGCCTGGGTGCACAGGAACATCAAGGCTTTTGGTGGAGATCCCGACAACATCACCGTCTTTGGAGAGTCTGCTGGAGGCGCCAGTGTCAACTTCCAGGTAAATGTCATCTCTCTCTCTCTCTCTCTCTCTCTCTCTCTCTCTCTCTCGTTCTCTCCTTCCCTCTCTCGTTCTCTCTTTCCCTCCCTCTCTCTCTCTCCCTCGTTCTCTCTATCTCCCTCTCTATTCAATTCAATTAAATTCAATTGAGCTTTTTGGCAGGACAAAAAATACAATTTGTAATGCCAAAACATTTCTTATTGTACAGGTAATTAGTATGTAAAGAAAGAAAACAAAACATCATGCATCATATGGTACTGCAATGGTGTGCAAAAGTGTGTGTGTGTGTGTGTGTGTGTGTGTGTCTTAGTCTGTTACTGGTCAAGGTTTTTCTCTGCCTGGTATCAGTGACTGTGGATAGGTAGTTTGCCACAGTGTACTATAATGTCAATATTCAGATTGCACATGAGTCAATAAATATAACCTAGTTGTCACACAAGTTTTTTTTTTTATTGTTGTAGGCTAATATTGAACGATTTCACAAATAAAGCCGTGAAATTGTACGCACAGTGCGTACAGGATTATGCCTGCCGGCGCCACTGTTATACTATATACTAGGCTATACTATACTCCCTGTGACTGGAATTCATTACCGGTAAACAGTTTTGAAGCCAAATGAAATGATCCTGATAATGAACAAAACTCAGGGAGTCCCAGGTATGTTTTCAATTGTAATTGAAGAGGAAGCATCACTCGAGTCATTTCTAAATTGCTAAATGGCTGAATGCCCAGTCTACATTTTAGTTCGTGAGTCTGGTGACAAAAACATGACTACTGATAAAATGCAGAAGGGTTTTTAATCCATTGATCAATTTCAATGTCTTCAGCAGGATATGAACAATGACCTGATGTGCTTTTGTGTTGAGGAGACTGTGTGTGATTTTAGGCCAGTCTACTCGGCGGTGGGCAAGCTGGCGAAAGTGTTGGTCCAGTAGTTGACAAAGCGAAGCCTCAACTTCTACTTGACAGAGTCTCTGCCCATATTGTGGTTGATGTCCACATACTGGTGGTTATCCATGGTAAATGCAGACCATGTGACAGGAACCTTCTCACCTACGTTAGGGTCTCTGTTGATGGGTAAGAATTAAAAGACAGAGAGGCCGAAAAACAGAGCAATTAATGTAACATGCACATGATTCAATTTATATTGACTTTTATCATTCAGTCTAAATAAACCAATTTGTCCCATTATAACATCATAGTTGGAGGCATATTGATCTAATTCTCTGTCATACCCAGTCTTGGCAAAGTTGGTCCAGTAGTTGATCATGTATCTAGAGACATCACGGTACTTGGGCCAGTATCCCAGAGGTGTGGCGAAGGGCTTGCCGAAGGGCTTGGGCTTGCCGAAGACATATCTCTATCAGAGAGGCTTACGTGGCAACGCTGGCATGTTGGTAGAGAGCAGCCTGAGTAGGCACCAGGAAGATGTAGTCAGTCTCTGCCTCCACAACAGCCCTCTTCACCTCCTCCCTGGTAGGCTTGTCCCCCCAAGTGTAGGTGTACTCGCTGTAGGCCATGTCAGCAGCCCGCTGTCCCTTCTCTCTGGTCAAGGCAGTCAGGAGGGTCTTCAAATGGGAGAGGCACATATAGATGAACACAAGTCATGAACACAAGTCATTTTAAAACAGAATAAATGTTGCTATTCCATTAAATTCCAGCTTTACACTTGCAGATTGTGTTTTTAATTCAATATAATCATGACATGATATTCATTATTGTTAGCTGTGGATTTATAGCTTAGTTATTAGTCCTTTCAAATATTTGACAGATTTTTGAAAATAAAAAATAAAAACCTTTACCACCATTTTGAATAATACCTTAGAGCCCGAAGCTGCCGTCTAAGTAACCTTGTTTAGATAGGTGTGCTCTATCTATAGGAGGTGGCGCAATAAGCCCTCCCTCACACTTCTCACCTGAGGGTGGGCGTGGTGACCATTGCTCCAAAGATGGTACCAGATTTATTTATTTATTCAGCACTTTTTAAATCCATGTTACAAATGTACTGTACAAAAACAGTCAATTGTAAGGTTTTCAATGAAAACAGTTTAGAGAGAGGCTAAAACATGAAAGATGTGATCAACATCTCTTGGCCTTGGTTAGAAGCCTGGCATATGACTTCTGTATAGCCTCTGTTCCTTTAAAAGTTACAGTAAGATAGGTCTTATTTATGAAATATCTCTAAGGTAAAAACAGGCTTGCACAAGCTTTGTGGTGTGCTGCTCAACACTTTGGCTCAGTATGATCCAACAGGGAACCAGCAGATGGCAGAATTAGTTTTCATTGGGACCCAATGACAATGATCTCTGTTTTGTCTTAGTTTTGCTGAGAAAAAATCTTTGAAAGGTAATAATTAAGTAAATTTAACATACTAGGATCTGAGTATATAACGGGTTGTTGAATCTGTACTGTTAACGTGTTTGTGCTGCATATTGTCTGTGTAAAAATGGAAAGTCTATGAATAGTGGGGAAACATTGGTCCCAAATAAAATTGGTCCCAAAACCGTCTCTTGTAGCACACCATACCTAACATAAACTGTACCAAAATATAATTCGGTAACACTAATAATAACTACACACAATTCATAATTTGTTAAGTGTTTGTATTAGTAAATGGTTTCTATTAGGAAATCTTTCATGTGTCAATGTTGAATAGAGACAGTGGAAAAATATTTGTACTGGAACCAAGGCTCATATCGCACATGTAATGACTAGACTCCCAATGTATCAGTACTATTTGTTTTTCAAGGACTCCAGTTACATATTAAACAGCGGCAGAGTCACTGACAAAACTGTTCCAGCTTGTCCACCAAAGATTGGGTTAGAACAGGTGTGTCAAACTAATTTTCATCCCGGGCCACATCAGCACTATTCTTGTCCTCAAAGGGCCGGTGGTAACTGAAAGACTATGTAAATGTATCATAAGATTTATAATATTGCACAATTTCCTCTCCACTCTATTATTATTGTTTACCAACAAATTAACTAGCTTTGAAAATAGAGTTACCATTACCATTATGGTGTAACGTGACTGAAACCTGGACATAGTCATTTCAGTTACGCCAGCTTATTTTTTGTATATGAGAAAGGAGACTCGGTTTCACTCTGAACTTTTAAATGAAAATGAATGTATTGAAATGTTCAAGTTCTCAACAGTATTTCAGACCGTGGCATATTAACAACTTCAGGCCTAGCTGTAGGTAAGCCGCGGTCAAGGCGCAGTTGAACAAAGGAATCGCCCCAAACAATTAAAAAAACTCCATTCAAACCAAACTCAAAATGTTTAATACGCAGTTGTTCGTTAACCCACTTTCTTACAATAGCATACATATAAATAGCAGTCAGCTTCAACAATCCTCTATTGAGCTAAGGAACATTAAAGAAATGTCAACACAAAGTGAATCGTTCTCCTAGAGCATACGATGTCTAATCAAAAGAAAGAAAATGTATGAAACGAAATCAAAAGTTAGAGTAGGTCAAAATATCAACTGAAGGAGTCAGGGGTGAATGAAGTGAGACGTTTTGTTGTTGTTTGTTGTAACGAAGAATTTAAATGGGATTGGGGCAGCGGTAGGTATGAAGGGCAGGTGAAAGGGTTTTTCAAGGCTACAAACAGGCTTAGGGAAACCGGTCACAGCAGAAAAAGTTTGGATCAAACCCAGCACCCAGCGCTGTTTGTCGTAGAAAGCTCCAATGTACTCCCTGCTGAATTCTCGGGAAAGGGTGTCGGGGTCCCAGGGTTTAGAATAATCCACCAGAGTATCCTAATAGAATCCACACTATCTTTTCCCGTTCTCAGTAAACTTCTCTCTTGCCGCAACTCATCCGCCATCGGCCCACACTCTCTTCGCCACAGACTTCATTCAAATAATGACAGGCCTACCCTCAGGTTCACGTCATCGCGTCACGTCCCAACACAAACAGAACCTCTCAACTGCTACCAGTCTACGCCAAAACCTAGTGATGGGGACGAGACCGCCTATGCCGAGTCCGAGACAAGACCGAGTCTTTGAAGGGTCGAGACTGAGTCGAGACCGAGTCCGTTGGTTTTCAAATACAGTCGAGTCCGAGTCAAGACCGAGTCTTTGAGGAAGCAAGTCCGAGTCGAGACCGAGTCCTTTAGGAGTCGAGACCGAGTCGAGACCAAGACCATAAAAACATGTCAGTTTTCATATTCATGATTTAATATCACCCCAATTAATAATCAACAGTTAGGCCCAGGCTTGGAATCACCATTTTAGGGGCAAGGCCACTTGGCCTTCAGTTGGGCATATTTTGTATATTCACAGCAGTAGACCTGCATCACTGTATGAAACATTACAAAAACATGAAACATGACATATTACATAGAACTGTAAATCATCTGATCATCTAATATTTAGATGTCTAGGCTATATTTAATATTTATATTTATTTTATATTTGGCCTGTTATGGAATCATGTATTGAACAATTTAAGCACAGCTCAGCTTTAAGAAACTCAAATAGCCTAGATCAGGGATGCCACGGTGAAATTGGACAGGGGGCCAGATTTTTTTCAAGTGAGACCTCAGGGGGCCGGATTACACTTTCGGACTAAAAATGCCAAACACTGAAAATGCCAAACACATTGATAGGTAGGCTATTTGAAATTATTCATGAAGGCCTACACATCAAAAAGAAATTCCATTGGCACCAAAATAGCCTGACAATGAGCCCTACAATTACATAATTGTGGTTGTTCATCAATATATGCATTTTCATGTGGGTACCCACTCGCATTTCTCTGTGTTATTGAAACACATACAGAATGCAGTATTAATTTATCAGATAAAGAAACCCTCATCACTACTTATCCATCAAAGACAACACATTTCAAGTGAATAATTGTAGGCTACTCTAAAAAGCAAACTCTAGCGTGGCTGCAGGCCTTGAGTGTGACTCATACAAATCTAACTTAAACTGGGATAGAGCTCATGAGCCAAAGGGAACCTAGTGTATTGTGTGTGTGTGTGTGTGTGTGTGTGTGTGTGTGTGTGTGTGTGTGTGTGTGTCTGTGTGTCTGTGTCTGTGTGTGTGTGAGTGAGTTATTTAAAAAATGTGTTACGACAACCAAATTTGTAGCTCTTGAAAGTGTTATGTCAGGTATAGGAATGTCAGTGAATGCACAACATTCCTGTTTGTGTAACCTGCGTTGTGTTGAACCTGCGCGATTCAGCCCTGCACACGCCCGGACTCGAACCCGCAAACAGCAGCACCTCGGATCGGGAAGCGAGCGCGCTAACAATTGAGCCAATAGCCCAGGCTACTGGCTCGCATGCCAGCAGCACTCTTGAGGCGTCGGGGAGTGAGGTTTACCAACGTTTCACAGGCAAGTTCTGACCTGAGTCATTGGATGTGTTTTCTGTGAAACACTTTGTGGTGGTTTTAATAGCAAAATTACTTCCCATAATTTCAATATTTTACAACAAATGCTTGACTGGTTGAATGGTCATACATGTCATCAGAATATCGCTACCTGTAGCCTAGATGCGACGAGTGTTTAGTGAGTAGGCCTAAGCTTGATGAACCATAAATGAAAAGTTTTCTTAACATTACATTAGGACATTATTGCCATTAAACACTTTTACAAAAGTATAGGCCTAGCCTACAGTTAACACTTAATGACCTATCAAATGTCGGCGACTTAAGTGTGTGATTAGATAAATAGGCACTGGCAGATGCAATAGGTAAATAGATATCTTTGCGTGTTAGCACAAGCAGTAGCCTGTAGGCCAATAAAGGCAATCGTGTTTGACACTTACATTTCTGACGTCTGATACTTCAAACTGCTGCAAGTGCATCATGAAAGGTCCTGCCTTAGACCATGTTAATGGCCAATCGTAGACTAAGATTTGGGGGTGGCACCTGGGGTGGCCAATCGAATCTCAAGGGTGGCCTGTGCCACCTGGAGCCACCCCTCTGGCTCCGCCCCTGCCAAACTGATCACCAAACTCAGTGAACTGGGCATCAATACCTCTGTAACTGGATTCTGGACTACTTGTATTGCATTCAGTGTGTCTACACTTGAGTTGGTTTTTCTTTTATCACATACACATATATTGGTAGATGTTTTTTCTTTACCTTGACATGTTTCGACGTAACTTAATCAAACTTATGGATTCTGGACTTCTTAACCAACAGACCTCAGTCTGTTAGGTTAGATAATCGCACCTCCTCAACCATCGAACACCAGTGTACCACAGGGATGTGTGCTGAGCCCTCTCCTCTACTCCCTCTTCACCTACGACTGCACACCTGTACATGGCTCTAACACCATTGTCAAGTTTGCAGATGACACTACGGTGATTGGGCTCATCAGCAATAACGATGAGACGGCCTACAAGGAGAAGGTCCAGCACCTAACATCGTGGTGCACTGATAACAACCTGGCTCTCAACACCAAGAAGACCAAAGAGCTCATTGTGGACTTCAGGAAGTCTAAAGCTAGCACACACACACCCATTCTCATCAACAGGACTGAGGTGGAGCATGTCACCAGCTTCAAGTTTCTGGGTGTCCACATCTCTGAGGACCTCTCTTGGACCCTCAACACCTCTACCCTGATCAAAAAGGCTCACCAGCATCTCTTCTTTCTGAGGTCCATCTGTCTCAGATCCTGGTGAACGTCTACCGCTGCAACATCGAGAGCATCCTCACCAACTGTGTCACAGTTTGGTATGGCAACTGCTCTGCCCACGACCGGAAAGCACTGCAGAGGGTGGTAAAAACTGCCCAACACATCACCAGTTCTTACTCCCCTCCATCGACGCCATCCAGGGCAAGCGATGCTTGCGTAAGGCGTGCATCATCAAAGACTTCTCACCCCAACCACAGACTGTTCACCCCACTCCCCCTCTGGGAGGCATTACAGGTCTCTCCGCATCCGAACCAGCAGGTTCAGAGGAAGCTTCTTTCCTGTGGCTGTCACCCTACTGAACTCTAGCTCTGCATCCCGGTGACATCCAACAAACTAAGCCCCCATCACCCCCTGCCCCGCCCCCGCCTGATGCCTCCTTGCCTGTGCCTGTTGAGGTGTCCACGACCATGGCAACCTTGACAGGGACAACAAGGAGGCGGACATCCCCTAGCCCCCCCCCACAACTGCACTACCCTATCCCACCCATCTAACCCATCCATCTATTTATTTACAAATGTACATACTGTATTTACACTTATACTGTACATAGCCATATTCTACTGCTTTTCATCCTGCACATACACTTATTATGACTGCCGCTTCATATAGGTTTAGTCAGATTTTTTTTTTCTGTCAATGATTCCCGGGACACTGAAAGACCGGGGTACACGAAACTTGGTGGGCATGTAACCCCACATGGATAGCATGGAACCATCGTTTTTCGTTTTGATCTGTAGCCCCCCCGCTGGACTGGACCCCCCGAAAGGAGGGTAGGGCAGACACAGTTTTCTGTGAATATCTCGAAAACCGTAGGGTTTAGGAGGACCATTTTTTTTTGTATGTTGATCTCAAGGGGCCATGTCAACCCATTCCATAACCACTCATTTCATGTATAGCGCCACCTAGTTAAACACAAAAAAGTAAAAATGAGGTGTTGTAATTGAAGGTATCTGTGACCTAACAAAGTCAAAACTGTACAAAATTGGAAGTGTAGGATCATTATGACACCCTCTGTATGCACGCCAAGTTTCGTGGAATTCCGTTCATGGGGGGCCACACAATAAATTAATTTATGTTACTATACACCAACTGGCCTGTAGGTGGCCGGAGACAGTTTTCTGTGAATATCTCGATAACCGTAGGGCCTAGGAGGTCCACCTTTTTTATGTATGTTGGTCTTAAGGGGGCATGTCAACCCATCCCATTACCACTTATTTCATGTATAGCGCCACCTAGTTAAAAATGAAAAAGCAAAAAATTAGGTGTTTTCATCACAATATCTCTGGCTGACAAGGTCAAAACTGCACGAAATTAAAAGTGTAGGATCATTATGACACCCTCCGAATGCATGCCAAGTTTTGTGTACTTTCGTTCATGGGGGGCCTTACAATAAAATAATTTATGTGTACATTTAGTGACGTACACCAACAAGGATTCCCGGGACACTGAAAGACCGGGGTACACAAAACTTGGTGGGCATGTACCCCCACATGGATAGCATGGAACCGTAATTTTTCGTTTTGATCTGTAGCCCCCCCGCTGGACTGGACCCCCCGAAAGGAGGGTAGGGCAGACACAGTTCTCTGTGAATATCTTGAGAACTGTAGGGCCTAGGATGACCATTTTTTTCCGTATGTTTGCCTCCAGGGGTCATGTTAACCCATTTCATGTGCACACATGTGCACAAACAGATACACACACACACACACACACATACATTCACAGTAATCATACGTATGACACATACTCACACAGTAGACATATGTACGCTTGCATGCACTGGCACATACGCAGGCACACACACAAGCACGCACACACACACACACACACACACACACACGCATAACATAAACATGTACATGCACACATGCACACAATTCAAGAATTTCTCAGAATTATGAACAGGCAAGATGGAGGTGGGGTTGTATGAAATTAATATTACATGTGAAATCTATGAACTAATCATGTTTTGGTACTTGTTGTCTAGCAGATATCAGTGAGAATTGAGTGTGGATAATGCAATTTAGTGAGACAGTTAGAATCATATAGGCCTTTCAGCGTGATTTATTTTTGTGGAAAAAATGTGCTGGACTGGGCGGCGGTCATATTTTGTACCGCTCTGCAGTACATCTAGTTATTAATACTATTGTAATGTTACTGTTTCTGCACTACAATGGTACTGTTACCACACTGCACATAGTTGTACATACTGTACATATCTATATGGTTCATACTAAATATCCATATTTATTCAGTTTTTCTGTAATATATTCTGTTAATACACTGCATATATCTATATTGTTCTTACTACTACTATAATGGTACCGCCACTACATTGCACATACCTGTACATGTTGTTCATACATTGTTCATATTACAGTACATAGCCATATTTATTCTGCTCTTATAAGGTAACTGCTAATATACTGCACATATTTATATTTAATTTATGCTACTAGTATAAGTATAGTAAGTATAAGTATATATACTCTTTTGATCCCGTGAGGGAAATTTGGTCTCTGCATTTATCCCAATCTGTGAATTAGTGAAACACACTCAGCACACAGTGAACACACAGTGAGGTGAAGCACACACTAATCCCGGCGCAGTGAGCTGCCTGCAACAACAGCGGCGCTCGGGGAGCAGTGAGGAATTAGGTGCCTTGCTCAAGGGCACTTCAGCCATGCCTACTGGTCGGGGTTCGAACCGGCAACCCCTTCGGTTACAAGTCCGAAGCGCTAACCAGTAGGCCACGGCTGCCCCAAACTCTACTCTAAACCACCTTCAGCAAAACAACTGTATACTACTGTCTACTGTGCACTATATTTCTTGTCCTGTCTATGCACCACCTGCCTATACTGTGTATATCACATTGCAGTTTTCTGCTTTTTTGCACTTCTGGTTACACGCAAACTGCATTTCGTTGTCTCTGTCTCTGCACAATGACAATAAAGTTAAATCTAATCTAATTTAATCTAAAAAATTATCTGCCTCTGCTTTGCCTCTTTACGGATCATGCTATGAATAGCAGCAGCAATGTCTGCATAAGTTGAGACATTGTTATTGACCTTCTGGACCAGAGACATTCCATCAATGATTGTTGCTGTATTATATTCATCTGGAAGATTATCTGACAGTGATGCAAGTTTCTGCAAATGCTTTGCAAGTGCTGCTTTAGAGGTTTTCCTTGGGGTCCCCTCAGGTGTCGCCAATGACCATGGTTAAGATCCAAGAGGGTGACAAAAGACTTCTCTCATGTCCAGTCTTTAACATGATGGTCTTGCCATGTGTCTGTGTTTTCTTTTTTGACTCATGCTCGTAAATGTCTTTCATTTTTGCTTTGTCAATGTATTATGGAATTTGTGCTTAGGTTTATCTGACTCCAACTTCTATGTCATGATCTTTACCTGTAGTATGAGCCTGAATCAGATCATCCCTAACCTCTGTTGCTTTGCCTGCTGTAGATATGCAAATGAACTCATGTTCCTCTGAAAATGGATTGATCCAATTTCAGTTTCTGTCTCATCTGATTTTTTTAAACTGTTGTAAATGTATGTACTTGTAGATCAAATCTTGGAAAATAGTTATTATTTCTTTTCAATGGAAATTATTTTAACATCAGATGAAAGACAATTTTAAGTATGATAATAACAATAATAATAATAATAATAATAATAATAATAATAATAATAATAATTGTACATAATGATAACAATGTGTAAAGTATGAATATTTTCACCAACCAGTTCATCTACATCTCATTCCCACATTCTTACTAGTCAAAAGTACAACTGAAATGTATAATGTAGATCATTTTAGCACCTGTGATGCAATTACCATAATTTCCCAACTATTAGCTGCAGCTTATACATTGATTTTGCTAAATTTCTTCAGCTATGAGGTTAATACACGGGGGCAGTTAATATGGTATATGGTTTTGTTTCTTTTAACTTGCATAAAACACTGTCCTGTGGCTTATACACAATACGGCTAATACACAGTATGTATTTCATGTGCCCTGGACATTATAAAATTATCATATTTATGTTAAGCTGGGTACATGTGGTGATGTGAACAATTTTCAGTATTCCTTGAATGTAAAGGTAATATGTGATTGGTAATCATGATGTTTTGATCTCTTGGAATATGTCTTATGGGTAGTTTCAATAAAATACTAATTTACTGAATTTTGGGGTGTTTCCGAATAGTACATTTACAAATAGTAAATAGCATAACAATGCAGACCTATGTAATCATTTGTATTTCAAGTCTCTGCTGGGAGGTAGGAAGGTATAAATACATTGATTAATGAGGTAGTGGGTATTTCAATTAGTGTTGCAACACGTTGTGTCTCTGAAAACGTAGATTTGCTCATTATTACACATAAATCTGGAATTTTATCAACCAAAATGAAGGGCAAAATCACATAATGATTCAAAATATGTATGCCAACATCAAACACTACATATGCATCAGTAATAATGAGGTTTGGATTATTTTCTGGGCTCTTGTGAGTGGTTTAACAAAAAAAGCCAATAGGCGGAATTTCCTTTTTTCAAATCAGAGGTCAACTTTGAAGGCCTATACAGCCACAAAGCTACAAGATCCAACTTGCTATCATACCATTTTATACTCCAGAGATATGTAGCTTTCAGAAAAATATAGTGAGAATTTGCCCCCCCAAGTGGTAGTGACACGCCCCTTTTTGGGCCTGTGGCTCATGGACTATAAAGCAGGGTCTCAAAAAGTCTAGCATTTCATTAAATGAAATCTAGGCATTAAAAACTCTTGAATATGTATTCAAATATTGCACTAGATATTTCCTTTACTGTGGATGTCAGTTGAGAAAGGACCCCTTCACTTGACAACAGTTGGCTTCACTTCATGAGAAAGATGTACAAATTCACAGGTTATCTTAAAGCTGAAGGGCAATTATGTAACAGTGGCAAAAATAGACGGCTTTAGGCAGAGGGAGATAGAGATGGGTATATATATGGCCTGAGAAAAGGCCCCTCAGTCCTGTCTCTGTTGCTGTTGTGTTCACCATGGCCAGGCTAGGACTTCTGCTGGTAGCAGCCCTTTGTCTGGGCTCTGCCTCATCTGCTTCTGTGAGCTCTACTGATTTTGATGACCTTCGTTTAATACATTTTAAACAATTGAATCGATTTTAATGTGTACACAGGATGACATTAAAATTCAGCATGTGAAGTATACTATAATTATGAGCCAGACATAGACTTAGAGGCTTTACAGTTATTGTTGTGGTGTAATTACTCACATGACTGTTTCACCTTTTCTACTTATTTTTTGCTGATTTACATATACATCTTCAGGACCTGATTTACTTTATTGAGTTTTTGTTTTCAGTTGGGAACTGTGTTGACTGAAGGTGGCATGGTCTCTGGAGACAACTATGGTGTTTCTGGACTCTTCCACTACATGGACGTCTTCAGGGGAATCCCCTTTGCTGCTCCCCCTGGTCGCTTCGAGAAGCCCAAACCCCACCCTGGCTGGGATGGTGGGTCTCTCTAAAATGTTCCTATGGGGAATTATTGTTCAGTGAAGCGGTGTGGTCAATGTGGCAGCACCTCTCTTGATGATACTTTCAAGTAGTCATCACAGTCAACATGCAATGACAGTTACTATTATTAGTACCCTAACACATAGATGAAACTGGACAATGAATCAAGAAATGTGATGACAGTCGCTTGCCTTGTCATTTGGGATATGGTTATGTCGATTATGGTTATGAGGTTTTATATCACTGGTGAACATTTTCAAGTGAGACACAACCAGCAAGAAAAGTGAGGCAAAGCTTTAAAAATGAATAATGATTTATTTTTTAAAATGCAGGCAGAAATGTGCAATAGGTAAAGCAAGAACAACTATTTTACAACCACTGACTTATTTATGTTAGGCTGCATTAATGACCACTCCCATTTCTTCTCCTGTCTGCAGGTGTTCTGAAAACCAAAGACTTCAGGAAGAGATGTATTCAGCTCAACCTCCTCCAGACAGACACTCGTGGTGATGAGGACTGTCTCTACCTCAACATCTGGGTACCCCAGGGACGCAAAGGTATTCCGTCTTTATCCTCATGCAAAGACTAATTTGACTGAACATACATCAAAGAACACCAACACTTGACGACAGTGGGGAAGGAGGTAGAGCAACCGGAAGCTTGCCGGTTCAAGCCTGGCTCCTTACCCTGTCGAAGTGTCCTTGAGCAAGCAACTGAACCCCAAACTGTTCCTGATGCACTGTGTGTGTGTGTGTGTGTGTGTGTGTGTGTGTGTGTGTGTGTGTGTGTGTGTGTGTGTGTGTGTGTGTGTGTGTGTGTGTGTGTGTGTGTGTGCGTGTGTGAATGGGTGAATGTGAGGCGGGAAATGATAAAGTTTTGAGTGCTTGGATCCATCATTTATCATCTCACACTAACTCTACCCTTCTGTGTCATAGGCTACCACCTCACATAGATGCTTTCCTGCTTGCATATCCATAGTAATGGCTTCAGTATCTTCTCTCTGACTCTCTGCAGAGGTCTCTACCAACCTCCCTGTCATGGTCTGGCTCTTTGGGGGTGGCTTCCTTGCTGGTGCTTCCAACGGAGCAAACTTCCTTGACAACTATCTGTACGATGGAGAGGAGATCGCCAACAGGGGAAAGGTCATTGTGGTGACACTGAGCTACCGTGTTGGAACTCTGGGCTTCCTCAGTACTGGAGATGACGGCATCCCTGGTGAATAGGCAGCGGCACAAACTCTTCAGGAGTCAAGAGAATCTGTAGTCATTTATTGTAGTTACTGAACTGAAAAGAATGACAGAATTGAACCAAGTACAATGAACGGGAGCTAAAAATAAACTGAATTTGTATTAAACTAAGAAAAGCCATTATGCTGTATAGAATAATTAATCTAAAGTGCAATTCAGACTGACCTGAACTAAAAGGAGTGATCCACTGATAGGTAACTACGGCTTGTGGGATCAGCATGCTGGGATTGCCTGGGTGCACAGGAACATCAAGGCTTTTGGTGGAGATCCCGACAACATCACCGTCTTCGGAGAGTCTGCTGGAGGCGCCAGTGTCAACTTCCAGGTAGAAATGCCAACTCACCCCTCTCTCTCTCTCTCTCTCTCTCTCACTCTGTAGCACTGTAGTTTTCTATCACTGGCCTTAGTTATCCAGTTTAAACACACATCTATAGTGTTAACCCTCTCAGCCATCTTCTCTATGTTCCCCACAGCTCATTACTCCCATGAATAAGGGGCTCATCCGCAGAGGCATCTCCCAGAGTGGTGTGGCTCTCTGCCCCTGGGGCATCAACAGGAACCCCAGACAGTTTGCTGAGCTGGTAAACCTGACACCTGTTGTCAGATTGCTATTACATTATCCTCATGTCTATGTCTTACATGTGTTAAATATCCATCCCTATTGGACGTATGGAGACGTTCAATCAATCTTCTTTTTGCCACTAGTTTAATAAAAATCAACCCTTCACAGGTTGCCACAAGGGTGGGCTGCCCAACTGATGATAAGATGGTGGCTTGTCTGAAGATGACTGATGCTGTTGCTCTGACTCTTGCTGGCACTTTGGAGATGCACGGGTCTCCAGAAGGTGGGTTCAGAATGTGTTCCATATTACAAAGTGTATAATGTGTGTGTGTGTGTGTGTGTGTGTGTGTGTGTGTGTGTGCATGTGTGTGTGTGTGGTTGGAAAGTTGTGGGTTGTGTAGATGGGGGTGTTTTTTTTCTTTTTCTTCTCTTCACTGATGCTAACTTCTGATTGGGGGTCTCTCTCCATCAGCTCCCATTGTCAACAACCTGGTCCTCTCTCCTGTCATCGATGGAGACTTCCTGCCTGATGAGCCTGCTAACCTGTTTGTCAATGCTGCAGAGAGGGACTATATTATTGGTGCCAATGACATGGACGGCCACATCTTCACTGGTCTTGACGTGCCGTCCATCAACCGGCCTCTTCCCACTACACCTGTGTGAGTGGCGAGCTACTGTCCTAACACTGTCCTAACCTCCTGATACATATCCATGAGGACCATTCACTAAACTCCATGCTGTCAGTTCAGACCTAACCACTTATGATTATTCTTTTATCTTAGTGAGGATTTGAAGACCCTCATAGCTGCCTTCACCAAAGTGAAGGGACAACAGGCTGCTGACCTGGCCTACAATGAGTACACCTCCACTTGGGGGAACAGGCCTAGCAAGGAAGAGGTGAAGAGGGCTATTGTGGAAGTGGAGACCGACTACATCTTCCTGATTCCCACTCAGGCCGCTCTCTACCTGCATAACAGCGTTGCCACGTAAGGCTCATTGGTAGAAACACTGTTTATCTATAGGTGACAAAGTCAAAGTCTAGGCAGCAAAGGGCTTCGTTCGCACGGCACCTGTGCTCATAAATGTATTCACTGTTATTTGTCATTTAGCTGAAATTCTTATCCAAAGTGACATACAGTGAACTAAGAATGTGGACAGTCCCTCTGGACCAACATGGGGTTAAATGGGGAAATCTGGCCCTGTTGCTCAAGGTCACTGAGTACTGTTGGTGGGAAATAAGATTTGCTACATAGCTCGTTATCCTGCTAGTGGATAGCGCAGCCAGGTGGCAACAAAGCTATGTTATGGGGACAGATTTTAGACTGTGTTTGTGCCTCTTAACAGACTCAAAATGTCATTACAAGTACTGTACAACATGAACAGGATCCTTACAAGACTGACTGTACGTAAACACTGGATTTATACTCTTTCTACAATGAATGCATTATGTTCCTATACCATATTGTCTACTGTCCAACAGTTCAAGGCTTGGACAAATATAATTTATGGCCTTGTAAAATCAGAACCTGGTAAAAGGGTCTGGCATTGTGACGCCCGTAGACTTTGCGTTAACTTTGAAATCATAGGTCCAGCCTAATCAATCACATTGATTGGGTATTCCTGACGTTACTTCCTGACCTACTTCTCCAACAAACTGACAATGAACAGCATTGACAGTTAGGAAACAATGTACAGTATGTAGGCCTTCTCTTGCTGTACATAAATACACATTCTATAGCGTGATCCCCTCTCATCACTGATTGGCCTGTCTTCTGTGATGTTTGATGTAAACGTGATGGAAAGGTGGGCGTGACCAAGCGAATCATCACTGACTCAATGCACAGACTATGCAATATATTTTTGAATTCTCTTTACATTTTGGAAGCAATTTCTGGGACCACACAGTCTTTACAATTTTCCAAACCTATAACCAAGAGACAAAGAGAGACATTTCTAACAATCATTTTGTTTACTAACCAAAGCAGTTTGCATATGGGGTGGGTTTTTCAAGGGAACACTGTACTATCTCAGATTTTGAGCTACTCTCAGTCTCAACACTTACTTACAGTGGAGTAAATATCACTGGTCTTTGAGTCATCATTCTCTCCATCGGCGGAGCGAGGGGGTGGCTCGGGGGCTCAATCTTTTTTCAAAAGCCCCGAATCTTTTTTTTTTGTATGTGTTTTCAATTTTTAACGATTCTAATTTCTAATTTCAGGACATGTTCCAGTACCGGGTCATTTACCCCCCTCCCCCCAACATTCTAAATCAATTGTATGCACCATATTGCTATGTAGCATAGTAATGTTATACACCATTTGAAAGCTTTCTCTTGGGAATCCAACTTTTTTCATGTACAATCTGTATAGTGCTTTACATTCTCAGATTAATCGTATTATGTCTCAATTAAATTTGATCCAAAATGCCCCCCACCCCCTCCTCCGCTTTTGGTGCTACCCTGACATCTGGCTGCAGTGTAGCTGCAGCACAATAACTACTAGATGCAACATATTGGGTACTGAAATATTCACAAGAATCCATAGAAATTGAATCTTCATGTTGTATTATCCAATATTAGTTGTACAGATGTATAGTCTATCTTATACACACTCATTGAACCAACAAATTAAATGCAAAAATAGAGACTTTTTTTGTAATTATTCCATATTTTATGTAGTCAGTCTATATCAGAACATACAATCTAAATAGTCCACAAGAAATCTCAAAGTGTTACCTTTCATTTGAGACCAGGATTATGCTTCTACACAAAGGGGTTCATGTGCAGTAAGCATTTGATTGTCAGTATGCATTTTGGATAACCAAAAGTCCTATGGGGAGTTTCCATAGGGCATTTTACAAAACGCATGAGCATACCTTGGCAAATAATGGTCTAAAGTAAGTAGTTTTCATTCTATATTGATCTACTTTTGCACACAGCTTCACAAGACCTGATGCTAGGGCTCAGTTGTGTTTCTAGGTCATCTCAAGTGACCTACTGTAGAGGGCTGAAATGTGGTCAGTTCAGAGATGCTTGTTATCCAGGCAGAATGAGAAAATAATATTCTAGCCTCTGTAACTCTGTGTCAGTACATCACACAGTTTTTTCTGATTGTTGTCCACGAAACTACAGTGTCTAAGCTTTCCAAAGAGGTCAAGCATTTGATTATAGGCCAAAGTAAGTAGGAGCAATGATCTCCTAAGTAGATGATGTACAATGTCGGGCAAAATACTCAAAATGGGGCGTATGCATAATTAACTTCCCCTCGGTTTCTCTATAAATGTTACAAAATGTACTATTACTGAGGAAATATCCCTTATTTTTAAAGCCCAATATTGACAGATAGCCTAATCTGATTTCCCACACGATGAGTTTAGGCATTGCCAGAGCCGTGTTGAGATGATAGATAGATAGATAGATAGATAGATACTTTATTGATCCCCATGGGGAAATTCAAGATGTAGCAATTTACGTCATAAACCTGGCAGGAAACAAGTTCAGAGCGGCGCAGTCAGTTCAAACACCAAGCCGGTAAGAAAAACTATTAGACATTAGGCAATTAGGCTACTGTACCCCGGAATACAAAAATAAACTTCAAAAGAAAGTCTCAATGACCGAATCATTAGATTTACCTGTTCTCAGTTGAGTTCGTTTATTGTAGGCTAGTAGCCTAGGCAAATATGAAACGGAGATGTAACGTGGCTACCGGCGGTTTTTGAACTTGCATGTTTCATGCATTTTAGGGCAAAAAATACCTTCCTCGACATCAAAAGATGTTACCCAACACCCCATTTCTCCACTCCAGCATGAGCCCAGCACAACCAACGTTAATTATTGGCACAGCAGTCAACCAATCAGCAAGATAACTATCTATGGTAACTAGGCCTACAGCAAAATAAAATATAGCCTATAGGCCTATGCCTACTGATTACAGGGCCTACATTTCAGCGCTGGATATGATTTATTCAAGTCCCGCAACTCTAGCCATCATAATGCGTGAAATTCCTGCACACATGTTACAGCGCTGTCTGGTAACGTTAATCTATTAATGGAGCTGCGTGAATGCGGGACCGGACGGACCAACTTCTGACTTGAATCGAACGTAACCCCATGCAAAGACACACACACACGTGCAGAGAACCACCTTGCAGGTGCGCTCTTTCTCTAGATCTCGCAGCAGGACTTGTCACCGCTAAATTATTGGCCATAATCTGCCGGGGGTGTATGCCCCCCCTAGCCTTCCCATGTTCTTCTCTTTCTCCCTCTCTCCTTCATTTTCTTTCTTTGTTCGTCCAGGACGGGACGTACCTACTCCTACCTGTTCACTCAGCCTTCTAGAATGCCCGTTTACCCCAGCTGGATGGGGGCTGACCACGCTGACGACTTGCAGTATGTCTTCGGCAAGCCCTTCGCCACTCCTCTGGGATACTGGCCCAAGCACCGTGATGTCTCTAGATACATGATCGCCTACTGGACCAACTTTGCCAGGACCGGGTATGAGAGAGAAATTCATTAAAATCAGATCAATCTGCCAGATCAACTGTAATCCTATAGTGAGACACATTGATCAAAATAGATGTTTATTTTAACTTCTATTTAATTATTTTAAATGCTCCATTAAATCTTCTCTCTCTCTGTCTCTCTTTCCAACAGAGACCCTAACAAAGGTGAGTCTGATGTTCCCGTCAACTGGCCTCCTTTCGACAGTCAGACTCACAAGTATGTGGACATCAACCACAGGATGGGTAGAAACTCTGTCAAGCAGAAGTTGAGGATGCGCTTTGTCAACTACTGGACCAACACTTTCGCCAGCTTGCCCACCATCTCTGAGTAGACTGGCCTAAATTTTTCTTGATTTCCTCAATCCTGTGAAATAGATGATTTTTTCAGACAATGAAACAAAACAATGCAATAAAAATGTTAATAGCTTTAATTATGGTAGTCGTGCTTTTATACCTGTACATACAACTCCAAATTATACTTGGAAGTATAATACTGACACAGGCTATTCAACCATTTAGCTTTAGATTTTCTAAACCTGTATACACTGATTTAAGAAATTCTGTCTTACCAAACCCATGATGAGTAATTCTGATACTAGTATATGCTGTTTACTGATAATTGTTGCTCATTTCAAATGAAAATATAACCGCAAGTGGCAGTGGCGATTCTAGACATTTTTAACAAGGGTGGCACTGGTGAGGCACTGATTAATTCAAGGGTGGCATGAGGCAAAACATCCAGATAAACAGAAACTGTGAAATTAGCACAAATACATTAGGGAAACCAGACACAAACACCATACTCATAAATTGAAAGGAAAAAAAACCACAAATACCTTACTCTTACATAAAATTTCTTTGTATTTGAATAAAATAATACAAACATATTAAAGTTAATTATCTAAGTTGTCTGTCCATGGGCTATGCTGTGCTAAAACAAATTCCATCATGGGGACATTAGAATATAATCCATTTAATTCTATTCTATTAAATGAAGATATACAAATATACTCATCCAAGATGTTTTCCCCCACAATAACTTACAGTATATCTATGCGCATCTATTTTTGTAGCTGTTAAAATAATTTGACCTGCTTTTTTGTCTATTTGTTTATTTTCTTTAAAGTTCTCAAAAAACTTGAGGGTGGTATGAAGGAGTGTATTGTGTATGTGAGCAATTTCATCTTCCTAAATCTCAATATTATGATCACAACAAGTGTGGGCAAATTATTAATTAAATTTTCACGTGGGGTAACTTGTTGCAGGGCAACCACATAACCGGTTCTATGTCTTCCGATTGGATGATTAATGATCAGTTTCTTGATAACTTTAAAGTAGTGTAGTAAAGTGAAGGAGTGTATTGTGTATGTGAGCAAACATTGTTCACGTTGCACATGGGGCATATTGTTGCAGGTCAACCACATAACCAGTTCCATGTGTTCGAATTGGAAGGTTCTCAAGAAACTTGAGGTTGGTTTGAGGGAGTGTATTGTGTGTGTGAGCAACCTACATGTTACTTATCTGCCTGAATCTCAATATTCTGATCACAACAACTCTGGGCAAATTACAAGTCAGCACCAGTGCTGCATGCATTGTTTTGCACTTTTATAATCACATCACCAAAAGTAGTTTATTGGTTTTACCAAAAGTATTTGCCAGTATTTTTAAACTACAAACCTATAAAGTATTTTGATACAAAATATGATGCCATTTTTTTCCAACTAAATAAAATACAAATGACAACAAAGTATTTTGTATTTTAAATACATGTATCAGACATGCCTATCCCTGGCTTTTGGCTGCAGCAACTCAAGCTAGGTAGTACTGATTGTTTTGTGTTTGTTTTGTGTTTATGTTAGTTTTGATCCAATTTGACAGCTTTGCTATGTTGCCCACCCAAAATGTCTACCAGCCCACCCAAATATAGTAGCCTAGCCTAGGTTAGAACCAGCCCTGCCCTGCATGGAGACATATTTTACGATAATAATGGAGAAAATGTTAGCAAAACTTTAGGTTTTTGTTAACGGAATCTCCCTCCCTCATTCATCTATTTGCGCAACAGCCCACATTCTGCGTTCAATCCAGGGAGACAAGTGAAATAAATGTTTTTTTTTAAGCGGACATCGCCATAGGCATGATATTTAGGCTACCTCTGTTAGGCCTACAAAAAGTTGCGAATTAAGGAGTATTTCCTGATCGGGGAAACCTTTCGGTCCGCGGTTCTATAATATCATTAAATTGTGCCGCAAATTAACAGACAGAAGTGGGGCGTAATTTTAATTCATGGCTCCGTAGACCAGCAATCTACTCGTCGAGGAGGCTCATAATTTGAGAAACGCTGCAGATTATAGACAGAGAAATCTCTGGGAACAGAACGCAGGCATATGATTTTGTTGTCACACGCTACTATGGAAAATGAACTTTATAAAGCCCGGCTCGGCCAAAAAAAAAAAAGAAAAAAGTATGTCAGATGGCCAGTCCAGCCCTGCGTTATTTAAGCAAAAGTGGAACGTGCGCAATGTTTCATTTATCCCTCCTGATTGGGACGAATAAAACAGGCATGGGGGACGAAAGAAACAGTTTAGCCTAAGCTATGTAAACTTCCCATAATTTCAATATTTTACAACAAATGCTTGTTTGGTTGAATGGTCATACTGTACATGTCTTTAGAATATCGCTACATCTAGCCTCGATGCGACAAGTGTTTAGTGAGTAGGCCTAAGCTTGATGAACCATAAATGAAAAGTTTTCTTAACATTACATTAGGACATTATTGCCATTAAACACTTTTACAAAAGTATAGGCCTAGCCTACAGTTAACACTTAATGACCTAGCAAATGTCGGCGACTTAAGTGTGTGATTAGATAAATAGGCACTGGCAGATGCAATAAATAGATATCTTTGCGTGTTAGCACAAGCAGTAGCCTGTAGGCCAATAAAGGCAAGCGTGTTTGCCACTTACATTTCTGACGTCTGATGCTGCAAGTGCATCAAGAAAGGTCCTGCCTTAGACCATGTTAATGGCCAATCGTAGACTAAGATTTGGGGGTGGCACCTGGGGTGGCCAATCGAATCTCAAGGGTGGCCTGTGCCACCTGGAGCCACCCCTCTGACTCCACCCCTGGCAAGTGGTAATTGTCACGGTCCAAGCAAAATGGCAATGGGTATTTTCTGTTTTGTGAGATCATGCATTGATTTGGGACCTATAGTAAAAATGTATTGTCTGTACCTATTACGGTTATGGCTGCAGACACTAATGTAGCACCCCCTATGGAGAGAATTTCATGAAATTTAGTGTGCCTCCAAAGAGTGCCTTATTGATTCTATGTATCACTGAGCACCACTGAGCACTGAACATGGGTAATAGAATCATTATCCTAAAAGTTGATTGATGCATAATTTTCAAACGGAGCGACGAATCAAAAATCAGATAAAGTCAATCTGTTAGGCTTGGTATGTAGATGAAGTGTACCGAATTCTGTGGGAATCGGATCAACGGTCTAGGAGATTAGTTTCACTTTTGAGATTTTTGAAAATGCCGAGACAATTTACCATGGTCAGTTGGCATTGCTGACTTCATTTGATGCAGGAGGAACAAGAGGAAATAAAAGTTTGCTTTTCTTCTTGGACCCCTAATAATAATAATAATAATAATAATAGAATAATCAGAACAGAATGTAGGATTCCCACAGCTTTTTCTGCTTGGACCCCTAACAACAGGAGTCCTGCAGCTTTGCTGCTTGGATCTCTAAAAATCTCTCTGGGCTTCACTGGGTCTTAACAGGGTCAAACTGTATTGATTAGTGATTAGTTAAATTCCCGGCTTCCACCATTGAGCAAGGCACTTAACCCCAAGTTGTTCCGGGGACAATGTCCCTTGTAATTGAATTGACATATGTAAGTCACTTTGGATGAAAAGTGTCTGCTAAATGAATAAATGCAAATATAAATGTGATCATGCAACAAGCACAGGGGAAGTTAAATGGAAAATGTCATGACCGTGTTTTTAGCCTGGAAGCCAGCCCGAATTTACCCTGCCCACAAAATTTGAAGTCGGGAAATTCAGTCTGGACTGGCTCTATTGAGAAGTCTCCATGCTTGCACCAGACCGGTTCACATCAATCAAATTGTCTGGACGGGCTTTATACAATGATGGACAGATTAGCAACAGTGCCCAGTCATTCATGTCACCTCAGCACACTTGAGTTGATATTGCATCGCTAAAGAAGCGAAATCTTTATATTCAGCTATCACATTTGTTGTACAAGATATGGACTGCACGATAAAAAAAACAGATAACTGTAATCAAGGCATTTGCCTGTATCAGTTGAAACACACCCCATAATCACATCCCAATGGTGCGGTACCAGACTCAAATTCTAAATACAAATTAGTCTGGCTACGTCAGGCTAGTGCATTATAGTTTGAAAGCATACAATTTTGCAGACAGTAGATGAAAGGGATTCTAATGAGATTTAGATATGTTGGTCGCAAGAGGCCACTGCAGCCCATTTCATCTAAAAAATGCCTTTGTCCACCAGATGAGATTTTGTCCCATATTATATGCTTTAATTAAATGATTAGGCTGTCTAAAAGTTTCGTTTTGTGTTTTTAAGTATTTGTTTAGCACTAGCAGAGACTAGGAGACAAATCACTAATGGGAAAATGAATGGGGGTTTATGAAGCCACTTTGTAACGCTGAGTTGAGAGTGGGTGCTGCCATGTAATGTAAATAGCCAATTGCATTGTTGGAATTGGCCTTCGTGAGGCCATGCTGATGCTTGATTATGGCCATGCTGTGAAAGTTGATGCATGGAGTGAGCAAGTTAACACAAAGAAACATCATTTTTAGCTTAAATTGAGCAACTGGAGGAGCTATTTACAATGTTTAATTCAGATTTAAACAAGGATTCACCTGATGTACTTTTAATGTAGATAAAACATTCCTATTTGGAGTTACAGATGTTTCCCTATTTGAGTAGAAGCCTGACCTGTTAGTCCAAAAAAAACTTCAGGGAGGGATCACTAAGATGGCCACTGAGGACTTTACAGTCCTCATGGATGCATCCTAATGCATTTGCTTATTGTAGTTGCATCATATCATGTGGTGATGAGTTGAGAGTTGAATAGAGTTGAGTAGTATGAGATCATCCTAAAAGGGAGGTTTGAAACTGCAAATTTACATCAGATTGGTTGAGACAGAGATACAGTAACACCATGGTTTGTGAAATTCCATATTATGATTACAAGAGTAGGGTCGGGTTAAAGGATCACACCACCTTTTTGGAAAATTAGCTCATTTTCCGCCTACCCCAGAGTTAGATAAGAGATTAGATTACATTCAACTTTACTGTCATTGTGCAGAGTAAGTACAAAGACAACAAAATACAGTTTGTGTCTAATCTGCAGTGCAAAATAGCAGAAAAGTGCAATGTGATATACAAAGTATAGGCAGGTGGTGCATAAACAGTATAAGATATATAGTGCAGTGTAGACAGTAGTATACAGTTAAGAAGTTGGTATGGTTTACAGTAATATAAATTAAAAATAAATATGTGCAATGTATTAGAAGCCTTGTAAGAGCAGAATAGATATGGCTATATAGTATGAACAACATGTACAGATATGTGCAGTGTAGTAGCAGTAACATTATAAGAATAGTATGAACAATATATGCAGTTTATTAACAGTAACATATTATAATAATTGTTGATTGGCAAAATGTTCGCTGTCAAGGTTGCCATGGTTGTGGACACCTCAACACACACAGGCAAGGAGGCATCGGGCGGGGGGGGGGAGTGGGGGGTTGGGGGCTTAGTTGGTTGGTTGTCACTAGGATGCAGAGCTCTGTAGAGTTCTGTAGGGTGACAGCTGCAGGGAAGAAACTTCCTCTGAACCTGCTGGTTTAGGTGCTGAGAGACCTGTAACGCCTCCCGGAGGGGAGTGGGGTGAACAGTCTGTGGTTGGGGTGAGAACAGTCTTTGATGATTCTGCGCGCCTTGCGCAAGCATCGCTTGCCCTGGATGGCCTCGATGGAGGGAAGAGCAGAGCAGTTGCCATACCATACTGTGACACAGTTGGTGAGGATGCTGTCGATGGTGCAGCAGTAGAAGTTCACCAGAATCTAAGGATACAGGTGGACCTTCCTTAGTCTCCTCAGGAAGAAGAAACGCTGGGGAGCCTTCTTGATCAGGGTAGAGGTGTTGAGGGCCCAAGATGTGGACACCCAGAAACTTGAAGCTGGTGACATGCTCCATCTCAGTCCCGTTGATGAGAATGGGGGTGTGTGTGCTAGCTTTAGACTTCCTGAAGTCCACAATGAGCTCTTTGGCCTTTTTGGTGTTGAGAGGATTGTTACAGTAGATAAGAGTATCAAGAGGATACTATCCTTCTCTTCTCTGTGTGTGCAATAATCCAGTCTGAGACCGTTAGTTTATCTAAGTATCCTGGAAATCCAGAGTTCTCACGAGAACACAATTTGAATTTGCTCAGCGAGTGAGTCTGGCAATTAGCCTGACGTAGCCATACTCAATTCTAGCCAGAATATGAGTCTGATACTGCTCCATTGGGACGCAATTATGGGGAGTGTTTCAACCGATACTGGGGGGAATGCCTCTGCACTCAATTGGATAGACCTAACCAATCAGAACCAACAACGAAATAACTTACCGTGAGATGTAGGAAGAACACACAATCCATCCTTCTTCTCCACAAATGCCTTAACATTGTTTTCTAGTCTTTTGTAAAAGTTATTGTGCCAAAAATATCTCCTACAACACTCGTGAGCAAAATCTAAGAGATACGTAGGTAGGCTATTAGGAAAAAACTGCCTAAAGCCTATATCCCCTCCGTTTTTAAAAATAATTCTGTTGAACAGTGATATGCTACAAACATGTTATAAACAGCTGGGAAAGGCTGTCGCAAATCCCTCGAACAGGTGGTCAATCAGAGATTTCAAACAAACAAGGGAACAACATGTCACAATGCAACACACTGTTTTCCCTTGATGAAAGTGAAACCATGAGCTAAAAAGTTGTCATGTTCTTCATGTTTATGTGATATCTGGGAATAGCCCCTCAGACTAGCCTAGAAATCTAGACGCACCCTAGTGGCAGCAAATTTTATTTGCTGCCCGGGCTAGTCTAGCAACTCTCCGTTGGCTTGCAAGCTGGAAAAATTAAACTTTGATAGGGCCAATCACATTGTGTATAGAGTCGTTAGGCGGGCTTAACATAATGATTGATGGCAGAGTTGAAACGGTTCAGCGTGAATTCACTGCTACTTGAAAACAAAGAAGATGGATGTTGCTGTTGGCGAACAGCGTGACACGAGTTAAGCTTTTTTTAAGTTGGCAAAAGTTTGAACTAGCCAACTAGCTCCGCTGGAGGGAAAATGCATGGGACTCATGAGTTGTAGCGCTATCCTATTGCGTGCAGAGGGAATTTGAAAGAACCGATTATCCCGCCCCTCGGACTGAGCACTGCGAACGGTGAGTGCCCAGACCCTACATTTTAATGTGGGTCTGGCTCGTCAGGCTACCCTCAGACAGTTCTGATGGCAAAACAAATGACATTAAATGAAACAGACTGAATTGAAAAGCAAAAAATGAAATAAAAATACATTATGTACATTTGGATATATTTATTTTTCATTGAAACACAAGAGAACAAAATGAACAACTTGTAGTTTTGTTTGTATTTGTGAGTTGTAATATATAAATGACAAAAAAAAAAAAAACTCAATGATTTTTTGGGATAAATAAATACTAATTACTTGGCTTTGTCTCTTTTTCAAGGTCAAGTTACCAGTTTTCAAGTTCAAGTTTTGTTGAAGAAACTGACCCTTACTTTTTCCAGGAATGAGTGACGCTATTAATTCTGTAATCCTAATTCAGTTGCTGAACCTGTGAATGTATTGCTGTGATCAGGGGTGCAGGAGATATTTTGAAAGTGAGGGGGACCAAATTGTAAACACAAACCTATAGTGAGATGAGATTTCCAGATATCGGATCGTCACCTCTGGCCCACTTTCAACTATAAACTTGCCAGAATATTAAGATAATACCATTGATTGATTTCAAACTATTTTTTGATAAAAATGGTCAAAACTGTGAGATGAGCACAACGCCAGATTTGCCCTCAGACCAGCTTCTTGCTATGTGCAATTCTATGTTTATTTATTTATTTTAGATTTATTTCACACTATTTGGCCCAATGGTAGAATACTCAATACTCAAGCAAAATGGGATGTTGATATTTTATGAAGCCATGAATGAATCATCATGCCTATAATCCAAACATAGACTACATGATCAAATAGCCTAGTTAGGCCTATACTTAAATTGTCTGGTATAAACCAAATCCACTCTCCACTATGTGTTTGCAGTTAATATTTATGCAACGTTAGAACATGTTGGCTTAACAAGTTACCAGTCCAAAACACACAGAAAATTGCAACAGAAAGTTGACTTTATAATCAACTACTATTTGTTCCAACAGCAACAACAACAAAGCATTTATAAAATTAAAAAAAAAAATACTGTTACTGTAGTAACTGTAACACATTATCCCAAGCTTTAAAGAGCTCCCTACGTCTGTGACAGGCAGACGTGACACCGCTAAATTCTCAGCTTGTTTATACCCCACACTGAACGCATAAGAATGCTATAGGCCCATCACTCTGGGGTGTGGTAGCCTGCTCTCTGGGATGTATGCACGAAGGTAACTGACATATCCAATTTGTGTCTTGAAATTATGTTTGAAATAAATGTCTTAGAACAACAACGTTGGGTATAGACTTGTATTTTATATTTAGGCTAGTAGTGAAAACGAGTTGATAAGTGGGCTAGTTGAGTTTGTTATCAATAAACATAACAGCTAATGTCATGTTGAGCATGAGACTAGGCTACCATAAATCCTCAAATTATGCCCGATTGATTCTATTTATAGCGGGACAAATAATGGCAGGTTCCTATAGCCTATACAAGACGGGGTAACAATTGCCTATACCAGTGTTTCTCAAAGTGTGGTCCGGGGACCACTGGTGGTCCGCAAGCTATCCCAAGTGGTCCGCGAGCAGACGTTGTAAAAAACTAGATGTACCGCAGAGCGGTACAAAATATGACCGCCGCCCAGTCCAGCACATTTTTTCCACAAAAAGAAATCACGCTGAAAGGCCTATATGATTCTAACTGTCTCACTAAATTGCATTATCCACACTCAATTCTCACTGGTATCTGCTAGACAACAAGTACCAAAACATGATTAGTTCATAGATTTCACATGTAAAATTCATTTTATACAACCCCACCTCCATCTTGCCTGTTCATAATTATGAGAAATTCTTGATTGTTTGTGTTATGTTTATGTTATGTGTGTCGGTGTGTGTGTGTGTGTGAGTGTGTGTGTGTGTGTGTGTGTGTGTGTGTGTGTGTGTGTGTGTGTGCGTGCCTGCGTATGTGCCTGTGCATGGAAGCGTACATATGTCTACTGTGTGAGTATGTGTCATGATTACTGTGAATGTGTGTGTGTGTGTGTATCTGTTTGTGCACATGTGTGCACATGAACTGGGCTAACATGACCCCTGGAGGCAAATATATACGGAAAAAATGGTGTAGAGTAACATAAATGAATTTATTGTGTGGCCCCCCATGAACGGAATTCCACGAAACTTGGCGTGCATTCAGAGGGTGTCATAATGATCCTACACTTCCAATTTCGTGCAGTTTTGACTATGTTAGGTCACAGATACCTGCGATTACAACACCTCATTTTTACTTTTTTGTGTTTAACTAGGTGGCGCTATACATGAAATGAGTGGTTATGGAATGGGTTGACATGGCCCCTTGAGATCAACATACAAAAAAAAAATGGTCCTCCTAAACCTTACGGTTCTCGAGATATTCACAGAAAACTGTGTCTGCCCTACCCTCCTTTCGGGGGGTGCAGTCCAGCAGGGGGGCTACAGATCAAAACGAAAAACGATGGTTCCATGCTATCCATATGGGGTTACATGCCCACCAAGTTTCGTCTACCCCGGTCTTTCAGTGTCCCGGGAATCATTGACAGAAATTTGGACATGCGAAAAAGAAAAAAAAAAAAAAAAAAAAAAAATCTGACTAAACCTATATGACCGCCGCTTCGCTGCGCGGCGGTCATAATAATATAGATGAGTTGTTTGCAATATTGAACCAACTTGTATGTAAATCCAAAGTTCTGCAATACTGCCTATGTCAGCTATGACAATTTAAATCATATGAATCCTCTGACACAATAAGCAAGGTGCAAAGACAATAAGCAAGGTGGTTCAGTGAGTAGGCCTATTGTGTCTATTAGCTAGGTGGTCCGTGAGGTTTTTTCTAATGGTTAAGTGGTCCTTGGTCTGTAAAAGTTTGAGAAACACTGGCCTATACCAACAATTGCCATCAGTCCACCAGCACTAGAAGACATTGTTTCGATTTAAGTCAATGAAATAACACCTCTTCTTAATATTTTATTATATTGTTGGTTGGATTAATAGCCTACGGTTGGCAAAGAATAGTCGTTTTCTTACCATGGGTCTCCAACACACGTTCTCAAGCTCACTCTGTTGCCCCCCTTTTCGAGGTAATTGCCATACTGAAACCTAGGCTACTACATTTAAACACAATTGTTGCGCGAATTTTACGAATTTAATAAAAAGTAATAAATCATGCATAATTAAACAATAACTCAATTTAGGCTACTTGGCTACGCAAAAAGGTTTCTATTAGGCTACAGCACAACCCCTATTCAATGAATGGCTGCCTTGTCTCGCAATAAACAGTGGCACTTTCACTTCAATGACACAATCCCTACACTTTTTCAACTGCATGAAACATAACAGTGAACCATCAAATCTCCCAGATTTCAGTGCCCATCAGTCTTAACATTTTCAAATCAAACAGTCCAAAAGTAAATTAAATCCAAAACCAAACCGAAAATGTTATGCTTTTTATAGTCTACCGGTATGCCGCTCCAAACAAAACGCATGTCTAAATGCAGGTTAGAAATTTAAAAAGCCTGCCTCGAATAGCCTACCAGCTTGCCTCAAATAAAAATGCTGTGCTTTGCAAAAGACCCCAGCCATAATTTGAGGATTTACGCTAAGCAAGTAGCCTGGATTATTTTATGATGGTTGTTAGTAGACAAACTGGCTTCAGATATCCAACAGAGTGAATATGAGATTGTGCCGTCTTACACTGTAGATGGCTGTGGTTAGTGATGTGATGCTGTTAATGGGGTGTTTTACATAGTTAGCGCAAAGCATATAGGTTATTATTTATTTAGCTTACCTATAAGGCTTTTTTCCCTTATCAAAAGTGAGGGGGACGAAGGCCGTCTCTTCAGCACTGCGGGGGACATATCCCCCACGTCCCCCGTGCCTTCTGCGCCCTTGGCTGTGATGTTATTGCTCTACTTTTGACATTCACACCTTATGTGAATCCAAATTGGAGAAGGGCCCATTCCCTTGATGACACCTGGCACAGAATGACCAACACATGCTTCCATGAGAGAGAGGCATAGATCCACACATGTTAGTCAAAAACTGGCATGAGATTTTGCAACACTGGCTAAAATAGACTGCGATAGGGACATGGAGATAGCGGAGGCCAGACGGTATAAAGGGCTGAGAAAAAACACCCCATCCCTGTAGGTGTTGCTGATTGTTCACCATGGCCATGTTGGGACTCCTGCTGGCCGCGGCCCTTTGTCTGGGCTCTGCCTCTGCTGCTTCTGTGAGCTTGGTTGATTTTGATGACCTTTGGTTAAAACATTTCTTTAAAAGATTAAACAGATAATCATGTACAGACAGTATGCTTTTAAAGTGTAGCCTGTCATGTGTGCTATATAATGTTGTGTTAGACATATTACATTGCTATTTTCATCTGTTCTATTTTCTTTTTTGTTGATGTACATAAAGGTATTCAGGGTCTGATTTATTTATTGCGCTTTTGTTTTCAGTTGGGAACTGTGATGACCGAAGGGGGGATGGTCTCTGGAGACAACTATGGTGTTTCTGGACTCTTCCGCTACATGGATGTTTTCAAGGGAATCCCCTTCGCCGCTCCCCCTGGTCGCTTTGAGAAACCTCAACCCCACCCTGGCTGGGATGGTAGGTGACCCAAGACTCCATGAAGCTGTAATGGCTGTGTGGTTACACTTCTCTTGATGAGTCAGACATTAAGTATCCTTACAGTCAATGTGCACTGCTGTGCCATGATGACCCATTGATGAATTTGAACATGAATCTGCCAGGAAGGCCTGTGGAAGTATGCATCACTTGTCATGACAAGTGTATATGGCTAAATGTAAAACTGCGTCATTCGTGATCATTTTCAATAAGATTTCCAATAATGTCAATAAAAGTTTCTACAATCATTTTCAAGTAAGACTCCAAAATAAATGTATTGCTTTCAAAGCAACAGTAACTTTGATGCAGGGCTCTTAAAGTCTTTAACATATTATATAAAAATGGGTATAAAAACACTTTATAATAACTACACACAATTCATCATTTATTAAGCCTTTGTTACTTATTAGTTAATGGTTTGTTCATCATTAGTAATTTATTGTTCATACATAATTTATCATCAGTAAAGCATTTGTTCACACAGTTATAAATGCTTTGTTCATAGTAAAAAAGCCTATATCTAAAATATGTTAATACATTATTGTTAATACTTAATAAATGATGCAATAATATGTTTTTTTATGTTAATATTTCCATTATTTAACCGTTGTGACATGCACTAATGATTAGTTAGGGTGAGGATACATATTTTATAAACCACTTCCTAATACTATAATTCATGATTAACTCAGGAGTTACAAGTGGTTAGTTAATGATATTTTGTGAGCTCATCTAAAGTCTAAAAGAAATTACTAATGAGGCCATCCTTAAAAATATTTTCGTTTGCCGTAACCCGACCGACCCTGTCAATTTAGAACCGACCCAAATATTTATTTTTTTCCCCATTTAGTCCGACCGACTTGCCGGTTGTAAACTTGCGTTAAGACCGACCGATTTTTTTTTACTCTAAACAACCAATACAAATAAAATACTATTTATTTTAGTAGGCTTAAGTATTGTGAATATAAATTGCCTACATACAAACTTGGGCTCTCTTAAATAAAACCCTGTGGCGTCATCTCTACACCATTGGTTTACACATGTCATACTATGGCCTATACGCTTCGTTTCATTCACACAAATATCTCGACAACGTTATTACTTGGCAAGAAGTTCTGGAAGAACTGTGCCCAGATCTTTTCCTATCCTTTCTCCCCTCTAGTCTAACGGTGACCGTGTTGAAGAATTGAAATTGGTTGTGGTCTATTCAGCATTTCTAAAAATATGAGTCCGAAATGTGAAGACTGCTGGTCCGCGGAGTCGTGGAGTGAAATTAGAAAGGCCCGGTGATTCGTCTGATAATTTGCTGCGCAGTTGATCGATCAAGATACCGCGGACCGACAAAAAAAGAAAACAAACGTTTCTGCTATCGATGTCATTAAACATAGAGCCATACAATAAAGTGGTGGTATGAGCGTTCATTCAATGCAGGCGTCTGCGCGTCTGCTCGAGAGAAACTGAAACTAATCGATAACGTTGGTATCAAAGCTCCGCTTCAACCTGTTAAACGACAGTTAATAAAACGATGTTGATTTTTGGAACTTCCATAGAAACAGAGCAGAGACTGTATAATACACTGTAGTAGGCTACAGCACTGAGTATTATATAGTCAAATTTGAATATAACGTAGCCAAAAGCTAATGTAGCATTCTTTCTATATGTTAAAGATTAACAGATCAGTGATTTACGCCTATCTGCTCGCCAAAAAAGCTGGTATTGTGTTTCCTGAATCCTTACATTCAGGCATTCAAATTAAACTTAATTAAAAAACATGTATTTTTTTCTCCATTTCCTACCAATGTATGATGCTTGCATGAGGGAAACATCCCAAAACAATAGCACCCATATACTTGTTGCTGTTTTGAGAAGTATTTCTTTTCTTATGCAAGCATCATGCAACCATGCAAAAGCAATGAAACTAATTATATCTTACATTAGTAAAGCAGTCCTCTGATGTGCATGTCACAAAACATTTAAGGGAAAGTGCATGTATAACAATATAGGCATAATAATGATTGTGATAATGATAATGACAATTTGATTGGGGGGGGACTGGGGTTGGGTAAGTGTAGATGAGCCCTATGACCCCAAAGTCTGCCATTACTGGGCCTTAAGTCAAAGAAGTTTGAGAAAGGCTGGTCTACATAACCTGCATCAGATTGAGGTTTGCAATGATGCGCCTGAAGGCACGGGTTGAGGACCCAGTCAGTTACGTCACAATATGCACATTTGTTTAAATTCATACTTACGTAATCACCATGACCAAAATTGTACTTTTTTTTTTTACTTTGAATCTTGAAAAAAAAAAATATTGACCTACCTACCGACCCATTTTTAAAATTTTTTGGCTGTTACTGCAAACAAGAATATTTTTAAGGATGGCCTGATGAACAAACCATTAACTAATAAGTAACAAAGGCTTAGTAAATGATGAATTGTGTGTAGTTATTATAAAGTGTTACCAAAAAATGCAATATGGAAACTTGATATGTCTTATACATATGTTATGCATATAAAGCAAGAACAGCTATTTATTATACTATTAAACTCTTATGTTTTATATGGCCATCTGTCCAATTTCTTCTCCTGTTTGTAGGTGTTCTGAAAGCCAAAGACTTCAGGAAGAGATGTCTGCAGGTCAACCTTATCCAGACAATGACACGCGGTGATGAGGACTGTCTCTACCTCAACATCTGGGTACCCCAGGGACGCAAAGGTATTCAAACCCCCCCAACCTCATACAAAGGCTCATTTTCTTTTGAATATGCACAAAAGAACCCATCACTGAACCCATCACTCCTGCCCCATATAGACTACCACTTCACATAGAGACTTAACTGCTAGAAAAACCATAATCAGGCCTCAGTATCCTGTGTGTTCGCATTCTGACAGGGTACATGTTGCCATTGAACAATCAGTACACACACAATGTCAGTTTTCTTCATTTAGAAGTTAGAACACCATCGTTCATGCTTAAGACATGATTACAGAGTGCAACGTTTTGCCCTTGAGTATACACAAAACGTTTTGTCTTATACAATATGACATTATTATTATTTTATATGTAATAATGGTATTAGTATTGAATATTATGTTCTGTGTTTTTGTGATAGTTTTGGGACTGTCGAGAAGTGTTTAAAAACTCATCTGTTCACCTTACGCTTAATTAATGAATTATCTTACAGAGCTATGGTATATATGTTTATGGTTTTGTTGATATAAAAAATATATAACATTAAAGTTATTTATATTGTTATTGTTATTACTATTAAGTTTAATGTAGGCGTTTCAACTTTATTTCAAACTATTATTTTTAACTAATATAATGTTCATATACTGTAAATCGCTTTGGACAAAAGTGTCTGCAAAATACCATATCCATACACACACTTTATTTCCAGCAGTTCTAATCAATGTAAAATATACCCTTATGTCAAATTCTAACCATTTTTTGCAGAGGTCTCTACCAACCTCCCTGTCATGGTCTGGCTCTTTGGGGGTGGCTTCCTTGTTGGTGCTTCCAACGGAGCAAACTTCCTTGACAACTATCTGTATGATGGAGAGGTGCTCGCCAACAGGGGAAATGTCATTGTGGTGACACTGAGCTACCGTGTGGGAACTCTGGGCTTCCTCAGTACTGGAGACGACGGCATCCCTGGTGAATAGGCAGTGGCACAAACTTATTAGGAGCCAAGAGAATCTGTAGCCATTTACTGTAGTTACTGAGCTGGATTAAATGATATGAATTGAAACGAATAGAGCGCATTGGATCTGAAAATGATCTGGAGCTGAAACATTTTTGAATTAGGATTAAACTATGAAAAGGCATTATACTGTATAGAGATTAATTAATCCAAAGTGGAATTCAGACTGACCTGAACTAAAAGGAGTGACCCATACCACTGATAGGTAACTACGGCTTGTGGGATCAGCATGCTGGGATTGCCTGGGTGCACAGGAACATCAAGGCTTTTGGTGGAGATCCCGACAACATCACCGTCTTCGGAGAGTCTGCTGGAGGCGCCAGTGTCAACTTCCAGGTAGAAATGTTTCCCTCTCCCTCCCTTTCCCCCTCTCCCTCTCTCCCTCGCTTACTCTTTCTCTAGTATTGGCCTTAGTTATCCAGTTAAACACATCTATAGTCTCACCCCACTTCTCTATGTTCCCCACAGCTCATTACTCCCATGAATAAGGGGCTCATCCGCAGAGGCATCTCCCAGAGTGGTGTGGCTCTCTGCCCCTGGGCCATTCAGAGGAACCCCAGAGTATTTACTGAGCTGGTAAACATGACACCATCCATTACTTTCATGCCTATGTCGTAGATTGCATAGTTATGCTAAGAGTAAATAGGTCGAATTTTGTAGTTTATTAATGTATGTGTCATACCATATATTTTTTGGTTGCAACCAACCCTTTTTTGAATAGTGTTATGTTTTTAAAAGAGACATTCAACTATTCCACTTTTTGCCACTAGTTTAATAAAAATCAATCCTTCACAGGTTGCCACAAGGGTGGGCTGCCCAACTGATGATAAGATGGTGGCTTGTCTGAAGATGACTGATGCTGTTTCTCTGACTCTTGCTGGCACTTTGGACATGCACGGGTCTCCAGAAAGTGAGTTGTGATTGTGGGTAGTTGTTTTGTTTTACCATAATGTAGGCCTACATTTTCAAATTGTAAATAGTGTGTTTCTACTCTTCTGAACATTCAAAGCTCTTTACATTCTTGCATTCACTTACACATTCATACACCGATGGTGGAGACTGCTATGCAAGGCGCCAACCAGCACATCAGGAGTAATTTGAAGAACCAGTTACTGAACAACTCTTCTACCTCCTGAACCACCACCGGCCATACCGTAAATAGAGACAGTTTGGCCAACTAGGGAATCGAATGGGCGCCATGTTGAATAACAATATATCTGTAAGGGCCTTTCACATATTGACAAACGTTGATGATAACATGTTATAACGGTGAAAATAGGCGATTTATTTCAACATAGCACATTCACCCCATACGGCTACGCTGTAGTCATCTGACGTTGGTATCCAACATGGCGGAGTTGGCCAAACTGTGTGTGTGTGTGTGTGTGTGTGTGTGTGTGTGTGTGTGTGTGTGTGTGTAAGTGGATGGGTGCAGAAGGGTGTTTTCTTTTCCCTTCCATCGCTTATGGTATTTTCTGATTGGGGGTCTCTCTCCCTCAGCTCCCATTGTCAAAGCCCTGGTCCTCTCTCCTGTCATCGATGGAGACTTCCTGCCTGACGATCCTCGCAACCTGTTCGTCAATGCTGCTGACAGGGACTACATTGCTGGTGCCAACGATATGGACGGCCACATCTTCACTGGACTGGATGTGCCTTCTGTCAATCAGCCTATTCAGTCAACACCCGTGTGAGTGTACAATACTGTCTGCCTACTGTTCTGACAGTATATTTTTTAATCTAACAATTTATAATTATTTTTTGTTTTCTCTCTTTCTCACTCGCTCTTTTACCTTAGGGAGGATTTGCGGGTCCTTGTGGCTTCCTTCACCAAAGAGAAGGGACAACAGGCTGCTGACCTGGCCTACAATGAGTACACCTCTACTTGGGGGAACAGGCCTAGCAAGGAAGAGGTGAAGAGGGCTATTGTGGAAGTGGAGACCGACTACACCTTCCTGATTCCCACTCAGGCTGCTCTCTACCTGCATAACAGCGTTGCCACGTAAGGCTTCCTGATGTAGACTTTTTTGAATGAAATAGTCAAAACCCATGCAGCAAATGGCTTCACTTGCCAGGCACTCACACACTCTCACTCTCCCTCTCAGACACTCAAATACACACACACACACACACACACACACACACACACACACACAGAGAGAGAATGTGCACACAAAATCAAGTTCACCCAGAAATTCCCGTAATGGGCACTATTTTGAACACTATTTTGAGGATCTAAGTGCAATGACTGAAGCTCTTACATTATGCTCAAGTGTAGATAGAGAGACACCAACAACACACCAGAACACACCTCACTATAAGATGAACACACCCATGCGCGCTCAGATGGGTGCAATAGCATTTGCTATTTAAACAACGTGGGTGTGGGACGGGACAGAGACAAATAGGTTGGTCACAAACTTGCAAAGACATTTGTGTTGCATTTGGCACTGGCTATATAATGCACCTAGTGTGAGATAGGGTCCTTCGTCATTATACACTTATTATGACCGCTGCGCAGCGAAGCGGCTGTCATATAGGTTTAGTCAGATTTTTTTTTTTTTTTTTTTTCCGCATGGCCAAAGACCGGGGTACACGAAACTTGGTGGGCATGTAACCCGACATGGATAGCATGGAACCATCGTTTTTCGTTTTGATCTGTAGCCCCCCCCCGCTGAACTGGACCCCCGAAAGGAGGGTAGGGCAGACACAGTTTTCTGTGAATATCTCGAGAACCGTAGGGTTTAGGAGGACCACCTTTTTTTGTATGTTGATCTCAAGGGGCCATGTCAACCCATTCCATAACCACTCATTTCATGTATAGCACCACCTAGTTAAACACAAAAAAGTAAAAATGAGGTGTTGTAATCGCAGGTATCTGTGACCTAACATAGTCAAAACTGCACGAAATTGGATGTGTAGGATCATTATGACACCCTCTGAATGCACGCCAAGTTTCGTGGAATTCCGTTCATTGGGGGCCACACAATAAATTAATTTATGTTACTATACACCAACTGGCCTGTAGGTGGCCGGAGACAGTTTTCTGTGAATATCTCGAGAACCGTAGGGCCTAGGAGGACCACCTTTTTTTGTATGTTGGTCTTAAGGGGCCATGTCAACCCATCCCATTACCACTTATTTCATGTATAGCGCCACCTAGTTAAAAATTAAAAAGCAAAAAATTAGGTGTTTTCATCACAATATCTCTGGCTGACATGGTCAAAACTGCACAAAATTGAAAGTGTAGGATCATTATGACACCCTCCGAATGCATGCCAAGTTTCGTGAACTTTCGTTCATGGGGGGCCTTACAATAAAATAATTTATGTGTACATTTAGTGACCGTACACCAACAGAGTTTTCTGTGAATATCTTGAGAACCGTAGGGCCTAGGATGACCAATTGTTTGCGTATGTTTGCCTCCAGGGGTCATGTTAACCCATTCCATATGCACACATGTGCATAAACAGATACACACGCACACACATACATTCACAGTAATCATACGTATGACACATACTCACACAGTAGACATATGTACGCATGCATGCACATGCACACACACAGGCACATACGCAGGCACACACACAAGCACGCACACACATACACACACATACACACACACACACACACACACACACACCCACACACATAAACATAAACATGTACTCGCACACATGCACACAATTCAAGAATTTCTCAGAATTATGAACAGGCAAGATGGGGGTGGGGTTGTATAAAATTAATTTTACATGTGAAATCTATGAACTAAATGGCGTTATACAAACGGAAGTTCGGGAGGAGCATGACGGAATTTGCCACGCCTCCTTCTTCAATCAGTCAGGTTATTTATTTGCAGTCTACCTGCCGAAGTTACAGCATCGGTGTTACTCCGCTCGCAACCCACCACCTCCCCTTACGCCTCCCGTCTTCCATGTTTAAAGGATAAGGGGGTGTATGGCGGAATTCTGCCCGACTCCTGCCTGCGCAGTCGACTCCGGCACGATTCCGCGAAGCCCTTCAGGACCATGGCCAGAGACCTCGCCAAACATGCTTTTCTATTATGCTTTTATGTATTATGCTTTTATGTCTTTATGCAAATTCAGGAATGTGAACTAGTGAATCATGTTTTGGTACTTGTTGTCTAGCAGATACCAGTGAGAATTGAGTGTGCATAGTGCAATTTAGTGAGACAGTTAGAATCATATATGCCTTTCAGCGTGATTTATTTTTGTGGAAAAAATGTGCTGGACTGGGCGGCGGTCATATTTTTTACCGCTCTGCGGTACATCTAGTTTACTTACATTACACCTATGTATTACTCTTTATGTAGTATAACAATTTTAGGCATGCATGACCTGACCCAGCATCATCACTCTTTCAACGCTCACTTACAATGGACTTAATATCAGTGCTACTTTCTGATGTATTACTCTCCCATTCCCTCTCTCTCTCTCTCCCTCCCTCTCCCTCTCCCTCTCTATGTTTCTGTCCCTCTTCAGGACTGGACGTACCTACTCCTACCTGTTCTCTCAGGGTAATAGAAATCCCGGTTTCCCCAGCTGGATGGGGGCTGACCACGCTGACGACTTGCAGTATGTCTTCGGCAAGCCCTTCGCCACTCCTCTGGGATACTGGCCCAAGCACCGTGATGTCTCTAGATACATGATCGCCTACTGGACCAACTTTGCCAAGACCGGGTATGAGAAATTCATTTTAATCCAATCAATACGCCTCTCGAATTTACATGCAAACTGTGATCATACAATGAGAGACTATTAGGGGAAAACTTAACTTTATTTTACCTGCTAAGATTTAACATTTGAGTACATGAATATTCAGAGGAAATACTGTATATTGAATACATTTCGTTAACTGCTCTCTCTTTCTCTCTCTCTCTCTCTCTCTCTCTCTTTCCAACAGAGACCCTAACAAAGGTGAGTCTGATGTTCCCGTCAACTGGCCTCCTTTTAACAATCAGACCCACCAATATGTGGAGATCAACCACAAAATGGGCAGAAACTCTGTCAAGCAGAAGCTGAGGCTGCGCTTCGTCAACTACTGGACCAATACTTTCAGTGCCTTGCCCACCATTTCTGAGTAGAATGGCCTAGAATCATATACAGTCCATGCCAGTTAAATGGTCTAGCTTCATCAAAGTTTTACTCAAAATCATATCAGCTATTTTTCATTACTCGATTGAAGACAATGAAACAAATGAATGCAATAAAACCACTTAAAACTTTTTTATTGGTAGTTGAGCTTCTTTTGCTGTTGCCCAAAACTCCAAGATGTACTCAGGAGTAAAATGCACCTGCACACAGTGGATATTTAAATAAAAGTGAAGAGGAAGTCTTCTGATATGTCTCCTTGTTTTAATAAGTTTGGTTGGGTAAGTCTAATTATTATGGCAGTATGTACTCCCAGGTTTAACAAATTGAAAGCTAAGTGGCCGAGTAGTCTGCATTTTACTCCTGAGTATATGTGGTTAGCCCTGGATGAGCTATAGGCTTGAGCATCACTTGATCTGAATGCAATGTCTCATGCCTTCAGCAGGAGTCTGACCTCACTGTTCATCCATGGCTTCTGATTAGGGAAAGTCGTTATCCGTTTGAGGGTGATGTTGATGTTGGAGTTGATACAGTCCAGAATGGAGGAGGCATATGAATCAATGTCTGTGTGGGAGGCATGGGTGACCTGAGTTGCGAACACTCCAGTCAGCTCCCTCTGACCACACTTTGACTGTCCTAACTGTTGGTTTCACATGTTTGATGAGTGCATGATCACATGGAACCATGGTAATATAGCCACACAAAGGCATACCCAGAAAGCACATGCAGATGTTGCACAACCACGATTTTGAACATTTTCTACTTTGACCACAATATTTGGACTTATTTTCAATACCAATGCTCAGATTTATGATCATATGATTATGGTAATGGTTGTAATTTGTTCAACTCTCAATGGCACAAGATGTAATAGCACACAGAAAAAACAGCTTTATTGGACATTATTATTTAAAAGAAAACAAATAAACATATCACCTCATGTGTTTGTGAATCTGTACATATAATAATATAATGGCAGGAACTGATTTCACCCACCATATGTGCCTATACTCACTCTTCTAAAATAACCTCCCTGTTCTCTTTGACTAAAGTAGTTTTATACAGTCATAGTAAAGTTCATATTCTAGCTTTCTGTTCTACCATCTGCAGAAATCCACCGAGTTGCTGCATTTTTCCCACAGTATTCATTGGCAATACCAATGCCAGCCTAAGAGATTTCAAGGACTGGAAATCACTAATTTAACTTGGGCACTGCAGCTGATTGAACCCATATGGAATTTAGATGAATACATACACAATTATTGTAATTCATCTCATTTCATGGTAACAATTCTCAAGCACAAAGAGATTATGTTTCTGTTAATACCAGGACGTTGTAAGGTTTACTGGAGATCATATGAGAAGATGTGGTTTCTCCTTTGTTCCACATTACTTGTATTCCACCATTGCAACTATAACAGCATCTACATTACTACTACACAACTACATCTACTTTATTAAGGTATTTTTTAACATGAATAGACTGTTTGTCTAAACATGCTGACCTCTCTTGGATCCTGATCCACCAATGTGATGAGGTGTATTACTGTAACTGAGCCACCTTTTGTAGCAGCTGCAATACGCCAAAACTCCACTGGAGTGCAATAAATGCCTGCAATGCAGGAGGAGAGTGGTGAGGATGCCATTGGTACTGCACCATTTCCTAAACTTATGACATAAATGTTTAATTCTTTATCGTCATTCACAAAGTTTGAGCCATAGTAATGAGCACAAAAGGCAAAACTATGACTAATTTGCGTGGAAGCATCCTTTCCGTATCTATATCTATATTTATTTCTTCCCACTTTGTTTACTGTTGGCAAAAACGTGGATGGTACATTAGGCATAATTCCAATACAAAATGTTAATGTTATAACTAAGAAAATATAGATGGTCTTTATAAAGCCTGACTAAAAATGTGTCAGACTTATATAGCCAAGCCAACTCAATAGAAATATTAAGTAGCTTTAATTCAGTTTATGGTCAGGTAGGCCTACAGTAGAAAGCAAATGCCAGCAGCGGTTTGCATATCTCTGAATGGGGCTCTCTGTCTCTGAGGAGGCACGATATGCCCTCCCTTCGACCTCTCACCTGAGTGGGGCGTGGCGATCATTACTTCAAATGCTGGCTGTTATCCTACCGATTCACTCTCCACACGTTAACACCACATGCCTTGGCGCACATACCCGAGCATCCCCTTCGAATACACGCGACCGTCGAGGGACTGCCAAAGACGCGATCAGGAAGGTCACTGCTCTGGGAAACGTAAGGTCGTCTTCTTATTGACTAGATTTTGATATATTTCTCGTGCAATTCTCTGTCTAGTATCCAGTGTGTTAGTGATGCCTTTCCTTTACATAAGAGCTTTACTCGTTAATCCATGTAGTCTATCTGGGGTTATGTGCGACTTGGTCAGTGAATCTATATAGGAAACTGTAATACCTTCATTGGCACGATGCATCTTGAGTTCAGTCCGGAGCTATCTTGTAGGCCTATGCATAATATTGACATTTGGCACAGGTTCACAACAGCCTTGTGAAGTTCCATTGTAGTCACATCCATTTAAACGAGTTTAAAGCATATGACGATGGCCTCTGGGGTCACACCATGAAAGTTTTGAAGAAGATCCACCCTCCGATTCCGCTCTTCAATTTTTTTTTACATAATATTCAGTTGATATCCATGGGTGAAAGATGTGCCAGTAACACATAATCCAAGGTGTTATCTATGGGACGCTGATTGTAGTCAAATTGTGACTTGTATGTATTTGTCATTTCAGCACCATTTCCTAAAATTTAGATAGAAATGCAAAAGAGTGTCGACTTCTCTGTATAATAATAATAATGTTGGGCTACTAATCATTTTTAGCTTACATGTAATGCGTTATGCTACATCTCTATGTTATAATACATCTTAAAGTTATTTATTTACAATCTTTATTGAAACTGAGATTTTTCCTCTAGTGGAAGTTGCTGTGGTCTTCGGTAGCCCGCTGCTGGTGACAGCATAACACAGGGTGACACACTCTATGAACGGAGGGAACGGAGGACATCGGAGGTTGCCCTGAGCACATAAACACAGACACGCGCACTGATTATCCCGCCATGGAGAACCCCAGTAACACGCTGCTTGGTAAGGTGGCCGCAGTGGTCGTGATCAGCATCACGGCCGCCCTCGTGATGCATGTCCAAGATCCATCTGACACTATCCTCGGAGTCGGCTACCCAGAATTGTGGCGGAGGACAGGACTAGCGGGCGCGCCAGCAAGAGCCGCAACGTGCATTCTGGCAGGAGTCTTACTCCTCACATTGGGATGGCTGTACAGGCTACTATTCGCTCCTCTGGAGCTCCTGCGAACCCCCGATGAGGTGGGCTATATCGCTGAGGACGGGCGCTCCCGTGCTCAAGCCGCTAATGAGGTGAGACGGCGGCGAAAGACCGGAGAGCTGCCGCCCGTTTATCCAAACGGATGGTACAGAGTGCTGGATTCTCACATGCTAGAGAGAGGGGATGTCAAAAACGTGACTGTGCTCGGTAAGTCTTTTAGCTCTAGTACCGATATGTTACACATTCTAGTGTAATATATGTGCTACAAATAAGCATTATCCTGCAGACATTCAGTGAGACAGTGATTCATTGATGTTATTCATAGTAAAAGCATGGCCGAAAATGATGAGTGTGTTAAGACGCTCGCATCCCGCTGTGTTGTGCGACTGCCTCCCTCAGCTGAAGCTTTTGGTGCGTACAAGTACACCCAGGATAAAAATAGCATGTTTTGTAACCAGGTCAGCACAATAACGAATACTAGCTACTTTTATTCTGCTGATTCGCAAACCAACCGCAGTTAGCCAGCAGCTGGCTTTCTTGCCACAGTGATACAATAAATGTTTCATATTCTATTCCATCATGGTTATCCTCAAACTAGGCCTATGTAACTGCACCTGCCACACAGGTGTAGATGTTGCTCCATCTCCTGAAATATTTGAATGCCTCTAATAACTCACAGAAAAAAAGGTTTGAAATATGAGACAAAATAAAGTGAGCCTGTTTCTATGTGAGCATATTTTCCTTTCTGTACGTCTGCTTGGTAAACCACACATATGTATGCATTGTATTGCATTGGTTGGTAATGTTCAAAAGGCTCAAAATGCAACTACAAACTGGACTTAACTTTGATTAAATAGAATACATTCTACGATAGAATGACACATTTAATTGAAAAAACAATAGACATTATTGTTAAAAAGAAAACAAATAAGCATATTATCCCATGCGTTCATTCATTTGTAGAGAATAGCAGGAACTGATTTCCCTTCCAATACTGACTCCATGGCTACAGCCTTGGGCATTACAGTCTATTGCACATGCTAGTTCAAATCAATAGGTATACTTGGGTGTACTAAGGACTAAGGTTCCTCTGTCGGAGTACAGTCATTGCTGTCAATCACAACAGTGAGTTTTCTTCCTCGCTCACCTGCACATTGGTTCTGCTGATAGGGTAACAGAGTAACTTAACTCATGCATCGATACTGTCACAAGACTTGATAATGATAATATCATGATTCAGCAATTCTGCCAAAGATGAATCTATGATACATCATGAATACACACCAACTTGTCTCACATCATGTGGGTTGTGGCCTGATGGCCTGTGAAACTCCCATATCAGCCCCATCCCTCATCTGATGCTCCTTCATACACGATACGCATACAGGTCTGAGGGTCAGCTACCCAAGGTCTGAGCTATTCCTTGAGTTTATCAAGTACAGTTGCCACTACAGTATGTTAGAGCTGTCTACTTGCCAATGATTAGCTTTCCAATGTCACAACCCACAGTAGTTTTTTTGGTACTGTATTGTCAGAAGACTACTTTTGCTGCACCAGTCAATACAAAAAACCTAATGTTGTATTTAACAAAACCTGTTTAACAGACCTATACCGAGATTAGTAAAGCTACAATTAAGTTACCAAATAACAAGATGATTACCTTCCCAACAGCAGAAATAGCGCCACTAAATGTAGATGTTCATGCCTTCAACTTTCTGAGTTGTCACATTCATCCTTGCCACTCTCAACAAGTTCCCCATCTTTAACGTTACCAGGTCAAACGATAGCTTAGTCATCTAGCTAACTCATCCAGGGCTGGTAACAGGAGCTTAGAGTGTATGCATATAGGCAAGTTGAGTTGATAAACAGATTTGTAAGGATGTTTTTCTTGGATTTGATGTGTGTAACTGTGTATGGTAGCTGAGTCACTGGCCATTTTTAAAAATATATATTTTAGTTTATTGGAAAGAACAGTCAGTTGTAGGAAAGGAGGAGGATCGTGATATACGCCCTGAAATGATTCATAACACATCAGACATTATGATTTCTAGAAAGTTAGGGTTGTGTCTTAGAAACCATGTGAATCTTACTGAGAGATGAGAAAGGCAGAGGTGGTTGACCAGAATGACACAGTAGTCAGATTTGGCTGTGGTCAACAGATTGGTCAGTTGCAAAACTTTTTGTCAGGATTTGTATTGACTGATGACTGAATCACTGTTTCCTTTTTTACATGTAGTGCTTTCAAAATCTATTTTGTTTTGTTAATAATGTTCATTCAACAGTGTTCTCTATTTCACATTCCAACACACTATACACAGTAACAAACATAGAGATGTAAGGTTTCTGTGCATGTCAAAGAGTGTGGAAAGAGAAAATGTGCATAATCATTATGAGCTGTCTTCAACATGCACATGAGTGATGACAAAACCAGAACTTTCTCATTCAGTCCACTTGGTTCTTGTTGGAATAATTAGCTTTTTGTTGGTGCGCTTCATTCCATGTCCATTGTTCGCCTTCACTGTGGCTGTCTGTGGCCAAGTTGCCACAATGCATACGATCACCTTGCAAATCCTGTTGCCTCACTAGTGGAAGTGTCAAATAAATGGTGATTGTTGTTTGGGGAAGGGGGTGACTAGGTGATGGTTTCTTGGAAACTATTCTTTTTGGTATCCAAGACTCAGTCTCCTTGTGGATAGAGGAGTTAATTTGTGTTAGAACACTTTCAAAGCGAAATACATTACTGTAACAGTAATTACTGTAACAGGTGTTGTGTTTCATGAGTTGTGATTAGGTTAGGGTCAATGTTCTGAATAAAATATGGCAAATTATGTGATGTACACTGGTAACAACAGTAAATATGAGTTCTATAAGATAAAGTATTACATGTTATGATATATATTATATATATTGTGTATTATTTTATCATTCAAACCCTTTTGCTTTTGCATTTTGATGATGAATATCCAAACTATCAATCAGGGTGATGACATTTTGCACAATTCGTACATTGATGTTTGAATTTACCGGAATGTCTGGGTATAATTTCTTGGATATGATAAATTGCCTTCAGTCACCCAGTTTTTGACCATGTGTCTTTATAGATTGCATGTTTTTTTCCGAGTCCTTTCATATTATATGTAATGGTAATAGACAGTTCCATTCAATCTGTCAGCCTCTATACCTTCCATTCAAGCTGTCACACTTCCATTCAAGCTGTCAGCCTCTATACCTTCCATTCAGACTGTCAAGCCTGCCTGTTAGCCAAACTCTTGCCCAGTTTACAGGCTTGTTGTCACAGATTAAGGCTTCTGTCCTGTGCATACTTAGTTTCACAAAGGTTACTCTCGGTCAGATGTGAGACTTCATAACAAGAGTCACTTTCTATACAATTGGCCGATGTAAGCTCTAGCTGTTTGGCATCGCTCGCAGTGTTCACATTTCGCCCACACGTTTTCTCATATTTCATGCCCATCAGGGATTCGTCTGTGTCGGTAATAGGACCACAGCTTTCTCTGTGCAAAAAAACTGAGCACTCCCACTGTTGTTATCATGGAAGCACAAATTAGCCATGCCTGCCGCTACAATGCAACAACAACTCCGAGTTAATTATCATGGTAATAATGCACTGGCATTGTTTATTTCAGGGGTGTTTTGATGAGATTCACAAACGGGGGAAAATAAGGGCTGTTTTGTTCACCAGAGTTTGAGTAGGTAGGAGAGAAGAAGAGAAGAGGGGAGTAGGTGAAGTGGAAAAGGACAATATTAAGAAGTTTGGAAGTGGGAAAGAGATAGAATAAAGTAGATGATAAAAGGATAGAGGGAGAGGAGGTACCCAAAAGCAGAGGTAGAGGAAGGGAAAGGACACCCACACACACACAGAGGAAGAGGGGCCAAAATTCAGCACCTGCTGTTCTCGGCAATGAGTATTTATTTCCTAGTAGGTTGTGAGCCAGGTTGTAGTGAGCAGTTTATATCACCTGTGTTCAGATCCAGAAGACACATCCCTTCATTCAACGTAGAAAACATTTAACTTCAGCCTTTTTAACAGGAAGACTGTCTTTATTCAGTCCTTTACAGTGCTAACACCTCAGTGCACTTAGCACTAGATTTCATAGACAGCATCCTCGCCTCACCCTTCTTATAGTTAGGTGCCCCTGTAGCGTGTGATTTGATGATTTCATCATGTTTATTGGGGCTGCATATATTGCAGCAATGATGGCCAGACTTGTCTGCTTCATCCTCATTCATTTCATGTTACCCCCCCTCCTCCTCCTCCTTCTCCCTGTCTCCTTTCTCTGTCTATGCTTCATTGCCTGATATAAGTGTCTGTCCCAGATTTGCCTCATCCAAATCAAACTCGAGTCCAAGGGACTCAGCTTTCCCTGAAGATGACAAAGCCCAGTGGATTCCTATTGATCATCTTTGTGTGCAGGAGAACCCACTCTTCATCCCCTTGACCAAGTGCCACATTAAACCAGCAAGAGCATGAAATGCCTAATGGTCTAATGACAGAGGTCAAGTATGGAATTGGATTTGAGGGAGTAACGATTGTGTTCCATTCACATTTATGTGCCCATGTCCTGTGCTTGTCCTATTTATAGTGCCAGTGTTATACAGAGGGGTATTATAGGCCTACTGTAGCCCTACTCTCATGTGTTGTTGCATCCTTGCTAATTAATTAGTTTTTTTCTGTTTTAATGGGAGGGCAATCTCTCTTGCTTGCTTGTTTCTGCAAATGTTGGTGAGCCCAGGCCACGGTTCCTGCTAATCTGAGCCCTAATCTGGGTGTAAGCTGAGGCCTGCCGAGCTCACGCTGCCAGTGGCCAGCACAAACTTTGATCCACCTCGATCTCCCACCCGGAGTGCATGCACACCGCACGTCTCACTGCTCGTCTGTTTAATGTCCGCTGGGCACGGCTTTGCATCGGGAGGACATGCACAAACATTATGTGCCCACACAAAGACATGCATCGATGAACACACACACACATGCAGTGGTGAGACACAGGCTCGCCAAACTAACTCCCAACAGATTTGCTTAACAAATTGCCTATGTTTACCATCAGACTTGAATTTAGTTTGAGTGTAGCATTCCACTCACTGTGGCTTCCAGAGTGTCCCATGTACCACATGCTGTGATTGCCTCAAGCCAGGCAATGCAATCGAATTGCATATGAAGTTTTTCATTGTTGCCACAATGATTTAAATTTGTTGGACAACTTGTAGGCTACCATAATGGGAGTATGCCTTTTTCTATGTGACTCTAAAATCTTTGAAAGATTTTTTTATTTGGATTTTGTTTATGTGGATAGGAGAAGCAATTAAATCTGAGTGTCCTCATCTGCACTCCTGCACTTGCAACCCTGAAGTATTATATATTAGAAGGGCAGTTTAGAGGTTCTGTTGCCCACCTGTGTTTTATGACATCAAGCTCGTTCATGTACCTAAAGTGTACTTCAGGAGTGCTTTGGGCAACTGAACTGCGAGGAATTGGACACTTTGGCTCTGTCTCAAACCGCATACTTCCATCAGTACACTGCTAGAGTACACTGAGAGCGTTGTGTCCACTTTTCGATGGTTAGTATTGTCCCAATATCTGCACTATATAGTATTTGAAGTGTGCAAGTAGGTGGTTTGTCGCTTTAAATTAGTGTCTTTAATGAGTGCCGGTGCTGCCACTCGCAGGTGAATAGAGGTACTGCATAGATTGCATAAAGACAAACAGGAATGCAAAAAGGAGATGCCTCTGGGCTGACTCCAAGCACACGTCGAGTCAAGTGTCTATTTAAAATGCCTTTGTTGCAGCATATCAGACTTTCTCACAAAGAAAATGTGGTTTCACCCCCACTGGGCCTTCTTCAGGAAATGTATGTTATGTTATGTAATGTAATTTATGTTATGAGTCATTAGAAAGGGCCCTACAGACTTTATTATTGTCATACTTGCAGATAATGTGTTGTTAGTTGAATAGTTGAATGTGGAGCAATGGCATATTAATGAGAAATGTACTTTGCCTCCCCACCGTCTGTCTCACAGGAGAGCAGGTTGCTGTGTTCCGGGGTCTAGATGGGAAGGCGTATGTGGTGGACGCCTACTGCCCGCACCTGGGTGCCAACTTGGCAGTGGGAGGGCGTGTGGTGGGCGGATGCATCGAGTGCCCCTTCCATGGGTGGCAGTTTCGGGGTGAGGATGGGAAGTGTGTGAGGATCCCGTACGCTGAGAAAGGTGAGAACTAGCGCTTCTTCTCATTTCTGTAAAACAAATCCTGCTGTATGATAATATGAAGCAGATAACTTGTTGTGCAGATGTCTATGTCAGTGTGTTTATGTGAGAAAGTACCATATCAATGTCAGCAATTGTATCACCCATTTGTATCTATTTTATATAGATATCTATTTATATTCCTTTTAACCCATTTACTCCTAAAATGCCTGCTAAAAACGCCTATAGAATCCTATGGCATTCTAGACTAAATAACCTTATTTCCTGAGGGTTTTCTGAAAACATACTAAAAATTGTCAACGTTTACCAAAATTTAATATCTAAGCCTCTGTAGCACCTAGAAACATGAAATAAAAAGCATGCTGCGCTACGCAGCATCCAGCGGGAGGGTCAATGTTGCGCTACGCAGCATCCAGCAGGAGGGTCAATGTTGCGTCATGCAGCATCCAGCGCGAATGGGTTAAAGTTCTACTCATCCAAGTTTACAAAAATATCACGATTAATTCACTACACGTTGTGCCTACATTATGCATTCAACCCCTTAATTAAAACACTGCTAATCACGATATCTGTGTGCTAATTTATGTGGGTGTGTGGTGCCCTGTGCTGTCCTCAGTGCCAGAGTTTGCTAAGGTGCGCTGCTGGCCCAGCTGTGAGATTAATGGGCAGATCCTGGTGTGGTTCCACTGTGATGGGGATGAGCCCGGCTGGAGAGTGCCGGAACAGAGGGAGATCACCCGGGGCGAATGGGTCTACCGCGGTCGCACCGAGCACTTCATCAACGCACACATAGAGGTAGGATGTGTGTGCGTGTGTGCGCATGTGAATATGAGTGTGCGTGTCAGTGGTATAGCTCATAGTTTCAAACCAAGTATTCAAAATCACACATGGCCCTCGGACAGATACAACAAATCCTGAAAGAAAGAGAATTGACACGACACAATGGAATAATGAGGAACTGAGAAAATTCATTGATAACCATTGCGAGTCTTGGTTTGTGTCCACTGCAGGAGATCCCAGAGAACGCTGCGGACATCGCCCACCTGGCACACCTGCACACGCCTGGCATTGTGAGCGGGGTGGACCTGCGCTACACCAACAGCAAGACCTGGGAGTTTGTACGACATGACTGGAAGGTGAGGGAGCGGTGTGGGAGAGACATGTTCGCTCTCATCTGTGTGATGTATTCATCATATTTAGACTTTGTTGTCAGTTGCATTGCTTTAGTGTCATGCAGTTCTGAGAAGAGACTATAGCCCATAGAGTATCACAATGTAAGAATTCACCCTTTCATCAATTTTCAACATACTTGGTATCTATTTAGCACTAAGGAGGTACCCAGTTCACCAGGAACAGAGATGAAAGGGTCACATTCCAAGTCAGAACCACAAAGTAACATGTACAGTACACTGTAGAATACCATATCAGGCATTCTGGGTGCACATTGGCATGAACAGAGATGCAATTCTACCTATTATAAGTCTGCATATGGTATGGTGCAGTAGTACAGCAGAGAGCAGTATGGTGCAGTAGTACAGCAGAGAGCAGTATGTTGCAGTAACAGCAGAGAGCAGTATGGTGCAGTAGTACAGCAGAGAGCAGTATGGTGCAGTAACAGCAGAGAGCAGTATGGTGCAGTAACAGCAGAGAGCAGTATGGTGCAGTAGTACAGCAGAGAGCAGTATGGTGCAGTAGTACAGCAGATAGCAGTATGGTGCAGTAGTACAGCAGATAGCAGTATGGTGCAGTAGTACAGCAGAGAGCAGTATGGTGCAGTAACAGCAGAGAGCAGTATGGTGCAGTAGTACAGCAGAGAGCAGTATGTTGCAGTAACAGCAGAGAGCAGTATGGTGCAGTAGTACAGCAGAGAGCAGTATGGTGCAGTAGTACAGCAGAGAGCAGAATGGTGCAGTACAGAGAGCAGTATAGTGCAGTAGTACAGCAGAGAGCAGTATGGTGCAGTAGTACAGCAGAGAGCAGTATGGTGCAGTAGTACAGCAGAGAGCAGTATCGTGCAGTAGTACAGCAGAGAGCAATGTGGTGCAGTAGTACAGCAGAGAGCAGTATGACGCAGTACAGAGAGCAGTATTGTGCAGTAGTACAGCAGAGAGCAGTATTGTGCAGTAGTACAGCAGAGAGCAGTATAGTGCAGTAGTACAGCAGAGAGCAGTGTCGTGCAGTAGTACAGCAGAGAGCAGTATGGTGCAGTAGTACAGCTGAGAGCAGTATGGTGCAGTAACAGCAGAGAGCAGTATGGTGCAGTAGTACAGCAGAGAGCAGAATGGTGCAGTACAGAGAGCAGTATAGTGCAGTAGTACAGCAGAGAGCAGTATGGTGCAGTAGTACAGCAGAGAGCAGTATGGTGCAGTAGTACAGCAGAGAGCAGAATGGTGCAGTACAGAGAGCAGTATTGTGCAGTAGTACAGCAGAGAGCAATGTGGTGCAGTAGTACAGCAGAGAGCAGTATTGTGCAGTAGTACAGCAGAGAGCAGTATAGTGCAGTAGTACAGCAGAGAGCAGTGTCGTGCAGTAGTACAGCAGAGAGCAGTATGGTGCAGTAGTACAGCAGAGAGCAGTATGGTGCAGTAGTACAGCAGAGAGCAGTATGGTGCAGTAGTACAGCAGAGAGCAGTATGACGCAATACAGAGAGCAGTATTGTGCAGTAGTACAGCAGAGAGCAATGTGGTGCAGTAGTACAGCAGAGAGCAGTATGGTGCAGTAGTACAGCAGAGAGCAGATGGAGAAGTCAGACATAGTTAGTGACATAGAAAATTAAAAAAGAAAGAAAACAAATTAAAAGAGAATAGAGAGAAAGATAGAATATAAAAGCAGAGAGCAATGTGTGTGCAGTAGTACAGCAGAGAGCAGTATTGTGCAGTAGTACAGCAGAGAGCAGTATAGTGCAGTAGTACAGCAGAGAGCAGTATAGTGCAGTAGTACAGCAGAGAGCAGTATCGTGCAGTAGTACAGCAGAGAGCAATGTGGTGCAGTAGTACAGCAGAGAGCAGTATGGTGCAGTAGTACAGCAGAGAGCAGTATGGTGCAGTAGTACAGCAGAGAGCAGTATAGTGCAGTAGTACAGCAGAGAGCAATGTGGTGCAGTAGTACAGCAGAGAGCAGTATGGTGCAGTAGTACAGCAGAGAGCAGTATGGTGCAGTAGTACAGCAGAGAGCAATGTGGTGCAGTAGTACAGCAGAGAGCAGTATGGTGCAGTAGTACAGCAGAGAGCAGTATGGTGCAGTAGTACAGCAGAGAGCAGTATGGTGCAGTAGTACAGCAGAGAGCAGTATAGTGCAGTAACAGCAGAGAGCAGTATGGTGCAGTAGTACAGCAGAGAGCAGTATGGTGCCGTACAACACAAAGCAGTATGGTGCATTACAGAAGAGTGGCGGTTTGGTTTGTGTCTCTCTCAGGTGGAGTGGAAGCCCGAGCCGGAGCCCAACAAGCACTGCTCCCAGATGCTGGTGAAGCACGCACTGACCGTGTTCGGCCGCCGCTGGCCCCTGCTCGACCTGGATGTGGTGGCGAGACAGGTAAAACAAAGACAACAACAAACAAAAACAACAATATGGATATCCCCAAGGCCTCTGTACACTCATAGCCTGTACACACATACACACCATACATACGCGCACATACACACACACAAACACACACACACACACACACACACTCACACTCACACACACGTCCACACAGACGCCCATGCACCAGCATACACACATTTATTTCTGGCCAGGTGTATTGTTTTTATTTATTTTGTGTCCACACTTATTTCCACCTCAATGCACTTTACTTCTGTACTTCACATTTCGTGTCACTGGACTCGTGCCACTCTACCAGAATGAATTACTTCCTACACATAACACACCATAATAAACCATAGTAAACAGCCCTCTTGCTGGCCTCTTGCTGTGGTCCACATATGAGCTGCTTATAGCTCAATATTTTTTTTATCTGAACCATTTTTTACTAATGCTGACCTTTCAGAATGACCCCACAGGTTTTGATGTTTTGACCCGTGTGGCCTTGGACGGTTATTTTTCTGAACACCTCATCGTTTTCTGCAGATTAAGTTGGTGAAAACAAGTGTGTCAGTAACAAAAAAGAAATGGCAAATGTCTACTTGTTAAATTCTGATTCTTGTGTAGTCTTATAATAGCTTAGTCAGTGACTATGGTAAGCATTTGCTTTTGTACTGACTATATTATTTTCACTGAACAGCTGCGCTATTAAAAGATAAACTAAAATAAAGATAATTTATAGGAATGTGCTTAATATAACTGATATAACTTTCTGAAATAAATATAAAAAACCTTTAACGTTGAAGTAGTTGGATATTTGATGTGCAGCCATAATGCATGTAAAAGCCAGGGGGAGACAGTGAGCTGCTTCTTGTGGATATCCCAGATTGCTGACAGTCACTGAGGGCTGCTGCAGTTTCTTCTGCCGGTGCAGTTGCTCTGCTGTAATGAGCTGTGATTCGTTTTTGTAAATTAGATTTCTTCATTGATTGCAAATTCTAACTCTGATTTATTACCCGGAATTATCCATACATTAATATAGTCTATCATGGGAAAATATTGTGAAGTTAATCTGAGGTAACGAAGTGTGAGGTCCAGCACCACCAGTACCATAAGGCCATCTCGTCTCTACACTGAATTACAGTAAACACAGGATAAATACTATCCTGTCCTAAAGGCCAAATCCAGTTGGAATTATCCTTATAATGACGTCAGAAGCATCAGAATTTAACACGGAATACAATCTATCCTAACCCAGAAGTTCAAATGTTCTCTGTTAAAGGAACACGCCAACTTTTGGGGACTTTAGCTTATTCACTATATTCCCCAGAGTTTTCATTCATTTCATTCAGGCAAAGCTCTGCTCCTTGGGGTTTGAGGAAGTAACACCTGAGCTTTTCAGGTACTGGCTGCAAATCACTCTGCCTAAGTAGCAGTGCTTCGCCTGAATGTGAACATACTGTAGTACCAAGTATACGCTTACAAAATGGCTCTGTCTCATTTGACATTGTTATTTGTACATGTTGTAACTATACAAATCACAGCATGTAAATAGGAAAAAGTTGGAATTATTTTGTTCAGGAGATATGGTGAATAAGCTAAAGTCTCAAGAAGTCGGCGTTTTCCTTTAAGGAAACATATAAGTAGAATCAGACAATAAGTCAGACTATAATGTGTATTTATACACGTATATGTGTATAAATATGGCTGAAGTTCATTGGTTCCTCTTATAGGGTTCTACTTTTGAACCCAGTCATTAACTATACACCCTGCTGTGCCAACCATTTTATACTCATACATTTCCAGCCCACTGACAGCTGACTACTCAGTTTAGAGCTAGAGGGATGGCAGTGTTGTCACCCACCCCCCACCCCCCACACACACACACATACACACACTACCCTCCCTAGTTCCACCTGTCTGCCTCTGATTTAAGCCTGGATTCTTGGTTCAGGATTTGGGAGCTATGTCTTGCTGCAGCAACAGCAGCTAACAGCATCTTAAAGCAAGTCTACAAATCTACTGCCAAAACTAAACCCCAACACTGTTTAATAGCCATCAACAGTATTTTAAGAGCCTCCTGACAGCTCTCCTGACTCATGTGGGCACACCTCAGCCAAATGTTTCCATCCATCAGCTTAGTGCTGTCAGTACTGTCACATATACCATATGATGGAGGCCAATTTGACCTTGTCATTTCGACAGTCTGATCATATATGTTTGTCCAGTTTAGAAGTATTATGAGTAACTCGTCTACTTTACTGTGCCACTGTGGTCATCATCACCTGGACTGAATAAAAATAACATTCTTAAAAAAGCACTCACTGGGCTTCTTTGCCTGTTCTGGTACAAAACAACCCATCTGAGTGGGCTCCACATCCATAACTTCTCATCTGTGCCACCTTTGCTTGTGTCTTACTTGTCTGCCTTTACAGCAGCCATGTTTGCCAAGACCAGATCTACTACCATGTACCAACCATAAACAATTCTTTATAGTCCTGTCCTAAATGAACTGTTTATGGGCAAACGGCAGCCCAGCATTCGCATCCATCAGCTGAGCGGTTCCAGCCCTGTCCCATATATTGTGCCTTTGCTGGCTTTACCGCTTTTGTGCTTAGACATTGCGATCAGGGCCCCTTCTAATACTAGCTTCCCTCTCTATGGTGATGCCAGCCTTTCCCTCTGGTATTCTGAGATGGGCATTGCCAACTTACTGGCATATTACCTCCCAGCTGAGGAGGCTAACAAGAGAGCAGGTTACATTGCCATTTTAGTGTTGTGACTTTACTGTAAGTGGACATCCAAATGGCTGTGCTTAGAGAGAACATAACAGAAAATGTGTCAACTGAGGAACACAAGGCTCATGCTTTGGTCAGCGTGTGTTTTACTCAGTGTTTAAATGTCTAAAAGTAGTGCTGCACTCTTTGTTTTACTCCTGTACTGTTTTTAGAATAGTCATGCTCAGTTACTTTCATTCTGTGTGAACAAATGTTGCCTAAAGGCACTATGGTCTTCATCACCACATATGCTCAATTTTTTAGCTCAAGCATTTCTTATTTGTTTGTGTGTGTGTGTGTGTATGTGCGTGTGTGTGTTGTGTGTGTGTGTGTGTGTGCGTGTGTGTGTGTGTGTGTGTGTGTGTGTGTGTGTGTGTGTGTGTACTTTCAGGTGGGCCCAGGCATTGTGTTCCTGCTCTTTGACCACAGTTTCCTGGGCCACGGGGTCATCATGCACTGCGTGACCCCCGTGGAGCCGCTCCTCCAGTGTGTGTCCCACACCATCTTCTACCAGAGCAGCATCCCCCCTCTGGTCCCCAAATTCATCCTACGAGCTGAGTGCATACAGGTAAGGCACACATACAGTACACATGCACACACACACACACACACACACACACACACACACATACATACTGAGAGAAACACACACACAAACACATGAGGGAGAGAGAAAGATATATATATATATATAGAGAGAGAGAGAGAGAGAGAGAGAGAGAGATAAAAACACACACACATACAGACAATTGCACACACAAACCGAACATACATACACTAACATGATAACTCACACAAAGGCTCACAATGCCTACAGAATGCCACAGTCCAGGTCATCCATATCTGACACGCGCACACCGCCCTCACCAAATGAGGAGCCTGCTGCTATGACACCACCTCATTTATAAAGTGTCAAAGGAGGCACTACAGAGTACACACATTCAAAGGTACACGCAGACTGCAGTGCAGACAATGATAGTTGAAGAGGGAGCTGAAGGGAATCCACAGTCGCACGCTGTTTTAAGAGATCCCCAGAGGTCTTGGGCAGAAATCTCATTTTGTTTTGACAAGAAACCCTCTCCGGTCAGAACATCCATTATTCGACGCCTCATCGGGCCACATGCGCAATCGGCCTCTTGAGAAACAAGTTGCCGTGCCGGCACAAACCGAGCCTGAATCACCCACTTGGAATTGTAAGCTGTGAACGCTAGCAGGTTTTGTTCTTTGGGATTTGAGGTTATAGGTTTTCCTTGAGATAGCGTTCCATAAAGGCAGCACCTTTTTGTGTGAAAGAAAGGAATAGCTGAATTAAAGCATGAATGTACGAGAGGTGAATGGGGGTCGCCATGGGGTAAAATGTCCTTTGAAACTCATCCATTGTGCTGTGTCTGGCAGTTTGAACGAGACGTGATGATCTGGAACAATAAGACGTACATCTCCAAGCCCATGCTGGTGAAGGAGGACTCAGCCATTCAGAAGCACCGCCGCTGGTTCAGTCAGTTCTACAGTGACAACAGCCCCCGACTACGCTACCAGCACGACACAATGGACTTCTGAACATGCTCTGGAGGTATTTATGTCGATCTATCTATCTATCTATCTATTTATATATATATATATTGATCTATCTATCTATTAATCTATCTGTCTCTCTGACTGTCTGTCCATTCATCCACATGTAGATAGATAGATAGATAGATAGATAGATAGATAGATAGATAGATAGATAGATACTTTATTGATCCCCAAGAGGAAATTCAACGATCCAAGGATTTCCAAGGGGAAATTCAAGTGTCCATCCATATAATCATCAGTATCCTTGACGAAAACAATACGCTGTGGGAATGCACTGTACAGTATACTGAAGTAGATCAGTAAAAGTTTAGGTGCTTTGCCTTGAGAGACAGGAGATTTTGAATGGAGGCCCCTCAAGCACACTGTGTGGGAGAAAGTGCTTATTCAATTTCCAAAAGGAACTATAGGCCTTAGAAATTCAGTTTCTCATAAAACCTTGTGGAAGACAGTCAATTGCACTACCCATACTATGTCTATACACTCCCACAGAGAGAGACAGAGCCAGTGGCCAAGACAAATACAATTCTGACAAAAGGTGGAGAGCAGAGAGAACAAGATGAATGACATCCTAAAGAAGGCTAAATGAACTGCAATGAAAGGGGACCGACTGTGAGACTGAAAATGAGTGAAATCCCCGTTTTTATCAGCAGAGAGCATAAAGAGCCAGGCGAGATAGCTTTTCTAAACCTACATTGATTCCATCTCACCTAACACCGAGCCCATTAAAGCTAATGGCTAATTATCCGTGGATCGTGTGAATAGGTGCGTTGGGGATTACAAAGAGTCAAGAGTAATAAAGCGAACACACTCATATATTTTTTGCTGCCGTAATTAAAGCTTAATTGCAAACCCGAGCTCCACCACTGAGACACGTATCCAAAGTAAAGTTACTGTTTCTCCCCACTGCTTCCATAGGTGTGTGATGGAGCCTTCCAGTGGACTTTTGCATCCCACTGGATCCAGATGCTGTTTGGATGCATTTTTACAAAAAAAAAGACTTTTGATGACTGAGGGTGAACAAAAATTACTTGTGAAGAGGACGATCAGATATCTCTAAGGGAGATGAGGTAGGAAAGGGTGTTCACTAGGAGTGTAACAATGTGCCAATGACAAAATGCTCAAATTAGGTGATCTAAAATGAATTATACAATTGAGTTTCCCATCTTAAACACAAGAATGTAACCAAAAAGTTTAATTTTAGAATGTTGCATACCAGAGTAAAAGCACCCAGTTGTGATTGCATACTGCATTGAATTGCAAAATCATGAAGTTGTGCAATTATTATATTTCAAACCGTTGCACTCCTAGTATCAGGCATCTCCCATATTTGATACCAAGTGCAAGCTTCCCTCACAGTGGGGATTAGGAGAGGGGGTTGAGGATACTTTGAGAACCTAATAGTCCTTGTTAAAGTGCCTGAGAGGCCTAAGAATCCGTGGACTGCGATAGCATCTTGGCCTGTTTAATACAAGGACGCATCAAAGTCAGGCTCCCTTCAAGCACCATGCTACATGTTCAATCTCGAAAGCCATCCCAAAGAAACAGATGTCATGAATCAGCCTGAGAAAATCAAACAGCTTCAAAGCCAGCAGAAGATATCTGAATGCCAAGATTACCTCAACCTTCTCGCAAGCCTGAAGGACTCATTGCACAAAAATGACACTGACCCTAATAAGCTGTTTCAGCAAAAAGTGTGTGTGAGAGAGAGAGAGAGAGAGAGAGAGAGATAAGTGGTTTGACGATGAATTTGTATGTGTACGATGTTACTGTCAATGCTTTTGCTGTAGCTACAGGATCATAGGTCATGTCAGCTATGCATGTCTTGTTTATTTGTTTGATTTCGTTCGAGCCGAAGAGGAAAACAACATGCGTGCGCTTTGATCTGAGCGTGTTCACTGCACTGCTGTCATCACGCTCAGTGACCCACGACGATGGACTCTGTTCCATCCCGGTCCCCTGACGGCCACACCTCATCACAGATCTGTGAAGGGGGCTGGCGCGAAATGGGCACAGATAAGCCTTAAAACACGACGTCACTCAGTCCTGGGCCATGCCCAGCAGACTGCCCTCCCCCACTCCCCGAGTGCCCCATAAGCCAGCATTCTTTAACCACACCAGGCGTGTTTGTCCTGCAAAGTCAGACGTGTTTGCTGTCCAGCCCCTGGGGGGCATGGCATGGCACTTATCTAGAGTTAGCAGGGCGGCTGATAGCGGATTGCATTAGCCACACAGAAACCTGATAGCGCAGGGCTAGTCCAGCGCTGGAGTGGGCACCTGAATTGAATTTCAGGTTAAACATTAGTTAACTCTATTAGGCATGAGGCCCATTGCTGGTCAAGAACAAAGCCTCTGGCAGACATATTTGCACCATCTTAGATTCAGATAGATTTAGGTATATATAAATTAGATTTAGACATGCATTACATGGATAAAATATATGTATTGTTTGACATAAGACATATAGTAAGTAGGCACATCTTTCATATACAAGAATATTAATCTTTGACAATATGAATATACAGGCTTTCAATCATTACATGTAATAAGAGTTAGTATGCATAATGAAATTATAGCAACAACAAATTTGGAGGATGTAAATTTAACCCCCATATGTTGAAAGAAATACTACTATAAACTAAGAGGTCATCTTGTTGGAAAAAAGATGGCAAAAAGATGCACTAATGATGACCAGGTAATGCTTTTGTCTTTGCTTAGTCGGAACTCTCAGAGAATTCTTGTCAGCCAATGAAATAAGTTCAATAAGTGAATGTTACTTATAAAACAATGAATCAATTCATAATGCAAATCTGCTTTCGGTTGAAGTTATAGTAGTGAAAAATGACAGAGCTTTGCATAACACTTCCTATCTCTTGAGTATTAATTCTTCTGTATAGACAACTAAGGCCTCCAAATCTAATGTAGCTTCTTCTAAGACCTGGATCACCTGTCATTTGTCTTCAGCTAACACGCTGCCTGCATCCAAATCCCCAGCATTTGGAGCAGGCTGGGCTAATGGGCTAACATAACTCACTTTGCTGCACAGGCTTCATGCCAATGAATATAATCAAGTGGGTTGAAGAAAGGAGGGAAGAGGGGTGGAAATCTCTTTGCCTGCTCAGCATTCATAGCAATCCTTGAACTGCACTTTTATTTCTGGATGATGAACACTGGTTGGAAGAGATATAGATGACCATTTACTGTTTTGAGATTTTTAAAAAATGGTGCTCTGTCATCATAATTGTACAGGTGTCTTTGAAATGACTTGAGTCATTATGAAAATGAGTTTCAAATAGGATGGGCCAACCTGCTGATCAGGCCTATATAGAGGAGATAGCCATGACGTTTGTCAAAATGCAGTAACATATAACATTGTTGTATCTTGCTAAATAGTTCTGTGTCCCACACATTGTCATGTTACAGTAATTTCCAAAGTTTGTCCTTCACCTTTCAGCCACAAAAATAAGTTGTAAGGGTGCCATTGTTTTATTTCTATGAAGTTTCCAGTCATATTGGCTTCTTAGCTGCAACGTTACTCAGAAACGCATACATGATAATACCACAGTGAGTGATTTAGAGATGTTTGAAAGACTAATAGTTGATGGGAAAAACAAATGCAGCTTGACTGATAAGAAGTTTAAGTCACTGAGGCTGTTTCTTGATTTTTGTGCTGTTGACTGTCTGTTTGATTTTCATCTAATTAAATCTGTGAAAAACTTTGTTCATGTGAAGACTGGGTGATGCTGTACAAATCAATGATCTAAGGCTTTAAGCTGTAACTGCATTTCTGTAAAGTGCATTTCCAATGTATATGTCTGCATGTGTCTCTACCGAAGCAACCAGAGCACAAAACACGACTGCTCAAATTCTCTTTAACAGCAGCCACTATGTAGTGGCTAATTAAGCTTGATGGTGCAATGGGAAGAGCATGTTCAACACAAGTCTACATCATTTATGCTGCCCTCATAGCAATATTTAAAACATTTCTCTGAAAGCCTATTATTATTGCAGATTATTTTTGTAAAAGCCTAGACATAACATACTAATGCTATCATTAAAACAATCTCCTCACAATGTATTCTGTATTTAATATTATATCTGTATTAGGATCATTTCTGAATAAAAGTTCCTATGTACATTTCTGTCTAACTGCCAGAAATGCTGCATGCTGCTAACCATTCTAACAAGGCCGTATGTGTGTTAGAAAGGCTCACATACTCCTGTGCTGTTTCTAACAACCACTGCCATAACTGCTGTTGTTGGTTGCAAGTGCCAGTATGATGATAATGTTGTTAGTGGGAGCTGCCAGCTCTTCTCAGTGGCGGGCCTAAGGGCTTATCACACCTTATCACTGTGAGTAGCGGAGGGCCAGGAGGAGGCTTTTAATGAGCGAGGCCCCTCCTTACGGCTGATAAGCCAGAGAGAGTGCCGGCATCCCCGCCAGCTCGCCTGCTTCATTAAGTTTGGGACACGTTTTAATTAAAGCATGCGCTTCGCCGAAGTGCTGGTGCAAAGTGTCCGGAATATTTCCACGCGGGAGGGCCAGCAGTTCAGCGGAAATCTCCTGAGGAGGTGAGAACTTTTTTTTTTTGCCGTGGTGGTGGAGTTTTAATCGGACACAGGAAATGAGAAACGGCAGTGACCTTGACACAGGTGACCAGGAGAGTGGTATGTCGGAAAAGGAGACTGCTTGTGTCTCAGTGGGAGAGTCACCTGCTGCAGAGGTCTGTCTAACAGGTCACCCCCCACCACCTGATAGGCAATCACACTGCGGACTGCAAGCACCATGGTTGTCCTCCAGAAGAAGTCTGCCTGACCTGGATAGCCGGCCAAAAGAGGACACCTCTGATCAGGGAAGCATGCGGCAAGAAGCTGTCCCTGGCCCGGAGTGTCCTCTTTCAGTGGGCAAACTGGGACACCCAGACATGAGCTCGAAATCGCTGCAGCGCTTAGTCACGGCCAGCCTACTTCTAGAAGGCCATGTCTTGACAGAAGACGCCGAACCAGTGGACTCAGCAATTAGGCTAACAGATGACGTCCAGCAGAGTCCTACAGCTCTTGTGTCAGACATGTCTAGGAATGAAGATTTGATTGGCGGTTGTGATGATAGTGCCCAGACAGATGAGTGTCCAGTCTGCAACGAGCTGTACAGGTCTGTGGGCACACACCGGGCGGCTTTGCTCAACTGTGACCATACGCTGTGCGAGGACTGCCTCTCCAAGATGGTGCGTCGCACGGCTGACCCGAGCCGCGTCCAGTGCCCGCTCTGTCGCCAGCGGACGCCGCTGCTCTGCTGGGAAATCCGCCAAATGCAGGAGGAAACCGTGCCCTGCGGAGCCGTCATGGTCGACATGGACCTCGCTGACCCCTTCCTCGACTCAACAGTGTCGTCGTCGTCGCCATCGTTGTCGTCTCGCGCGGCGCCCAGCTCCCGGTTCTGCGCGGCTCTGGAGCGGCGGCTGCGCGCCCGCGCTGAGTCGGAGGTGGTGTGCGGCTGCTTCCGGCGGCCCCGCTGGCTGGCGTGGGCCTTAGGGCGAGCACGCCGACGCTGCCGCTGCTGCCACGTGGCACTGCTCCTGGCACTGGGCGCTGCCGAGCTCGGCCTTCTCCTGCTGGTCTTCCTCCCGGTCGCCATACTCGTGCTTCTCTTCACACTTGTGGGCAGATAGAGGCCGGCCCGGGTCATGGCCAAAAGGGACATCCAGATGAAAACAAAACTCAGACGAAAAGTGAAATTAATTGTGCATTCTGAGAGTTAATGTGGACACACCACAGGCAGAGTGGAGGGAGACATTTTCTATCATTACATATTTTGTTTTGTGAAAACACATAGCTGAATGCAGAAAAGAGAAGAATTTCATTATATCTGGGTGACATTCCCAAACTCCCGATTCCCAAATGGTTCCAAAATACACCTATGTCCAAAATGATCCAGACTGAGAATGAATGTAGTTGCTCATCTGTCTTCATTCGTATTAATGTATGGCCATCACATTTACATATGTGCATTTCGTGAGTCTGACACGGTCATGTCACATCAAATGTAAAACATCTAGGCCCATGTGGGGCTATGCAGGGCCAAAAGCCCATAAAATAGTCCACAATATTTTGCCCCAGCCAGAGAAAACATGTGAACTGCTTTGGCAGCTGCTTTTATTGTGCCACTCTCATGCATTCTCCTCTTGGTGCAATATTTTGCAGATCCTCAGATCTCTGCCTGCTTTTCTTTTTTTCTCTCTTTCCTTTTGCTGTGGCCTAGTTTGAGGCAGAGTTGTTGCAGCTTTATAAATATCCAGTGCAACCTTAAGAAATTATCTAGTTATTTCTGTGTGGATGACGTGGGCTTGGGCTGAAAAAAAAAAAGTGAAGCCACTGCCCTCTGAGTCAGTTGGCCTTGTTTGAACACAGTAGTTTCTTTTCTCTCTCCCAGCTTTGAGCTGGCCTGCACGAAACCAACATCCTGTGGTGCCAGTCTGAATTTCACCCCACGGGGGGAAAAAATTATCTTTTTTTTTTCATTCAAATGATTATCTCACTTTCTGCCGACTAACTGAGAGATTTGCTGCAGGACTGTTAGCATGCCATCTAAACCACTGTGTTAGTGGTGATGACCAAGGCACTGATGGGATGTATGGACTGGGCCATCAATAATGCATGTCCACTTCATACACTACATGGGAGACATCAGCCCACACACGCAGCCATGGGAAAGGCTCTCATCCATGCCTTCATTACTTATGTTGCATTGCAATAACTCGTCCCCCTCCCCCGCAATCAGACCCATACTATTTCAGACATGCACTACTTCCAGGAGGCTTCTAAACTGGCAAATAGTGTAGTGATGGGTCTTCTCTTGCCTTCTTAAGCCTGCCTGCAAGGGAAGGTACACAGGGTACACAGTCTCAGTTTCAGACCACCTCTCGTAGGTTTTTCTATTTTCATACGACACTATTCTCTCATGCCAATAGTTTTGTTATACAGTGAACTGTAGTGTAGGTCGATAGTCATTGCCCTCAGGGGCTTGTGCATGTATTGTGTATCTGTGACCCATCTCTCTCTCTCTCTCTCTCTCTCTCTCTCTCTCTCTCTCTCTCTCTCTCTCTCTCTCTCTCTGTGTGTGTGTGTGTGTTAGTGTGTGACGGTGTATTAGTGTGTGTGTGTGTGTGTTTGACTGATTGCTCTCTATGTATAATTGTGCCTGTGACCATATGTTTATCACCATTCAACATTACTCACTCCCAGTGTGACAGTATTCACTGTTTTGGCTTCTCTCTGCCTGTTTTCACCACTTCTACACTTTAAGTGTTTTGTTGTGATGGAGAGCTTCTTCTTGGCCGGGGACTGTGTTACATAATGGCTGCATTGCAGGCAACCCCAGCTATATTGATGTGTGGAGTGTTTGGGGAGGCGGAGTGCAGTTGAAGCAAGCGCAACTGAGGCCAGTGAGAGCCTTGATGCGCGGCCAGCCCTTTGTGTGGCTCGCACAACAGGCAGGGCTCTGTCCACTTAGTCACAACAATTTATATGAGCAGTGAGAGAGCCCGCCTCGGCTCAGCAATGACCCTGACCCAGACTCAGCTCAAATGCAGGAGATAGCTCGGCTTGAATGGTCTCTGTGTGGCAGTTTGGGGGTTGTGGAAATGTAACATTGCGTTTAAAATCACAGCCATAACAATCACTGATATTCCCTTTGGTCTTTACCACTAGACTTTAAGTGTGGTGGCCTACTGGATAAACATCGACCCGTACAACCCCAAATCAGAAAAAGTTGGGACGTTGTGTAAAATGCAAATAAAAACAGAATGTGATTATATACAAGTCTTATAAAACCATAGTTAGCAGAAAAAAGGACATAGACAACATATTTTGACTATTTTATGGAAAATATATGATCATTTTGAATTTCATGCCAGCAGCATGTTTAAAAAAAAAGTTGGGACAGGGAATGTCCACTGTGCTGCTTCACCTCTTCATTTAACACAATTCTGTAAATATTTTGGAACTGAGAAGACCAGTTGCTAGAGTTTTGAGAATTAAATTCCTGCCCGGTATAGGATTTCAGTTGTTCAATAGTATGAGGTATTCTTAATCATGTTTTTCATTTCATGATGCACCTAATTTGACAGGTCTGGAATGCAGACAGGCACCTGGACTCTGGAGAAATATTGTTTAAATATGTGCAAAATGCATTTTGGCATTGTTTTCCTGAAATGTTCAAGGTCTTCCCTGGGAAAAGAAACATTGCCTGGATGGCAGTATATGTTGCTCAAAACCTGTATACATCATTCAGAATTGATTGTACCTTGCCAGATGTGCAAGATGCCCATGCTGTAGGCACTAATGCACCTCCACACCGTCATAGATGTTGGGTTTCGAACTGACCACTAAAACAAGTTTGATAGGTTGGATACTTGGATAGGCCCTCTTTTTAGCCCAGATGAGTCCATGATTTCCAAAAAAAATTGCAAATTTTGATTGGTCTAACCACAGGACCTTTTTCCATATTACCTCAGTCCATTTTATAGAAGCTCAGGCCCAGATAAGACGGTGGTATTTCTGTTATGTCTAAATACAATGTTGGCTGTTGGCTGCATGCAAGTTTACACTAGCATTTCTTGAATATCAAACTGTGCTCATAGACAATGGTTATCAGAGGTTTTCCTGAGCCCATACAATGATTTTCTTTACAGAAACATTGATGCAGTGCCATCTGATGTCCAAAAGACCACAGCCATACAATATTGTTTTTCAGCTCTATCCCTTGTTTGCAAAGATTACTCTGGGTTTTCTGAGTGTTTTAATTATATTACGTCCTGTAGATGATGATATTTCACAATTTCGTGTTAAGAAGCATTAAAATTACATTGTTTCATTTGTGCACACAGGTTTACACAGAGTGATGCATACCCCTACATCTTTACTACTAAGAAACTTCTTAAACCTCTTAGCCTCTCTGGGATGCTGCCAGTTACCCTAATTAGTTATGAAACATTCTTCCTTTTGTTTTCTTTATCATTACACAACTTTTCCAGCATTTTGTTACCCCCATCCCAACTTTTTTGAAACATGTTACTGGTATCAAAATTAATATTTTCCATAAAATAGTCAAATTTGTCATATAATGTATGAGATCACATAGCTTTAGTAAACCATATCTTTGCCCTGTAAATATATGGCTTATTTCATGTGGGGGTTAATTTATAATTTAACAGGCTGTAGATGAATTGTGACCTAAATTTCCAAATCCTCTTTCATTTCGATTTCAATGCGGTCCTGACATTCACATAATCGCCCGCCCATGAGTCGGTGGCAGGGGGTTTATTTCCCGCTAAATGAAATATTCATCAGGTATTGATTAGCCTACACGTGTATAATGCGAGTATATCGCATGTGTGTGTGTGTTTGCACAGGGTGAGATTAAATCCATAGGATTCAAAGGTTCTTCTAATATAAAGTGCAATTTTGTGTGGGAGGATGAGCGTTTTAGCGCGCGCGCCTGTGTGTGTGTTTGAGGGGGTTGAGTGGGTGGCATAACCCACACTCTGGCGCTGTCACTCAGAGCTGTGGTTGTTCTATCACCTTATGTGTGTTTATTTTGGCAGCTGATATGTGCTGCCTTTAACGGAGGCATTTCACACGTCAACAGGAATGTCAGATTATCTTATTAATATTCCCTGTCGCCGATAGCCACAGATTCAGATTTCTCTGAAACTTCACACTCACGGCAGAGATGCTTGTTTCCTTGGTAACCACTGCTTTTTTGCCACCGCTACTGATTTTTTATTTATATGTTAAACTTTGACTCTCACCTGAGTCATCAGTCAACTCAAAATGATTTTCCATGGATATTTTCACATAGATACTGTCAACATCTAAATATATGAAAACTCAGTTTTCTCTGAGAATGTTCAACAAGGCGTGAGCAAATGCTTTAAAAGGAAACGCTGCGAAATTATTCAAGCGTTTCCGCTCTCTTCTTTTGCTCTATATAATTGATTTTGTCAGTCTAGAGAGAAGACATTCACTGGAGTAAGGACTTGCAAGTTTGTGCATGATTGAGAAGTTTTAAATATGGATGACGTGGTTGCATAATTGATCTGCCTTGAGGATGTGGAGACGCCTCCCACCAATGACAGCTACAGCGGGTTGGAGGTGTTTAGCCTTTGCTCGTGCATGCGCACGCGTGTGTAAAGATGTAGACCATGTAGTCAGAGGTCTATACACTGTTCGACTGGTATTCAAACAATTTACTCTACGTTTTGCTCATGAATATAAATAAAGGAAAATATTTCTCTGCCTGTCTCTCTCTCTCTCTCTCACAGACACACACACACACATAGAGAGAGAGAGAGAGATAGAGAGAAGAGAAGAGAGAGAGAGCTACTACGGATTTATACTAGTTTCCAAGGCTGGGTATGCATTCCAGTGGAAGGAACAGATAGCCTACCGTCCATCTGCTGTTTTATGGGAATGCTGTGGGGGGGGGGGGGGGGGGGGGGGGGGTAAATCACACACAATCACCAGTGGCAAATATGGTTGATCTGTGAATTGGGCTATGTTGATGTAATTCACTATAAAGACATCATATAATATCAAGTGTTCTCCAGTTACAGTCTAAAATGTTCATGATTTTATAGAACGAGAGTATACTTTCATGTATTTCTTTACACTTTATTGGCAAATCAGTCCTTGATGCTGAAGGCATTGGACCTCCCTCGCCTCGCATGTAAATAAAACGACACTCGTCCTTTTTCAATGATATGCTTCATTTACTGAATATAATGAGCATTCCAGCAGAACGCCAACGCGTAAAAACAGGAGGAGGTGAGGGGTGGTTCGAACACGGGTACGCGCATTTTCTGGCGCGGGCACAGCTGTCAGCACCAAGGACAGCAGCTGAGCCCGGAGCACCGCATCAGTTGATGTGATCACCTCTCTGCTGCCAACGGACAGAGAAACCGGCGATACACCGCCGGCCAGAGGCGCATTCCATGCGAAGACACTGACTTGAAATAGCATATAACTTGCCTCAGCAACAAGAAGGGATACAGGATGAAACAAAGGACAGAGTCTATCAGGATGTTGAAAGGGAGCGAAGATGCAGCCAGCTTGTGCATGGAGAGACAGTGGTTTGAAGTCTAGAGCCATGCACATTCCATCGCAAACGGAATAGCTTAATTTCTTACAAACTCTATTGGTGTCTTTTTTAATTTCCTTTTTCTTCGTTCTTTGTGTGAGCATAGGGGACGGCTTGCAATTGCGGTTTACTAAGGATAAACCGTGCCGTCTAAAGGCTATTCTCATATACCCACCGACAGTAGTGGGCGAAGCAACCGGGGTGCTCTCTGCGCGCTACTCGCTCACACAATGCGTCTGTTTTTGCTAGCCGTTTTCTTCTCGTGCTCCTGTGTGCGGGGCGGCTGCGAACCAAAGATTGTGAACATCGGGGCCGTCCTCAGCCAGAAGCGGTATGAGCAGGTGTTCAAGGATGCGGTCACGCAAGCTAACCAGGTCTACGGCAGGGACAAATTCAAACTGACTGCAATCTCTGTCACCCACAAACCCAATGCGATTCAAATGGCGCTTTCCGTCTGTGAGGATCTCATATCAAGCCAGGTGAGAATGTGACTAGTGTTGGTTTCGGCTTACCCCACAATATTTTTTATAGACTGCTCTGTTCTTATACACATCAACTCGTCATACTTGACGATACATACAGTGATGATGACACTGGAAAGTAATAGTCAATTAGTTTTTGTGATAGGCTAATGTGGTATCCTAGTTACCGTCCTGAAAGCATTGGAACAATGTCCTCACTCATGCATAATCTAGCTGTGAGAAGAAAAGACCAGTTTGGAGTGAAATAACTACGACAGAGAGGTTTGAGATTCATTACGCGTTGTCGTGTTGAATACTAGTGAAGGGCAGTTGAGGTCGGTGCCGTTCCAGAAGCGCCAATAAAACAAATACACACGCACACGTCTTCGAATCTCTCTCTCTCTCTCTCTGACAGTGAGAGGGGGTAAGCCGTTAAACAGTCTTATATTTTATTACAAGGGTGGTTAAGACAAAGACTGCGAAAATACGCATCAGAATTAACTATATAATATAATAATCTTTGGGAGATTAGATACTCTCGTTGAAATAGACAGAAATGCTATACTGTAGCCTACTTAAAGAAAATTAGTAGATGATAATTCTTTATACAGTATATAAGGAAAATCCTGAAGGATGTAGGAGTGGGTCTGATCAGTTAAATAGCCTACTGATAGGGCTTTGCAAGTAGATTCGCACAAATATGCTTATATCATTACTGATACATCAGTTACGTAGTAGGCTACAGAATAAGACCATGAAGATACAGTTCAGAGCAAGGGAATCAGTGGTAATAGTCCCATACTGAGCAGGACGCTTGAGGCGGCTTGCCACATGTCACCCAGCTATACTTCTTACCGAGCAGCTGTAGACTCGATGGAGCGCGAGGAGCAAGCTAACTGTGAAGTGATTGACGCATTCGCAATTATAGCTTTACGCCGCAGTTGCTACCTCCACAGCCCGTGCCATACTATATTGCGACGCAAAAAAAGAGGCCAACATGGCCGCATCTGCAGTGGTAGGTTTGTGAGAGGTAGGAATGAGTTGGGGAATACAAGATGAGGTACCTCTTAAATGCGAGGCAGGCGACAGCAGTTCCAACGTGATATTGTTCCTCACAGCAAGTCTGGTGACAGCTTGTGTAACACAATCAGACAAGACGTTGGAGTCAAGATGTAATCTACACTTTTCACTGAGCTTAGCAGCATACTACATTTTAATTGACCAGATGCTTTGCTAACACCGTCTTAAAAATCTATCTGAGTCACTGTCTCTAGGTCTATTTAGCCACAGAACCATGAGGAGAGCACATATGTGTAGGGAGCATCTCTTGCAGAGTCTGTTCAGACAAAGCATTCCTTCATTAAAAGCTTGCCTCCACCAAATCAAATTAAGTGCTGTATTTTAAGTGTTCTTTACAGCAGTGATCTCATTTAAAAGAGCTGAGGGAAGCATTTCTCTCCCTCTCTCCCCATCTCTCTCCCCATCTCTCTTTCTCTCCCCACAGTTTTTGTGTGGTGCATGGTAGTAGTTAGTCATGGTTTAGTTATATTTTCTGTTCTGTGTGTGTGTGTGTGTGTGTGTGTGTGTGTGTGTGTGTGTGTGTGTGTGTGTGTGTTAGAGAGAGAGAGAGAGAGAGAAAGACAGAGAGACCGGTGATGAGGCGCAAGAGTGTGTGTGTCTGTGTGTGGTGTGTGTGTGTGTGTGTGTGTGCGTGTGTGTGTGTGTGTGTGTATGTGTCTGTGTGTCTGTGTGTGCGTGTGTGTGTGTGTGTGTGTGTGTGCGTGTGTGTGTGTGTGTGTGTGTGTGTATGTGTCTGTGTGTCTGTGTGTGCGTGTGTGTGTGTGTGTGTGCGTGCGTGTGTGTGTGTGTGTGTGTGTGTGTTTGTGCGTGTGTGTGTGTGTGTGTGTGCGCGCGTGTGTGTGTGTGTGTGCGTGCGTGTGTGTGTGTGTGTGTGTGCGCGCGTGTGTGTGTGTGTGCGTGCGTGTGTGTGTGTGTGTGTGTGTGCGCGCGTGTGTGTGTGTGTGTGCGTGCGTGTGTGTGTGTGGGGCGCTATCTCTTGGCTCAGCGGAGGGGTTTGCTGGGCTGTATGTGTTGGGATGGCTTCTTCATGGCAGATGGTAGATGCCCGTAAGCTCCCTCTGGATGAGGAACTGTGTTTGAGGCCCAACCATACGGCCCAGCTTGCCTACAATGCCATCATGGCTTTGCACTATGCCAGTGCATTCCACCCCCACACAACCTTTCTGTTCTTGTTTTTCAACTTTGTGCTATGACTGAGATTGCCTTTCTCCAGATTCCCCCATTTCCTAAATGTTGATCCATTGGTTCATCTTTAACATCTGTAACTCAGTCTAGGAGAAACCCAATGCAATTGTCAGCTATGTTCTTTATAGCTTTTGGTCTTGTTTGTTGGTCAGATTGCCACTATTTACTAAGAGCCTGTAAACAGAAAAACAGTCAAACAGTCAAAAGCTGTCATTTCTGTCGGTCTACGCTCGGCGGGTGGCTGGTATTGAGTGGTTTCCCGCTGAAGCGTTCTCATTTGTCTGCGTCAGTCCTGGCCCGAGGTGGCCCTGGCGCGATGCCGACACAGTGGCTCCACAGAGGTCGTGTCGGAAGGTGTTTATGTCTGTCTGACCGGTGTACGCAGGTGTACGCCATCCTGGTGAGTCATCCTCCACAGTCCAATGATCACCTCACCCCAACACCCGTCTCCTACACGGCCGGCTTCTACCGCATCCCCGTGGTGGGCCTAACCACCCGCATGTCCATCTACTCCGACAAGGTGAGTCACAATGGAAAGGAGGAGAGGAGAGCGGGGGAGGGTGAGGAGAGGAGTGGGAAAAAGGGATACTAAGGACAAGAAAAAAATGAGACTTGATAGAACTGGAGAGGGGTGAGGAATTAAATGGGAATTAGCAAAAGCGGCAAAGAAATGAATAAAAATGTTACTCACTGGGAAGGCTGGGTTGGACTGACAGTGAGAATTATAATTGTGGAGAAAAGAGGAGAACGAAACTGTGGATAGCTGAAGGACAGAGACAAATTAAAGCAATTTATTAAGAAGAATGGACAAAAGAATGGACAAATTCAAAAAAAGTCTGCTTGAGAGTTTCAAGCAGAGATTCCTCTCAGGCATAATATTGTTCAAGGACATCTTTGTCTGTGAAATAGAAATGCTCTCTACCCAGAATTCTAATGTCCATGTCTCTCTGGTACCCTTTGCTATTCTCTATTGTCTTTCGGAATTAAGTTACCAGAAAATTCTCTCTCTCTCTCTCTCGCTTTCTCTCTCTTTCTCTCACTCTCTGTCTTGCACTATTTCTCTCGGTCTTTCTCTCTCTGTCATTGTTTCTCTCATCAGAGCATCCATCTGTCCTTCTTGCGAACTGTCCCCCCCTATTCACATCAAGCCCACGTTTGGTTCGACATGATGCGCGAGTTCCACTGGAATCACATCATCCTGATCGTCAGCGATGACCACGAGGGTCGAGCCGCCCAGAAGAGACTCGAGACGCTGCTCGAGGAGCGTGAGACCAAGGTGAGACATACCTGCGAACACGGGCCGAACATACGCGTGTTTGGGCGTACACGCCAGTGTGTGCGTGTGTGCATTAACGTAACTATCTCAAAGGTCTTCTCTGTTACGTAGTTATTTTCTTTTCTGTTGTGTGGCCACATCTTTCTTCTTGTTCTCCTATTCTCTCTCCCATCGTTTTTGTAACTGTTGGCTAACCCTCTATTGCTAGAGGCATCAACAGCGTCTTAATGTGGTCCTAATCTGAGGAGAGTCTGTACATTTTTACCCATTTCACATTGCTTTCTGCCATAGTCAAATTCTCCTGTGTCTTTCCACTACGGGAGCAGAATGAAAGAGTTACTTAAACTGGGGCTCTGCAAACCATCAGTGACTCCCGACAGTTTCAAAAACATCTCAGTCTCTCTTACAACAATCTTATATGGCATTTAGGGACAGTTGTTAATGGGCAGCATATTGTGTCATACCATTCTTCACAGCAAAATATAATGCGAGCTATCAGCAACTTATGCAGTCAGCTAATTTCTGTATGAAACAGCTGCTGTTGTTCACGTGGAGTAGCTGTCATGAGAAGGATGTGTGTGTGTGTGTGTGTGTGTGTGTGTGTGTGTGTGTGTGTGTGTGTGTGTGTGTGTGTGTGTGTGTGTGTGTGTGTGTGTGTGTGTGTGTGTGTGTGAGCGTGCTAAGGGAGGGGGTGGTGGTGGTGGTGGTGGTGGTGGTACAGAAGCAATGTTTTGTCTCAGGGCTGAGCCGACAGTCATGACTTGAGGTTATCTGACATCATGTCAGCTCCTAGCTCCCTCAGGATAAGCTTGAAAACGTTTAATCAAGACAGGGACCTTCGTTAATTACAGTGGGCCAACCAGCCCCCCACCCCACCCCAACTCTGATGGTTATTTATGTCATTAATAGGATGACGTGTTGGGTTTTATTCAGTCGATGCGCCTCTCCCCGGGGATGTTTTCAGACAGAGCGTGGCCTGGTTGAGATGTGAAGCAGAGATGAAGGGCCATCTCATGAAATATGAAGAGCTGCTTTCGGAAAAGCAGTACTCTCTCTCTGCCTAGATGCAGGGTGCTGCGCGGAAGCAAAGTACAAACATTTTTGGTGCATTTCTTTTTGTTTCTGGGGCATCTTCCCATTTCATATCGTACATGGAAGAAGAGGAGGTATACAGCTCTGGAAAAAATGAAGAGACCACTGCACATTTTTTTTTTATGTCATCCTACGGTTGTTGAGTGACATTCGAATAAGTTGACGGTCATATTCAAAATTAAGAGACCACTGCAAATTTGAATATGACCGTCAACTCATTCAAATGTCGCTCAGCAACCATAGGATGACATCAGAAAAATTGTACAGTGGTCTTTTCATTTTTCCAGAGCAGTATATCAGTGTTCACTTCCCAGTGATCTGAGAATAAAAAATAAGCCATGCTATTTCTGGAGCAGAGTGGGTATGTATATGGCCAGAATACAGTGTACCGTGGCAGCTATAAAAAGATGGGAGATACACGCAGTAGGAATATGAAAATATCTTATTTCAACTCTATACTACAGTATGTATTTGTTCTTCACACAGGAGCTTCCTAAATCATTTTTGACTGAGTGCTCTCTCCATGTTGTGTAAGGCATTGTGCCATTTCGCTTATATGACTCATGGTCTGTCAGTCAAGGAAGGTTTGCCCCCAGATCTTATCCACCTACCCTGACACTGATAGACAGCAAGAGCAACCCCAGATCAGATGGGTGATTCAGGTATTATGTAAGGGAATGGTGAAAACACTGTGTGTGTGTTTATATAAACAGTGACCTTTTATAATGCCACAACGAGGGGTTTTGGACAAATATCTTGCTACTAGATGCTTAGGAAGAGTAGACAGATAATTGTAGGTTCAGGGGTTCATTTTTTGAAGAAAACTATGTATATTTAATATTGACTTTGCTGTAATATGTAGGTTAGCTTTAATCTTTAGCAAATGACTGTAAGGCAGACATTTAAACACCATATGTGTTCCCTGGGGCTTTGAGCCATAACAGTGGCGCTGAAGAGAAGAACAGATCCCATTGATAGACATTCTGGCTTGATAGCCTGTGTTTTGCTTGTCGTTCTTGTACAGGTTGTGGACGTCACATTCAGCGTTGGAATCTGCATAAACTGCGTTTTGTGTGGACGCAGAGGAATTCTGCGACATGATTTATTCAGGGCCGTTTAAGCTGTGTATATGCAAGCTCTCCATTCCTCTGGGACTTTAGCCCCCTCTTAACCGAATACTATTCATTGCTGTCTGGTAGCTGCACTCTTTGCATCTCTTTAGATTGTCAAGGAGTCCCAAAAATGTCTCATCTAGGCTGACAGCCAATGGGTTAGCTGCAGTGCGTGGCCTTAATATAGATTTCAGTGTTTACATGAGATGTCAAGTTGAATAGCTACTTGCACCTTCAGGAAATTGTTGGAATACGTAACTAAACCTAGGAAAATGAAGTGCAGCTCTGTTAAATTATTCTAATCAGCAGGATTAGAGAAGCAAAGCCACCCAGCCATCAATGCAGTCAAAAATAGATCCCACATTAATAGATCCTATTTAATATTGATTTCAGAGAAAACAGCATATATTATATTCTCATTGCAGTAGTCAATGACTATAAGGCAATAGGTAATGTTTAGTTATATCCATTCTATTTTGGAAAAAACAGTGCAGTATCTGATGAAACAGAAACTGACTATTTTTAGTTCACATACAAAAAAATTTTTGTTTCAAGTGATGGGCGCTCATGTTTCCTGACAGTGCAGCTCCACCCCCCCCCCTCCCTAAAAACTGTTTTGTGGTCCAGCATCAAAGAGCCTCTGGCAGGTATCATGTCAGGCTACCACAGCCATATGCATGGCATTTGTTTCTGAAAATAGAGCCACGTACAAAAGTGTACAGTAAGCTATGGCACGGGTGGAGGTGTCTGGGAGCAGAACAGATGTTTTGATATATATCCCATCCACAAAATGGTCACTGTTTGGCCTTTGAGATTCCCATGACGTCAAAGTGTTCTCAGGATGGGACAAGATGGTGGCGCATTCGTGCTCTGTCTCCTCCTAGTCATGGAGACTGTGCTGTAGGAAAGCCACGCACACACACACACACACCCACACACATACACACACAAGTATGCAGGCACACACACACCCACCCACATACAGCTACATGCGGACATTTTTGGTGGTCTGCCGACTAGTGACAGGCCATTACTTTGTTGATTCATCTCTGCGTATCCAGACCTTAACGTGCACCGTATTGATAAAGCTGCGGTTGAACCAAGGCCTCCTTAATCAATTTCCCTTTGATATTTTATTACTGTCATCACGAATGACAAATGCACTACTCAAGAGCTTTTCACCTTGGGACACTTTTCGCTTCCAGTCCACGTTATCTGCACAGTACTCTGCAGCAGACATTGTCAGTTTCATAAAGATCGCAGGCCTGACAACCCCCCCACCCCCCAACACCATAACTCAGACCTGGCATCATATCAAAGGGTATCTGTGAACCTGTGGCAGTCTTTGATGTCTTTTGCAAGCCCCAGTGTTAGGAATTCCAATTTGGCACAGAACAATGGGAGATTTTGTTGGATGCTTTGCTGCTCTTCATTTCAACTGTTTATAATACTCTTCTGTGTCTGCATATTTTCTCTGTGCACATTACTCATCAGAATAAAAAAAGGAACTATGAAAACCTCGACCAACTGTCCTATGACAACAAGCGAGGACCTAAGGTATATTTGCATGGTCAATGCACGCCGCCCACCAACTTTGTAAAAGTAGCAACTAGAATCCAGCCCAAACCAGTCACTGGCCAACCCACAACTGCCCTTATCACTGCCCTTATCTTGGTAGCACGTTTTTTTTTCTTTTTTTCGTTGAGACATTTTTTTCCAACCCTTATGATTTCAATGAAGAATGGGTTTGTTTTGAGCGATGATTATGATTTCGATTATGAAGGAAAAAAAAGGAAGCTACACTCCGCTTTGATCATTATCATTTTTTTGTTCCTTTAATGAAGGAATGCATGTCCTCAAGTTCACCCAGAGAACAAAAAAGTTTGCAAGCCTTATGGAGATCCGGTAGTGTTAGGATCCAGTATTTTCCCAGATACTACCGCCTCCCCCGTTTTTTTGTAGCACTTCCTGATTTTTTTTTAGTTTGGGGAAATGCAGTCCCCTCACTTCCTCCTCTCTCACCACCCTTTCACCTGGTTTCCTTTCCGATTGCATCGGTCTTATTTTGATTCCTGGCCTCTAACTTGCACGTCCTTCTCTGGAGCCTTGACAACCTTCAGTTTGCATGCAAACAGAAAAATAAAATTGCAGATTTTTTTCTCTCTCTCCCCCCTCCAAGGCTTTTATTTTATTTCATTTTTCCGTTTTTTTTTTGTTTTTGTTTTCCGTTGAACCGATTCCCTTGGAACTCTGTCCCTTTTTTCTCTCCCCTCCTTTTTCCAACACCAAAAAAAAAAAAAAAAAATCGAATCAAGCAAAAGTGGTTCAGAGGTCTCGGTTCAGAGGTGGTGGGTAAGTAGACCTGCTTGACTGATTCTGTGCCCCAATCACCAAACAGGCAGAGAAAGTCCTCCAATTCAGCCAGGAGACTAACTTAACCGCTCTGCTGCTGGAGGCCAAAGAACTGGAGGCACGTGTCATCATCCTGTCGGCCAGGTGAGCACCATGTGTAGTGAGGACCATAAGACACTGCACTGCCCTTGTGGTTTTATGAGGACCCAATAAATCAGGTCACTTTTCATACACACCTACCTGACACCAATGAAACAGATCACTCTTTCTGAGGTCCACACACACACACGCATGCACACGCAAACACACACAGACACACATCGTCGTTTGATGACAACTCCTATAAAACACATAGCTTCACACTCCATACACACATGTCTTTTGAGGACTATAAAGCATATTCATTGATGTGTCGATCTTGTGAGGACATATCATATGAGTGGATATATCAGTGGACATATGTAGCTCTCATAGAGACATACATTCACAAACTAGTCCCACATGGTTTCTAACTTGTTCTGCTTCTTAAATACATGCCTGTCTGCTTCCAGCGAAGAGGATGCTGCTTCAGTATACAAGGCTGCACGCTTCCTGAACATGACCGGTTCTGGCTACGTGTGGCTGGTGGGAGAGCGAGAGATGTCCGGTAAAGCACTGAGCGAAGCCCCAGACGGTACGTATGGCCTTCTCTCTTGAAACAGTCCACAACGACATCAGAAAAATAAGCCCGGAGAGAGAAAAAAAACACAAAAAAAGAAAACAAATGGTGGCCTTTTTCTGATGTCCCTTCATTGTCAGCATCATACAGAGAGACATCATGCCAGGGAGCATAATCGTCCATATGGTGTGAGTGGGTGTCTGTTGTGTGTGTTAAACGTTTAAACGTTTAAACATTGGATATGTTTAAAGGTTTTAAACGAGCCACCGTTGAAGACACTGTAGAAGCTCTGGCTGAGTGTATCTGATGGAGTGTGTTGTGTGTGTGTGTGAGGTTTTTCAAAGAACTGTTCTTTGACTCAGCATCCTTGCTGGTTAAAATAACCTCCCATATGTTTTATTTCAATTCAAAACATATGCACGGGGAGATCTGTCTGTCTGAGTTTTGAGTAGAATACTGTGTGTGTATGAAATATTAATAGACTGGCTCTCATGAATTTATGAAGGGTCTTTGTCAGTCCCCTACTTTGAAGTTCTGTGGTAAGCGATAACTGTCCTTTCTCTGTCCTTGAATACTACACTAGTCTGTGTGAAGTCTGCACTTTTTTGTGGTCACTGTCTCTCCTTTAAGCACCCAGTCACTCAAAAAACCCTTCTTTCCGAGTCTCACGTCACGTCCTTGTCTAAGCACTAATGGTATTTAACCGTTCACTGTGCAGATTTTTATTGTAAATGTTTATGAAAATGTGTTGATGGTGTAGGTGTTGATATATTGAGACACTACTGGGGCCATTTGCAATAAAAAACTCAGCTGAAGTTGGATTTGAATATGAAGTATATATCGCTTTGGATATATTTCATAGATAAATGTGTGCTGGTCTTTCACTGATGCACTGAGGTGTCGACCCTCCAGATATATCTGGTCCTGTGATGAAATCCAACCTCAAGGGTCTGTGGTAGCCATTCTGGACAAAACACTTACAAACGAAACCTTTGTCTGATGGTCTAGCGAGCTTTCATCTGGTTGTCTTTCCAATCCCCCATGAATTAGAAAAACAACCGATAAAAAGACTCACCAAATCACAAAATGGAGGTCAACCCTTTGTCCTGTAATGGTTGTACAAGAGACCCTATGAGTTTTTTTCTTTCCACTTCCCCCCATGTCATTGCAAAGGGGTGCCTGAAGGTCAGCCCACGGGAATTGTGGGTAATTTGCTTGTTTTCTGGTGTGGGCGTATGGCAGGTCTCATTGGCCTGCAGCTGATCAACGGGAAGAACGAGTCGGCGCACATCAACGACGCAGTCGCTGTGGTAGCACAGTCCATCCAGGAGTTGTTTGAGAAGGAGAACATCACGGAGCCCCCGCGGGGCTGTGTGGGCAACACCAACATCTGGAAGACCGGGCCGCTCTTCAAAAGGTCAGGCCACGAGCATGGAGAAATGTCCGCCTTATTAGGAGCACATATGAACCTGTCTATCACAAGTCAACCGTGATGAAGTTGCACTATTTTTAAACCCTGTACAGCACGGGTCATAGCTGTACATTACTGTATGTCACACATATTGTTTGTGTTTGTGTATGTGTTTCTGTGTTTGCGGTAAAAAGATGAAGCAACTGTTTGTTTGTCTGTCTCTGTGTGTGTAGCCTTCTTGTTACTTGTGATTTATAACCTACTATCAGGTCTGTGGCTGATAGGTGAAGGTCATTCATTAATCTCACTCTGTTATGTCCTCACAACCCCTCCCCACACACAGACACACACATACATACACACACACTTACAGACATTGGGTAATTCTTTTCTGTCAGGGTGCTGATGTCATCAAAATACCCAGAAGGCCTCACGGGACGTGTGGAATTTAATGATGATGGTGACAGGAAGTTTGCTCACTACAGCATCCTCAACTACCAGAAGAGCAGACTTATTCAAGTCGGCATTTACAACGGGACACAGGTAAGGAGCACCAGAAGTTTTGCCAATATGCCCTACTCCACATTTATCTAAAATATTATTGATCGTCTTAATTTGTTATTGCACAGTCTCTTCCAGCCTCCAGCTTCCCTCTTCCAGCTTTACATTCTGAAAGCATGTGGACCAGACAAAGGACATTTAGTAATGTCCTTAACACTAAAAACATTGGCGACATAGAAAAGAGATGTTGATCGAATCATAATAACCTTGGTTAAAGTAGGCTAATATGGTTCTTCTTGGTCTTTAGGTGGTGTTGAACAAGCAGAGGAAGATCATTTGGCCCGGAGGACAGACAGACACACCAAGGGGTTTTCAAATGTCAACTCGACTAAAGGTAGCTAGAATATTTTTACTGCAGGACCTTACCAGCATTCAGTCATGATTACACAAATGCTATGCTACTTATGTTTAGCACATTTAAACATGTTATGTTGGGGATGGTGACACTTTTTGACGGTTTTGATTATTGCTGTGATATCCTGTGTCAACGATACATTTATTGAATCCAACTAATAATGATAATAATACATTCCTGTCACACCTTCCAAGAAGCAAAGACCAGTATTTCTGGTCATCTCTCACAGAGCTATGGCTGTACACTTGGACTGCTGTTAGTGGCTCGTATGATGTATTGCACATGCAGCAGAGAGTGGATATCTGAAGGTCAACTGACATCGAACTGCCGCTGTGCAAAACAAGTACTGCCAATCTCACTGCCTTGTTCTCTCTTTCTCTCACATCTCTCTCTCTCTCTCTGTCTGTCTGTCTCTCTCTCTTTCTGAGTAGATAGTGACTATACACCAGGAGCCTTTTGTGTATGTGAAACCGACAAGTCTGGAAGGAACATGCAATGAGGAGTATACACCTAATGGAGTCTTAATAAAAAAGGTGATCTGCACTGGGCCGAATGAGACCATCCCAGGTAACATCACAGGGACGTTTATGATATCACTGTGCTTTTACTACGCCCGCCATTCCAACTGGAGATGCATACATATATATGCAGTAGGTATTTATATATGTATGCATGCAGCAGCGTGTGCCATGTGCTGTGTGTGTGTATGTGTGTGTGTGTGTGTGTGTGTGTGTGTGTGTGTGTGTGTAAGTGACCATGGTGGTGGTGGTGGTGGTGGTGCGCATGTTGTGTGTACATGGGTGCATCTGGGATTTTTCATCAGGGGAGGTGGGGCTCTGACCTTGTGTGAGTGTGTGTGTGTGTTTGTGTGTGTGTGTGTCTGTGTCTGTGTGTGTGTGTGTGTGTGTGTGTGTGTGTGTGTGTGTGTGTGTGTGTGTGTGTGTGTGTGTGTGTGTGTGTGTATGTGTGTGTGTGAGAGAGAGAGAGAGAGAGGGTGTGAATGTGTGTGACATCTTGTTTGCTCTCCTGCAAACCGCGTGCTCATTTGCTTTGCTGTGTTTGCCATCGATCATAGGTTTGTATAGGTATGTAATGTGTGTGTGTGTGTGTGTGTGTGTGTGTGTGTGTGTGTGTGTGCGTGCGTGTGTGTTGGTTGTGTGTGGGTGTGTGTGTGGATTTAATCATGTTAAGTATTTGTAGAACCAGTGTGGTGTGTCTGTGTGTGTGTGTGTATGTGTGGTAAGGCAAGGTAAGCACTTATGTAAGCTGTGTGGGTTGTATCTTAAAGATAGAGACAAGATTAATTTCTCAATTTGCCCCCCGAGGCAGAATGTGAATTTGAGAAAAACAATTGCCTCTATTTATGAAGAGTGTGCGCCTGCTTAAACCTATCTGCACGATTGTATATCTGGTTGGATTTGGGTATATGGTTGAATGTGTGTGTGTGTGTGTGTGTGTGTGTGTGTGTGTGTATGTGTGTGTGTGAGAGAGTGTGTGCACCATGTGTGTGTGTGTGTGGTCATCCAATCATTAAACCATCCCAATTTGAACCTTCAGTTTGATGTAAACTGCAATCCCTTTCTGGTTTGATTATAGGACGCCCAATTGTACCTCAGTGTTGCTATGGTTTCTGCGTTGACCTTCTGATTAAGCTGGCAATGACCATGAACTTTACCTATGAGGTGCACCTAGTAGCAGATGGTAAATTTGGAACACAGGAGCGGGTGAGTCACCATGAAGGACCGGATATGAAGGATTTAAACAATTTTGACAAGGCTGTTAGGCTGTGAAATTAAATTTTCATGGTTAATATTGAGCAGATGATTAAAATCGTATTTGACAACCTGTACAGTAAACATGCCGATGGTCTTGACACTCCAATATCAACCATGAGCTTTAATGAATTGTTGTAGAGTAACATGACAGCTGTTTGTCTTTGACTTTCAAACGCTACGGAAAATCAATACCCTTTTTGTGGTAGCTGCTAACTGCCTGCTGTTTTAAAGTGTTACTCCATCTTTGAGAGAGGACTCTCCTAGCACATAAGCATGAAGCATGTATACCTTGAGAGCCATGGAAAAGTAGTGATCTGATCAGTGCTCCTGCCATGGTGTGGAAAGGAAGTAAAAAGAGATATGATCCATCCCTCTATCCTGGAGTGGCTTGGTGGTGAGATCCAAGCGTGTGTTGACATGCCAAGATCCTTTAGATCTTTCAAACAAGCAAGATGGGTTGCATGCCGCTTTTCCTGAAACAATTCCACAGATAGAGCCCATACTGAGAAACGCGCATTCAGCCCATTTGTGCTTGTTTGAATCTTGAGAAGCTGAAAAAAAGATTTTGTAAAAAATGCTGAAGACTCATCAAATTTCATCATGTATCACTTGACATCTCATACATTAACATTGTAATTAATATCTTTAGTATACTAAGTGCAACAGAAAATGATAGGGCAATAATAGTTTAAAAACAGTTTCAGAAATTACAGTTAAAATTCGGAGCCTTCCCTTGGTGTGGGAGCCTAATAGACCTCTGAAGTTAGCCTACAAAAATGACCCAAAAGCTGCCATCTTTGCCCATATAAGCAGATCTGAGTATCATCTTTGCCCATATAAGGAGATCCGGATCTCCTTGTATGGACAAAGATGGCACCTTTGGGTCCTATTTGTAGGCAAACTTCAGAGGTCTATGGGAGGTCAATCTGACTTGAAAAGTTTTAACTTCCTTTTTTATATCTCCCCACCAAAATAGAAGGCCAAGTGTAGCAATTTGATAGGTGACTGTAAATCCTCTGTTTCTGTGTAGGTGAACAACAGCAACAAGAAAGAGTGGAATGGAATGATGGGTGAGCTCCTGGGTGGTCTGGCAGACATGATTGTTGCTCCGCTCACAATAAACAATGAACGAGCCCAGTACATAGAATTCTCCAAGCCATTTAAGTACCAGGGCCTTACCATCCTTGTCAAAAAGGTATCAAGGTTTAATTCTCTTCATTCATGATTTCTGTGTGTTTTTGTTTGGTGTTGTACATATTTTAAAGGGATAGGACCAAAAACCAGCAATGAAGCATCACTTTAATCTAGTTTGTTTCAAAGGATGGATTTCAAAGATTATACTGGATTAACAATATACAAAAATGCTATTATTTTACCAATAATACTGTAAAATACGGATGCAATTGATTGTATAACTTGTAGAAATCTACTGTCCTTCTGCCAGTGTTCAGACAAAGAAACCTTGAACATTCCATATAAATGACTCTGGTGCACTGCACTGTGGCAAGCCAACTGGCACATATATGGGATGAGCCAACTTTTTTATGAACAACTTCACACAATTTTTTTTTTTATCTGATCAGAAGTATGTGTGTGATGAAATTGGTCTGAACAGCACTTGCCACTGCCCGATCGTGCTCTTTGTAAACAGCAGAAGGAGTCTCCAGTGGTTTACTCAACTCCTACCACTGGTCCCTCCATCCATGTCCTATTCTGTGTGTGTGTGTGTGTGTGTGTGTGTGTGTGTGTGTGTGTGTGTGTGTGTGTGTGTGTGCACTAGGGGGCGCTATGCATGGGAGGGGGCCTAACTTTGTGTGCTGTGTGTTGCAGGAAATCCCTCGCAGTACGCTGGACTCGTTCATGCAGCCCTTTCAGAGCACACTGTGGCTGTTGGTGGGTCTGTCGGTGCATGTGGTGGCGGTGATGCTTTACCTACTAGACCGGTTCAGGTACAAGGGGGAGATTATGTGTGTGGACGTATGTGTGTGCGTGTGGATGTTTGTCTGTCTGTCTGAGTTTGTGTGTGTGTGTGTGTGTGTGTGAGAGAGAGAGATAAGAGAAAGAGAGAGATAGAGAGAAAGAGAGAGAGAGAGAGAAAGAGAGTGGATAGAAGCCTGTGAGACAAGCTCGACACACATGGCACATTGGTCTGTGTGTGTTTGTGTATGCTTGTATAAGTGTGAATGTGTTTGTATGAGGGTTTGTGAGTGTATGGTACACATGTGTGTGTGTGTGTGTGTGTGTGTATGTGTGTGTGTATGTGTGTGTGTGTGTGTGCGCGTGCGTGCGTGCTTGCGTGTCTGTGCTTAGGGGGGGTGAAAAAAATGTCTTTTTTTTGCTAAGCCTCAGGACCAACGCTGGCCATGCATCATTGTCACTGTCGGCGTGGAAATGGGGGTGTTGGTTGACTGCGCTCTGTGAGGCCATTCACTTTATTTCCTCTTCCCCTGGCACTTATATCTGTCCCCTTTGTCTGTCTTTTATTCGACTTCTTCCCCTCTTTCTAACTCTCTTTTGACCTCTGTCTGTTCATCTGTGTCGTTTCTCCTTCTGCCTCTCTGCTTTAAGGGTCAAAGGTCGTGATGTCTGGAGTCTGACAATCTCTTGTCTAGTTTGTTAATCTATCATTTTTTTCTTTCTTGAGTCGTTTTTCAAGAGTTGTTCTCACGCGATGTCACTTGTGTTCTTTTAACTCCAATCCCCCTCCAGCCCATTTGGAAGGTTTAAAGTGAATAGTGAAGAGGAAGAAGAAGATGCCCTCACGTTATCGTCAGCCATGTGGTTCTCATGGGGAGTACTACTGAATTCTGGGATTGGAGAAGGTAGCCAACCAGAAATGGCACCCAAGTCTGTTGCCTGATCATTCTCTTTTGCTCTCTTGGTTTTGCCATTAAGGAGACCATCTCCTCAAATATCATATATCAGAGGCCACTGCATATTTTTCCTACGGTTGCCGAGTGACATTCAAATGAGTTGGCAGTCATATAAAAATTTAGAGACCACTGCAAATTTGAGTATGACCGTCAATTCATTCGAATGTCACTTAGCAATAGCAAGATGTGCAGTGGTCTCTTTTTTTCCAGAGCTGTAGATGATTGCCATATAGCCAACAAATTTCACAAACTCTGTCATTACCTTCAGTGACCTTCAGAGTTCTTTGATGAGGTTTCTAGTTAAATGGGGCAGACAGGTGTGAAGATAGAGCACTTTGCAAAAGGACAGACAGCCCATATGTCACAAGTAACAGCTTAAATGTCCTATTCGCTTGGGTAACCCTCTCTAATGTGCGTCTGTGCATTGGCTGAGCTTTCTCCCAGGCATCCGCAGGTCTCTCAGTGTGCCCCTTGTCTGTGCCCAGGTGCACCCCGCAGCTTCTCCGCGCGAATCCTGGGCATGGTGTGGGCAGGCTTCGCCATGATCATCGTAGCATCGTACACTGCCAACCTGGCTGCCTTCCTAGTGCTGGATCGGCCTGAGGAGCGCATCACCGGCATCAATGACCCAAGGGTGCGCATTCCCCGCTGTCTGGCCCATTATCCACTTTATCATCTGCACCTTCAGCACACTAGCACACACTAGCACCTCCTGATTATCACAATCATCACAATTAGCAAATCGGATCTTGACAACTGAGCCGCATGTGGTGATCTGGGTGCAGCTCCTTATCACTGAAGTGAGAAGGAAGATGACAGTATAATTGCTACAGTTCCAAGTCTACCCCAAGTCAATCAAATCAGATTGTTACTCCTCATTAAAAATACAGTCATTACAATTACATACTCTAGCATAGCACTCTAGCCAATGCTATTATAATTATGTAGTATAGACTGGACTCACTAATCATTTTCACAATATATCTACTGTAAGTTACCAGGAGCTAGCCATAGTTTTGAATCCTAAATAATTGTTTCTTGCTGTCTTTTCCCCTATTATTTCAAACAAATACCATCCAAAACAATTCCGAACCGCAGCTGAGGAACCCGTCGGACAAGTTCATCTACGCCACAGTGAAACAGAGCTCGGTGGACATCTACTTTCGGCGGCAGGTGGAGCTTAGCACCATGTACCGCCACATGGAGAAGCACAACTATGAGAGCGCCGCCGAAGCCATCCAGGCTGTGCGGGACAAGTGAGTCACCGCTGGGTCGACACGTGGCAGTCTGGCCGCACCGCCTGGCCCGGTCAGTCGGTCAGTCGAGGGGTCCTGGGCCTCGCTGGGATCGCAGGGCACAGCGGCAGCACTTACTGCCAGCTAACCTGCGCTCCAGGCTCAAGACTCAGCCCAGGAGAGGCCTACCTATGTCTCACTCATACTAACCCCAAATTTAGCAAAAGGAAAAAAGCTGGGAGATTACCCCGATTTTTCAGGGTTTTCACAGTCCCAGCCAAAAAAAAAATATATGAAATAGCAATTGGCATGGAGTCCAATGGGGGACGACACTTGGACGACGTGTCATTTCTCGTCCATCGTTGGGTTTTTACTCTAAATTTCTTTCATTTGAAATTGAAACCAAATGTAAACAAAAACGCATCCTATTGAGACGGTGGAGGCGGACCCCAAATTGGGTAGCACACACTCATGCACATACACACAAACAACAACATCATCGGCGTGCCAACCCAAGGCGGCGGTGACAGGGTGGGGAGCGGGGGTAAGCCGCGAGGCCGTAAGTGTGTCTTCTTCTTCTATTTCCTTGTTACTCACTGTACTGTTGCATCGTAACTCCCCCTCCTCCTCCTCCTCCCTCCTCCCATGCCCTCCAACTCCCCCCACCCCCAACCCCCAACCCAACCCCCCTGCCCCACAGCAAGCTGCATGCTTTCATCTGGGACTCTGCGGTGCTGGAGTTTGAAGCCTCGCAGAAGTGCGACCTGGTGACCACGGGAGAGCTGTTTTTCCGTTCGGGCTTTGGCATAGGCATGCGCAAGGACAGCCCTTGGAAACAGAATGTGTCCCTGGCAATCCTCAGGTCTGTCCCAGCCGAAGCTGCAAAAAAGTACAACATCGCAAAAAAAAAAAGTTCCCACTCTTGTAATCCATTTTTTTGTTTCTCTCTCCTTTGTGTTATTTTCTTCTCTTCCTCTTCTTCTTTGTTTCAGAGGTGAGAGACTCGAGTTACATAACTTGACTCGAGTCTGATTTAAGTCGCAAGCATTGATAAAAGACATGACTTTACTTTGACTTGACACCTGCCTTAGACTTGAAACAAATGACTCAAAAGGACTTGACTTTCTAAATGAAATGTTTGCATTGCTTTAGACATTGAGACGATATGTTTTCTTCTTGAAAAATTATTGAGTGATGATTAGTGCAATGTATGCAACCCTGGCAACTTGCCAGTATGCAGTAGAGACACAAAGGGAAGCCCTGCACTTTAAGACTCATCCAAAGAGAATCTAGATTCATAATGTAACCCTGTGGTACTTGGCGGTGTGTGTTGAAGTAAAAACACTGACTGAGTAGAGAGTGTGAAATTTTAATTATTTCATAATTCAGTTTTCTCTGCTTTCTGTCATGCCTAACAATGCCCCTTATCTGTTCTAAAAACACCAACCCACAGCCTCTTGGGACGTATTGCTTAACAAAATACTGTATGCATTCAGGCAAACTGGAAATACCAACGGCTTCAATGTTTCCAAACACTGCAAAGCAAAATTGAGATAAATGACGTGCATGAATATATTAGTTAGTTTTAGAATATTCGTTTTAGAATCTGTGTAGATCGTCCATGTGTTACATGACTTGACTTGTGCCTTGACTTGAGTAATGACTTGACTTGACTTACTTGACGAACTCGACTTGTTTAATTTTCAGCTCAGTGATTTGGGACTTACTTTAGACACGTGTGTGACTTACTCCCACCTCTGCCTTTTAACCCCTCCCCTCCCCACCCCTCCATCCTCACCTCTTTATCTCTTTCTCATCGTCTTTCTCTTTTTTTACACCCCCCTTCCCCCCTTCTCCCACCCCACTCTGTCTGCCTATGAATGTTATTTTTGTGCATTGGTATGTGTGGCTAAGTGTCTCAGCTGTCATGTTAGCATTGTGTGTGTGTGCGCGTGTGTGTGTGCGCGTGTGTGTGGGTGGGTGTGCGCGTGTGTGTGTGTGTGTGTGTGTGCGTGCGTGTGTTTTCGTGGCTTTGATCGTGGGTGAAAGAGCATCTCATGGCTGCTCAAGCGGGTATATTTCTGGATCTTGAAAGTAACCTCTGACTCTTCTCCCCTCACCCCCCACCCCCCCCACCCCCTACAGTTCCCATGAAAACGGCTTCATGGAGGACCTAGATAAAACCTGGGTGAGATACCAGGAGTGTGACTCTCGGAGCAATGCACCAGCCACACTCACCTTTGAGAATATGGCAGGTATGGTCGTCCTCTCGCGAGACAGAGTAATCTAAAAGAGATTGGACAAAAACTGCAGTGGTAAGGTACTGTAGCCATTTTTTGTCCAATTCCTTTTCCCCTTTTGCTGTTGTTTTTCTTTATTTCTTTGTCGCCGTGGGTGTTGTAACATTCCGTGATCTACTTTGAGTCGTATTTTCATGTCAGTGCGAAAATATGCCGAACTTGCATGGCTTTACAGCAGTCGCTGTTACTGGATTGTGACCGTGGCAATCGATAAAGACGCTCCCTGTGCCCGGGTGGCACAAAACAACAGTTGTTCTCTCGATGTGTGCTTGTGCGCCGTGCCCACGTCGGTGTGTCTGTGTGTGGTGTGCTGCTGTCTGACAGTGTCACCTCCCTCACTCTCTCCCCCATCCAGGCGTATTCATGTTGGTGGCTGGTGGCATTGCGGCGGGGATCTTCCTCATCTTCATAGAGATCGCTTACAAGCGCCACAAAGACGCCCGCAGGAAGCAGATGCAGCTGGCCTTCGCGGCCGTCAATGTGTGGAGGAAGAACCTGCAGGTAGGGCGCTCTCCCTCTCAACCCCCTCAGGAGGGAAGCCTCTCTCCCACCACCGCTCGCTCTAACAGGGGGCCCTCAATGCCTCCCTTTCTTCCTGTCCTTTCCTGCGGTCCGGGGGTCCACGAGTTTCGCTGTTCGTTCCAACTCCTGTTGGCTAGCCCAGTGTGGAAAAAGCGTTTTTTTTATAAATTCCCACTGGGCCATGGCCAGTTCTTGGAACAGTCGTGTGGTCAAGGCTGCTCTGTTCTGGTGAAAGACCAAACTGTGGCAGTTGCAAAGCCTGAGGCAACCTCGGAATTATTTAGGCTCCAGTCCTGTCCAAAACTGGAGCACTGTCTTTTGTTTGTCCCAACAGGACAGTAAGGAACCTTCTGGAAGTCAAGTTTTGGGCGCAGCTGCAACGCCATCTTTAGTACGTAATACACAATAAGCTAAGCAATTCTGTTGCCATATCACTTGAGGCGGAAAAAAATTCATCAAGAAGTGAATTAAGCTATTCTAACTGTAAATGTCTGATGAAATTGCATCTTCAAAATCATGGCTGTTCATTTTGTTTTTGCTATTCTCATTTTGAAAGATTGGGCTACAAAACAGACATGTGATGACACATCGCACATCGTTAACACCACATTAACACTGCATAAATATAACAGTTGTCATCATAAGTCACCAAAACGATTAGCTAAGATATTCCCTCACTGTTTGGAACGAAATCACATAAGAGTCAAACAAACAAGACTACACACATTGGCTGTTAGAGAGAAAGTAACTGTCGAGTTTTTTTCAAGGCAACATAGCACATAACGTATCAACATAACACAGCTGATGAAGGCTGTTATCAGTGGTAATCCACAGACTGTTTTGGCCTGATAAGTCAGATTCTTTGGAGCGAAGTGAATAAACCTCAGCCCCGTATGTAATTACTGCTTTAGCTCAAGTCCCGCAAGCGCCTCAGGTAGGCTGCCATCAGAGAGGTTAAAAATAGAAAACCAGGCAGGGAGAGCATTTCAAACACAGTGGCAACGTTGTGAAAGCCCATCTATATTTTACAGAAAATCCATTAAAATCGCACATCGCTTCTGGCTCATCAAGCATGTAGAAAGAAACGGAGAATAAAGATGCTATAGCCACCACTGATGTATGTGCCCAGCGACTTCTGCTTTATCTATCCGCTCTCCCCGACCCCAATCTCTCCGGCGGGGCAGGGAGGGATCGGAGGTCTCTCCCCTCCTCTCCATCCTTGTGCTATTTCTGGCCTCTCCCACTGCTGTTCTCTGAAGCAGCAGGAGAAGAGAGAGGGGGTGTGCAGGGATGGCGGTGGAGGCAGAAGGTGGGGGTGGTGGTGGGGTTGTCTGAGAGGAAGCAAGTCAAATAGCGTGCACTTCGACACTGTGCTATCAGTGGGCGGGTGGGTGGCGGGAGTCAACCAGCCGCACGCTGGGTCTTTTGTGCATGTCTGACAAAAGGGCTCCCCTGCCGCTACTGTTGAGCGGGCAGTGGGGCCCGAGACAGGTAAGGAAATCACAGTCTCTTGGCTGCCTCAGGGCAGCGCGAGGTCTCCACTGGATAGCGTCTGTCTGTCTGCTGCCTCCAGTCCAGCACATACTCTACGTGTGTGTCTCTGTGTGTATTTTATCTATGTGTAGGCAGGCACACATTTGTCAATTAACAAATGCATGTAGCCTCCCTACCTGGAGGACAACCGCGCACAAACTGCTGACCTGTGTGACACTGCATGCTCCTGAGGTAGTTGAACAAATCCCTTCTAGTATGTTGGAACTGGATCTCAGGTAGCGGAGACATCAGTGTGGCTACAACTGCAGATGCATCTGGAGTTGGGATGCAGTGTAGCGAGCAGATCAGCAGTATGCATGGTCTCTTTGTGTCTCTGGGAACTCCCCAGTCAGTCTAAACCATCTATTTGACTGCTTGTGTCTCAGTGTCTGTGTATTTACGTGTATATATCTGTCGGTATGCTTGTGCAAATGGAAGCTCATTTGCACTTGTGTACAATGAATTATACGTAATTCTATAGGACTGGGTACACTTCTGAATAACCTGTCTCTTTTCCTGTCTAACTGTCAGCACCAGGCTTTGTCAGCTTCGCTTTACTGTGGAGAGGTCTCAAAGTGCATGTGTGTTTCTCAGCTGTTGTCGTCCCCTGTGTCAATAGCACCCTTGCAAATAACTAGCATTTTGTCCTGAGCAGCAGTTATTCAGAAGTGTACCACTTGAAGGAGTGGGCATGGGCAAATTGGAAACAAGCCTGCTGAAGTGATGACATTTCAACTTCATTGAATCGAAAGGGTCCAGAGAGCTACAGCCCAGTTAGCATTACACAATGCTTCCTTTTGCATTTGTACATGCTAATGTGAAAGGCAGAGAGCAGTCATCAACTGCTGATGCCTATGACTGGCTATTCCAAGTCCACAGTAGCTTGCCTGTTGGACTCTAATGGCTCCCCATAACTAAGCTAACATCACAGCTAATGGCTACCTTACACCAAACAACTTTGACAAGATTTGGGAAAGATTCTTGAAAGATTGTAGTCTTTCAACTAATGCCCCCCCAAATCTTGTCAAAGTTGTTTGGTGTAAGGAGGCCATAAGACGCACACTTGAGGCTATTTTCTAAATTCTCTACATTTGCTAATTAGTTTCCTGTGGTTTCTTCTTCCTTTGAATAGCTTCAGCTACACATTAGCTGTATCACTTCAAGCTATATGGACCACATCCACATTATGACTCATCATTTTACTAAGATGATGAAAGGAAGACAGTTGGTGGAAGGAGGAAAGCAAAGAAGGAAGCTAATTTAGAGGATTGGAACTAAAGCCTAGAGTTCTAATGGATCTTAATTAGTGTACATGTGTCACAGCGTGCAGCTTCCAATTGGTGTAGCATGCGTGGCAGAGCCAGGACTGTGCTGAAGCAGCACTTCGCCATTGGTCAGGGTTACACATCAATCAAGTTAGCAGATGTCTTCAAGAAATCAGAACAATAAAAGGTTTAAAGATTGTCGGGTAAAGTAACATTCATCTTTTCAATAAAAGGTAGCCTAAATGTGAATGTCAGTTATCTAGGCCTACAATTCACTTGTAGTTTTTAATTTTTTCCATTCACATTTCTTACAGATATTCCATTTATTTCTCTTTTTTTACTCACCATACATTTTTTCAACCATAGGAGATAATTTATTTACATACCCATGAGTGCAGTAGAGTGGTGTGTCTGCGCCACTACTGTCCATATAATTTGCCACCATCTACAGTAGATTGCGCTTTGCCCCTACTTCCTTGAGCCACACCTCATGGCATTCCCTCCCTAAAAACAACTAAAGAGAGATGAGAACACTGACCATATGACCTGACGTAAGGGGATGTCCTGCTGGTCCAGTGCTGGCCTGGGTTGAAGTATATACAATGTTCTTTTTTCGCCTCTATTCCTTTCCCCCTTTTGCTGCATGTGCTAACCAGAAATTCACATCACACTGCTAGCTAGTTGTTAGCTATTACCACAGACAGTAAAGAAATGGATGAACAGTATTACATGCAGTACTCTATCTTTCAGGCTTAGATTCTGTTATTTAGTCCCCCTAGTGGCCACCATACTTAGCTTATTTTGTACTTTATTGAAATAGTGTAGTGATACAGATACACAGATATGATTACAGATATTCAAACCTGTATCCTACAGGAGGTAGGCTGTAATTATAACACCAGTCTGGTGTAACGTGTGTGAGGTGAATTTCCGTTATACCCAACTAGTGGTATAATGAATATCGGGGGCTTTTATAGTTCTCCATTTTGATATGAATCTCTTTATTTGTCTTTTTTCATTCCTATTGCTTGCCATGCTATATATATCTGCCAGTATGGTTTTCAAGTGTTTGGCTTTTGATGTTGTCATTTCTGCAGCAAGCTGCTTTCTTTTCTTTTTTTATTATTACAATTTTTTTCCGTTCCTTCAGCTTTCGCTTCTAAATCTTAGAGTATAACGATCTTATAGTAAATAAGATGATTATTCATTTATTTTTTCTTTTCTCCCCCCCAATGCAGCCCTCTTCCTCTGTAGAGACACAGGATGTAAGGATACCTTAATATGACCTTTATTTCACACAAACACACCACAGTCTTGGTCTGTCTCATGCGCATCATAAGGAGAGGTCTGAGAGTAGCCGAGGGCCACGTTTACGCTTGAAGGGAGAGAGGGGTCCAAATAGCCAAACCTCTTGGAGCATGTTTCTTTTCCCTTATTTTAATCATTGTTATACTGTTGTGAATGGAAAGTGCCATAGCTGCAGAGGAATAGCTGGGTGAGACAGTTAAGAGGAGATCGTCCCTCCCAGCTGATGTGAAGCCTTGTTTATTTTGTCTTTGTGTTGATCTTGGGTAAGGTTGACTCAATTAGGGATATAGATGCCTTAGCAGTGGCATTATAGTGATTGGTTGTTCGTGGCCAAACACACACCCAACAATCAAACACTCTTCCCTGATAAGACAAGCTGGAGACAGACAGCGTCCCATTCATCATAATATCAGATGGTGTCTGTCCATCTTTTGAGTGGGAGCGTCCCAGTCCCAGAGGATGGAAGGGTGAGCGCTAATGCGTCCCTTCAGAGACTGGTCAGAGTGGCATCAGTCATGCTATGGTCCCCATCTGAAGGTCACCTCTGTGAGATAACAGAACAGTGAGTGCATGTGCACTTTGAATGCGTTAACGCAATAAATGGGGAATGAGCCCACAAGGGTAGGGATGCTGGCTAAAGGGGGTTGATGGGATGGGGTCAGAAGGATGTAGGTAGACTGACACTAGCTGTGTGGCATAGCCCGAGACCATGAATAATTGTTGTGCGTATATTTATTTTAGGATAGAAAAAGTGGTAGAGCAGAGCCCGACCCCAAACAGAAAGCCTCTTTTAGGTCCATCAGTACGTCCCTGGCCTCCAGCATCAAGAGACGTAGGGCCTCCAAAGACACGGTAAGGAGAAGACAAAACGGCACCTTCCCCTTTACTCTATCACTCAACCTCTCCCTCTGTCTCTGTTTTCTCTTCATCCCTCTCTTCTTTCTTTCTTTCACTTTACCTCCCTCTCTCTCTCTCGCTCTCTCTCTCCGTCTTCTCTTCCTGTCGCATCTCCACTGGGGCGTTGTCCTTCACGCATCACACATGGCGACTGTTGCCATGGCCACGTGTCTGTCAGTCAGCCATCGTTCTGCCATTCAGACACCATCTCTCAGGACACGCCCCCCTGAGGATCCTAGACAGGCAGGCAGGAGGGATAGGATTCAGGGTTCGACAGGTCTAAGGATTCAGCTGGGGGATTCTGGAATACTGGAGGGTTTGTGGAGCAGGGTAGGGGGGGCGAACACATGAACTACAGTGTTGTTTTAAGTGGTATTTCTTATCTTTTATTTACTTCTCCCAATTCTTTTTTTTTTATTGAGGAAGGGGCAGCCAGAGGGATGTTTGGGCTGCTGTTTACCCCAGCGCTGTGTTCATTTCAGTGATTTTTATGTTGTGGTTTGTTTTTACTATTTTTGTCATGTGTTGTTTTGTATTCTTTTGATTGTGGTTGTTATGTTGTTTCCTTGAATCTGCTTGACCCTGGTATATATGAACTAGTTTCTATGTCACTCGAATCTTGCATTTAGTTTTGTGGTGCATTTGTTGTTTGGAAATGCATGCTTCGATGTTGTGGCATTTTGCCTGATTTCAACACACCGTCCCTGACATTATCCAAGATGGAAGTCAACATACCGGGTGAAACTAACCTCCTTGCTTCAACAGGAGATCATCATTTCCAGAACTTTGTATTCAATTATATTATTTTGCATGTGTTGAAATTAGGAATAATCTATTTTGAGGATCCAAAATCATCATTTTTAGTTTGTCTTCTATCTTGTTGTCAATTTCCCATGGTACCAGGTACAAATTGGTTTACTGGGACCCAAATAGATTATATATTGTATGCTATTCTTTGGCCATATTATTCAATATTCATTTATAGTTTTATAGTTGCCAAAGAATAAAAGGTCTCCAAATTTAGTTCCAAGCTAGTCTATGGGAAGATATGGAATTAATTTAGTGTTATCTCAAAAATAGGACACTTTTGGAGCCCTTCGTTTCTTCTGCAACCATATATAGTTGACCCAGAGTGTTTTTACATAACTTCCCTAATTACCACTTGCTATTAGGAAAGCATGGTTAGCTGCTGCTGCAAGAAAACACCAGGGGAGCACGCAACAGTATTTCTTCCTCACTTCTCTTTCTTTTCTCCCTGGCCTTGGTTTCGAAACCACAGAGGTTTCATCACTGCGATTTCTCTCTCTTTTGGTTGTACAGTTCTGTGTAGACATCTTGTGTTATTTCTCCCCTGATGTGACGCAGGTGTGTGAGCCTCCGGCCGCGGGCAGGAGTCAGTTGTATGAGTGTGGGAGATTTGTGGATGCTGGGTGGGAGGGAGGTAGAGGGAGACAAAACCCAAATCAAACCACAGGGAGAGGAGGCGCCCAAACCAGGTGACATATGACAGCAGAAGACAAACGACAACAACAAACAACATCAGCAACAACAACAACCAAACAAGCACTAACCCCTGTTGCAGCCATCCGTTTCTCCTGACCCATCGTTTTTCTTTTGATATCAATGTTGTTTCTTTTCTATATGAATGGATATCTATGGATCTGTTGAGTCTCAGTGTCCCTACCCCCTTCCACTCACATGCCACACAGCTCCTCTCCTCCTCTGCAAGCATGCAAACTCTGTTCTTTTATCTGTCCGTAGAAGTAGTTGATTGTCGTTGGTCATTAGTAACAGTAGTAGAAGCGATGTGTGCTGGTGGTAGTGGTGGTAGTCTTAAGTGTTGTGTCTTCTCTTGATCCACTGTCTCTCGGCAGGGGGGCACTGTGGTCAATGAGCATTGGGAATGCTAGCAGCGAACCTCCGCAGTGATAATGAGCACTTTTATTGACAGCGGTATTGAAAAGCATTCGGATGACGATGATGCAACTCCACGGGCCCTGTGTGAGGCGAGCCATTTGGCGCCTGCCAGTATTGCTGACAAACGCGCCAGAGAAGTGGTTTCTCGGCAATATAGGAATGGCGCTGAACGCCAGGCTCAGAGCGTAGCAGTTGCATCATAAGTTTTATTTTTTTTTCTTAAAAAGTGAATGCAGTGTAAGCTTGTCCTGTGGGCAATGCACTGCCCTGATGGAGCACTCCATCACCGATTCAAACATAGAACAAAAATAATTATACAACATGCAAAAGATTATGTGCAATACAAAAAAATAGTAGATTCTGCTTCTAAAAAAAGAGAATCACTTTTAGAATAAAAATTAATTTCATTAGAAATTATATTTTGGATTTTTGTGAAGGAAGAAATCTATTAGTAGTATCTGCTTTAAACAGATCATTTTAGTATGAGGAATGGTTTTAGATTTATTTTATTACGGATAATATATTTCCAGCATATGTTTCATCATTCACTCAGTAATCAAAGTCCATTGAAACATTTGATTAACATGCTGGAAACATCTGAAAAACAGACCTCTAATATGGAGAGACATGAATAGCAATGTGGTAAATTAATACCATTCAGGACAATTTGATCAGCTTCACAAAAAACTGTTGTGATAAAGTGCTTAAAGGTTTTGTACCACATTTACAATAGATAAGGAATTAATCACTACCCACAAGATGTGTTTCACTGTGGAGGAAGTATCCTTACTATTGTAATCTGTGGTCACTGCCATAACTGGTATCCAATTTTATGGCTCACTGCGTCAGTTGAATTTCTCACAGCACTTTCTGAGATACCCACCCGGTGAACAGATTCTCTGCATGCATCTGGGTGTTCAGAACACCCAGCATTGCAGAGACCCTTGAGTGAGAATTTACTGTCGTCCTTCAGAGTCGTTCACTTCAGGAACAGAAAAAGGACTCCATCTGTAAAGCTTGTGTCAAACTTAATAACGGTAACCTCATGTACAAGTCTTTGTTGATAACTTATTACATAACTTTAGAATGATGAGGTGGACAAACCCTTAAATATCAAATTTGCTTTACACAATGGACTTCACTTTTCCCTTCCTGGTTGTGATTCTGCCAACCCACTTCAGGTATAATTGCCATCAAATGTGGGCCAAGATTTTAAAAAGATTAAAAACTCAGATATATCCACCATAAGGTTGTGCGACTGAATATTTCTTCATGTGCACCATTACTAAACACATAATTGAATTACCAAATTTGTAATAAATTTTATTTTAAGACTCACTATTTGAGCAGTTTTCCAAATGGCATTACCTCTGGTGGGATTTGAAGGAACCATTGGTTTGTCTGTTGAAGTATGTGGTCACTGGTTACCCTGCATAGCAAGTGAACTGACAGCCCCCTCTCCTGTTGTTTCTTTTCCTCCCTTCTCTATGCCCCCTGTTCGCAGCAGTACCCACCCACAGACATCACTGGGCAGCTCAACCTGTCCGACCCGTCTGTGAGCACGGTGGTGTAAGAAGCGAGAGCGAAAGACAGAGAGAGAGAAGAGGGAGGAGACGTTCACTCCGAACCGACAGAGAGAGCGATAGAGAGAGAGAGAGCGACAGGAAGGGGAAGGGGTGAGAGATGTGGGCCCACTCCCAGCTCCCCCTTGTCGACTCATGGATCAATCACAGCTTGAACACTGACGCTGAACTTCAATCCCCAAACTTGACATTCCCCCCTAACCCACCCCCCGGCACTTTCCAGTGGAGCCGAGAGAAGAATCACCCCCCCTGCAGGGAAGGAATGTCTCATCAGAACACTGAAGCTGTCAGAACCCATGCTTGACATTGCACTAGCCTCTGAGTCTGCATAGATTAGAGCCTAATCAAAGCCACACAAACACACGTGTACACACACACACACACACACACACACAGACAGGGATCATTTATACAGTGCACTTTCAATCTCAGTTTATTTAGTCTGTAGATATTTTTTCTCTTATTTTTTCTTAATATGTACAATGGATTTAATTAGTTAAATATGTTATGTTAATACAGTTAATACATAGACTTACAATACTGTACATATCAAACCCATATTGTAGGGATTCAGATATGTGACTCATTTAAAGCCATTATTGTTCTTATTTCTCCAAGTCAGTATAATCTGTATGATCTTAGGTGTAGTATTTATTGTATTTTTGCAGACAGTATTATTTCTCAGATTAATCTATCTTCATTTCAACATCTGAACCATATTTGCATTTATTAAGCACTAGACAAGTTTTAATTTCACCATATACACACTTGCTATCTTAATATGTAATCAGTCAATATAGCAGATAGGATTGCATGTAAACACATCCATGGTGCAAATTACGTTTTGTGCATTCTTTGTTGACAATACCTGATATTTGAACAGCTATTAACAGTACTTAATAACATCCTCTGACAAGTTTTGAGCCCATAAGAATGACTTTCACTAACTCTTCCCTTTGCAAAGACACTTCATATCTTATTGGGATGTTTTTGCACTGCACAGACTTGCACAGAATGCATGGTTCCCCAGTTAAGACCAATGATTTTGACCCCATCAAAACTAACTTGCGGATTTCAACAAAGGGGATTGTTTGGCAGGACCTAGTGATGCGTGTTTGCATGACGACATACGTCACTACACATTTCCCTCTTTTTATGTTACTGCCAGTTTAATGGTAGACTTCCACTACTTATATAAATATGTATCCATCTACACACTCTCTCTATACGTCAAGTCACTGTGTGCGCCGTTGTGTGTAAATATAACCTCTCTCTCTGCCTGTGATCTTCTGCACAGTATTTCTAGGCCTCACTCTCTTCTGGGGTGCATCAAAGGGCCGGGTTTAGCATCCAACCAGCTCTTGGTCCTTCATGCGAAACCCTAACCATGTGCGGTCATTCCCAGTGGTGGTTTGCCCCCAGGTTGGCTTTTGCATGAGCTCTACCAAGTGTCTCCACCTTTGGAGAGAAAAACCCAGGACCGTTGCTTTTTAAAGAGGAATTTGCCGGTCCGCTTTGGTTTGGTGTTGAAACAGGCCGTTTCCCGAAGACTGAGGCAGAGAAAAAACCCTGCTGTGTCAGAACACACAGATTACATGCACACAGATAACCCCCCAAAAAGATGTGCAATTTGCAACACAGCACTTTAATTATGGGAAGTCTTTTTTCTATACCATCCCCTCACATGACTCTGAGAAAATATGTACAGACATGCATTTGCATATACATTTTATGGAATTGGTTCAAAGCCTATTAATCTTCATGTCACATTGAATTTTGAAATACTGTAAGAAACACCTGTCTGAACCATGTAAATGGTTAAGCTGTTATTTTGCTGTTCATACTTACTTATACTTTTGGCTGTTTTTTTATTATTTCAAATGTGTTGTCCTTGAGCCACCACTGATTAGTTGTAAACAGGACAATCGTTTGACTTGTCATCACATCTATGAATTTGTGTTAGAATTTCTGTTTGTTTTGGCCATTTTTCTCATACAGGCCTATGCATGAGTGTTTTGAGAAAGTTTTCTATGGTTTGTGGATATGTAATGATGATGCACGTGATCAATTAATACGCAGTGTTACACTACCAACCCTGCTATCCAAACAAATGTATTCTGAATGCATTGTACATAGCATTTAACTTGATCATGCTATTGAGGCAAAATGTCCGTATTGAGGAGCTGGCAGTATGTTTAGAAGCTACATGCATTCACAAAAGCTCCCCCATACCATGCAATACTGGCAAAGGGATTCTTTATTTATGAAAAAAATGCATAGGTCAAACAAGAAATTGATTTTCTTTGTAGTTTGGATAAGACAGATCTTCTAATGGAACACATATGGTTTGTAACAATACAATTGTAAATAAAATATATTTCTATGTGCCAAATTAAAAAGCGATTTACCTCACTCAGATGTCCACAGTGTAATTTTGATGGTCTCTATGCCACAAAGAAAAGATCTGGATTCATAGAAGGCATATTTGGCACCAACACTGTAGCATCTATTAGAAGTCAATCAGGTTTAAATGTGTAAGAATATATATTTTGTGATTTGAAGCATTTTATAATGGCTGTGAGCCCATGGTACTTTCTTGCAAACCATTCCCTACATACCAACTCACTGGCAGGCAGAGATGCTTGGCTCTTCATGGATCATATGCAACTTTTAATCATATTTAGATTATTATTACATGCAATGGCAACTATAACAAATTAGGGCACCATTTTGAAAGCTGAAAACAGAAACTTCTTCTAGATTATCACGGGTGTTTATTTACCGTCATCAGTCATAAAGTAGTGTTACGGCCCTGCTGGTCATTCCCAGTAGCACATCTTCTCTAATGCCTGTTGGGGCTCTGCCCCTTTGGTCTGTGCTGCCTTGTATCAATCTGCAGATCATGGTGTGCCCATTGGTGCTGGGAGTAATGGGTGGTCCTATAAAGAAGACCTCATGGGTAATGGACGCGCTCTGCTCTCTGCTCTGACGCTCTGGCCTGGTTCCTGGTCACTCCGTGGCTGCTCCGCTGGGGAGAGCCTTAGCCCATCGCTCCTCACACCGACGTCGCGTTTTACACTTTTGTTTGATCACCCCTAGACATACTTTGCATTACACTATCCTTTTTCATACACTATACTGACCTTATCTTCTAATGGCGGCCTTACATTGTACGATTTTGGTCTGTTTTCACAGTCGGCGACTAAATTTCCAAAGTCGGACAGAAATCATGGGAGTTGTACTGGAATCGCGGCGCGCTCCCGTCAACTAGATCGTTAAGTGTAAGGTGCCAATCTTAGCGGTTTTAAGTCAGTCGGAGTCAGTCCTTTTCTAGTTTTGCCGTTACCGCAAGTCTTTCTAGTCGTGGCTCATGCAAATAGTGACGTGAACTATAAAAACCAATAGTGACCTCCTCTCTCCAACACCAAACAGGAAGGGGCAAAGTAGGCGACAGCTGTACACTGTAAAAATTGGATAGTTCCTTGAAGAACCTCAATGTTACTCCAAGAACCCAGGGGCTCTTCTGAGAGCTCAAACGTGCCTTGATGCTCTTAGAGGTCTCTGCAAGACCCTTAACAATTTTTCAGTATGAAAGGAGGTTCCTCAAAGAACCAAATTTAATCAAGGTTCCTGGAGGATCTCCAGCTGAGAAAGAATAATTTTCTTGAATTTATCTTTTACAGGCCTATATTGCTGTGTAGCCTAGGCCTAACTGATTCAAAACATAACCTAATCAGATAATATGATGGCTAGGCCTGTGATAGGCTATGACAACAAAATAACAGTTTTGAATAGTAATCGCCTATAGTTTGACTAGTGTTTCATTGCGCAAAAGATCTGAAGCATTCAGCTACTTGTGTGGTGTTTTGTTAATTGTGTGTAATTAACTATTTTGAAAAACTAGACGAGCATAGGCTAGGCCTACTGCCTATGCCAAAATAGCAGCAGAACACGGTCGGATAACTCGATGGGCGCACAGGTGTTGCTCGAGGCGATGACGCGCGTGTGGAATCTTCTTTTAAAATGGCAACAGAATTTGACAGTTGAGTCAACGTTACTACAGGAGGTGAGTGCAACATTTTGACAGCCCTATCTCAAGCTTTTTTAATGTTGACGTTTGTCAGAAACTATACCTTAAATGATACATATTCTACATATTAAATGGAAACGAGACGTTTTAACCAGCATACAACTAAAGGTAAGGTCAACGTGTCATCGTTCGTGAACGTTAACCTTAGAGCTAACTTTTTGTTTAACATAACGTTAGAGCTTAGCCTTATTTAGCCTACCGTTAGTTTGTTAAGTTATAAGATACCGTTAGCATTATGCCTTGGCTTGTATGCTATGCTTAAACTGAATGTTAGCCAAATATTCTGTCTATTTTACTCCTTCAGCACAGACTTTTCAACTTCCCGTGTTTCCAACTCTCCTGAAATGAAAGCTAACATTAATGGAGGAAGTCCTGACGTTCATACTGCTGCACACAGATTATACAGGTCCTATTTGATTCAATTTCTATGTGGTAAGTGTATAGCATGAGGTACAGCTTTACTTAGTGTTCTTCATTTGCATTCATGCAAAACAACAACCAGTCATTTAAAATATAGGCTACTCCATCTCTATGTTTAATTTCAAAGGTATCCAGTATCATGACATTTGTGCTGCTGCTGTATCTAAGCACCCTTTCCTCCGGGATCGCACAGGACCAGGATATGCATGTAAGTAAATTATTAAAGTAATAAACATACAGTTAGGCCTACTGGCTGTAGTGAGGGTCCTTTTTTAGTGCACCTAACAAGTAGGGATAATGGGATGGGATATTCCTGTCAGGGGTATTCAGGTTGTTGTAGTCTGCTCACTTACAGATGCAATTGAATCATGTATGCCTACTATGACACTCTTCAATTCTGTTGGTATGTTGCTTAACACCTGTATAAACCAGGCCATTGCATTTGAATTTTACTTTAGGCTAATTGGTTTATATAACCTTTCATATTATAGTTGGTTGGGAATGCTAAAAACAAATTCAAGAAGGAGAGAATCCCACTGAGCCTTCCTGAAATTGGATAGCAAAGCATGGGAAAAGGCAAAATTCATCACAGGCAAGTCACCTTTTCATCACAAAGCAAAATGCATCTGTATCTCAAGCAGAAGCTTTCAGAATTACACTTCACTGTGATCCTTGTTGAGGTTTACTTTGATTCCAGGACAAAACTCAATCCAATGTGAGGGAAACCACACATTTTTTTTTTCTATTCACACAGATACCTGCTACCCAGGATGCAAACACTGTAGTTCAGGTATGGTGTGTGTGTGTGTGCACTGATGATCTTTTTACACTGACAGGTTGTAGATGTTCTCGGTGATGAAAGCATATCCAAATCCAATGTAAGTTTTCAGATGATGATTAAACACCATATATTACTACTTATTACATTTCTTTAACCAAATTGACCTTTACTTTAAATTGAATGTAACATTTACAGGACAATGAGACAAAAATGAAGGAGGAGTGTTGAAAAGTAAACCCTGATCGATCTAAATACGATTGAAAACAGAATGAGGAGAACAATCAGTGACAGAGTGGCATTTATTCAACGCCACTCCACACAGGAAATCCTTACTGAATACCCAGCTTTACACCACATTTGAACTGTGAGTTAACATTTGGCATTTAGTTCACTGCAAATTATTTTTCAGATGTTCTTCTGCCAAGCAAACATGTAATTTGTTCTTATCTTTTTAAAGGTTTTCTCTGAAATTCAGCACATGCATAACATTGACCTAAGTACCAATCTGCACTAAATCAGGCCTGTGAGGAGACAACCTACAAATACAAAGGTATTAAGAAGTTTGATTTACACTTCATGTCATTACTGCTATAAAACTGTATGGAATTACAAGTATGTTATTACTGCAATAAGACTTATCCAGTGTATTGTTCAAATTTAGGACTCTTTGCAGCAGAGCGGCCATATGTTTGGGGACAATCCTGACAGGCTCATACGTTGTGGATAAGGTAAGAGTACCAGTCATTTAACACTGTTAGAAACTTCCCCTGCCAATGGGCTTGAATATCACCAATCACCATTCTAAATACTGTTATTCTGTACTTTTCAGATATCCAAGACACCCACACCTACCCTGTGCATGAGAGGCAACCCCTTTGAGGAAGACACCACCATTACACTTTGCATGGACGGACAAGATGTCGTAACACCAGAAGATGTGTTGATGGGCATTGGAGCATTGCTAGCAGTTTATTTAATTTTCAATATGGAATACCCGAAGGCCGTGAACAAGACATTGTTGTTTTTACAGTCTATGTGTGATATTAAGACAAAAGAAAAAATCCCCATTGCCGTATTTCGGATGTCAAATTTCATACTCTAAATTAAATACTGTAGTTCAATCAATCATTTATTGACTATTTCATTTAGATTAGGAAGTTAAATTGTGTTCTTGTTAATAGCATTGTTTAATAGATGTTTTCATTCATGCCTTCATCTATGTAGCCTGTGTATTATTTGTTTATTTATATATTTATTTATGTATCTATCTGTCCATCCTTTCATGTACAGTATTCCTAATATTTTGCCATTGACATGCTTTGACACTTTTGATTAAATTCTTGCTTAAATACATCTGTTGTTTCATGTACATTTATCCCACATTATAATAATAAAAATAATAATAACAATAAAGGTTAATACATTCTAATAATAATAATAATAATAATAAAGGTTAATAATAATGAAGGTTCTGTAATGAACTTCAAAAGGTTCCTCAAGCAACCTTTGAAAAAGTTCTTCAAAGAACCTTTCTTTAAAGGTTCTTCGAAGAACCTTTTGAGGTTCCCCCACAGTTTCAAATTGAAGAACCCCTAAAAGTTCCTCCAGGATCTTTTAATTTTTACAGTGTAGCCTATATCAGGGGTCCCCAACCTTTTATGTTTGATTCCTATTTTTTTTTCACGGACCGGCGGGGGGGTTCGGGGGTTCCATGTTCCATATGTGTTGTGCATGCATTACTTGAAAAGAACTAGCTTTAGTTATGTATGAACAGTGAAGGTAACGATCTCTTGTGAAAAACGTGAACTTGAAGAAGTGAAAATTGAACAATATGAACTATGAATATTGAACAACTTGAAGCTACATCTATAAGTGTGAACATGCTTAACAAAATATGGGAACAAAACATGGGAACTAAACGTGCATTACGAATATAATCAGTGGGAGCCCTGCTTGTTTCCCTACAACAAATAAGAAGCTTCCATCTGGGGGTGATGGAAGACAGTGACACCCTCAGTGTGTTTGAAATGTCCAGTCGATTGCGTAATTTGGTCTTAGTTGCAGTCATTGCCGAAAACCCGGCCTCGCATAGATACGTGGTGGGAAACGTTTTCAGCGCTTTTACGGCTATCTCGGGATATTCTGCTTTGGTTTTGATCCAAAAACCCGCCAGAGAGGTTTCCTTATACACACTCTTAACACCACCGTCATTTGCAATTTCGATCAACTGCTCTTCCTCCTGCGCTGACAAGTTAGGACTGGGATATTGACAAATGGTTTGCTGACCCACTCATTGGTTTTTCCGTGGATCTTTGGAGGATGGGAAGTAACGCTCAAACTCATTTGAAAGCGCAACAAGGTGATCGCGCACCAGCTGCGAGAGAAAGGGCCCTGCCTCAGTCTCTCCCAAAACCCCCAATACTGTTTGGAACTTATCTGGTCCACTCGTCGTCCCCACAAATCAAGCTTGGCTTTAAATGCAGCGACTTTATCTGCCAGTTTAAAGACAGTCGTCATTCTCTCCTGGAGTGACAGGTTGAGGTCATTAAGTAACCCGAATATGTCACACAGGTAAGCGAGTTTTGACACCTAGTCCTCATCACTAAAATGCGCAGCTAATGGTGACTTTTTTTCTGTACGAAATATCTTCAGCGGCTCTCGCAACTCAAACACTGGCCAGTGACCTGCTAAAGATGCTTGTTTTTTGTTGCTGTTTTTGTTCGCCAAGAACTGATCAAGTGAAGTGAGCTGACCTGAGGCTGCGCAGCGCTGAAGGCAATATGTAAAAGTGTTGAAGGCGGGACAGACAGACGTAAGAAAATAGACCTTGCAAAATGCAAACATGCGTGCAATCAAACAACTGCATATAGGCCTATGCCATGTAAAAACGTGACATTATTGCGAATTAAATTTAGTTTAGTTTGCATGCATTTTTTTTAAACTCATGTCGTAGTCTACGGCCAGGTTAGGAATGTCCTGCGGCCCGGTGGTTGGGGACCGCTGGCCTAGGTCGAATTTTGTTTAACTGATACTGTGCCCTGGTAGTTTGAATGGAGGTTAGTGCTTTCTTGGCTGCTCCTTCAATAGTCGGTCTCAAAACTTTAAAGAAAGATCAACTTTTTAAAGTAGCTGAGCACTATAATATTAACTCTGATATTCCAAAAGGCATTAAAAAAGACAACCTGGTGAGGTTCATTATGGAGCGCTTGGGTGAAAGAGAAATCATTTCTTTCGATCCAGTACCAGAGATAGAGGGTCCAACTAAGTCCTCAACACCTCTTGGCACAGCATTAGATAGTAAAAGTCCCTTGGAGAGAGGGTTACGAGCACCGGACGATAATCCTGGAGGTTTCCCTCCACAGTCGCAAATGTCACATATGGCTAAACTTTTACCTAAGTTTGATGAACGTGACCCTGACTTGTTTTTTCCTCTTTCTGAAAGACTGGCAAAAGACCATCAGTGGAGTGATTCCGATTGTGTTCTACTATTACAAAGTGTAATTACGGGAAAAGCACAACAGGCATATTTAGCATTAGATGATTCAGAATGTAAAGAATATAAGACCGTGAAACAGGCTATTCTCAAAGCATATGAATTAATTCCTGAAGCCTATAGGCAGAAGTTCCGAAACTTCCGAAACATGATAAACAGACACACTTGGAGCTAGTGCGTGAATTGTCTCTTTAATCGCTGGCGCGCAGCTGAGTGCGCGGAGACCTTTGCAGAATTGTGTGAGTTGATGATATTGGAACAATTGAAAAACATCTTACCAGAACGTATCACCACTTACATAAATGAGCATGATGTTAGAACTGCAGCGGCTGCTGCTGTGTTGGCAGATAAGTATATTTTGACTAATAAGCAGTGTCCGTGCAAATAATGAAGATGATCGCCCCCGTCGTTTCAATTCCTTTAGATATGATTCCAGAAAATCTACACATGAGTCTAGTGCAGTGAAAAATTATTCCACTGCAACTAAACATGATTCTAATGCACAGGCATGATTCTGGTGACAAACAAATTGCTTCACAGGATCTCTGTAACTACTGTGGGGAGTCTGGGCATTGGAAATTGTCCTGCCCCAAGTTAAAGGAGAAGCGACGAAACCCAAGAGTGCCGGTTGTGCTGCCAGAATTATGCCTCCGGTTAGTCAAGTGTGTGTACAATCGAACTGTAAGGCTGTGGAGGATACCTATTTGAGTCCAGTGAGTGAGAGCACTGATCTGCTCAAAAAGGATCTTCCTGTAGAGCAGCCACAAGCGTGTGCTAGTGATGGCTATAGTCCCTTCATTACAGCTGGTAATATTAAATTAATTGGAAGCGACCAGAAAGTACCAGTGCGTATTCTACGTGACACTGGAGCGTCTGAATAATTTGTCTTGGGATCTCTTTTGCCTTTCTCACAGGCATCCGACACTGGGACATGTGTCCTTATCAGGGGCATCGGGATGTATACCATCTCTGTTCCGCTGCACCGTCTAGTTTTTGAGTCAGATTGTAAGCGGGGAAGTTGTCTTGGCTGTACGCCCGTCTCTACCTATTGAGGGCGTAGATGTGATCATAGGAAATAACTTGGCAGGTGGGCGTGTGTGGCCTGAGATGTCATCCCCTCCTGTAGTAAACACAACCTCTGTTTTGCCTGTTGAGTCTGATTAATGTTCTGTTGACTTTCCTGGGGTGTTCACCTCCTGTGCGGTGACTCGTGCTAGGAGTCGTACCCAAGGAGAAGAACCGGAACTGGAGTCTGTTAAAGACCGGGCTGACTTAAATTTGCCTCTGTTACCACCTACTCTTGCCTGTGAGAAGGTTGTGGCAGCACAGAAGGAAGATGAGGAATTGGTAGGCCTTTTGGCTGTTGCTTTGACAGAAAGATATGAGAAGTGCAGCAAATGGATATTTTGTAGTTGACAACCTGTTGGTGCGAAAATGGTCTCAGTTCAATGGCGAGGTTGGGGATCCATTCAAATTGTGGTGCCAAAACCATTTCGTAATGTGATTTTGCAGACAGCGCATGGTGATGTGGCAGGTCATTTTGGTGTTCGCAAGACACATTTGCGGCTGTTGCAGCATTTTTTTTGGCCGAGGATTAAGCGAGACATTGCCCAGTTTATAAAAACTTGTCATATTTGTCAGCTGGAAAGACAAACCAGTCAATTAAACCTGCGCCCCTGTGTCCGATTCCATCGGTAGAGAAGCCCTTTGAGCACCTCATTATTGATTGTGTGGGCCCTCTGCCGCCTTCCAAGTCTGGGTGTGCTTACTTGTTGACTTATGTGCCAGGCTACTCGCTACCCGGCAGCTTATCCGCTGCGAAGCATTACTACTAGAGCTGTGGTAAAAGCACTTACACTGTTCATTTCCACATTTGGCATACCACGTGTGATTCAGAGTGACAGGGGGACCAACTTCACATCAAAAATGTTTCGTAACATCCTAAAACTGTTAAATGTTAGACAACAGCTAAGTAGTGCGTACCACCCCCAGAGTCAAGGTGCTTTGGAACGTTTCCACAGTACTTTTAAGTCCCTTCTGCGTGCCTACTGTATCAATTTGAACAGGGATTGGGAAGAGGGTATTCCATGGCTGCTCCTGGCAGCACGTGAAGTGGTGCAAGACAGCGTAGGTTTCAGCCCTAATAACTTGGTTTTTGGCCATCAGGTCTGTGGTCCTTTGTCTCTGTTAAAGGATGGGTTAGAGGAGGCTAAGTCCCCTGTGAATGTGATTGATTACGTCAATGGATTTCGTCGTAGGTTGACGCTGGCCTGGAAAATGGCCAGTGACAATCTTACCAAGGCCCAACAGGGTATGAAGAGAGTGTTTGACCGTAGGGCTGTAGAACGTGCATTTAGTCCTGGTGATCCAGTCCTGGCTTTGTTGCCAGTACCTAGGTTACCGTTCTGTGCTAAAGTTGCCGGCCCTTACACTGTTGCTTGGCGGGTGTCTGACTATGACTATCTGTTAGATACTCCTGATAGAAAGCGATCTAAGCAATTGTGCCACATTAATTTGCTAAAGCCTTACTATTCGCGAGACCCTAGTCCTTGTCAAGGAGGTGGGGAGGTGTCACCTGTTGCAGTGGCTGTTATTGACACTGGGCCCTCTAGTCAACCTTTGGTGGCAGCAGAGGTTGATGAATTTGGCCCTGATGACTCTGTGTTGCAACCAAGGCTTAAGAATTCTGCAATGTTGGCTAACTTGGATACTTTAATAGGCCATCTTCCAATAGAACAAGCTGATGAGCTCAAGGCTCTGATTTTAACTTTCCCTGTTCTATTTTCAGACACGCTTACATGTACGGATCTCATTGAGCATGATATAGATGTTGGCGATGCTTTGCCGGTTCGCCAGCGTTTGAGTCGTGTAGGGCCTGAGAAACATAAAGTACTGGATGCTGAGGTGCAGTATCTGTTAGATAATGGCTTGGCTGAGCCCTCCCACTCCAGCTGGGCGTCACCTTGTTTGCTTGTGCCTAAGCCAGACAAAATCTTCCATTTCTGCACAGATTATCGCAGGATAAACAAATTATTTTACCTTAGAGAAAGAGGCTTTGGCCCTCATTTGGGCTTTAGGGCATTTTGATGTTTATTTGGGGGGAGGCACACAGCCCTTGGTGGTCTATTCTGACCATAACCCCCTTACATACCTGCACACACTACACAATCCCAATCAGAGACTTATGCGGTGGGCTTTATTTTTACAGCCCTACCATTTGGAAATTCATCACATCAGGGGTGTGGACAATGTTATCGCAGATGCATTGTCTCGCTCCTGGATCACTGAGTGATGTTCTGTCTCTGTCCTCTGTTCCTCTTGTTCTTTTCTCCTGTTGTCTGTTCCTTAAATATGCTTTCCAAGGTACCTGGATTGCCGGTGGAGCAGGAGTAGAGGTTTGGGGGCGTGGGGAAATTGAGATTTAACATTTCATTTGGTGGTGGTTGGTGTGATTGGACATCTAGCAACAGTCCGTAAGACCTGTGGATTGATTGTTTGGTGGTGGTCTGCACATTGTGGTGAAAGTGGGTTTGTGGCCATGAGAAGATTAAATCAGAATTATGTCAATTACGATTGTTATGGTAAATTGTTATGCCAGTCATGAAATTAATGGGCTATTGTAAAGATGGGTTTTAATGGTTTTTTGAAATAAAGAAATTAGTTTTAGAATTATTGTTGTGCATAACCGTGATGTAGAGTAACTATGTTGGATGGCATGGGACAGTTGTGCCATGTAGCATAGTTGGGTCGACTTAGGGTTCAGGACATTACAGAGTCCCATTTAGTTGGGTCTCTGTTTTAAGGGAGGGGGAATGTTACGGCCCTGCTGGTCATTCCCAGTAGCACATCTTCTCTAATGCCTGTTGGGGCTCTGCCCCTTGGGTCTGTGCTGCCTTGTATCAATCTGCAGATCATGGAGTGCCCATTGGTGCTGGGAGTAATGGGTGGTCCTATAAAGAAGACCTCATGGGTAATGGACGCGCTCTGCTCTCTGCTCTGATGCTCTGGCCTGGTTCCTGGTGACTCCGTGGCTGCTCCGCTGGGGAGAGCCTTAGCCCATCGCTCCTCACACCGACGTCGCGTTTTACACTTTTGTTTGATCACCCCTAGACATACTTTGCATTACACTATCCTTTTTCATACACTATACTGACCTTATCTTCTTAATGTTAAAAATAAACTTATCTTATTGAACATATCGCTACAGTGTGGTCTCCCAATCAATGTCACAGCTACCTTGAGCCAGGTGGTTGTGACAGTAGTCATAAAATAACTGACAAAAATTACCCTCCCTGCAAGTTTATTCCAAGGGTAACAGAGACCAATTTAACACCACTCGCTCCCTTTAGAGCAGGGGTGTCAAACTCATTTTGGTTCAGGGGCCACATACAGCCCATCTGATCTCAAGTGGGCCGGACCAGTGAAATAATTGCAAAACATCCAAAGCTTAGTTTTTTTCATTAGGCTATGCTTTACCCTTCAGCCTACATTTGTAGCCTACATAATCACAAGGGATATATTAGATTATTACACATTTATCCAGAGAGGCCAATGAAATTGAAATAAAATGCATGTCACTCTCATAAACAACTGGTTTATTTTTGTAGTTGAGTGGATAGGCCTACATTTTTCCATCTGACTACCTGAACCAACTCACCACACTAAACTCAAGTGGGAGCTATGAAGAAAGTTAACATCCTGCCTTAAAAATGTAAATGTGCAAATGTATGAAAAATAAAATGAATTTAACAAACATAAGTTAGCAGTGCATGAGCAATACGATCAACTGATACGATTAGGTTACATCAGATCAAATAATTTTGTAGGCTAGGTGGTGGTGCTGTGTAGGCTATCCACCATAAAGGCCAGATCCTGCACCCATTCCATTTAAATTGCTACTGGTCTGCCTTTTTTCTCCAAGAACTGTCCAATTTCCTCTCGTAGTTCAAAGAAACGCTTGAGTACGGCACCTCGGCTTAACCACCGTACTACAGCGTGGTATGGTAAGCCAGACAGAATGCCATTATCACTAAGAAAACAGTCAAACTGACGGTGAGTCAGACCTCGCGACCTGATTAAATTTACAGTTTGCACAACCACACTTTAACATGATCCAAGTTTAGTGTTTTACAACACAACACTTCCTGGTGCAAAATACAATAAAATGCCCAAACATCTTGTCCTCCGTTTGCAGGCTGCACTATGCCTCTGAATTTTGTCGCAACGCCTGCTTTTCTCCCGACAATGTAGCCAAACTGACAGCACAGGACCAGTCAACTCCGAACTTTTTTTTTGTTTTTTGGCTGCGCCTAGCGGCTGAATTGAGCATTTCGGTTATTTCTTTGAAAATTCATAACTCCTCACAGGAATGGGCTAGAGATTGTTTTTTTTTTTTTTTTGACATCGTCAGAAATGTATTCTCTACAAGTCTGGGCCGGATTAAACCATCTAGCGGGCCGCATGTTTGACACCCCTGCTTTAGAGAGTCCAATTTGTGTGATGTGCCCTACATGGTGATGTGCCCTGTCCCTGTTACTTGTTATATGTGCTGCAGAACAGGAACCTGCTGGAAATCAGTTTTTTACCGAGTCAGGCCCGCTTTAAACTGTAACTTTGTTACTTTTAAATACTTTCCTGTATAATAAATATGAAATGAAAATTTTTAGCAAGTGTTGTCCGGGGCCCTGGTGCCCCATGGCTCTTTGAACCTCTGTCGTTCACTAAAGGAAATAACCTCTCGGACGCTAACACCTTTGTTTGCAGACTCAGTGATAACCGAGTATAAAGTCCATAAAAGTTTAATGAATTGCCTAGAGACAAACCAGCAGCATGGATGCAGTCAGATGATGAAAAGGGTGAAGGAACACCACCCGTGGTTTGTGACGGACCCTCTATGGTAGGCCTGCAGGTGACTAAACAGGGCCCCAGATTTAGCCTCCATCCGTTATGCAGTTTGATTAATTATTACTTTGATTAAACCACATTTCAAATTTCCAAATAAGTTAACACCAAAGATTCTAGAGCACTATGTTCTATGTTACAAAATGAGAACCCTGACTCGATTTACCTCTCTCTCTCTTTCGTAGATCTGTTTGATTATCTGGGCCCCTGTGAAGTGTGACCAGCTTGTGTCTCATGGCTCAGACACTGCCCATAGAATAATCCTGCTTATCGTGCCCTAACAGGTAACTCAGTCATTGCAATGACTGATACAGCCCCTAGTGAGTTAGAAAATATCCTGGTAGTTTGTACATTCATAGGGTCTCAACATTACAACCATGTCGTTGCTAGCTTACTGATGTGAATGTTAATAAGCTGGCACCAGAGATAAGGTCTGGAAATTATGACAAGTCATGCTTCGCCTCACCTTATTCCCGGGGTCAGTGAGTGTGAGTGAATGTGTGGCTTAACCTAAGTGCTGCCTCCTGCAAGTCAAAAAGCAATTAGACTACAAATATAGCCTTCAAACATTGCAGTGTGACATATATCAAGATCCAGACAAAATCAAAAGCCTGACAAGTATTTTAAATGCTTAATTGCCTGCAGCAAAAGCTACACATATTGTAGTCAAATCACTGGTTGATTTCAATCCATCACTACACACGGGATTCAGCCTTCATTATTGCTATGTCTGTCATTTCTTTCTCATTTGTCTGGTACATTTGCAGGAGATGACTTCTGGTGTGCAAAGAAGGTGTTAATAATGAAGACCAAGTGGATCCCAGTTTGTTTAAGCAGGTAAAAGCAGGAAAAACTGTAAATAGGTAGGAGATCTTAAACCAGCTGATGCCTGAGTGGGAAATTAAAGATAAGACTGAAACAGGCCAAGCAGGTTTAACAAACCTGCAAACAAAAAAGGTTTAACCTTGAATTTCCCCTGGGGATCAATAAAGTATCTATCTACAGTGTTGGGGAGTAACGGAATACATGTACCGGCGTTACGTATTCAGAATACAAATTATGAGTAACTGTATTCCGATAGTTACAAGTTGAATAGTTGGTATTTAGAATACAGTTACATTGTTGAAATAAATGGATTACATGACGATACTTCTGTTTCATAAGTTTATTCACTCTCTAACTAAATTAAGGCAACTCCATTTCCCAGAAGCTCCTGAAAGCAATCTATTATGAAATTGTTTCCATGTTTAAATCCAAGCCCCGCCGTCTTGCACTAGCCTCAAAACGCAGCCAGCGCGCATTATGGACGCGTCATGGGAGACCCTGAAATGACTGTTTGCACAGCAAACTAGATGTACCGCAGAGCGGTACAAAATATGACCGCCGCCCAGTCCAGCACATTTTTTCCACAAAAAGAAATCACGCTGAAAGGCCTATATGATTCTAACTGTCTCACTAAATTGCATTATCCACACTCAATTCTCACTGGTATCTGCTAGACAACAAGTACCAAAACATGATTAGTTCATAGATTTCACATGTAAAATTCATTTTATACAACCCCACCTCCATCTTGCCTGTTTATAATTCTGAGAAATTCTTGATTGTTTGTGTTATGTTTATGTTATGTGTGTGTGTGTGTGTGTGTGTGTGAGTGTGTGTGTGTGTGTGTGTGTGCGTGCGTGCTTGTGTTTGTGCCTGCGTATGTGCCTGTGCATGCAAGCGTACATATGTCTACTGTGTGAGTATGTGTCATACGTATGATTACTGTGAATGTATGTGTGTGTGTGTGTGTGTATCTGTGCACATGTGTGCACATGAAATGGGTTAACATGACCCCTGGAGGCAAACATACAGAAAAAAATGGTCATCCTAGGCCCTACAGTTCTCAAGATATTCACAGAGAACTGTGTCTGCCCTACCCTCCTTTCGGGGGGTCCAGTCCAGCGGGGGGGCTACAGATCAAAACGAAAAATGACGGTTCCATGCTATCCATGTGGGGGTACATGCCCACCAAGTTTTGTGTACCCCGGTCTTTCAGTGTCCCGGGAATCCTTGTTGGTGTACGTCACTAAATGTACACATAAATTATTTTATTGTAAGGCCCCCCATGAACGAAAGTACACAAAACTTGGCATGCATTCGGAGGGTGTCATAATAATCCTACACTTTTAATTTCGTGCAGTTTTGACCTTGTCAGCCAGAGATATTGTGATGAAAACACCTAATTTTTTGCTTTTTCATTTTTAACTAGGTGGCGCTATACATACAATAAGTGGTAATGGGATGGGTTGACATGCCCCCTTAAGACCAACATACATAAAAAAGGTGGACCTCCTAGGCCCTACGGTTATCGAGATATTCACAGAAAACTGTCTCCGGCCACCTACAGGCCAGTTGGTGTATAGTAACATAAATTAATTTATTGTGTGGCCCCCCATGAACGGAATTCCACGAAACTTGGCGTGCATACAGAGGGTGTCATAATGATCCTACACTTCCAATTTTGTACAGTTTTGACTTTGTTAGGTCACAGATACCTTCAATTACAACACCTCATTTTTACTTTTTTGTGTTTAACTAGGTGGCGCTATACATGAAATGAGTGGTTATGGAATGGGTTGACATGGCCCCTTGGGATCAACATACAAAAAAAAAATGGTCCTCCTAAACCCTACGGTTTTCGAGATATTCACAGAAAACTGTGTCTGCCCTACCCTCCTTTGGGGGGTCCAGTCCAGCGGGGGGGGCTACAGATCAAAACGAAAAACGATGGTTCCATGCTATCCATGTGGGGTTACATGCCCACCAAGTTTCATGTACCCCGGTCTTTCAGTGTCCCGGGAATCATTGACAGAAATTTGGGCATGCGGGAAAAAAAAAAAAAAAAAAAAAAAAAAATCTGACTAAACCTATATGACCGCCGCTTCGCTGCGCGGCGGTCATAATTAGGAGTAAAGTAAGTGGAGGTAACTCCTGTTCCTCACTGATTGTGGTTCCTGATGTCTGTTCAAAGGATATTTTCCCAAGTATTAATAGCTCAGGCTACTTCAGCCAATCGGTTAAACAGTTTGCTAATCAATAAACAAAGCCTAGTTCACGTGTTGATTTAGACCTACAATAAAACCTTTCTCTAAAATAGGCACTGCATTCTAAGTTTTTTATTCTAACTTAAAAATAGCTTTATGGATTTTTTTTTCTAATTAGATCTACATTTACGTTTTTAAATGAATTATATGGTGCAGCCTCTGAAGAATTATTCTTGCGAGTAGCATAGGCTATTTTAACCTGCGGTTTTTGATTGTCATTACGCGATCACGTCCATTTTGAGAGCCCTGATATACAGTAGCCTAGCGTAGGCCTATTTACATTTACATTTGCGTTCCACCTGTAATATGAGCCCCTCGTACTGGGTTGATGCCGCCGAAAAAACTCACAGGCACACCTTAATTATAATTTCTGGCTACGCCCTTAAAGTAGCCAATTTATTTTGTTTGTTTTAATTAGCCTAGTCGCCTGCTGTAGTTTTAGTGGTCACCTTGCTATTTTAAAGTTGTATCAGGTAGCTTAGTTGACTTTACATTCTCCATGTGGGCCTAACACTTCAGCTATTTGGAACAGAAGAACACACCAGAATAGGCCTGCTTAGTAAGTAGGATTTGATGGCCGCATTCCTACACTTATAAAATGCAATTCAATGTAGAAGTAATCTAAGTATTCAGAATACGTTACTCAGATTGAGTAACGTAACGGAATACATTACAAATTACATTTTTGGGCATGTATTCTGTATTCTGTAACGGAATAGGCTACGTTTTGAAAGTAACCCTCCCAACACTGTCTATCTATCTATTTAACAGGCAGGGGCGTAGCACAAAATCCTGGGCCCCTGCATAGGCAGTCCTGATGGGCCCCCATGTTGCTCAAACCAGGTAAATATTCCAGACTTTTCAAGGGCACTCTCTCCCCAACACTGTTGCTCTTCCCTTGGGCCCCTATAATCAGTAGTGGTTTTACCCCCAGTCTGACGCCCCTGTTAACAGGGTACCAGATTTGTCAGTAACATTGTGTAATGTTTTTCAGATTCTGTTTTCCAATCTCCACCTCAACTACTGGAGTGCTACAGGTGTAAAAACAAGGATCCTAAAATACCCCTGGCTAGTGACACATGTCCCTGCAGTATATGAGTTCCATATCAGCCCTTATGAGGGCTAGAAATGGGAGACCCCCTGTGGATGGCTTGGTAACTGCTGCACCAAACTTTGTGGACTGGACCCGAAACCCATGACAGGCGGTCAATGATAAAAATGAGTGAATTGTGGCTAGCCCTAATATTTATTCTCAGCCTTTTGGCTTTATTTACATAGCCCCATGAGCTTACAGTTCACATATAGAAGGGTTGTTTTCAGTTGAACTGGTGTGGGCCTATGCTTTCTATAACGTATATAGGCCTACCACTAAACGTTCTATACCACTGCTAAATATTCAGAACAACAAACTGCATGACGGAGCAGGCATAGAAGCAAGCATAGAAGCTGCTAACCTGGTTGGACTAAATACTTCAAATTTCGTGAGGGCGTGACATCATAATTGACTGATAAATACGGTGGTTTCACAAAGCTCACGTCAAACAGGTTTCTTCTCGTGCAGGCATTTTCGACATTTGAGTTAAACAAAAACGGAATATGGGAATATTTTGATTCGTCTTTACGGTGCGACCAGACCTTCATAGCATTACCTTCTCGACTAGACCATCTAGATTACCAGTCCTTCTGAAGACTTTGATTTGAGGAATGGACGACAGCAGCGTGCCTTGCATTAGGAGCCATATCCACCACGTCGGTTCCTGGCTGAAAACATGGCACCACTGGACATGTAAGCAGTCTGAAGTATTTCCAAATGTGGAAGTGGGTCCAGACGCACAAGGAACGTTCTGTAGCCCCCATCGGCTGTGCTCGCAAAGACGGATGGTCGTGGTCGTCCTTGTCTGCTTGGTTTTGGTCATCATGGTTTTGCTGCTACTTTTGAACTACAAATGTGTAGTAGTCTGGCGCACCTGTTCCCGTAACGACGACGACGACCCCTACGTGCCTTCGATTTGAAATGCAAAGCTGAGGGACAGTCTTGAGACTTGACGAAGATAACCATTTGGGATAAGAGAAATAATGTTTCCTTGTTAAAATTAGTCTTATTGCCTCTCATTTTTTCTATAAACCTTTGTAAATCTATAACAAGTTTTATTACAACCACTGTATTTATGCACCTATCATATTTATGTAGACTGAAAATATGGGCTATAATGGGTTATTGTCATCTTATTGTCATTTCATTTTGTGAGAACAATAAAGTTGTTAGATGATTAACGCGTTAAGCAATTCACCACAAGATGGAGCCATACCACCGCTCAGACAATATATCTGAATGTGTTATTAGATGGTTCAACCAGAGAATGTCTAATAAGAACCGCCACTCTCGGGAAACTTCCGGTTTCTGAACTGGTTGCAGTTCCTTTTCTGGTTCCATATGAGGGCGCTCACGAATAAGTGCAGAATTAATGTAGGTCTATGGAGCTGTACCCCTCAAATCCACTTTTCTCGGGATATATTTTTTTGCCCAGAAATTTGAATGTTGCATGCGAAAGAGGGGACAGAGAAAATACACACCGCTGAGTATTATATTTTTTGAGTCACTTATTTGTTCTAAAATGCCTTTCAAATGCGTCAGGGGCGGAGTGGCAATCGGGACGATCGGGAGTTTTCCCGGTGGGCCGGCCGATGAGTCTGAGCGGTGCGGGCCAGCCCATAGAGCTTTTATCGCGGCCAACGACTGATAGGTGCATTGAGAATTTTCCACGAAAGTCTTCGAGATCTACAATTTAATATTTGTAAAGTCCAACCAATATTTATACCACTCGCTCACTGTCTATATGTCATTCATGGTTACCCTGCACACTCATCTCTCCCATGCTGATTTTTGTGTAGGCTAGCCTTAATTTTTTTATCTTAATTCATTTTTGTCTTATTCAGGCGTTACAGAACTTTCATCACATATTAATTTGTTTGTTTGTACTTAAATTAACGTAAGCCTAGGCTAGAATGGAGCAAAGCCTCCTGGGAATGGGGAATGTGTTTCTGGTTTATCCAATGAACCGATTGCAGGTCAAGTCTATTTACAGAAATGTAGGGGGATAAATGAGCGGCCCCTCGTCTAATCTAATGGCATGACCCTACAAACGATCAAGTTCGAGGAAAACTACAGGAGTTTTGACAGTCGACGGATTTGCGTGGTTGCTTGCTGTTTTACATAGGCTATGGATGGAAGGCCAGTGTTGGGGAGTAACGGAATACATACCGGCGTTACGTATTCAGAATACAAATTATGAGTAACTGTATTCCGATACAGTTACAATAATTGGTATTTAGGATACAGTTACATTGTTGAAATCAATGGATTACATGACGATACTTCTGTTTCATAAGTTTATTCACTCTCTAAATAAATTAAGGCAACTCTATTTCCCAGAAGCTCCTGAAAGCAATCTATTATGAAATTGTTTCCATGTTTAAATCCAAGCCCCGCCGTCTTGCACTAGCCTCAAAACGCAGCCAGCGCGCATTATGGACGCGTCATTGGAGACCCTGAAATGACTGTTTGCACAGCAACTTAGGAGTAAAGTAAGTGGAGGTAACTCCTGTTCCTCACTGATTGTGGTTCCTGATGTCTGTTCAAAGGATATTTTCCCAAGTATTAATAGCTCAGGCTACTTCAGCCAATCGGTTAAACAGTTTGCTAATCAATAAACAAAGCCTAGTTCACGTGTTGATTTAGACCTACAATAAAACCAATCTCTAAAATAGGCACTGCATTCTAAGTTTTTTATTCTAACATAAAAATAGATTTATGGATTTTTTTCTCTAATTAGATCTACATTATATGGTGCAGCCTATGAAGAATTATTCTTGCGAGTAGCATATTGTAATGATTTGATAGCGATACACACAGTTGTCCAATCAATATGTTTATTTACTGAGCATGGGAGCAGGGACACAGACACACTGCAAACAGGGCATGTCAAGCTCGCACACACACTACACATACAGGGGAGGACGCAGCCTCCCACACAAAAAGGATCACACACGAGGGAGAACTAAAAGGGAAACATGTTACAATAAAGACGCTAACATTACACACAAAACTAAGGAGAATAACGACATAACCCCCCCCCCTAAATGTTCGCTCTCGTATCCCAGGATCCCCTGCGCGGGAGAACGCTAACACTGTCTTTTGCGCCGACGTTACACTATTTTAACGTGCGGTTTTTAATTGTCATTACGCGATCACGTCCATTTTGAGAGCCCTGATATACAGTAGCCTAGCGTAGGCCTATTTACATTTACATTTGCGTTCCACCTGTAATATGAGCCCCTCGTACTGGGTTGATGCCGAAAAATCTCACAGGCACACCTTAATTATAATTTCTGGCTACGCCCTTAAAGTAGCCTATTTATTTTGTTTGTTTTAATTAGCCTAGTCGCCTGCTGTAGTTTTAGTGGTCACCTTGCTATTTTAAAGTTGTATCAGGTAGCTTTAGTTGACTTTACATTCTCCTATGTGGGCCTAACACTTCAGCTATTTGGAACAGAAGAACACACCATAGGCCTTTTTAGTAAGTAGGATTTGATGGCCGCATTCCTACACTTATAAATTGCAATTCAATGTAGAAGTAATCTAAGTATTCAGAATAGGCTACGTTACTCAGATTGAGTAGGCTAACGTAACGGAATACGTTACAAATTACATTTTTGGGCATGTATTCTGTATTCTGTAACGGAATACGTTTTGAAAGTAACCCTCCCAACACTGTGGAAGGCAGAGAGCAAGGTTAGCGGAGCTAAAGCATTGACGTTATTGAAACTGGCATCTTGCACCCGACTGGACAGTTCTTATGCCAATGTTAGTGAGGTAACTACAGCTTAACAATACTCATTCCCAGGCAGGCGCTAAATGTTCAGTCATAGGCGGGAGCCACGTATACCCCTCAGGATGTTTTTTGCTATGTTTTTTTCACTATGATTTCCTGTTAGCCTATACCCTGGGCCATAACGAGTTGATAGGGACAACTCCCAACTCGGCCCCATTTGGTCTCAGGGCCCAAAAAAACATCTTTTAAAGAAAATCTGCAGGCGAAATAGCTGTAAATATTAAGGTACTGCAACTGCAAAAATGGTCCTAGAACCCTGTAAATTTACATGGATCACCCTGTCACATAGGGGAACCAACCTGAAAAATGTTTCAGGGCTTGGTGCTTTTCTTCTGTCAAATATCATCTTTAACATACCCAAAAAGCCCAAAAAATGCTTGTCCGCCTGACAAATTGTCTTCAAATTTGATCATTTTCAACTCTGTTATGATATGCATTAGTCCCTCAAATGTAAATAGAAAACTACCCAAGTTCATGAGCTTCAATTTAAGTCCAAGGTGACTTTTCTAGCTAGAGTACAACAGCTGCTATGTCCAAAGCTATTCACTGTAGCCTATCCGAAAATACTAGCCTCCTGGCCGGCATTCAGACACTTTCAGGCATTACCATTTCATATGGGATTATGAACATCAATTTCACATAAACCATATTTTTAAAGTGTTTGACCTTGACTTGAAAATGGCTATGAATGAAAGTATGAAGTGAATAGCATCAAAAACTAGATGACCACCGCTCAGTCCTGTACATCCATTCCGCGAAAATAAATCATATTAATGAATTTGTCTCCATCTTCTACTCTATCCCCCACTCTTGAAACTTTTGTGTATGCTTGTTTGGAATGTGTGTTTGCACACATTCCGCACACAAAGTAGCCTACTGGCGCTGCAAAGGTGAATAGATTTGTTTCTGGGCCAAAAGATTTGTAGCATTGTTATAAAACCTTTAAAATCTCTAAACAATCACAAGTAGGGCAGTTCATCACAGTCCATCCATTGCAACTAGACTGATGAAAGGTACACCTGTAGGCTACATTGTATTTGGGAAAAGCAGAAGGTAGCAGCATAATGTATTTATTTATTTATTATTAAACAAAACAATCCCTGTCAGTTCCATGCAGTTTTCAACAGCTATCAAGAAGAGAGGTCATGTCACAGATTTTTGTGAATGTTTCTTCTTCTACATGCATAAGTTTAGTCATCTAGTTCATATGATATTCAGCTTTATTGTTAATGCACAAATTAAATACCAGTAGTCTAAAACAAAATGCCGTTTTACCCAGTGGTGCAAATAACTGATATGTCCAAAAGGGCCTTCATGAAATGCGTTGCGAGACTGTTCATACACATTTTAATGGGCAAAGTTGAAGAGCTACTGTCCGTTATTGTTTGTGCAAATAATATGCTGATTCATGTTCCCTTGCATTTTGCAACTATGAGGTTCATGGTTAGTCTGGCTTTCGCCAGACCAAGCTCAATCGTTTGACACAATCTTTTGATCTTCACCCATCTAGTCCATGGTAGGCGCCCGATAGAAATATTGTTTAATTTTGCGATTGAGATATCCACGCACTGGCGCCCCCCCCCCCCTGCGACGTGTTCGCCCCCCGGTTTCAGAGCTATTCTAAATGCAAAAATGCATAGAGGGAGCTATCTTGGCGAAAAGTTAATAGTTTTGCATATCAGTAGTAATAGCCTACATTTCAAGTAGCTGTGTGAATCACGGAAAGGGCGAATGAAGTGGACACTTCTAAATGGAACCCACTGTAGGTTACAGTAGCTCAAGGTCTGTGGCTAAAGCAGCCATAATGAAAGCTTTATCATTGTTTGGATACTTCACACACACACGTGTTTTTAATCGCATAGACTACAACTACCAAGCTGGAATCAAAGCACATCGACTCCCTTCTCACACCCTAAACACGCACTTCGAACAAACAAAAAGCGCCTCAGTCTCACGGTATAGCCATAGGCAAAACTGTATCTGACCGGTGTAACGTTGGTACTAAATCATTCATCGCAAAGAATGATTTTTGTAGCACGTGCAACAAATATGTGTAGGTACAGCCCTGCCCTGAATACATCTCAACGTGCGCTCTAAAACATCTGGTTTAAATGGAGATGTAGATCATCACGAGTGCGTTAATAAATCTACATTGCGGCGAGTTGACACAAATGATTCACTTTGACGAATTTATGTAGTTTCAGTTACTTTACTTTGAGCCATGCTCTTCCTTACTTGAATCACCTTTGAAAATAGAGGATTGAAGTAGCCTATGGGTGTTTGGGAATGAACGTTGACTCAGATGCTTTTTGAGACTTTGAGCAGAAATGTCCCAGCCCGGTGTTTAGGATGCATCATAGACAGGTTATCTTTCAGGTAGCCTATATATTTTCCATTAAAAAACCATCACGTAGAGAACGTATTGTGGCTAACTCACTTAGCCCCTGTTAGTAGCCTAGGTTATGGTCATAAGCAAATGAGATGACAGTCGAAAGATACAATTAGTGCTGTTATCAATTTGCTTGGTAGCCTATAAACGCATTTATGGTTTTCTACAAATACATCAATAATCAAATTGGCCTCCATCACTCAACCATGCTAACGGTAACATTATTTTACCTACGTTCTGCTATTGATAGGATTAACGTAGCCTACCTGCAGTAAAAAACAAGCATGTCCGATAAACATTCTCAGATTTATTTCGGCTTCAAGAGGAAATGGGAATTACATGTCATGCAGAAATCATCCTACCCTTAGACGTTCTCTGCGGTAAACTACTACTGTCTTGTCCTTGTAGGAAGCTAGTGTCTTTCCAACCCACTTTAGATTAACGATTAACAAGATTACGTCTCACTGCAACGATGCGCCATCTAGTGGACAAACGACTATGTGACGCCAATACTGGAAATGCAGCAAAATTATTATTATGATGAATATTTGGTTTTCCTTTAATCCTACTGAATTTGTAATTATGTATCGGCCGTTCTAATTGCCGATACTGATGGTATATGTGCCTGTGTGTGTGTGTGCGTGTGTATATATGTGCACCACCATCTAAAGGCCAATGAGTGTACAGTCACTAAATGTACACATAACTTTCTCACAAACGATGAAAACAAGAAGGCACTCATTCATTTACTACTGGAAAACTGGAGCTCCCAAGATATGATGGAAAATGTCCTCCGAAGGCCTGTAATTTTCATAGAGGCTGGTCAAGCCTACAGGGTAGAATGTAATGCTGGAGTTGTGTCGAAGGAACTTCTCCCGGAGATCTGCTCAAAACATGAAGAAACAGATGTTAGGGTGATTATTTACATGCACTACATCCAGACTAAAATGCCTCACATCAGGACAGTTAGAGTCAGAGCAAAAGACTCAGACATTTTCTTCATTCTCCTGTATTATGCCAAGTCATCAACTGTCAACATCATCTTTGACATGGGAGATAGACTAATTGACATCAACCTGCTGGCTAAAGATTATTCGCAGGAGCACATTGCAGCTCTTCTGGCCCTACATGCCTTCACTGGTGCTGACTGCACGTCAGCATTCAAAGGCAAAGGAAAGGTGCGACCAATGAAGATACTGAATCAAACATCAAAATTCATTCAAGTCTTTGCAGAAGTAGGAAACTCATGGGATCTTGATGAACAGCTCCTCAATGGTGTTGAGGAGTCCACCTGCCGCCTGTATGGATTTAGTCGCAGAGTGAAAAGCGTTGATGAAGCAAGAGAAATTAAAATAAAGAAGAAGTGTGGGTCAAACCTTCAGGTTCGTCAGGGTCTCTCAATTGACCTATCAACTTTCCCACCAGGCAAGAGGGTCCTCAAACAGCACATCAAACGTACAAACTTTCAAGTGTGCATCTGGAAGAGGGCCCATGAGCATTACCCAGAGATCCCAAGTCCACTTGACCATGGGTTTCACATAAACACAGATACTGGGAAGCTTGAACCACTATGGTTTGAGGGTGATGTGATCCCAAAAGCTCTCATTGATGTCTTGGCAGAGGAGGACATGGATGAACATGACATGACTGATGAAATCCATACAAATGTGGATGAAGATGAGGAAGAGGATGATGATGATGATAATGATGATTATTAAATGATGATTGAAAGTTCTTATTCACATTCTACATTACTGCTGTACAATACAAACCATTCCTTACTTACATTTCTCATTTGATACATTCCTTTTGTGTGATAGTACCATGTGTTGCATCCTGTTCACAGTCCACCAATAGGTGGCAACATTAGTTATTATGACTGCCGCTAGCGAAGCTAGCGAAGCGGTCATATAGGGATTGTCAAAGTTTTTTTTTTTTTTTTTTTTTTTTTCGTCATCTACTTCCTGAAATTTTGGTCAACGATACCCGGGGCACCGAAACACCGGGGCACATGAAATTTGGTGGGTATGTAGCCCCACTAGACTTTTAGGGAAAAATTTTGTTTGGTCCCCGGGGGCCACTCCCCCTCCGCGCTGGGCCCCCCGAAACCCTAAAAATGCAGTTTTTCCTAAATAACTACCTGAACCGTGGCACCGAGGATGAAGACATTTTTATGGTATGTTGGTCTCAAGGGCCCACATCAACCTAGCCCATAATCACTCTTTTGTGATTTGCACCCCCCCGGTAAAAAATGAAAATGCAATATCATTCTGCTTTAATTGCCCCTCTCTTCAGTTAAGACGTTCAGAACTGCACCAAATTTTATGTGTATGATTAACCTGACATTCTCTGGGGGTATGCCAAGTTTCATAGAATTTCATCCATGGGGGGGGGGTCTAAAAAATTAAGTTATGTGTACATTTAGTGACTGTACACTCATTGGCCTGTAGATGGTGGTGCACACATATACACACGCACACACACACACAGGCACATATACCATCAGTATCGGCAATTAAAACGGCCGATACATAATTACAAATTCAGTAGGATTAAAGGAAAACCAAATATTCATCATAATAATAATTTTGCTGCATTTCTAGTATTGGCGTCACGTAGTCGTTTGTCCACTAGATGGCGCATCGTTGCAGTGAGACGTAATCTTGTTGGAAGTTAATCTAAAGTGGGTTGGAAAGACACTAGCTTCCTACAAGGACAAGACAGTAGTAGTTTACCGCAGAGAACGTCTAAGGGTAGGATGATTTCTGCATGACATGTAATTCCCATTTCCTCTTGAAGCCGAAATAAATCTGAGAATGTTTATCGGACATGCTTGTTTTTTACTGCAGGTAGGCTACGTTAATCCTATCAATAGCAGAACGTAGGTAAAATAATGTTACCGTTAGCATGGTTGAGTGATGGAGGCCAATTTGATTATTGATGTATTTGTAGAAAACCATAAATGCGTTTATAGGCTACCAAGCAAATTGATAACAGCACTAATTGTATCTTTCGACTGTCATCTCATTTGCTTATGACCATAACCTAGGCTACTAACAGGAGCTAAGTGAGTTAGCCACAATACATTCTCTACGTGATGGTTTTTATAATGGAAAATATATAGGCTACCTGAAAGATAACCTGTCTATGATGCATCCTAAACACCGGGCTGGGATCTTTCTGCTCAAAGTCTCAAAAAGCATCTGAGTCAACGTTCATTCCCAAACACCCATAGGCTACTTCAATCCTCTATTTTCAAAGGTGATTCAAGTAAGGAAGAGCATGGCTCAAAGTAAAGTAACTGAAACTACATAAATTCGTCAAAGTGAATCATTTGTGTCAACTCGCCGCAATGTAGATTTATTAACGCACTCGTGATGATCTACATCTCCATTTAAACCAGATGTTTTAGAGCGCACGTTGAGATGTATTCAGGGCAGGGCTGTACCTACACATATTTGTTGCACGTGCTACAAAAATCATTCTTTGCGATGAATGATTTAGTACCAACGTTACACCGGTCAGATACAGTTTTGCCTATGGCTATACCGTGAGACTGAGGCGCTTTTTGTTTGTTCGAAGTGCGTGTTTAGGGTGTGAGAAGGGAGTCGATGTGCTTTGATTCCAGCTTGGTAGTTGTAGTCTATGCGATTAAAAACACGTGTGTGTGTGAAGTATCCAAACAATGATAAAGCTTTCATTATGGCTGCTTTAGCCACAGACCTTGAGCTACTGTAACCTACAGTGGGTTCCATTTAGAAGTGTCCACTTCATTCGCCCTTTCCGTGATTCACACAGCTATTTGAAATGTAGGCTATTACTACTGATATGCAAAACTATTAACTTTTCGCCAAGAGGTGGCAGCTTGATACTGTAAGGTGTAAGCCATTGGTTCCAAAGGAGATTTTATTTGGGTCGCCAGCATAGCCTAGTGACAATTTGTGTTGTGAAATAGGCCTAGCATAGGGCCTTATATAGCTTTATAATATATATAAGCTATATAGCTTTACGTTTTTTAACAGTCACGGTTTTGTCATAATTAACTCCCTCTATGCATTTTTGCATTTAGAATAGCTCTGAAACCGGGGGGCGAACACGTCGCAGGGGGGGGGGGGCGCCAGTGCGTGGATATCTCAATCGCAAAATTAAACAATATTTCTATCGGGCGCCTACCATGGACTAGATGGGTGAAGATCAAAAGATTGCGTCAAAAGATTGAGCTTGGTCTGGCGAAAGCCAGACTAACCATGGACCTCATAGTTGCAAAATGCAAGGGAACATGAATCAGCATATTATTTGCACAAACAATAACGGACAGTAGCTCTTCAACTTTGCCCATTAAAATGTGTATGAACAGTCGCAAGGCATTTCATGAAGGCCCTTTTGGACATGTCAGTTATTTGCACCACTGGGTAAAACGGCATTTTGTTTTAGACTACTGGTATTTAATTTGTGCATTGACAATAAAGCTGAATATCATATGAACTAGATGACTAAACTTATGCATGTAGAAGAAGAAACATTCACAAAAATCTGTGACATGACCTCTCTTCTTGATAGCTGTTGAAAACTGCATGGAACTGACAGGGATTGTTTTGTTTAATAATAAATAAATAAATACATTATGCTGCTACCTTCTGCTTTTCCCAAATACAATGTAGCCTACAGGTGTACCTTTCATCAGTCTAGTTGCAATGGATGGACTGTGATGAACTGCCCTACTTGTGATTGTTTAGAGATTTTAAAGGTTTTATAACAATGCTACAAATTTTTTGGCCCAGAAACAAATCTATTCACCTTTGCAGCGCCAGTAGGCTACTTTGTGTGCGGAATGTGTGCAAACACACATTCCAAACAAGCATACACAAAAGTTTCAAGAGTGGGGGATAGAGTAGAAGATGGAGACAAATTCATTAATATGATTTATTTTCGCGGAATGGATGTACAGGACTGAGCGGCGGTCATATTTTGTACCGCTATGCGGTACATCTAGATTTTGATGCTATTCACTTCATACTTTCATTCATAGCCATTTTCAAGTCAAGGTCAAACACTTTAAAAATATGGTTTATGTGAAATTGATGTTCATAATCCCATATGAAATGGTAATGCCTGAAAGTGTCTGAATGCCGGCCAGGAGGCTAGTATTTTCGGATAGGCTACAGTGAATAGCTTTGGACATAGCAGCTGTTGTACTCTAGCTAGAAAAGTCACCTTGGACTTAAATTGAAGCTCATGAACTTGGGTAGTTTTCTATTTACATTTGAGGGACTAATGCATATCATAACAGAGTTGAAAATGATCAAATTTGAAGACAATTTGTCAGGCGCACAAGCATTTTTTGGGCTTTTTGGGTATGTTAAAGATGATATTTGACAGAAGAAAAGCACCAAGCCCTGAAACATTTTTCAGGTTGGTTCCCCTATGTGACAGGGTGATCCATGTAAATTTACAGGGTTCTAGGACCATTTTTGCAGTTGCAGTACCTTAATATTTACAGCTATTTCGCCTGCAGATTTTCCTTAAAAGATGGTTTTTTGGGCCCTGAGACCAAACGGGGCCGAGTTGGGAGTTGTCCCTATCAACTCGTTATGGCCCAGGGTATAGGCTAAAAGGAAATCATAGTGAAAAAAACATAGCAAAAAACATCCTGAGGGGTATACGTGGCTGCCGGCCTATCAGTGGTCATTTAGAAGGTCATCCTTGACCTACCTGGTTATAGAGAACAAAATCTGGAACTAAATAGATTCAGACTGCAGCCAGGCATTTCACTTGGAGTTCAGGCTGACTCGGTAGATTCGGTTCTGTCTCATTCCATGCTGGTTTCGTTTCGTTCAGGAGCTGACGGTGCAGATCCTGTGCAGAACTCCATAGTTTCGTTTCCGTGGGTTAGTCGTGTTAACTCAATTCAAAGGAGCTTTATTAGCATGACTGTTTGGAACTCGCTGGCTATGCTGCCATAGAACTGGATGTCATCGGTGACAGATTCACTATAGTGGCCATATAGATATACATATAATATAGATATATAAATCTATGGTACTGTAGTGGCCATATAGATATATAAATCTATGCTGATGCAGTGTGTTACTCTGCTCTGCACCTGTTGCATGAGCAAGCTAACTATGAGTGATTGGACCTCTGCTGTGGTGTGTAGGGATGCTCATTGAACTTGCTTTAGTTTCTGATATACTATACAAGCTAGTCTTATGTTGATATGTAGCCTAGGCCTAGCCTAATGACTAATTAGTGGGCCACTCAGGCTGATAAATGGATGGTGGAACTCATTGGAACTGTGTAAGCCTATATAGGCCTACTTTAATCGTTCTCGTACAAACCTATTCAAAGTGCCTGGTTTTTTCAATTATTTAATTACCTGTGTTATTAGGTTGACATTGTCTGTAGGCTAGGCCTTTTTTAAATTTATACAGGCAACTATTGGAGTGCTATGGGGCAGTTCCAGCGTTATGGATGTGACAATTGGACTCATATTGGTAAACAAAATGCCTTAGAGTGGGGGCAAAATTAGTATCAGTGAATTAATTTGCATAACTTTTAATGCAACCTCTGTCCTCTGAATACTGAGAAATCCTCAAATTTCATATAATCAATTTCATCCTAAGAATACAAGGCATTTTATCAGCGTTATGGATGTGACATGAAATGGACACACTTTTGTGAGAGATTACAGGTTTTCTACAAACTCTGTGAATTTTGAAGGAAACTGCCGAAACTATGATATATGTACCATGAAGGAGACTTGAATAAACACAAAAAGTGTGTTTTTGAAACTATGCGTCATTTTCGTAATGCATTATGTAGGAAAAACTGGCGTTATGGATGTGACGGTTTTACGTTATGGATGTGACGTGTCTGAACCAGTCCTCGACAAACTACATAAAACACATAATTAAGTAGTGAATTTGGATATGAAACAATTGAAATAGTAATCATGAAAAACTAGCGATGAAATTATTGCTTCCTCAGTGCCCACTAAGATCCACAGGAAGAATCAGGACAACAAGTCATTTAAAATATAAAAAAGAAATACATTTTTTTCTTTTTACTGTCATCAATTTTGGTCAGTGATTCCCGGGTCAAGAGCCCGCATGAATCTAACCCATACCCACTCATTTGTGATTTGCACACATAAAGTACATGCACGCGCACGTGCACACACGCACATGCACACACACGCACATGCGCACACACACACACGCACGCACGCACAGTCGCACACATACAGACAGGCAAGCACACACACACACATAAACACATACAGACAGGCAAGCACACACACACACACACACACACACACATGCACAAACACCCACCCACATGAATGCAGATACATAAACACACACACACAGGCACGCATACGCATGTGGGTATGCAAACACACACGCACACACACACACACACACACACATAAACACACAAACACAGGCACGCATACGCACATGCACACACACAGACACACACACACAGACACACACACACACATACACTCTTATAAACAAAAGCAAACTCACATATGCACACATTTGCATGCACATGAGTTGCAGGAGTAGGAGATGGAGACAAATTGACAAGCGTGATTTATTTTTGCGAAGAGAATATGCAGGACTGAGAGGCGGTCATATTTTGTACCGCTATGCGGTACATCTAGTTTATTGCTGCCCTTACTCATGTTACTCTGTGGGTATTAGCTACAGAGGACCTGACACTTCAAATGCTGTCATATCGCGTCACATTTAAAATTAAACCAGGGGTGTCAAACATACGGCCCGCTAGATGGTTTAATCCGGCCCAGACTTGTAGAGAATAAATTTCTGACGATGTCAACAAAAAAAAATCTCTAGCCCATTCCTGTAAGGAGTTATGAATTTTCAAAGAAATAACCGAAATGCTCAATTCAGCCGCTAGGCGCAGCCAAAAAACAAAAAAAAAGTTCGGAGTTGACTGGTCCTGTGCTGTCAGTTTGGCTACATTGTCGGGAGAAAAGCAGGCGTTGCGACAAAATTCAGAGACAAAGTGCAGCCTGCAAACGGAGGACAAGATGTTTGGGCATTTTATTGTATTTTGCACCAGGAAGTGTTGTGTTGTAAAACACTAAACTTGGATCATGTTAAAGTGTGGTTGTGCAAACTGTAAATTTAATCAGGTCGCGAGGTCTGACTCACCGTCAGTTTGACTGTTTTCTTAGTGATAATGGCATTCTGTCTGGCTTACCATACCACGCTGTAGTACGGTGGTTAAGCCGAGGTGCCGTACTCAAGCGTTTCTTTGAACTATGAGAGGAAATTGGACAGTTCTTGGAGAAAAAAGGCAGACCAGTAGCAATTTAAATGCCCGGAATGGGTGCAGGATCTGGCCTTTATGGTGGATAGCCTATTACACAGCACCGCCACCTAGCCTACAAAATTATTTGATCTGATGTAACCTAATCGTATCAGTTGATCGTATTGCTCATGCACTGCTAACTTATGTTTGTTAAATTCATTTTATTTTTCATACATTTGCACATTTACATTTTTAAGGCAGGATGTTAACTTTCTTCATAGCTCCCACTTGAGTTTAGTGTGGTGAGTTGGTTCAGGTGGTCAGATGTAAAAATGTAGGCCTATCCACTCAACTATAAAAATAAACCAGTTGTTTATGAGAGTGAAATGCATTTTATTTCAATATCATTGGCCTCTCTGGATAAATGTGTAATAATCTAATATATCCCTTGTGATTATGTAGGCTACACATGTAGGCTGAAGGGTAAAGCATAGCCTACTGAAAAAAACTAAGCTGTGGATGTTTTGGATGTTTTGCAATTATTTCACTGGTCCGGCCCACTTGAGATCAGATGGGCTGTATGTGGCCCCTGAACCAAAATGAGTTTGACACCCCTGAATTAAACTGTGTTAAGCAGACGTGAACGGCAGGCTGAACAGATCTGCAACAGAACGAGGTGGCTATGTTAACTCCAGCTGCAAAGTCAGCCATCTTCACCAGCTAACACGATAATCCAACAACAGTATGACAGTTACAGGAAGATAATCGCTCAGATTTTCGTTATTAGACCACTTGAAAATAGGCTATGGCTAGGCTAATCACTGGAGGTATTTTAATATTACGTTTGTTTTGCTAATGGTTAGGTAAGGCCTCCCTGTGGTTTTGATCAACCTAATCATCTTTGAAATGTCAATTATAAACACTAAGTTGAAATGCGTTGAAACTGACATGCCACCAGAACAGACGTTTTATCGGCTTTGAGGTATAATAAAGTCCCCAGTCTTGTAAATTCACATTATGTAACATCCATAACGTCACATCCATAACGCACCATTAAAGGTTTTAAAAGTAAGAAAGGGGCACAATTTGGTCATCACACTTTACATAGATATAAATCAGCTTTGCACAGACACTATGGACATTGTCGCATTAACACTGTATGTGTAGCATAAACTTTTCCTATAAAACGTTATGGATGTGACATGGCCATGGAACTTGCTGACTTAAAAACAAAACCCTTACAAATGTAAGGAGTTGTGCTCTTAAAGGCAAGCTGAGCATAGACATTACTCTACCATTCCCTTGTCAATCTGGAATTTGTCAAATGACATAATTTGTTTGAACATTGGGTCCATTTATCCACTTTTGAAATATGTATAATATTACCATGTGAAATATGTTGTTTCTGTATGGTTGCACACCATATTTATGATGTAAAAAGAGTGTCATTCTCCATCAAATTCAATCAGATCAGTTACAAACAATAAAATATAGACCTAAATGAAGATTTTAACAACAGTTCTATTTGCGTATGCACAACTTTTTTTTCCATGGTAAGGATGACCTTTGCATGGAATTGCCCTATGATACCCAGATATGTCCTTGCATGATGCTTGAAATTTCCATCCACCCACAAAGCTGTTTTTATACTGCACGGTTGCATATCTAGTTCCTTACACATTTATTAAAAGTGCCTGGTTTGTGGTTGATTGGCTTGTTGTATTGCATTAGCACTATACATTTTGTTTGTGCTATTGATGTGTGTGCATGTTTGGGGGGGGTTGGGAGGGGGGGCTGGTGCCGTCAGAATTTTCCCGGTGGATTTTAGTGCCCCACTCCACCCCTGAATGACGTCATTCATTAGTAGAAAGCTAGTGTGTTGTGGGCAACAATTATGGACACAGTCTTGTACCTTTGACTTTTTTTGGACTTTCTCTTCGTTTTTTCACTCGAAATGATATGTTGTATGCTTATGAGTTACGCCGTAGCTGATTAGCCTAAGACATGCTCTCTCGGAGGAGGGGTGGGACTGTGATGCTCTATTGCAGCAAATCACCCAGACGTCATTTTTTTACTTCTGACGTCAGACGCAAAGTTTTTGCACGTGGCACATGTAAAAATTTTACGTCTGACGCTCAGACGTCTATTTTTTACTCCTGAAGAAGTAAAAAATCTACACGTGGAGGCGTTATTTTGACAGACGTTTTGTCTTGAACGGCTTGCCATAAACAATGACCCAACCTGTAAGAAATCGAAAGGACGTAAGTACTCGTTCATTCAACTTTTGACCTATAATCCATAGTGAGCTTGCAGAAACCACAATCAAATCTTCGATTTTTCAACGACAACCAGGTGAAAGAGAAAAATTTAGCCTTCTAGCTCTATAGACCCCCATTGTTTTTGCACTTATTCGTGATCGCCCCTAGCGGAACTGCAACAAATTGCAGGTACAATGGAGTTAATAGGGAGTGATCCGGCTCTCCGTAAACGGGCTCTGGTTCAACGCTCTAACATTTCGTCATGGACTGAGTGAGTAGAAATACAAGTAGGCTACAACTGAAACCCACGACAACTGCCACAGATCTACCTTAACTATTCTTCAGTGATTTTGTTCTCTAAACTGATTGTTATAAACAGAATGATACAACAGCCTATATTGGTGTTGAGTCAAAATCCTGGCTTGTAAAATGCAAGCTGCTACATTTCTGTGTTCTTATAATTAGGCCTTGTGCATATTCTGTATTGCATATTATGTTAAGCCAGTTGCATTCTCTATGGCCCCTTTTAGCATAGTGTTTTCAAGCCTTTGTTGAGGTAGCAGCCAATATAGCCCTTGTATTTGTGATTGTAGGCCTATCTCTTTTCTTTAATCTTGCAGACATGTAACAAACACATACATGTGCTCTCAGTTCAGCAACAGATGGTAGTTATTATTTCAAGAATGAGTTCTAGCTTGAATCAAAAATGTTTAATATCCCATCCTACTCCAGGACTGACTGCCTGCCTAGGTCATGTGGGACGGAGAGCTGTACGGGTGGCTGGAGGGTCTTTTGGCATCTGTTTTGAATGCAAGATGCACCAATCACATCGGTGTATCTGATAGGCGGGCCAGAGGCGAGCTAAACAGATGATGACAGCGCTGCCAGAGACTTTCTAATGAGGAGAGACAGCACTCAAAAAATCCTCCATAGAAATGCATGGGGCTAGTTTGTAACGCCAATATGGCAGTTGTCTACACATATCCCAGCCCTTCCGCGGCAAAACGTCGACATGTGAATACCAATCATGTGCTGTGTTGTGAATATATTGAGCCAATCATGTGGTGTGTTGTGAAGACATTGTGCCAGTTGTGATCTCGCTGCTGGAGCAAGGTTGGTGCCGTGAAGCCTTGTGCACGCATATTTCTGCCGAAATAGATGCCCGGGGAGGGACTTGCCTAAAAGGACGTTGCCACTGCAATGTCGAAGTCAATCAGTTAGTAAACATTGGTCGTAGTGTTATCCAATTGCATGCAGTGATATTTTCAAATGCATGCTTGGTGCCGCCCCTCGAGTTGGGCCATTTTCATTACTCGCCAGACTCTTAATCTTTCGGATTTGGGTCTTGATTTCCAGGCTCCCTAAGCCATGAAAAAGAAGACCTGGTGTGCCAAGAATGTCCCTTTTGCCCTCGGACCAAGTAGATCAAGGAGGTGCTAAGAAACACTGGGGAAACACCATGTAGAATACCATGTAGCTCACACAACACTCAATTCTACTTCATTTCTGGTAACAAGTGGAGAACTTTGTCTAGACTATACTGACATAGCAGGGTTTTGCAGAGTTCAGTGTAAATGTTACGACATCAATACATTTGCAAGAAATGAAAGTTACTTGTTCCCCAAAAACAAAGATGAAGATGAAACCCCTGTTATACCAATTATGGTCACTGGTAAGGAAATGATCACTGGTAAGGCCATGGAGGCAGGGACGGAACTAAAAAAAAGCTGCTGGACGTTCTTCCAAAAATGTCCAACTACCATTCGCACTTGCACACACATTAGGTGTCTAATTGGCCTTGAGTGTCATTGACATTGCACATACTGTACAAACTTGGTCAGGTTGGTGCACAGTATCACCAATATGTGTAGTCCTATGGATCTAGGGTTAGAGCTATTGCAAATGAACTACCTTAAGTAGCTTAAAAGTTTTCTAACATCTCTCCAGTGTAATGGTGGGCATGTTAAGTTAACCGTAGCATTACCTACACAGTAACCCCATGGTAATGCGATGCGAGTGATCATAATAACATATAAAACGTGATATAGTCCTTGATAAATAACCAGGCTATGAACTCATAAACAACAGCATTTTGTCACCGTTTGTCATTCACCGTGCTGTGAATACAGCCAGAGCCTGTCTACGGAGAGCCTCCCCACTCTATTAATCCCATACAAACCGAATTTGGCTGCAGTTCACCAGAGTTCACCTAGATGGCGATCACGGGCGAGTCCAAAATACATGGGGTCCTATGGAGCTACATGGCTACATTTATTGTTTTCACCTATTTAACAACTGAAACCCTCAGATTTTATTTTATTTTTCGCAAAATGGATATGGATTATCAATCAAAAGTGAAATAATCCGGGAGTCATGTCCTTTCGTTTTCTTACTGGTTGGGTCGTTGTTGCCCATAACACGCTAGCATTGATGCTATGCTATGCCATGATCACGCTAATGAATGACGTCATTGACACATTTGAAAGGCTTTTTAGAACAATTAAGTGACTTTAAAAAATATAATACTCAACCAAGTGTATTGTCTTTGCCTCCCCTTTCGAATACAATATTAAAATTACTTGAAAAAAATTTGTTTTCGCGAGCGAGCGCCCCTAGATGCAGTACCACACCGGAAGAGTTCCGAGAGTGAAGGTTCTCCCCTTATTAGACATTCTCTGATACAGCATTAAGATGCTAGGCTAAAGAGCTTGAGATTCAGACAACCTGTTTAGTCCGGTGGACAGCCCATAGAGCCCCATTGTGGACCCGGAAATGTTGAGTACACCAAAGTTTTATGATGGAAATATATAGTATGGGTTCTCAGCATGCAGAAACTGCCAGATGCTAATTTGCATATGTTGGGCAATTTGTGTAATTGGGCTAATTAGCATAAATTAGCATAATCACCTATATTGATCATATTATAAGAGCTGCTTGGCCGGTTTTTAGGGGTTACTGGAGATGCTGAGTCCATATCTGACATTTTCAAGATTCAAAATCACTATTTTAACTTGGTTTGGTCACGTTTTCACTCTCATTAAGCTGATTTTGCGTTTTTTGGTCCAATTTAGACAGATTTTTGGAGGATAGGGCTGTAGCGATATACAGTAGGGCTGTAACGATACACCAACCTAACAATTCAATTCGTATCACAATTTTTGACCGTTGACCCACGGTTTGATACGAACCTCGATTTTTTTGGAGGGGTCGGGCTAGACATTTCAATAGCCTACCTTAGAACACCAGAGGATTACAATATAATATATCTGTATTATTTTATATCCTGATATTAAAAGAGAGAATACTGAATGTCTGATATTTATGACAGCACACTTTATGCAGATTAGCCTATAGCTTAGGCCTACTATTTCTATTACAACTCTACCACATTCAGCTGTCTGGTTGAAGCCTGGAAATATTGTACACAAAGAAGCATAGTTGGCTAGCTTATCATAGTCTACTGATTGGACTGTTAAGTTTCCTCATGTGTGTTTAAGGTAATACTCTTCTCGTAGGGACAAGCCCTTTTGGGAAACATTGGCATTGAGATGATCACTCAACTTGAATGCAAGAGCTTTAACAAATATGTGCAGCATGCTAGTGATGCTAAGCAGATTTAATAGTGTAATGATTGATGAGACAGCGTTGTCTAATCAAAAGCTTTATTAATGGTCGGGAGCAGGGACATCAGCGTAGAACATAGCACACGCCAGGGAAGTCAAGAACACTCGCACCTTACACACATAGGGTTGGACGCAGCCGCACCATACAGGCACAAGCACACATAATAACAACCCCAAAGTTCTCCCAGAATCCCCAGCTCGAAACATTGTGGGAATCTCAAGCACAGTCCAGCACGCTGACGTTACACAGCTCCCCCAACAAGCCATTGCTGTCCTCGGCACATTCAGTCCAGCAAAGTCTCTGGCACTGCCACACAGCAGGTGGGGTGCACACACCGCAAGAACCCTACTCACCCAGGGGAACCACAACCACCAGCAGCCCAATGCGGGTAGTGCTGGCAGTCACCTGGCCTGTCGCCGCTCGTCCCCAGCTCTCTTCGGAGAACACCCTCAGGTCGCACTTTCGCAGTGTGCACCACCACAACGTTCCTCCAACACCTGGCGGGGCCTAGCCTCCACTGGCACAGACTCCCCACCACTGAACACCATAACTGGCACCGCACCTCCAACGCTCTGCTCCGTCGTCTCGCCAGTCGAGGCAGCAGACTCCAGCTCCATCGTAGCCGGACCACGCTGTGCAATCGGGCTACAGCTACCGACGTTGGCGTCCTTCCTCTGCTGCCTCGTCGCATAGCGGTCCTCCGCTGCTCCCGGCCGCTCCACTCTGCCACGGTTGCGCCAAGTCCTAGACCTTCTCTCTGGCTCGTGCCATCGGATTTCACACAACAAACTTTTTTCCCCTTATTTTTCTAAAGACCGCCGGCGAACAGGCCAACAAGAACAGGCACCCGCACAGCATGGTGCCTCCCACACACACCCAAAGGCTTAGAGTTCCGTTTTTCAGAGGGCCCTTCCGCCGGAGCTGCCCAACCGTCGTGCCTCAAACGGCTCCGCCAACCGTCCATCATCAAGGCACCACCTCCTTGACGCTCCACCTCTGCTCTGCTCCGCAGACAGGGCCACCGCCAACTCCAACCTAAAGCTGCCTGGCGGGGGCAGGGGCTCAAGGTCTTCTCACAGTGAAGTCAGCGCCCAGGTCGGCGTCACCACCTCATCTTCCAAGGCCCGCTCTCCCGGTCGCGTGAAGCCCTTCTCCGCCGTGTCCACTGCATCGAGATCCTCTTCAGGCTAGCACCGTAGCCAGGCCCAGGCGACGGCTGGTCTCCTCCCGCGGCTTCTACTGAAGGCCTCTGTAAGCTTCTTAGTACCCCTTACAAGGGCTCTCTTCGGATCCTTTTGCTTGGGCCTCCACCTAGCGGTGAGCATGGACGGATTATGAACTTTCGGGCCCCTGGGCCCAGATGTATTAAGGGTTTTAATGTTTTAATTTGTTTGATGTGATTTCCTGTATACTGGTGCATTTTGGGGATGGACTGAATTCAATCAGATTCATACACCATACATCCTGATGTGTTGATATTGAGGCAATGATTTCATGCAAAGGCTTGGGCTTCAGGGCCCCCTGACCCTGGGCCCGTGCAGGCCTCCCACTCCCGGCTCCTCCAGCACTGAAGACACTGTCTCCTACAGAACGCAACTTACTCCTCCATGGAAAACGTGCCCATCTACAGGTGCTGCTTTGGAAAGCAGCAGACCGCCCTGATCCACCGGCTGTGGATATCACAGCGTTTGGATGGAGTAAGAAGACAGGTATGAAGAAAGGAGAGGAACTCGCCCACCCTCGATTCAAGTCCTGTTGCTCCTGCTGATTTGTTAGATGTTATCAGCAGTAACTGCAAAGCTGGGTTAAAACTGTGTATACATGTATCTGGAAAGTGCAGCTGTGCAGCAGGCCTGGCCTGTACTAATTATTGTTTCTGCAAAGGCAGTGATGTTGTTGCAATATATATACACAGCTAAAAGAGCAGAAGGACAGGGATGAAGAGTCTGGAGAAGATGGCGACAGGACAACGGATGAGGGCAGTGAGGAGTAGTAGAGGCTAGTTCTTCCCTTTGTTACTCAATTGTGAGTCACAGCAGAGGGCCAGTGAATTATTGTGGAATTCAGAAATAACTTGAAATTATGACACTGAACATTTTTATCCTCCAAAAATCCGTCTAAATCACCCCCAAAAACTCAGCAAAATCAGCTTAATGAGAGTAAGAACGTGACCAAACCATGTTTAAATAGTGATTTTGAGTCTTGAAAATATCAGATATGGACTCAGCATCTCCAGTAACCCCTAAAAACATGCTAACATTGTCCATTTTGGCCAAGCAGCTCCTATAATATGATCAATATAGGCAATTATGCTAATGTATGCTAATTAGCTTAATTACACAAATTGCCCAACATATGCAAATTAGCATCCGGCAGTTTCTGCATGCTGGGGACCCATACTATATATTTCTATCATAAAACTTTGGTGTACTCAACATTTCCGGGTTCACCTTTCTGTCTACTAGACTATGTTGTGCTCATCCTGTCAGAAAATAGCAATTTGATCAGTGATCATGCATCATCAGCGCAAGCTTGGTTTGAAACTGGTTTCTGGGGATGGGGTTTACACGATCCTTCACTGGGCTAGTGCCTGTGTTAAGACGTGCTGATGCGAACAGCTGCAGCTCCTTCAAATCTATATAGGTTCGCATTTTATATTAGGCTAGCTTTTGCCAATGAAAATGAATGCAACATAAAAAAAACAGTAGGCTACTGCTAACTGAAGAAACGTTTACGTTACTGTAAGGAAATTATTATCATTGTATAACCATTTGTGTAAGCTGTAAGCAGAAATATTGTTGTGCTGAGTTCTAAGAACAGAGAGTTCAAGTTAAATGTTGTTGTGCTGAGTTCTAAGAACAGAGAGTACAAGTTAAGTGTGCAGCCAGACAGACAGGAACTGCACCCTGTCTGTGTGTGTGTGGGTGAGATAAGAATAAAGTCGCTATGTCTTGCTTGCTATTTTCTGTGTGCATCTGTACAATAAAAGACGCAGCTTTTGGTGAAACAGTCTACAGTATACTGCTGTAACTGCACTACTGCTATTATTAATTGTTAACTTCCGGGAACTCTTTGAGGCTTCCATTAGCTGCCATTGTTGGAAAAAAATGAAACATTAGCGTCAATGGAGTTGTCGCAACTCTACCTTTATATGGCTCTGGCTCAAACCAGGTAAATATTCCAGACTTTTCAAGGGCCCTCTCTCCCCAACACTGTTGCTCTTCCCTTGGGCCCCTATAATCAGTAGGCCTAGTGGTTTTACCCCCAGTCTGACGCCCCTGTTAACAGGGTACCAGATTTGTCAGTAACATTGTGTAATGTTTTTCAGATTCTGTTTTCCAATCTCCACCTCAACTACTGGAGTGCTACAGGTGTAAAAACAATGATCCTAAAATACCCCTGGCTAGTGACACATGTCCCTGCAGTATGAGTTCCATATCAGCCCTTATGAGGGCTAGAAATGAGAGACCCCCTGTGGATGGCTTGGTAACTGCTGCACCAAACTTTATGGACTGGACCCGAAACCCATGACAGGCGGTCAATGATAAAAATGAGTGATTTGTGGCTAGCCCTAATATTTATTCTCAGCCTTTTGGCTTTATTTACATAGCCCCATGAGCTTACAGTTCACATATAGAAGGGTTGTTTTCAGTTGAACTGGTGTGGGCCTATGCTTTCTATAACGTATATAGGCCTACCACTAAACGTTCTATACCACTGCTAAATATTCAGAACAACAAACTATGCATGACGGAGCAGGCATAGAAGCAAGCATATTAGCTGCTAACCTGGTTGGACTAAATACTTTATTTATTGACTTTACTAAATATTTCGTGAGGGCGTGACATCATAATAAATACGGTGGTTTCACAAAGCTCACGTCAAACAGGTTTCTCGTGCAGGCATCTTCGACATTTGAGTTAAACAGAAACAGAATATGGGAATATTTTGATTCGTCTTTACGGTGCGACAGGACCTTCATAGCACGACTAGACCATCTAGATTACCAGTCCTTCTGAAGACTTTGAGGAATGGGCGACAGCCTTTCATTAGGAGCCATATCCACCACGTCGGTTCCTGGCTGAAAACATGGCACCACTGGACATGTAAGCAGTCTGAAATATTTCCAAATGTGGAAATGGGTCCAGACGCACAAGGAACGTTCTGTAGCCCCCATCGGCTGTGCTCGCAAAGACGGATGGTCGTGGTCGTCCTTGTCTGCTTGGTTTTGGTCATCATGGTTTTGCTGCTACTTTTGAACTACAAATGTGTAGTAGTCTGGCGCACCTGTTCCCGTAACAACGACGACCCCTACGTGCCTTCGATTTGAAAGCTGAGGGACAGTCTTGAGACTTGACGAAGATAACCATTTTGGGATAAGATAAATAATGTTTCCTTGTTAAAATTAGTCTTATTGCCCCTCATTTGTTCTATAAACCTTTGTAAATCTATAACAAGTTTTATTACAACCACTGTAGGCCTATTTATGTAGACTGAAAATATGGGCTATAATGGGTTATTGTCATCTTTTATTGTCATTTCATTTTGTGAGAACAATAAAGTTGTTAGATGATTAACGCGTTAAGCAATTCACCACAAGATGGAGCCATACCACCGCTCAGACAAGATATCTGAATGTGTTATTAGATGGTTCAACCAGAGAATGTCTAAAGGGGAGAACCGCCACTCTCGGGAAACGTCCGGTTTCTGAACTGGTTGGAGTTCATTTTCTGGTTCCACATGAGGGCGCTCACGAATAAGTGCAGAATTAATGGAGGTCTATGGAGCTGTACCCCTCAAATCCACTTTTCTCGGGATATATTTTTTTGCCCAGAAATTTGAATGTTGCATGCGAAAAAGGGGACAGAGAAAATACACACCGCTGAGTATTATATTTTTTGAGTCACTTATTTGTTCTAAAATGCCTTTCAAATGCGTCAATGACGTCATTCATTAGCAGAAAGCTAATGTGTTGTGGGCAGCAATGACCCACCTGTAAGAAATCGAAAGGACGTAAGTACTCGTTCATTCAACTTTTGACCTAAAATAGTGAGTTTGCAGAAACCACAATCAAATTTTCGATTTTTCAACGACAACCAGGTGAAAGAGACTAATTTAGTCCTAGCTCAATAGACCCCCATTGTTTTTGCACTTATTCGTGATCGCCCCTAGCGCAACTGCAACAAATTGCAGGTACAATGGTACAACGCTAACATTTCGTCATGGACTGAAACCGCAGGGGAATATCTGCGTTTTCCCTTCGTGTAAACGGGGTCTGAGTGAGTAGAAATACAAGTAGGCTACAACTGAAACCCACGACAACTGCCACAGATCTACCTTAACCATTCTTTAGTGATTTTGTTCTCTAAACTAATTGTTATAAACAGAATGATACAGCAGCCTGTATTGATGAGTCAAAATCCTGGCTTGTAAAATGCAAGCTGCTACATTTCTGTGTTCTTATAATTAGGCCTTGTGCATATTCTGTATTGCATATTATGTTAAGCCAGTTGCATTCTCTATGGCCCCTTTTAGCATAGTGTTTTCAAGCCTTTGTTGAGGTAGCAGCCAATATAGCCCTTGTATTTGTGATTGTAGGCCTATCTCTTTTCTTTAATCTTGCAGACATGTAACAAACACATACATGTGCTCTCAGTTCAGCAACAGATGGTAGTTATTATTTCAAGAATGAGTTCTAGTTTGAATCAAAAATGTTTAATATCCCATCCTACTCCAGGACTGACTGCCTGCCTAGGTCATGTGGGATGGAGAGCTGTACGGGTGGCTGGAGGGTCTTTTGGCATCTGTTTTGAATGCAAGATGCACCAATCACATCGGTGTATCTGATAGGCGGGCCGGAGGCGAGCTAAACAGATGATGACAGCGCTGCCAGAGACTTTCTAATGAGGAGAGACAGCACTCAAAAAATCCTCCATAGAAATGCATGGGGTTAGTTTGTAACGCCAATATGGCCGTTGTCTACACATATCCCAGCCCTTCCGCGGCAAAACGTCGACATGTGAATACCAATCATGTGCTGTGTTGTGAATATATTGAGCCAATCATGTGGTGTGTTGTGAAGACATTGTGCCAGTTGTGATCTCGCTGCTGGAGCAAGGTTGGTGCCGTGAAGCCTTGTGCACGCATAGCCTATTTCTGCCGAAATAGATGCCCGGGGAGGGACTTGCCTAAAAGGATGTTGCCACTGCAATGTCGAAGTCAATCAGTTAGTAAACATTGGTCGTAGTGTTATCCAATTGCATGCAGTGATATTTTCAAATGCATGCTTGGTGCCGCCCCTCGATTTGGGCCATTTTCATTACTCGCCAGACTCTTAATCTTTCGGATTTGGGTCCTGATTTCCAGGCTCCCTAAGCCATGAAAAAGAAGACCTGGTGTGCCAAGAATGTCCCTTTTGCCCTCGGACCAAGTAGATCAAGGAGGTGCTAAGAAACACTGGGGAAACACCATGTAGAATACCATGTAGCTCACACAACACTCAATTCTACTTCATTTCTGGTAACAAGTGGAGAACTTTGTCTAGACTATACTGACATAGCAGGGTTTTGCAGAGTTCAGTGTAAATGTTACGACATCAATACATTTGCAAGAAATGAAAGTTACTTGTTCCCCAAAAACACCACCAGTTCACTGAAGATGAAACCCCTGTTATACCAATTATGGTCACTGCAGGAAATGATCACTGGTAAGGCCATGGAGGCAGGGACAGAACTAAAAAAAAGCTGCTGGACGTTCTTCCAAAAATGTCCAACTACCATTCGCACTTGCACACACATTAGGTGTCTAATTGGCCTTGAGTGTCATTGACATTGCACATACTGTACAAACTTGGTCAGGTTGGTGCACAGTATCACCAATATGTGTAGTCCTATGGATCTAGGGTTAGAGCTATTGCAAATATGTGGTAGTTGTGGTAGCAAACATCTAGACAAGTAGACAATGCAACTCATTCTCCATCATTCAATAATGAGGCAACAACCTGTCTGTTTTGCGCAAGGACAAAAAACACTGTTGGTGACACTGAACGGAGGTGCATTTCCCTTTAGATATAGCCCATGTTCCACATTAATCATAGACTATAACATCAAGGGCATGTCAAATGTGTGTGTGTTTTTCCCCCTCCAAACAAGCACACGCACAGACAGCAGACACTGATAGGCCTACTGGTAAAAACTGAATTAAGAATGCACTTGCCACGGAGACGTTTTCAACTGCTGTTTTTTTATTTATTTTTTTTTATTCAGGTTAATATTTAGCTTCAAAATTCATTTTTAGCTCTTAAAAATGACAGAGATCCAGACCTCGGTGACCTCATAGCTGGCCTGTTTACATGCACCGATATTCTAAAAAAAAAAGGCTACATCGAAGGAAGCAAAGATGAAAGGTTGACATGAAAAAAGCATATGTGACGTGAGGTAGTGAGACATTTGTCAATTGCGAGAGTTGGCTCCATTGGCTACCGCAGCCATTATGTGCCAGACCGCTCACCACACACCAGCATGAGGTGGAGAGTGAGGAAGTGAATAAGCCAATTACACTGGGGGATGATTAGGGGGCCAGATTGAGTGAGCCAGGTTGGGAATTTAGCCAGGATACCAGGGAACCCTCTACTCTTTGTGATAAGTGCCATGGGATCTTCAATGACCACAGTGAGTCAGGACCTAGTTTTAACGTCTCACCCAAAGGACGGCATCTCCTGCAGTACAGCGCTGTCAGCATTGACATGCAAACAAAACCTGCTGTATTAAAAAGACAGTGAGAACAGCATATCCACATAAAGTCTTTTACAGATGAAAGATGATAATAAAACCCTGAAATAAAAAAATGGGCCTCATTCACCAATAAAGAAATTTGTTCTTAAAACCCACTTAATCAGTTTTGATGAAGATTATGGTATTCACCAATGTTTTCTTGTTCTTAAGTAAGAACAGAATTTACGAATACTCGAGCACTTTTACGCACATTTGAGAACTGACTCTGACTTAATAAATGGTTATGGCATTTTCCTATGCTACTTAAGAACAATTGGCATGCCCTGTCAACTTAAGAAGAAATGGCATTCAGCATGATAAGAACAAGACTAAAAACGATTCTGAAGTTTAAGAACACCTTTGTGAATCTGCTTAAGAGTTCGCAATCTTCTGAAGAACACAGTTTAGAAAATTCTTAGGAAGATGAGGTGAATGAGGCCCAATGGCTTTATATCAGAGCCATATCAGAATATTACACTTTGCAACATTTTATGTCTTGAACTCTTGAACTCTTGAGCCCTTTGTCGGCGAAGTCTAGATTCTAAGAATATGTCCCAATGCTGAGAAGCACTTCTTTTGAAGAGCAGTGACATCTAAAAGCGAAACTGTGCAGCCCAGATAGCAAGAATAAAGAAGTCTTGTTCCTGAAAGTTGTATTGTGTCACAATCCAGAGTGCTTGCTGTGCTTCCATTTCTAATGCACGCTGGATTATCAGAACAAGAAACAGTCCTTTCTATCTTTAGGCTACGTTCAGACTGCAGGCAAAAGTGGCCCAAATCTGATTTTTTTGGGGGGTCAAGTGACCAGGTCAGACTTCTTCAGAAGTAGTGTGAACACTTGCCCAGATCTGATTTTTTTTTTTTCAAATCAGATTTAGACCACTTCCATATGTGGTCCCAAGTCAGACCCAGGTCTGATATATTTCAATGCGGTCGCAGTGTGAAAAACCAAGGCGGATTTGATGTGACTTTTATGTTGATCTACATTGACATTTGTCACAATTATGCACCGGCGGGAGTTACTTGATGTCATTGTTATTATTCTTTTGTGCATGGAGCTGCAAACAGTTCACATTGGAATCTGGTATAGGCCACATTTTAAAAGGTAATGTGAACAGCCAAACACAAAATCAGATCTGAGCAAAAAATACAAATTGATAAGACTTGCAAATGCAATGTGAACGTAATGTGATATTAAGAAATCCATGAATCCTCAGCACAACAGAATGTATGGTTTTGACAGGTCTGAGACATTTACATTTATTAATTTGGCAGACACAAATCCAAGTGATTTACAGTAATAGAATAAAATGTAAGCATTTTAACATTTAAGCTTGCACAGCTACAGCTACAGCTACAGCAATATAATAACATTTAAGATACAGTGCAGAGGAGAGCTAGGAATTACAACTGCATCTGTCAATACTAGAGGGTATATACGGATTAATGCATGGGCATAGTGGGCATGTGTCCAGAGCCCTAGGTCCAGCTCTCCAGGGTGGCCCTGGAAGACTTGACAAATTGTACTTATTTATCCCGATTTTGTGCCCAGGGCCCATGGTCATGATAATCCGTCCATGCTTGTTACACAGGCAAAAGCTCTTTCTTGCTCAAGGTCTCATATAGGCCCAATATGGCAAATAGTTAAAATCATTCATGGGATGCATATTGCAACCTAAACAAAGCTTGGACTATGACAGCTCAAATTCAAGTAGCCTAGTTAGTCAACATTCCCCAGCTTGTGGTCCGTTGTGCTGTTCCATCTCTGAGCGGGACCTAGGCCAAGTGTAGCTTGGCAACCGTGTGGGAGTTATCCACTCAGGGCTCCCAAATTTCAACTCAAGCAAATGTGCAATATCTTCAGCCACCTGTGTTTATAAATGAAAGTAAGCAAGTAAGTAAGTCAAATTTATTTATACAGCACTTTTCACAGACAGGGTCACAAAGTGCTTTACAATGTGCATAGACAATAAAACATAGTAAAAAAAAAGTCTAAGAATAAAATAAAGTAAAAATACAACAGATAAAATTATCAATAAATAAAAGACTGTGGTTAGCCAAAAGGTAACCTAAACAAGTGAGTCTTCATTTAAAACAGTCTACATTCTCAGCAAAGAAAGACAGTTAAAAGTATTGCACAGACAAAAAAAACAAACAATGTGTCTTAACCAGAGAGAGGAGCCCTTTGAGGTGTTGCGTACTGTATTGTTATTTGATTTAAAATCTAGATCACTTGGCTTTTTTATGCTTTATCCCATGACAGGGGCCATTTAGTCTGACACCACCAAGATCAGATACTGCAATGGGGCTATGAAGTACATTCAGACTGTTATGTCAGCCTTACTCAGTGATGCCTGAATAAGAACAGTTAGAACGTGAGATGCAAATTAAGTACCGTCACATCTTAATAGTAGGCTATATAATTAGGCATTCCTTCAGAATTGAAGGCTCATATCCTATATGTTACGAAGTGTTTCGAGTCAATTAACGACTGTGACACTTGTGTTATGAGATAAGATCCTTTAATATATTATTTGAATGTTTTCTAACAGGTTAGTTTGTGCCTTTGTGCGTATAACGCCACACTCGGACCTCTCCTTTCACTGAGGCATTTTTCCCACAACGTTACGGTAGTCCAGGAGCGCAATTCTCAAATCGACTGGCTTCATACATAGTTGCCTTTTGCCTGAATGCATTCACAAATGAAAGGGACAGAAAACACGACATGGATCAACATCAGCAAACATCCGTTAATAACGTCATCTCAACTCCGGAAAAGCGTTGAGGGCAGATGTTTAGCGCAGTCAATTTGCCATAAACGCTCCCTCGCTGTAATGCGAGCCCATTTGACTGGTGTATTTAAAATCACGCACACTCAAGAGACTGCTATTCATGTAACAAGGGACTCCGATTACACACATGGGGAACTTGCGATCTGAAATATTATTCCCGGTGGCGCTTCTGCTCCTGGGAATTGTAGCAATAATTTTGCTCACCATTCCGACCAAAGAAATGTATGCACCTCCACCTGACATGGTAAGTTATTTAACTTTTTCAAGTCTCCCATTTCAAACTTCTACAACTGTCACTTGATGCAATTGGCACTATAACTTACAAATCCAAAGCCTGCGTTTAAGATACTTCGATGTGTTGATGTAGCCTATATTTTGGCTCTGATATCCTGAAAGTGGACTTGACACTGACATGCTAAAAATACATCATGTAACCCATATGGTGTGGTCCTCAGACCTCTTCATTAATTCAGACCTCCTCGGCGTCCTCTGCCTTGTCGCCTGTGTGTAGACTAAATGGTTTGTCCAAAGGATTACATGAAACACACCAGACTAATCTGTATTAAAATGAATTGGGAAATGTAATATCCGCGACTGTTAATTTGGCTAGACTCAGCGGTGCTTTAGAGACAGCCAGATCAAATAATGGTAGAATATGTGTGACGTTTGCGATCTTTTGCGGGTATTTGTAATTGGACACAATGTTTCTGCATTGCAATCGGGAAGCGGGAAGACCAACACAGACCACTAATTTCCTACATTTCATTAGGCCTATATTTTAATGCCATATATCATTTTTTATTTCTAATCACAATGGTTACTTTTTCAACATGACTGGTGTCATGTCACGATCATAATATGTGTTGACATCTGGCTGCTTGTTGATTATTATAGTCAATAGACAGGCAGGCATTGAGAGGCAGGAGAGACCAACTAGTTATGCTTTTCTATTATCCTCTTCTCAATGCTGTAAACTTGTGGCTCAAGACATTCATAGATTTGTATTGCCTGCTCTCTTTTAATGGCACTTATGTAAGTGAATATGTGTGCCCGTAGTGTTTATTTAGCTCATGAATGAAAGTGTGTGTGTGTGTGTGTGTGTGTGTGTGTGTGTGTGTGTTTGCATTCTCTTTTGTTATGGTGCCTCTCTTAAACATCCCTAAGAACTGTGCACCTTAAGGCAAGTCGCTGACACCATGACAATGTAACTGTTTGGTGATGTCCGTGGTCACCACTCTGCAGCTCAGCAGTATGAGTAAGCATGCATGCTGGAGCAAGCCACTGTTGGGTAGCATAATCACCACTCCTTCCACAGCTGTCATAGTGTGCCTGCAGGTTAACGGCATGCAATGTGCATTAAATCTCCTAAACACGCCACACCTTTGTTTTCATTCCGAATCTGTCAACTGTCGTTTTGCACCTTACTGAATAATTACACTCAGCAGCGGACAGCCAACACCAAATACGACAAGGGAAAGACTAGAAACCACTGAGTAAAGAAAGTAAGAGATGGGTAAATGAAGGCAGCTGAGGTGGTGTGAAAAGGAAGTGGTAGAGGTTCTCAAGTAGGCTATAGGCCTACGTTCTGCAGTATGAAGCAAGTTTGTGTTGTGTTGTAAAAAAAAGAGGTGTGACATACTCTGGATTCAGTGGTGTAGGCCTGAACAATGAGCATCTTAAACTCTTGCCGTGCTATACTGCTCTTGTAAATGAGCTACAGTTCTTATGTAAAACAGTCTCACAACCCTTGATTTGTAAATTAAGTTTTTCTCATTAGCCTATACAGTACACCATTACTCAAAAATGACATGACTCAGTTCCTTATACTTTTAATCGCCCCATGGACATTTCAAGCTGAAAGCTCTTCAGCGTGTCAATGGCGATTATACTATTGGGGCAATTAAACGTTTTTTAAGGAACTGTGAGCGCTGTCCTTTTTCTTTATATTCAGTAATTTACATACAAGGTTCCAGCACCCAGTGTACAATTTTCAGGAGGTGTTGAGCACGTTTTTCCATTGGGAAGATTAGGGGAAACTTGCCTCAGGGTTCCCATGGGTCATGGGATTTCTGGAATATCATGGAATTTTGGAAAGTCTATTCCAGATATGGAAAGTCAGGAAATATTATAATTTTTGGGGCAAAGTCATGGAATAGGCCATCAAGGAATCTTGTTGTAGCAGTTTAACCTTCTAACACTGTTCTGGTCAAAAATGACCGATTTACACATTCCCTCTACCATAAATATGGCATTTTTCATCAGATTGCCTCAAGATCGTATGATATCCTTCACAAAAAGCTTTTAAACACATACAATTTATTTTGACTAATTTCTTTGAATTTTGAGTGGTTTATTCAACGTAGAAACACTTCTTTTGTTTACGGTCAAAAATGACCGCCATATAGGAAATGAATGGGAAAGAGTATAATTTTCATCCAGGAAGTAAAAGACATCTCCTTACACACACTTCTACAACTTACCACCAATGTTCCCACACACATGCATGCATGCAGACACAGAAGCACACACACCCACACACACACACAAACAGACACACATAAAGTACACACACGTACACCCACTCACAGAGACACACACTCACAGACACACACACACACACACACACACACACAGTATACACACGTACACACACAGTATATGTTGTCAGTTCAGGTTGTCATGTTGCCACTTGCACGTTTGAACCACCAATGTTCGCACACATAGGCATTCACACACATACAGAAACACACCCACACACACACACACACAAACAGACACACACACACATGTACACCCACTCTCTCTCTCTCTCTCTCTCTCTCTCTCTCTCTCTCTCTCTCTCTCTCTCTCTCTCTCTCTCACACACACACACACACACACACAAACACACAGTTCATGTTGTCAGTTCATGTTGTCATGTTGCCACTTGTGCATGTGAACCACCAATGTTCGCACACACAGGCATGCACGCACACACAGAAACACCCCCCACACACACACCCACAAACAGACACATACACACACATGTACACACACACACACACACAAACAGTTCCTGTTGTCAGTTCATGTTGTCATGTTGCTACATGTGCAGGAAAACAACCAATGTTTGCACACACATGCATGTACAGTACACACACAGAAACACTCACACCCACACACACATGCACACGCACAAACACACGCACAAACACACACACACACACACACACACACACATTTACACCCACTTTCTCACTCACACACACACACACACACAGTTCATGTTCTCAGTTTATGTTGTCATGCACTGTGTATGAAGAATTCGCACACATTCACACACATACAGAAACACACACACCCACACACACAAACACACATGATGTAGATGTTAATGTTCTCATAAGGGTCTGTTTACAATAATGTTCTATTGAATAATACTTTTTGTCATGGTATTGGTATTTAAGAGCAGTTAAAACTGTCCGGTCAAATTTGACCGCAAACAGTACATTAAGGGGGGTAGCAACGAACAGTGTTTAAAGGTTAAACTTTACTTGCCATTAATACAAATATTTCCACACAGAACTAGTGCAGCTGGTTATTAGCTTTACTGCTTGCTTGAGTAAGCCTAGCCCAGCTTTGGTTATTCAATGCCCATTTATTCATCTCCCGCTCTAAAAAAGTAAATGATTCTTGAACGCTACGCGGCTGCTCTGAAATCATTGGTCGGTATATTACATAAGTCATGGAAATTCAGTTCTTTTTGTGCAGGGAAAGTTGGGGGAAAGTCATGGAATTGTACATTTGACTGAGTGGGTATTTGGGAAGAGAGATTGATTGAGGAGTTGTGGGATCATGTCTGTGAAGTTGTATCGCCCTCTCACTTACAGTATTTACATTAGGCGTCTAACTAGTGGTGCAATAAGATAGAGAATGACCCGAGCAAACACACACACACGCTCACACACACACACACACACACACACACGCTCACACTCACTCACCCATACACGCACAGACACACACACACACACAGCAGAAAGCAAAGACATTAGTGTTCAGCAGCTTGGTTGCCTGCAGTATTAAACTAATAGATACAGTAGATAGACATATCTGGGGTGGAACACTGTCATGCAAATGTTCTTCTCTCCCTCCCTCTCTGTGTCCCTCTCTCCCCCACCTCCCTCTATCTCTCTTTTCTCTCTCACCCTGTCTTAGTATGGCATTGTGTTGGATGCGGGCTCCTCCCACACATCCATGTACATCTACAAGTGGCCGGCGGATAAACAGAATGACACAGGAGTGGTCAGCCAGCACAGCGAGTGTCACGTGGAAGGTCAGGGAATATGTTTTGTTACTTGTGTTGATACTGGCACCTACACAGTACCTGCAGTGTCAGCATTGTCTAAGTCTAACTAGTCTAGACTGGCAAGGAATAATCTAAACCCCTATGCTGAGATCTCATTGGCACAGCACAGACCATCAGTCTGTAGCTGGTAGAGCTTCTTGGAATTTCTCTTTATTTTTTCTCATGATCTTTTTTTGTGCCACATCTTTAGATGTTGTCAAAACAAACTCTGTCTCTAGAGACAGACATGAATCTCTAGAGACAGACATGAATGCAATGTAACCCAACCCAAGGGATGTCCTGTGTCTCTGTGGGTAACACATGAGTCACCATTTCTGAAACCTGCCTTTGGGTTCTATTGACATCAACCTACAGTAGTCACTGCCATGATATCAGGATCAAAGAGAATTCCTGTGCAGACCTGAAGTTTTAACCGTCGCACAATGATAAGATTGGCACGTTTGCATTTGCAAGGTGTTGAAATTGCTCTCATTGTTCATTGATCTTGCTGTGTCTTGTACGTAGGTACAAATTGTTTTACAATACACTATCACTATAGTGCATTCATCAAGAGTCATAACTATAAATGAGAAATATGTAATTTATCCACTCATCACTGCTAAAAGAGGTGAAACCAAATTAACAATTATGGCAATAATCAAATAAGGTATATTATCTATAAGTTTGTGTATTATGTGTCAACTATGGTTGAATTTAGAAGGTCAACTGAGTGGATACTGATTTAATGGTAACATTTATTTCCAAGTAATAAGTATGACGTAACACGATGTAGGAATTACCCTTTTCATTAATTTATAGTGCTTTAAAATACTGAATGTGTGTTGGACTATTTCAGGAAAGGGAATCTCCAGCTATGCAGGCCAGCCAGGAGCTGCTGGACGCAGTCTGGAGGACTGCCTCAACACGGCCACAAAGGAAATCCCTAAAGCACGTCATCGGCTCACACCAGTGTACCTGGGTGCAACAGCTGGGATGAGGCTCTTAAAGTATGTGTGTCTGTGTGTGTGTGTGTGTGTGTGTAAGAGAGAGACAGAGACAGAGAGAGAGAAAGAGAGAGAGAGACTGTGTGTGTGACTTTAGTACTTGCTAAATTTTTTGCTACTGTTTGTCTTGCTTGTATTGTATTATATCCAAGTTGATTGTTTCTCTGAGAACTTAATGTAATGCTAGTCAAAGATAAGATCAGGACTTCCCTATCCTGAGAGAACAAGCTAGAACAGGCCCATGCATCAGTGGAACTACACCATGGATTCCCCTTAACATTGCCTCACACCCCTCTCTGCCATTCACAGACACACCACAGACACTCATGCATTTTCTACACACAGTCACACACTGTACACACAAATCTAGCAACACTACCTCACCGTTCTGGAATGTTCACTCTTTTTACTCTCACTGCAGTTTATCTCTTTTGGGTTTATTTGTTTGGTTTAACAAAGGTCCTGAATGTTTGGTCAGGCAAAGGTGGAAGAAAATGTGTACCTCTCACACAGCTCAGAGATCAGTCGATTCATGTTTAATCCTCTCATTCTTCTGCAGCCTCTCCAACCATCATCAGTGTGCAAGTGTTCTTGAGGAGGTTGGTCAGAAGATCAAGAGCTATCCCTTTAACTTCAAGGGGGCCGCAATCCTTAGCGGCCAGGAAGAGGGTGCATATGGCTGGGTCACTGTGAACTACCTTCTGGAGAACTTCATTAAGGTACGGTGCTAAAGAATGCCATGAGGGTATGTCATGCTCTGGAGATTGTACAGACAATTTAACAGATTTAGCAGAGATTAAGTTACTTTCAGTTCAAATGGCGTGTATAGTTCATATATGTCTCCTACCTGGGATTGGTCCAATTACCTCATTATTCCTAGCAACTTGCTCCACCAATGGCACTGTAAAAAACACAAGTAGTACAGTTTGTCTTTTTTGGACAGTGTGAAGAACCGTTTTTTATAAAAGAATATAAGGCATGCCTGAACCTGAATGAGATTATCACCTTAATCTGGCCATAAGACATAACGGTAAGAAAGAAAGAATGACAGCAAAGGACGAAGCCGTTTTAGTTAACCTCAAGAACCATCCTTAGTATGCTGTGTTAGTTATCCAGTGATCTCATGACAGACTCTGCCAGAGAGAGCACACTCTAGCTGCATCTGTTTTTCCATCATATGTGAGTCAATGTGAAGCAGGGCACTGGTAAAGTTAACAGCGGACATTTTAGTGTGTGAGGGCCTCTACTGGCCAAACAAGTCACTGGAGATGTTTTAGATTGGTAGCTTGACCTTTTAGTCTTTGGTATCCAAACATGTCTCTCAACATCTTTTTCATGTTTTTCAACTTGAACTGAAATTAATTAGAGGTGCCCTCACTCTAATTCCAGTCCTCCAAACACTGAAACTGTTTTGCAGTATGGATTCATAGGTCAGTGGCTGAGTTCAGGAAAGCCGACAGTCGGGGCACTGGATTTTGGAGGGGCCTCCACCCAGATCACATTTGTGACCCAGGAAAATGTGGAGAACCCTGAGAACGAGATGACACTGCGACTGTACGGGAAAAACTACAGGCTGTACACCCATAGCTTCCTGTGCTACGGCCTCGACCAGATGCTGTTGCAGCTCCTGGCCCAGGTTCTTAAGGTGAGGTCACTTCGTATGTCAAGGCCTTTGTAAGTAGCACTCTTTCTCAGTTCCTTACGCCACACAACAAAAATTCCCAAAATTGAAAAAAAATCTACTTTAAAACTGCTGATAAAAAATATATCAACATACATAACAAAACTTCAGTCATTTAGGAGTTGTCTTTGGTGGCTTTTTCCATGAAGTAGTTAGTTCAGTTAGCACTACTCAACTTATCATCGGTCAGAAAACCTACTGTATGTTGCTCCTGCACCTGACCATCACACCTGTGTCACATGACTAACACTCCATGGCTGGATTCTAGCTACATTCCACCTAGTAGATTAACACTTTACAAAAACAAAATTTTCCAATAATGAAAATTAATACTGTTCATACATGCGTGACATAATGAATTCACATATCAAAGCAAATCAAAACTATTTCCCAACTAATTTAACCATTTAGCAAAACAAATAATTTTCTCAAATACAGCCTTGCTGGTTTAACCATTGTTCTGGCGGAAGTACTTTTCTGATGGCATAACAATGGCATAACAATAACAATGGTGATCTTCCACTTCTCTTCCCTGTGTCCTGTCCCTCACAGTCTCAGGGCTATGCAGGTTCTGTGTCGCACCCCTGTTATCCAGAGGGCCATGAGGTCAACGTGACACTGGGAAGTGTGTTTGACTCTCCCTGCACAACTTCCCAACCCACTTCTTACAACTCAGGGGCAAATGTGACTCTGAAGGGCACGGGCCATTATGGTCACTGTCTGGGCAACATGTCTGAGATCTTCAACTTCCAGAACTGTCCATTTTCTAAGTGTTCCTTCAATCAGATCTTCCAGCCCAACGTCAGTGGCAGCTTCATGGTGAGGTTTGATAGGGTGTGGTAAAGTGGAGCAGGCAGTCCAGTCTCCAAAGAGACTTAACTTGTATTCATTTGTAGGGTTATGAGTTTGAGAACAGTAAAGTCTTCACTATTTGAGACACCTTGTCCTATTTTATGTAATACTGGTATTCAATAATAATAGCCTATTGGTATCAATAATTAACATCTCTCCCTTCCTTTCTCTCCTTCTATTCGATCCAAACCTTCTCAGGCGTTCTCTGCTTTCTTTTATGTGCACTCATTCTTGGAACGCACCACTAGGATAACTGTGAACACTCCAGTTAAACTGGAGGAGGCAACCAGAGCTCTGTGTAATATGAGCATCAAGGAGGTAATGAAGTGTGTGTGTGTGTGTGTGTGTGTGTGTGTGTGTGTGTGTGTGTGTGTAGTGTAGTGTGTAGTGAGCATGCCTGGGAGTTTGCCAAATCACCAGTCAACATTGCTGTTATAACATCTGCTTTCAGGACTTTACTAATTACTACTGCAATATTACCAATCACAACCTAAGATCAGTTTGGTTTTGCAGCATTTGCCCTATAGGTGTTGATCCTCAGTGCATTTAGTCTTAGCCAGGGCTCAAAGTCAAAAAGACATGACTTTGGGCACATGAAGACAACAGCGCTGTAGACTTGGCTTTTCTGTTGTGTCAGGGCAGTAAGAGTGTACAACATGGCTTATCTTCATTTTCTTCACTCTTATTTCCTTGTGTTCACTTCTCTTATCCAAGCTAAGTGTAGCTCACGATGAAATATCACGTCTGCAAAACTACTGTGCTGCCTCTGTGTTCATCAATCTGCTCCTGCTGAAAGGCTATGGTTTCGATGAAGGTTCCTTCCCTCAAATTGCCTTCCAAAAAAAGGTTAGTGTGTACAATATATGTGTTTCAGGTGACATGCAACTTTAAAAAAAACACAATATCTCTAAGCTTGTGTACCATATGAAAGTCTGGACTCATTTTAGTAGCCTGAATGACTTGAATGAATTATTAATTTCAACTGTAAACAAATGTGAGTGTGTGTGCAGTTATGGTGGTAGTCATTCTCCTTTCCAATTATACTCTAACCACACTGATGTTTACACCCCATACACATTTGTCTATTTGTTTGTTTGCATTGAATGGAAAAACGTTTTTTTTTTCCCTTCCAGGCAGGAGACACTTCTGTTGGCTGGGCTCTAGGCTACATGTTAAGTCTGAGCAACTTGGTGCCAGCTGAGAGTGTCTCACTGAGGAGAGCCCTCCTCCCTGGAGCCTGGGTCAGCTTAATTGTTCTCTTCGCACTGCTGCTTGTCGCTACCTTGGGGCTGTTAGCCTACCAAGCCCGCCGACAGCAAAAGAATGCTAGCAATCACTGCTAGAGCTCAGCAGTGGATGAATCTCAAAGGAAATTTTTGGAACAGATTGCCATCTGACATTTGGACTAGACCTGATCTCACTGATACATTCCAGAACTATTTAAATGGGAATTTGTGTCCTATTTTGGTTACACTTTACTTGACTGTATCGACATAAGAGTGACATGACACTGTCATGAATGTGTCATAAACAAGTCATAAACATTTATGACATAATGCTTCTGTCATTAAGTGACATTCGGTTTTTGTCATAACAAGTTAGGGTTAGGTTTAGGGTTAGGGTTAGAGTTAGGGTTAGGATTAGGATAGGGGTTAGAGGTTAGGATTAGGATTAGGGTTACGGTTAGGGTTCATGTGTCATGACAGTGTCATATGTTCATGACAGTGTCATGTCACTCTTATGTCGTTACTGTCAAGTAAAGTGTTACCCATATTTTGTATTGATCGAATGGCAGCTCTAATTACAAATGAATCAAATCCTCTTTTCTTGTTTATAGACTGCAGTTAGGTACCATGTCACTTAGTAAGGCTGACCTGTGCTGATGACTAAGTGAAATGGCAGAAATACAGAGGTCCACCATTTCAAACTTTTGTTACATTAAAAAACATTGTATTTTTACAACACAAACTAAATCTGGACAGTACAGTAAACTATAATGTACCACTTCTACACAATTTTTCCCATGCCAGTACAGAAGATAGCCTACAAATGGTGAGTGAGGTACAGAGGGTGTGTGAAGGAAAAGAAGTTGAGTAAAGTATATATATGCTTCTCCTAGCCAGTCATTAGAGCCAGTGGTTGACAAACAAAGACATAGGGTCAACTACTGGCTCTAATGGCTGAAGATTCTTTCCTACATGAAGTAAATAAATAATTTGCTAATTGATCACCAACCAATGGGTGGATGGATGGATGTATGGAAGTCAAACTACTCCATCATTATTTCATAGTTTTTTTTTGTTTTGTTTGTCACTCCTTGCTAAAGCGCAAAATGGTTTAGTCCGCCTGCACAACGTTTCATGAGCTATCTCATTTTGTCTATGTAGTGAGCATCACTAGTAGTGGACCGCTAATTGTTGTGTTGTTAAGGATGTAAACTAAGTCCTTTTAGTCAAGTCCCTCCACTCGGCGGCCATATTGCAACGCTTTTTGGGCACTTATCGGGCATCTATTTTGGCAGAAATGCTCATGCGCAAGGCTTCACGACACCAATCTTGCTCCAGCGGCGAGATCACAACACATGATTGTCTCAATGTATTCACATGTCGACGTTTTGCCACGGAAGGGGTGTGATATATGTAGACAACTGCCATCTTGGCGTTACAAACTAACCCCATGCATTTATATGGAGGATTTATGAGTGCTGTGCTCCTCATTAGAAAGTCTCTGATGTAAATCTGTCATTGTAGGGGCACCGCATTGTACATAATTCACAGCCAGCCATTACGTGTTCACTTGAATGGTATTGTTGAAGTCACAGCCTGATTTTACCTGTTGAGTCGTTGTGTACTGTTTACTCTGTCGTAGTCTGATAACGTTTGCTGGCGCGACTTGTGTGGGCCTTTAAAACTGACATGCGAACTAAGTTTTACGGTGATTCAAATTTCCCTGAGTTCGGGCTTTTAAAACTATCTGCTATGTCCATGTCTCCCCATAGTGTTGACTCCTTTACGTCATAAAATAAAACAAGGTTCTTATTGATTTATGTTGGTGATCTGTTCAAGAGATAATATGCTGAAATGTGTTGAAAATCAGTTTTAATTTATTGTTTTAAGAACATTGTTTGTCTGTCCCACTTTATCAAATGTGTTTGACAATGTGGGACAGCATGTTTTGGGTAATCTGGGACAGTCCATTAAAGTGTTTAAATTAGGAAAATATGCATTAGGGACTTCATGAAGTTGCAGGGTAACACTTTACTTGACAGTATTGACAAAAGAGTGACATGACACTGTCATGAACACATGACACTGTCGCCTAACCCTAATCCTAACCTCTAATCCTAACCCTAAACCTAACCCTAATCCTAACCCTAACTTGTTATGACAAAAACCGAATGTCACTTAATAACAGAAGCGTTAAGTCATTTATGACTTGTTTATAACACGTTCATGACAGTGTCATGTCACTCTTATGTCGATACTGTCAAGTAAAGTGTAACCAGTTGCAGTGTAAAGTAAAACATGTAATTTATGGATTGCAGCTATCAGACATTGTCTAACAGTCTGTTACTGTCTGTATCCACGAAAAATCTGTTTTTTCCCATTACAAATTATGTAGCATCAAAAAGTTGGATTTGAATGTCCTAGATTAACAAACGACCTGTCCCAAATTATCAAATTCTTGCCATTTTTTTTGGTGAAAGGAACACTAAAAGGTGTGTAATGTCGCCTCTGGGTATATCTTTATTTTTTCTTCTGATTTGTTTAGAAAACATCTTGGGGATTACAGAAAGGTATAGGATGTTGATCTCTTTCTTTAGATATATATTGTAATTAGGCGCAGAAGTCAGAAATGCAAACATTGTCTCAGATTACCTGAATTCACCCTATAGTCAGAATCAGACATGGGCAGTATTTTAATTATATGTATTTTAAATACGTATTTAATTACTTTAGCGTATTTTGTCATTTGTATTTTGCAGGATTGGAACAAATCTAATGTAGTTTGTAACAAAATACTTTGAGGGATTGTATTTAGAGTATTTGAAATACTTAAATACTTAAGAAAAATCTGTAATTTTTTCTCTAATAAGAAGGCACACGCCGAAACGCGTTTGTGCAAATAGTGTTTGCACTTTTAAATAGTGCGGCCTCTCTCCTACTTTACTTTATGTTCTCTAATAAGCCAACATTTCATCACTTAGTTAAATATACTAACCATTACAATAAGCTATGCTTATCATAGTCTGGGAGCCAAAGGCCAGAATCATGGTGAACCTGGTTTTGTTGGTTAAAGTTTTTTTGTTCTTTGTTGTTTCTTGTTGCCTAGGGGTTACTCCATAAGAATATGCATTGATATCCCTTGGGCAATTCCTTATATTCAGCTCTAAAGTTGACCTAAGTAGCGATTTGTCCATATAAATACTAATTTCATTACCCTTTTGGAAGGACAGCGAAAAATGTAAACCAATTATTCCTTTTTCTTGCAGTATTGCCACATTGTGACCAACGTAAGTAAGTGTTAGATACAACTTTTCTCTTTTACGACCCCCTCTGTATATGTCTGAAGTTGGAAAAAATGAAAAGAAAAGTCAACATGGGAACCAAAATGGTCAACATGGGTTGTAAACCCAATTTTTTTGTTTGCGCCGCCAATTTAATGTCACCCTATAGACAAGTTAAAAGCATTATATCTGTCTTTTCTGTTTCATCATCCCCTTATAACATTCAAGCCCATGTATATGGTGAGCTACATGGTAAGACAAGCAAAGTGCCTGTAGCCCTACTTGTTTGGAACATGCGGATGTTTGGCATCTTCACACAAGGAGGGCTTCACACTAGGGCTGATGCTTCAGCAATAGTCATCACTAAAATAATGTGAGCTTCATTGAACATGGCTGTTAGTGATAAGTGGCATAAACCATTGTTGCTTAATTACCAATTATTCATTATAGTACATATGTGTAGTATATACTATTTTTAGTTATGGTGGGAGTAGGCTATTAAAGTATTATATGAATATATTCAAAATCTAAAATTATATATAATTTATACACTGTATATACAGTGTGTGTGGGGGTGGGGGGGGGGGGGCTTTTAATAGGGCAGTGCGTGACAGGAACCAAGTGGGAGAGACAGATGGAGTGGAATCCTGAAATGTATGATGTGCCTAAATATCTTCAACCTCAAGTATGCTGAACAAGGAAATAGAATTGTTATTTAGATGAGGTGAATGTCCCCACTGTGAAATTTAGAGGGGAATGCTACAATGAAGGAAATTCACACACCCAACACCTGACCATCAGTTGATGTCATTGTAGTCCATTGAGATATCAGTAATTGATTGACATAGAGGCAATAGGACTGGTTGCCTTTGATCAGCAGACAAGAACAGAATTAACTAAAATGTGATTTCGAGGAAATTACCAGTGCATGAAAATGCAAAACATACTGTATATTAACATAAAATACAAAACAAACTTATATTTGGAAACAGTTGAATGGCAGAGGAAATAGTTGAACAGAATCTGTAGTCTTAAGAGAGCCAGATTGTATGCTTAAAGCCTGAGACAGAGTATATAGTTTAAAAGTTGAATGTAGATAGTGTAATGGAGGTTGATAGACAGAAAGTTGAATGGATGTTGATAGGCAGATTGTTTAATGGATGTTGATGGATAGTTTAATGGGTGGATGAGTGAATGGTTTGAAGAGGATGAATGGATAGAAAGTTGGATGGAATGTGCCTTATATCCTGGTAGAATGGAGAGACAAAGACAGAGTTGGCCTAGTTGAGCAGAAAGCAGTTGATACAGGTGCAATCAGTTTAACTGGCCCTTTGATGGGTCCTAGTTGAGCAGCTGGAAGTTGATACAGGTGCAAATCAAGTTAATTAGCCCATTGTGATGTCATAGTGCCAATGCAAAGTCTATGGGGGGAAAAAAGCTTGTTTTTTGTTAATATCTCAAAAAGTAAAACGTTTACAAAAGTGAAAAATACATTCCTCAGGTGTCCTTTTCAAGACCTACGTTACAAGGTTTGAACGAAGTTTCTACGTTAAACGGTTGAAGCTGAATTAGACGCAGAAATTTGGTGGGAAGAAGAAGAAGAAGACTTCAGATAACAGAACAGTGCATTTTCATACACTGTAATAAGCCAATCAAGAAGGCTGGTTACATAATTGGCTACAAACAGGACACAATCCAGCAGGTGGCGGAGGGGAGAAAACTCTCAAAACTGTATTCAATTCAGGACAATCACACCCACCCACTACATGCCCTGGGAGTGTTCCAGCAGAACACCTCAGTTGCAGGTTGATCCTACCAAGTTGTAGGACTGAAGGCTGCAGGAAGTCTTTCCTACCAATTGCTATCATACTGTTTAATGTGCAATAATGTGCAGTACCTGCATTGACTTTTTTTTACAGATAACCTTTTAAAACCTTCTTTTAAAACCATTTAAAAAACCTTTTAAAACCATTTTTTAATCCATATACATTTTTGTGACATTACAGCAAACTAATTTAGTCTGCAGTACCTACTGTATGCTCTGTATCATTGTCAGTTGGTATGGTCATGCAATGTTGGATGTGTTGGATGTACCTACAGTACTACACTGTACCTACAGTGTGTTGGATGCAGTGTGTGTGTGTGTGTGTGTGTGTGTGTGTGTGTGTGTGTGTGTGTGTGTGTGTGTGTGTGTAGTGGATGGGATAGGGGTGGGCTGGAGGGTGTTGTTTGTATGTTTTTTTTATTGTGCCCTGCCAGGCGACTGCAGATGTAAATTAACCTGAGGCTAACTCTGTACAATGCATCAAATGGCAACACTTATGTTTAAAATTGTACATGGTCCCTAATAAATAAAACAAAACAAAAAATGTGTGTGTATGTGTGTGTTCTTGTGCTCTAATATAGTGAGTATCGGCAGAGACTTTCTAATGTGGAGACACAGCACTCAAAAAATCCTTCATAAATGCATGGGGTTAGTTTGTAACGCCAATATGGCCGTTTCTACACATTTCCCACCCCTTCCTCGACAAAACGTCGACATGTAAATACATTTAGCCAATCACATGGTTTAATGTGAATACATTGAGCCAATCATATGGTGTGTTGTGAAGACATCGTGCCCATACCTGTCAACACTCCCGTTTTTCACGGGTTTCTCCCGTATTTCAAGGTCATCTCCCAGCACCCTCCCGTTTTGTTATTTCTCCCGGAAAACTCCCGTAATTTGCATGGCCATCAAACTTCATTTTAAAATAATTGATGCATTCAGGTTGCCAGATTGTGTATGAAATACACCCTACACATACACAATCACTTAGTTTCAATTTCAACCGTTTTGTCATAGGCTAAAACCTGGCAACCCAAAACCCAAATTCACCCCTTGCAAGTGACGTCACGTTTTGTTCGCGCCACAGAAAAATAGCCTAGTGGACGGCAAGAACACGAATCAAATCAATGGGTTGTAATGGGACATATTAGCCTGGCGGGCCATCCTATATCATTGAAATGTATAGTCTGGAATCGAATCATTCACCTGCTTAATCCAAGGGTCGGGCAGAGAATTGTCTTTCAAACTGCCTAGGCATGCAATAGGCCAGTGCTACGACCATATCCGTATCCGGTCGGCAAAACGGCAAATACATCCTTCTTCGAAAGGAATGACTTAAGTGCATTGTGTTGCTCTACTTTCAAAGAAAAGCACAAGTCCTACTCCTCCAAAGTTGACGCCAACGCCGATTCAAACAACCGCTCCAAAGATTGTTAAGGCGGAGCAAGATACTTCGTCGTAGTTCATGTCTATGGGCGCGAAATGGGGATCGAATCCTGTCTGCATAAAGAGGTGTGTCGATGACGTATTGATGAGCGTACGTTGCAAACCGCCAACAGCAGCGGCATAAATAACCGGCGCACACCTGATATAAAGTCGATTTTCTCCAGACTGGAATGCTCAAAAATGCTAAAAATGTACCTGAAATGTTCACAAGGGTTTGAGGATCATGAAAACGTGCCCGAAATTCACATTCCTAACTCTATAGAACTAAGACCTTAGCATATGTGGTAAAATTCTGAGCTATGCCCATAGACTTCAATGGAGCAGTCGCTGCCTCTGCTCTGCATAAAGGGGGATTTTGACCCCCCCCTCGTGCGATCCGGGTTCCCGGAAGTGGCTCCTGATGAAGTATCTTGCTCCGCCTTAACAATCTTTGACCGCTCTTCGTTCGCCATAGCCACCTTCCTTGTTGTTCACCGTCGCAGGACTGTCGTTATCCTGTTAAGCCCGCCTTGAGACTCTCTAACAATATAGAGCGCTGTGATTGGATGAGGTCCACGGCGTCAGCCAATCGAAATTCCTATGGTTTGATACTAGACGTACAGGCTGAGCAAATTAATTTGCTGCCGCTAGGGTGCGTCTAGATTTCTAGGCTAGGGACATATCGCACAGCTAGGAGATTATAGTGAGATTTAACCGTAGTAATGCCCTTCCACGACTGTTGGCCTATTGTTTGGAATACAACAACATCCCATGTTCTTGCATAGATATATTTTGGTTTGTTTTCTTTGTGTTTCGGGAGTATTTCAACCACAATTGCATGCTTATCTCCTCAGTGTATGAAGCACAGCAGTGGTTGCTATAGCAACCATAGACTCTGAACAGGACGGCAGATAGCACTGAGGCAAAGTCTTTGGCAAGATCTGAATGTAAACAGATAATACCGTTCAAGTTTTTTTTCATTTCCTATTTCTTTCAATTCTTTAACTTAAGACATGTAAGAAGTAAGTTTATTCGCTGGGCAACGTACAAACTGACGAGTTACATTAGCCCTAGCCCTATGAGCTACGATAAACGTTAGCTAGAATAGCTATAGCTTCTAAGTGTGGCAGCTAAGTTATTATTTCATGTTCTGATATGACATTCTTAACGTTTTGACTATGTTACAACTGATAAAAGCAAGACAAATAAAGTAACCAAATCTATTTTGCAATATTTTAGTCCAGAAATACTTATGGGTGTTCATTTACCATAATGTTAATTACAGAAGCCTAAGGGCTGAGCTACACCAGGCGCGTAACTGAAGCGTTCCGTACGCGTTGCGTCTGCTGCAACAATTAGCTTCCATTATAATCAGTGGAAGTAGCTACACCAGACGTGACAGTGGGGAGTACGTTCGAAAAAAATAGACCATTCATCTAAAATGGATTTTACGCGTCGCGAACGGAACGCTTCAGTTACGCGCCTGGTGTAGCTCATACCTAACGTAACGTTATCTCCCCTTGCTGTTACCACCAGTTTTAATAACTTTACATTTGCGATCATGACCCATTTCATCTAACAACACCACTGGCATCTTCTTTGACTATCAGACCCCAAACAGCAATACATAGAACTACAAAGATGTTATAGTAATGGTTTTCAGTTCATCATAATCTTTATGACATAATGTAATTTGCCATCCATCTCCTATCTTTTTGCCGTCCAGCATGGAGCCGTCACGTGACTTAAGTCACGTGTCTGCAAGGGGTGAATAAGGAAGCGGGTGCTGCCAACTGCGCAGCCTGAGCCATGAGCCTGACGGTACCGATCCACTTGCACGACACTTCTTTTTGTCGTATCGCATTCCACTCTAGTCCTATGGGTGACGTCAAGCGACTTTAACGCGCCCGCAAAGCATTCCGGGAAGGCAGCGCTGCATTTGAAATAATGTCGCGCGTCAAAAAGCTGGCCGATGCCCAGCTTTATGCAAATGAATCCGTTGAACGCGAGGCGACTCTCCAATGAAAGGACGAGTTTGTAGGTCCTTTGTTCTACCACAACGGTGCCTGTGAAACTTTGGTTCCGCTTACCAGACAAATAATGTTTTAACCATCTCTTCCACGACCACCTATAGTCCATAAAACAAACGAAACTAGGATTTGGATGAATATATTGACTGTTGGTGTTTCTGGTGAGGATTTGAGATTGCATTGAGTAGTTTAAATAAAACAAGATTTCGAAATGGCTTGCATAGTTTGTTTAGGCTATTAATGTGTTGTATACTGTTAAGTACATGCCTAAAATTGTGGTCCATTTGTGGAAAAACACTTAAGATACGTTAAAACGAACTGAATATGAGCTGGTAACTGACATTTTAAACGAAACGCCCACACACGACTGAACGAGGGGAGGCAGCGCGACACCATGCGTATGTCGGGTCGTGCAAGTGGATCGGTACCGTCAGTCTCGTCGTAAGCAAGCGGGCTAGATGAATGGCCTACTCCAGAACTAGCTGTTGTGACATTGTTGGGAATTTAATTGATTAACACATCACATAAACTGTTATTGAGTGTTGTTGATACACTGAACTTGTTCCCTCGGAACCAAATCTGACAGCAAGCCGCTTTGGAGTTTTGGAAGTAGGCTGCAGGCAGGCAGCTGGGGGATACATAACTGGCATGCGTAAGGTAATGGTAAGGTAACACAGATCCGGTATAAACACTGACACCCCCCCAAAAAAATCTCCCGTTTTTGAAAAGCTAAATGTTGACAGGTCGTGCCAATCATGTGTTGTCAACTCGCCGCTGGAGCAAGGTTGGTGTCGTGAAGCCTTGCGCTCGCGCATTTCTGCCGAATAGAATGCCCGATGAGAGCCCAAAAATCGTTGCAATATGGCCGCCGAGTAGAGGGACTTGCCTAAAAGGACTTTGGTATAGGCTCAGACGCAGTATGTGTGTGTGGTGATCTGATAATATAATGTATGGAAGCCCATTTCCGCCACTTGAAAAAAAAAACTGCCAGATACTAAGTCAAAATTATGAGATTTAAAGTCATAATTATGAGATTTAAAGTCATAATTATGAGATTTTAAATCAAAATCTCATAATTACGAGTTTATATCTCATAATTACGACTTTAAATCTCATAATTATGACTTTAAATCTCATGAGATTTAAAGTCATAATTTTGAGATTTAAAGTCATAATTATGAGATTTAAAATACCGTAATTATGATTTAAAATTGAGATTATTAACCCAGGAAGTTAACCCAAAAGGTCATGAGCTGTTGCTGTTCTGCTCAGTTTAGCTAGTTGACGGACTCTGGTTGTAGCAGTTTGCACACAGCCTAATAGTTTATTTCAGCAATGTCTTTAGAGGTATAATCAACAGGCACTCCTTCGTAATGACTTTAAATCTCAAAATTGTGACTTTATTTCTCATAATTAAGAGATATAAAGTCGCAATTTCTAGATTATTAACCCAGGAAGTACGCTAAAGGTCATGCTGTGTCAGACTCGGAAAAGGAACGCTAGACATGTCAGTATAAGAGTCAGAGCAAGCAATGCCATGCTAGGCCTACGTGCTGTAGCCTAAACTAGATAAATGAACTTGCTCACATTCTAAATGATTGTCTTTCTAGCGATCCTTTTCTGCACCATGGGCGGCAACTTTCCTCATTTTCCCATAATGAACTGGCTCCATGGGGCTGGATAGCTTTTGCAGTTCTAATGTCGATACTGCTACTCGGTTGCATGTTGCTTTGAAGTCACTCATAGCACAACACATTATTATTATATGCATGTGATCAAAATGGGTTATGGATGCTTCAAAGAATAATTATTCTGAATTGGATACAACATATTTGATAATCAGATAGACCAAACAGCCAGATCGTTCAAATAGGCTGATGTCTGATAGGCTCTAGCTACATTTCTAACGAGCAGGTGACCAGCATGGAAAAGCTGGATGAAGATGCCTCTGTCGAGTGTCAACCGTAGCCTACAGAAGCAAAGCCTAAAAGAAACCACCTGTGGTGGTGATGTCCATAAAGCGAAGGAGTGCCTGTTGATTATACCACTAAAGACATTGCTGAAATAAACTATTAAGCTACAGTAGCCTAACAGTTTTATGTCTAAACTACAAATACCTAAACAGAGCAGAACAGCAACCTTGACTCATGACCTTTTGGGTTTACTTCCTGGGTTAATAATCACAAAATTTCGACTTTATATCTCTTAATTTCGACTTTAAATCTCATAATTATGACTTTCAATCTCAAAATTACGACTTTATTTCTCATTATTATGACTTTAAATCTCATAATTATGACTTTATATCTCATTATTATGACTTTATATCTCATAATTATGACTTTTAATCTCAAAATTTTGACTTTGTATCTCATAATTATGACTTAAAATCTCAAAATTATGACTTTAAATCTCAAAATTATGACTTTAAATCTCTTAATTACGAGTTTATATCTCATAATTACGACTTTAAATCTCATAATTATGACTTTAAATCTCATAATTTTGACTTAGTATCTGGCAGTTTTTTTTTTCAAGTGGCGGAAACGGGCTTCCATAATAATGCATAGCTGCTGTGACAAAGTAATTTCCTCTAAAGGATCAATAAAGTATCTATACTGTATCTATCTGTCTTTGTCAGTGCCCTTTGCTCTGTGAACTTGCACCTGCGTACATGGGCGTAGATTTGCGTGGGGACCGAAGGACGTTGCACTTTCTGTGTATATTTGTTGGATGTGTTCATGTCAACAATGTTAATAAATGATCAAATGCATTCAGTGGCATTATTGTCACCAAAAAAATGGCTAGTGGAAATTCTGATTGGCTGGTAACTTTAGAAGGGGGGGCAAAACTAAGCCCTTGCCTGCTTAGGCTATGTCTTCACACAAGGAGGGCTTCACACCAGGGGGGTATTCCAAGTATACGTGGTTTAGTGACAAGCCTGGGTAAGTTAACTCAGAGTAAGTGGTAAACCTCAGAAGAGCTGTATGGCTTCATTCTCCTAACAAAACAATGGGATAGGGCTCTTGTTGTAGGAGGTTTACCACTTACTTTGAGTTAACTTACCCAGGGTTGTCACTAAACCACGTACTTGGAATACCCCCCAGGGCTGTCGCTTCAACAATAGCCGTCACTAAAATATTGTGAGCTTCATTAAACATGGTTGTTTTTCTCACATTACTAATTACCAATTCATATTTATTAATTAGCCTAAATATGGTAGGCTATTAAAGTATTATATGAATATTCACTATTCGGCACTTTAAATAAGCACATTTTCAGAAATTCTGAAGTCTAACTTTTTTTTACGTTTACTAGACAGCAGCAGAACACTGATCAGTGCAGTCAGAGATCGTTTAGACATTCTCTGGTGCAATAGACAGGCTGGTTTCGCGACCCGGAAATGGTTATTTTGCTCCAGGTTTGAACGCACTATGATTGGATACGGAGCTGTCAAACAACTCTGCTACCCATACTGCTACCAATCAAGTTAGAATAGGCTATATCCCTATGGCTATATCGCAGGCACCGACGGAAAAAAAATGTAAACATTAGCTACTTTCATTGCTGATTCAAAAAATGGCTACTGCAAAGTTTGTCAGTATTCCCGACGCAGACATTGACCCTAATGGTGTGTTTAAGTACGTGCTTATTCGAGTACACAGTACAGAAGATGACAGCAGTAAAGATATCGTACGAGGCTACGCATGGGCCGAATACCATGGTAGGAAGAGAATTGAATTATGAATGGCAGCAGTTGCAGCAGCAGCATGTTAAGAGATCCGGGGGCCGGTGGTGGCAGGCGTGCTATGTTCATCTTACCTAAATTAACTAGCATACTGTACATAGTTTAGCCTAACTAAATTACAATCTATATTGTTACAGTTAGGCTAACTGTTACATTCATGTCTGGCAGTGCTTTGTTGTTGGAACACGTGTCAGAATGTAACCAGAGAGTGTTAAAGCTCTTTGGATTTTTGATGTAACGTTGCAGAAATGTAAGGAATAGCCTATTTTGTTACTCAGCCAATGTTTCCGGTGGTCTGGTGGACCCACATTATTAGGGTTTTAAATCAATATCCATAACAATTGATATAGAATTGATACCTCTGTGAGATCACATTTAGGCATGATGCATTTTTGTTTTTTTTTTGTGAGAAAATTAGGAAATTCAGTTATAAACAAGGTATGAGTGGGGAAAATAAAAACGAATTTTGATCATTATTGATGCTTGAAATGTAGCCTAACGCTGTTGTAACTTTGTGTGGGAGTAGCAGGTGCAGAAAGATAACATTCCCGCACACAGACACCTAGCCTACACTCAAACACACACACACACACACGTAGCCTACACACAACAGGCCCAGTTAGGAGGAGGATACAGTTAAGGTACATAGCAATTAGGTGCATAGCAATAAGGTACATAGCATAAGTCTACAGTTATTACACCGGGGTCCAGTAGATCTGAACACCACATAGGCCTATGTAATAGTTATGTGTGTGTGTGTGTGTGTGGGGGGGGGGGTACCGCCTACAGTTATTTGTTATGTTCTTCACAGAAAATGAGCCAAGGCCAATGAGTTTGAAGAAATAATAAATAGCATTTTTTGTCTTTCAGCAAACATTGAAAACGTCCCACAGACCCGAACACCTTACAATTTAAGATGTTGGTCCTTAAACACACGAAAAGTTAGAAAGCATGCATTAGGCTACATGTCATGTCTCTTTTTTTGTCTCCTCAGCGGACATATATGACAAAGTGTCAGGAGAATTAGAAAGAGCAGGCGGTGTAGACTGTGAGTGTCTTGGAGGAGGCAGAATCAAGCATGACAGCCAGGCCAAGAAAATTCATGTTTATGGATATTCAATGGTAAGATATGAAACCATTGATATTACTGGTATATTGAAGAATGTTTAGCCTTCGTACTTTTTTAAAAGACTCAATGTTTAAATAAAGTGCTTTATGTATGGTTAACATGGCATAGTTGTTAATCATTCACTTCATGAAAATGTTATCACCTATGCAGAAATACAAGGAGGACATCCTTTTTACATTATCAAGTTACAGTATATTGGCTGGTTTGTTTTTCACCCATGGTCTCTTATCCATTTACAGGGTTTTGGCAGAGCAAACCACTCTGTCTCCACAGAGAAGCTGCAGGCACGTTACCCAGACTATGAGGTTACCTGGGCAGATGAAGGCTATTGATGGATACACTCCTATGTGGCCAGCATTCGTCAAGACTCTGGCTCTTCTTTGACCTCCAGTACAGAACAGATTTAAATGCCAAGGTTGGAGGACAGAGCATTTGTTTTGGTATTGTCTATATAGCAAATCCAGAGGAACAAGTGGAACTTCAACCAATTGACATTTCTGTTTTTGGAATAATATCAGCTATCTAGTGCATCACCCGTTTACTTTGTATGTGTTTATGCTTAATATCTGCATTCTGGACTTGAACATTTTATATAACTTGGCCCGTGTTAAACACCCTAATTAGTTCAGTCAGAATATGCAAGGTTGTCACTGAACCTCCTGAAGATTGTGCCTGGGTACCACTCGGCTAAAAATCTAATGTTTTTCATCTCATGTAGTAAGTGCGATTTGATGCATAAGAAGACTAGGTATTTGCAGGTAAACTGATTCGTAACACCAGGTTAAGTATTAAAATGTATACTTAATCAGGTGAACGATGTTAAAGAAAACTTGAAAAATAAATCATTGGTATGGAAGATGCATTGCCTTTGTCTGAATGTTTCTGGATTGAATATTTTATGCTTAGGTTACTAGCCAAAGGCTACATTTTAAGTGAACTTTTTGACCCAGACATTTTTCCTTTTGCAGATAAATCACTATCAGATAGCATTCTCAGTTCTGTGTGCACAGGAAGTTGCTGGATCTTAGCTCAATAGCTCATAACTACGATGAGCTTCATATGACTCAGCATTTCATTGCATCCATTAGACTTCAAATCATTTCATTGAGAAAGCTGTCAAAGTCTAAACCGTCTTCATCTTGATGGTCCACAGTGGCATTGTACAGATTGCTGTCAGCAAAATAAAGGAGTGGTATTAAAGCTATTATGGCAGTGCAAATGTATCACAGGAAAGGAAATGGTACGTGGGTAGAAGCGATCATAAAATAATTGCAGAGCCATACAAGATACATTTTGTGCAGTGCTAGGAATTCTAGAACGACATGCAGGCTCATAGGGGTTGCCATCCAAAGTCATTGAACACAAAGTTTGTGATCACTCAAACTGCTTTCTTGAAATTAATGGGGCTTTCCATTTGACTCGTAAATCATCGTACGCCCACCCGTACAACATGTACGAATGAGTTGCTAACGCAACGCTGGGGTTTGTAGTCTTTTTGGGAAGAACATGGATGCCACCAGGGCAGCAGCTGTCTCGTTAGTGCTGGACATTGGTCTAGAACATGAGAACGTGTCCCTTATTCTCACTTGTTGGGTATGGTCAATGTGAATTACTAATAAAAAACTTGTTTTAGTAACTCAATTTCGCCCTTTTTCAATTTCAACAAGTGCTGTGTCGTGTTTTTCTCGAGCCACGAGGGGCATTAGCAGGAAGCTAGTCTTTGTTATTGTTTTGTGCTACATGTAGCCTCTAGCTAACCGGCTGGAAAACAAATCGTTACATTGTATTGCACACACAGCAAGACCGCAGCAATGTAATCTAGTGTGTACGAGCATTACATCAACATTAAAATGACCAACACAGCACAAATGCAAAGAAAATACATATCATCTCATCTAGACAGGTGATATTTTTGAGATATGTGCTTCCTAGAGGCATTTTTTAGTAAAAGTTGGGAACAGGACTTTTTAAGGTGTGTTGAATCCAACTAGCCCTGTTCCCAAGCTGAATTTTGAGTTTATGACCATCGAATTAGCATAAACAAAATGGTTGCCAAAATGGCGATTTTGGGCACTTTCATTGGGCGGATGTCATTATGCCATGTAAATTAATTCATATTGTTTACAGAAATCTTCCTTGGCCAATAGATCAAGGATACAGGCTGTGAAAAAAAGAAAAAAAATCTAGTATTATGCCCATGTTAATTACCTGAAAAAACCTTTGAAAAATGTAATTGTTAAAATTTTATAACTGAGCAGGCACACGGTATTTGACGAATGAGACTTATGTTTTTTGCGGGTCAAGAAAGATGTGTAGTGATGAAATGTAAAGTTTAAAATTGTGGCCTACTGGTTAGGTCTTCGGGCTTGAAACCAAAGGGTTGCCGGTTCAATCCCCGACCAGTAGGAAAAATGTGGGTGGTGGAAAGCTTGAGCTCTAGTCTCCCATGCCCACATCCACGGCTGAAGTGCCATTGAGCAAGGCACCTAACCCCTCACTGCTCCCCGAGCATCACTGTAGCAAGGCAGCTCACTGCTCCAGGTTAATGTGTACTTCAATGTGTGACCTGTGTGTTCACTAATTCACGGATGGGATACATGCAGAGACCAAATTCCTTGTATACCCAAGTATACTTGGCCATAAAACCTGATTTACATTACATTTACATAATTGAAGCGAATTGGGTTGGTAATGTATGTAGTCTCGGAGTAAGTTACACAGGCCTTTACCCATTTCGGTAACACTTTACGGTAAGGGTACATTAATTAATTCATGATTTATTCATTCATTAATATCTAATTAATCATCAGGAATTTACTGAGTTCATAGTTGTGACCTCATACATGAACACATTATAAAGTATTAGGTACGGTGGGCACATCATTATGAATTATGATGTATTAACCACGATCATGACTTTATTTTTCTGCCAAAAATGTGGTCATCACTGCTTAAATTCTGATTTGAACATAACTTTAGAGTTCTCTAAACACATGTCATTATTCACTACTTTATTTGAGGGGCCACAGACATGATAAATGCATGAGCAATTATCCTAAAATTCATGTAATCATGATGATCATGCTTAAGAAATCATAAATCATAATGATATACCCATCACACCTAATGCTTTAGTTGATGTGTTGTTCATACATGAGGTCATCATGAATGAGAGTATATGAATTCATGTCAAGTAATGCATAAATCATGAATTAATTCATGCATGAATTCATGATAATTCATGTACCTTTACCATAAAGTGTCACCCATATTTCTTCATAACATTTGTGTTAGTAAAATGATTGCATGTCCTGTGAATTAACTTTATAACTAGTGCAAGTTCAAGTTTAAGTTACTTTATTTGTACCCAGAGGTAGATTTTGTTTGCAGTATAGAGTGCTTCAAGAGAATTTGCCAGAACAGGAGCACAGAGGATGCCATCTTTATGGCAATTCACTCTGCCCTGTCCCTCCTTGACAATAGCAACACCTATGTGAGAATGCTGTTCATTGACTTCAGTTCAGCATTCAACACCATTATCCCCTCCAAACTGATCACCAAACTCAGTGAACTGGACATCAATACCTCCCTCTGAAACTAGATTCTGGACTTCCTAACAGACCGCAGTCTGTTAGATTAGATAACCTCACCCACTCAACCCTCACCCTGAACACTGGTGTGTGCTGAGCCCTCCTTTACTCCCTTTTCACCTACAACTGCATACCTGTACACGGCTCTAACACCATTGTCAAGTTTGCAGACAACACTACGGTGATTGCTCTCATCAGCAACACTAATGAGACAGCCTGCAGGGAGGAGGTCCAGCACCTAACATCGCGGAGCACCGACAACAACCTGGCTCTCAACACCAAGAGGACCAAAAACCTCAGGAAGTCAAAAGCTAGCACACAAAGCCACATCCTCATCAACAGGACTGAGGTGGAGCATGTCACCAGTTCATGTTTCTGGGTGTCCACATCTCTGTGGACCTCTCTTGGACCCTCAACACCTCTACCTTGATCAAGAAGGCTCACCAGCATCTCTTCTTCCTGAGGAGACTAAAGAACACAACCTCTCTCCTCAGATCCTGGTGAACTTCTAAACCTCTACCGCTGCACCATTGAGAGCATCCTTACCAACTGTGTCACAGTATGGTATGGCAACTGCTCTGCCTCCGACTGGAAAGGACAGCAGAGGATGGTGAAAACTGCTCAACGCATCACTGGTTCCTCACTCCCCTCCATCAACGCCCCCCCCCCCCCCCCCCCCCCGTGCCTCCTTGCCTGTGCCTGTTGAGGTGTCCATGTCCATGGCAACCTTCACAGGGACAACAAGGAGGCGAACATTTTGCCCCTATCCCACCCATAGTATTCTATTTATATTTATAAATGTACACACTTTAGTTCAGTTCGGTTCAGTTCAGATATCTTTATTAGTCCCCGAGGGGCAATTCGGTTTACAGCCAACCCATCCATTAAGGGGTTAAAAGTTTAAAGAGTGCATTAGCATACACTGTATAAATATATGCAATGTTAAGAAAGATAAATAGACAAATAAATAAGTAAGTACTGCAGCAGTCATACATCACCTATCTACAGCCACACACAGCCGCACACACACACACACACACACACACACACACACCACAAATACACACACACACACACACACACACACACTTCGCCTACCAGTGACGGAACAGAGCAGCAGAGTCCAAGAACCAGTATTGTTGTAGTTATGTGCATTCTTTTAACAGTCTTTTATGATGTTCATTTAACAATCTAATAGCAGAGGGAATGAATGAGTTGGCATAGCGGTTAGTTTTACGTATTGGCACATGGTACCGCCGACCTGACTGCATGATAACCAATTCATTACTGAGTACATGATTTGGTTGGCAAGATATTCTTTCTGCTTTCTGAACCACCCGTGTTTTCCAGAGAGAACAGAGATCTTCTAACTGGGTACCAGTGATTTTTGAGCATACTTTGACAATGTCGCTCAAGCTCTTTTTGTCCTTCACAGACAGTTCATTAAACCAACATATGAAAGAAAATGTCAATAGACTCTCAATGAAGGCTTGTTAAAAATTACACTTTATTACACATAGCGATATTCTACTGATATTTCTACGGTTCTTCGTGATTAGTTCAAAGGAACTCCAATGATTTTAAACTCCAAACATGTGTCCACCCACCACAAAGAAGATGTTTACCAATGAAGTCAGGCCACACTCTTTGCCAAAGATGACCGTAAACATAGTCAAGAGTATAATAAGGTGATAATAATGCTAATTAGCATAATAATAGTTTTTTTTTGCATTTTTATATTTTTCATAGCCTTTACTTTTTATTTATTGCCCACAGGAGATTTCTGAGATGCACAGATGTGAACAATATTAATTTAATTACATGGTATAATGATGCCCGTCTGAAGAAAGTGCCCAAAATCGCCATTTTGGCAGCCATTTTGTTTATGCTAATTAGATGGTCAAAAACTAAAAATTCTGCTTGGGAACAGGGCTAGTTGGATTCAGCACATGTTAATTATGATAAAAAGTCCTGTTCCCAACTTTTACTAAGAAATGCCTCTAGACCCATATACAAGGACTTTTTCTTGAAATAGCACTTGTCTAATCTCAACTATGGGCGCAGCCATGTTTGTCGTAAGGTCGTACGGCCACCTCGGGGTACCCTCAAGAACTCTGAGCTAAATGGGGCGTGCCAGCGTGAAATGCCGCAAGAAAGCTGGGTAATTTACACTTCCCAACTCGGGCGGGTGATTTACAAATCAAATGGAAAGCCCCATAACTCACTCTTCCCCAATACCATTGTCCATCAGGCCTTTTTATGTCATAGGCCTAACAAGAGCCAGGCCTGATGTAAATAGACTCCACACTCTATTGAACATGGAATTGGCCTACATATTTTTGGGCAGAATATGGCTATTCCTATTTCTCAGCCAGGTAAAATCTCAAGTGCGTAAACACTATGCCACCTGGTTACACACAAGGTTTCTGTGGTTTATGACTCGCGGCCTCGATCACAACTCTTTGTGTGTGTGTGTGTGTGTGTGTGTGTGTGTGTGACAATAAAGTCCAGCTGTTATCTCTAAGGAGGAAGGAAAAAATTCCACAGAGCAGGCAGCACATGTTACTGTGGCCTGCCATTCCCTTATGGCGCACCACTGGCAACCCAAAAGGTTTAAGTTGATTAATGGAATTATGGAATTCATGAAGAGGACATTGCTTGTGCTTCTTCTGCTTGGCGTAAAAATGAGTAAGTCAGAACTGTGTTTTCCGAAAGCCTAAATATATTTTTTTCTAAACATGTACATTGTCAGATACAGTTAACTATGTACCTAACTATGAAACTATGCACCAATATTGCATTTTGTCCTTTGTTGTTGGTCAATAAAGAAGAGCTTTCTGTTTTGTCGAGACAAGACAGGAATTTGTGCACAATTAGATTGATATAATGCCAGAAAGAAAGGGTAAATACCTTACTGGTCAATGCAATGTTGGTTTGCTTTTTTCCCCACTTACTTTTATTCTGAGACAGTATTCTCTATTTATTTCTAATCTCATCCGTTTAAGAATGAGTATATTGTATGAATAGCATAGTGTGTTATGTGTTGTATAATGTATAGACAATCAAATCTCGAATGTTTCAATTTCACAAGGCAGTCACCTACCGTATAAAGTATATATATATATAGAATATAGAAAAACACATTCTCCTAAATACATATTATCTACATACAAAAACCGAGGGTTAACTAAGAGCACTATGCCGGACATCTACATACACAAACTTGAGGAAACATAAGAGATCATCAGCTATAAGTGACATGATGAGATCCGATGAGACCTTTGGTTGCATGTCATGTTTTACACTGACCTGATCTGTGAACAATGACCTTTGAACTCTTCTGAGCTAGGAGTCGTGTGCTAATTTCAAAGGCATAGATAACACTGAAAGTGTGTCGGAATTTGCGAGATACTTCATGCCCCTTTGAAAAAGACATTTATGACACACTGTGGCATTTCAAAATTACTTTTATTGATGATGAACCTTACAACCTCAAGACTCAAGAATATTGACAGAAAATTAGATTAGTTTTTATCATCTTTCTCTACACATGCCAAGTGCAACATATGTGTGCTCTGGTTCTCTGCAGCATTGGGCTTGGAGAGGCAGCAGTGTGAGGGCAGCCAGAAGTGTGACTTTGTCTGTGACTGCAGTGACTGCAGCGATGAACATCTCTGTGGTGAGAGACCATATCTTGTTCCTAGGCCAAAACGGATAAATGTCTATCTAAAATGAGTGCTGCAAATCATAATAAATGTAATGTGATGCTCTCTGAAGAGGCCACATGTCAGACAGGTTGATTTACTGCATAATTCAAGTATACGGATAATGTCGGCTAACATAGTACTCATAGTATCAACTAATCAATGTTGTATATCAGATCTGTTGTTTGAGTCTGTATCTGTCTACTCTTCTGTCAGGCTACAGTGGTCCAGAATTTGTGTGTGATTTTGAACAGCCAGATATGTGTGGCTGGGCAGAAAGCTCTACTCAGAAGCTGTACACGTGGGAAAGGAGACAGAGAGGAGCCACACTGCCTGCAAGTGGGCCCTCCTGTGACTACACCACAGGCACTGATTCAGGTGTGTGTGTGTGTGTGTGTGCTTTCTGAACACTGACCATTTGTTTCATTGTGTTCTCTGGAATTATTCAAAGTTTTTGTCCTCAGTTCTCATGTACCTAAGTGTCATTATTTCCGACAATGTCTTTTTAGGCTGAATGTGCAAGGCTGTGAACATCATTGCTTTTCATATTATTCCTAGGCTGGTTTATGGGTGTGACATCTGTAAACAGTGACAGCAATCACACTGCCCTGCTAATGTCTCCCAAGATGCAGCAGTCGTCAGCTACCTGTCGTCTGATCATCCGCTACTTCATATGGGACTCTGGTGAGTACTGCTAATGTAGATGGTGTTAGACCAAAACAATCTAGCTGGGTAAGAGTTTATGGATAAAAGTTAAATTTTTGTAGTCTAACAGAAGAAAAGTATTCTGGGTTATCTTTTCCCTTCATTTTTATCAGGTCGGATGATAGCAATAAATATTCAAGCAGCAGACATGGGGGACTCGAGTCACATGACTTGACATTTTTTAAGTGAGAGACTTGCTTGATCAACATGTATAAAAGACTCGACTTGACTTTGACTTGCTAGTCATGACATGAGACTTGACTTAGACTTGAGACAAATGACTTGAAATGACTTGACTTTTAATTTTTTTCATAGATTTTAAGGAGTTACCTTTACGATTAGTATTACACGAGGCTGAAGTTAGCACCACTTTCAGATCCGCGGGGGAGACCACTTTCAGATCGCGGGGGAGTTAATTTTCCGTTCCACCTTAAATAATGCAATTTTCTACCTCGTCCACAAGGGGCCAGTGTTGACCGCAAATCCGCGATAACACAGGCATGTGCCTGTTGCAGATGAACAGGCATTGTTCACAGACGTTCAAAAGCCTGTATATCTTTTTTCTGTTGACTCCACTGCCGAATGTTTTGAGAAATGTTGGGGGGGGGGGGGGGGGGGGGTATGTAGAGGGTGGCAGATTATGTAGTTTTTTCTTTATTTTCTGTGCTGGATCTTTTGATACATGTTGTGTTATGTTTTCTATTAAATCATTTTGTTCATTTTACACTGGGGGGGGGGGGGGGGATGTAGTTGGTAGCAGATTTTTAAGTTTTTCTACAGTAAATGTATTCCCTACGGCCTACATGTCATTTTGCATCGGATTTTTCAACACATTCTAAAACTACACTCTCTCCTCTTTCCAATGACACCCCACTTGTGAAATTCTATGGTGGAAAATGGCATATTTAGCCCCTCTGAAAATATAATATGTATTTGTGAAATTGCACAATTTCAGCACTTGAACAGGGACAGATATCCCATGAAGGATTTTGCATCGGATTTTTCAACACATTCTAAAACTACACTCTCTCCTCTTTCCAATGACACCCCACTTGTGAAATTCTATGGTGGAAAATGGCATATTTAGCCCCTCTGAAAATATAGTATGTATTTTGTGAAATTGCAGAATTTCAGCACTTGAACAGCGACAGGCATCCCATAATGCATTTTGCAAGGGATGTTTCACCACATTCTGAAACTACACCCTCTCCTCTTTCCAATGACACCCCCTATATGAAATTCTATCGTTAAAAATGGCCCTTGAAAATAAAATGTATTTGAGAAATTGATTATTTTCAGCACTAGATTTGGTCTAGACTTCCCATTTGTCATGGGAAATTTATTTTGGCCTATTTTTCTGATTATACATTTTCAGCACTACATTTGGTCCCTATCACTTAAAAGTCATTTGCCACATTTCTGTCATTTTTGGGGCCATTAGTGTTTCTACCTTATTGGGGGGCAAGCATTGAAGCTGCGTAGGGACCCTATAGGGCTAGTAGGATTTGTTATTATGCTTCTTTCTAGTGCCATGGGAGTCCATGGCAGCACATACAAATGTACATAGTAAAATGCTCAAACTTTGCACACTTATTCTACTCAGGCCACTTATTCACTTCAGGCCACTTTTCACATCTATATGTATCTCCACAATTGGAGATACATATAGGAAGAAACCTTGAGTGGATACAAGACTCAAGGGGCTGACCCATCTGCCTAGGGTCAGTTACAGGGCAGTAAGGTCTGTACTGTATACATAATAAATGAATAGGTTAGTTAGGTGTACAGAATAGAACACAACAACCTGAGGTATGTTACAAAGAGGTAAAATGGTTACATAACCAGTACGATGTATGCATGAATCCTATTTAGTGTCAGGAAATTCAAATAGTCCAATGTAGGGCATGTCCATAGGGATTAGGAATTGTCATATGTCAAGTACTGGGTAGCTAGGCTGCACGGGCCAGGAATCCAGACAAGGGGACTGCAATAGGCAATGGTAAGTGTTACGGCCAGCTCGTTCCCAGACCGAAACCTAAAGAGGGACACGGACAACATGGTTCTAACCAAATATATTAATTTATTAAAGTAAAGCACAAGGTTACCAATAGAAAAATGTCTAGGGGGAAATGAATGGCAGTGGTGGCGTGCGTGTATGAGTGTATGGATGCAAAGAAGCTAGTGAAGTAGGCCTAAAGACAAAGAAAGAGAAAGAGATGTAGAGTTAGAAATGAGGGGAGAGAGCAAAGTGTGTAAGAATCAAAGTGAGTGCCTGCAAGAAGTAATCAGAAAGATAGGGAACCCCTAATATAGCCCCACCCTAACCATAGGTGTAATCAATGAGGGTATTAGCCCAACCAGGCCCAGCCCTGCCCGTGCACTGACAGGAGAAGGCCTGAAGGGGCACAGGGTCATCACATAGGGCAGTCATAGGGATGGGACTTCAGGTGCGATGAGGGCCAAACACAAGGATGGCTGATGACTGGTAATAGTTTATCTCACAAGTGAGGTAAGAGGAAAGAAAGAGAGATAAATAGTAGGTATTACTATAAGTCATGATGGTTAGTATTAATAAGTATATCAATGGTATTATATAGTGTTATACTATAGAGACAAAAGACAAAAGAGGGAGAGAAGAGGGAGTTGAACTTGCCTAGGAGAGAATAGGGAGTTGAATGGCAAGACAAAGACAAGAGGTAAGAGGGGGAGTTGAGAGAGAGAAAGAAGCAGAGTTGTACGGCGTGACACATGAAAAGTCCATGACAGCGCTATGCTACAGCAGCATACCTAAGGCATGGTGAAGGGTAGTCAGTTGCCACCATGACACGCATGACTAGGGCACCAGTCACATGAGGACACAGCAGAGGTGGTCCATTCCAATAAAAACCCGGAAGTTCCACACTACACCATACCTAACTATGGTCTAGACTTGGAAATAGGGAGGGTGTCTGCTAATAAAATTGATGGAGAGAGTTATTTCCAGAGGAGGGGTGCGCTGTAGCAGAAAGCTCTGCCTCTACTGTTGGGATTACAAGAAGTCTAGTATTCTGTGATCGTAGCAGTCTAGGTGGGTAATATTGTACTAAAAGATCTTTAATATAGGTGCCCAGCCATTTATGGCTTTGTATGTTAGAAGCAGTGTTGGGAACGTTACTTTAAAAAAGTAATTAGTTATAGTTACTCACTACTTGTTCCAAAAAGTAACTGAGTTAGTAACTGAATTACTCTATGATAAGAGTAACTCGTTACCAGGGAAAGTAACTATTTGCGTTACTGTTAAAAAAAAGTTGCTATATGTCAAAGAATTTGGATTTTTTGAGCAGTTTTGAAAAGCCAGTTGAAATTAGTAGAACAGACAGGTGTTTGTAGGCTACATAACTTTCGATATTTATTAGATAGATAGATAGATAGATAGATAGATACTTTATTGATCCCCAGGGGGAAGTTGTACATCGACAGACCTACGGTTGACTTCAGCCTGTGTCATAGGTTTTTGTTGTGAGGCAGAAAGATCTAGCTTTTGCTGCTTGGAGGACATTGCTCCGAGTCCTTCTTTGCTAGTGGATGGCGAGCGATCATCTCTGGTGGAGGGGGGCTATCGGTGTTTTTGGCCACTAGCGTGTGTGAGATGCCTCATTAAATTAGAGTTGCTTACAACGGATGTCGACAAAGTCTTCGCTCCTGGACATAATGTACACATTACATGCACGTTCTTGCCTTTGACCACAATGAATTTGAAGTAGTGCTTATATCTCCACCTTGAAAATGCCAACTTTTCATCGGATTGCTCCTGACCTCTGCTGTTTCATCGAATCTCTACTTTAGCTGTTGCGTGTGTGTGGCGCGTGTGCTGGCAAGTGTGTAAAAACACTGGCTCTGATTGGCTATCATGAAACATGACTCTGCCTTAGCCAATCCTAATCGCTTACATCGTTATTAACCCACCTCCTCACTAGCTGTGAGCCAGGGGTGCGTTCGGATTACACAGTTTATTCAATCAATGCAAAGTAAGTAACGCACCGCATTTAACGTCCAGTAACGTTAACGGCGTTGTAACGTTGTAAAAAGTAATTAATTAGATTACTCTGTTATTGACAAATTAACGCCGTTAGTAACGCTGTTATACTTAAACGCCGTTACTCCCAACACTGGTTAGAAGTAATATTTTTAAGTCAATGAGACTTTTAACAGGTAGCCAGTGTAAAGATGCTAGGATGGGGGAATTGTGTTGACCCCCTCAATGGTAACTGGGAGCAGGGCGGGCTTAGACCTCCGGACATTGCACAAAGTCCTTCACCAGGCTCCTATATTCCTCCTCCTGCCCATCCCTGATACACCCCACAATTGCAGTATCGTCTGAAAATTTCTGCATGTGGCATGACTCTGTGTTGTAGCAGAAGTCAGACATGTACAGGTTGAAAAGGACTGAAGAGAGCACTGCTCCCTGTGGAGCTCCAGTACTGTTGATCACGGTGTCGGAGAGGCAGTTCTTCAGTCTGACGAATTGTGGCAGCTCTATCAGGTAGTCTGCAATCCAGGATACCAGATGAGCATCCACAATCATCTGCAGGAGTTTTTCACCCAGTCTGAGGGGTTGGATGGTGTTAAAAGCACAGGAGAAGTCATGATACTCACAGCACTCTTCCCCTTGTCCAGAGGAGGGGGGAGGAGGGGTATTTGGTGGCTGTAGACTGGTGGCTTGTGAACAGCGTTAGTGTAGTCGCATTGTTCATGATCACGTTGTGGGGGAGGGGTGCATCAGCCTTTGATGGTGGAGGTGCATGTTGCACTGAGAGTGAGGGGTGAAGTGTGAACCGGCAGGCAAGCAAGCAAGAGCAGTGTATGAATTTAGCTGACTTTGTACTCTACTCTGCACAATGACAATAAAGTTGAGTCCAATCTAATCTAATCTATCCCTAGTGACCAAACATCACCAACATTATTGTGTGGCGAATCCATGACCCAAGTCTGGTTTCAGTACGAGAAAGCATTGCCAAGATATGAGCTCATTTCCTGTAACTTTAGTACCTCCTAGTGGTCCAAGGTCACCAAATATATTGTGTGTCCTCGGGATGGGGTCCTAAGTCCATATACCAAGTTTTGTTTCGGTACGCGAAAGCATTGCTGATATATGAGCCTACATCCTGTGATTATAGCGCCCCCACAGTGGTAAATAGACTCCACATTTATGTTCTTAGGATGGGAAAACATATAAACACAGTGCATGGGTGCCTTGCAGCTTCGATGCTTGGCCCCCAATAATAGGAAAATGTACAAACACAATGGGTGCCTACACTGCTTGGTCCCGAATAATAGGAAAGCGTAAATATACAATTGGGCTTTGCTACTGGCCCCCAATAAGAAAAGGTAGAAACAGTAATGATGCTTCGCAGCTTCACTGCTTGGCCCCCAAAATGACCGAAATGTGCCAAATGACTTGAGTGATAGGGAGAAAATGTAGTGTTGAAAGCCACAATCAGAATAATAGCTTGAGGATTTTGAAATTAAAAAAGCCTATTTTCTTGGATGGAATTGCTCATGAAGGAAGTCATTGGAAGAGGACACACTCAACTATTCATATACGGTGGAATTGTTTGCAACAAATCAGTCTTGACCAATAGGGACCAATTTTAGTGTATAAAAACTGCAATGAGAGAAATAGGCCATGGGAGTTCTAATCGAAAACAAAGCCATTTTATGCGATGGGGGTTTCACATGGGGGGTTGTCATTGGAAAGAAGAGCGAGTGTAGTTTCGGAAACAGCCAATGCAAAGGACATTATGGGATGTGTGTAGCTGTTCAAGTGCTGAAATTCTGCAATTTCACAAATACATATTATATGTTCTAAGGGGTGGAAAGGTCACATTTCCAGGATAGAATTTCACAAGTGAGGTGTCATTGGAAAGAGGAGAGAGTGTAGTTTCAGAATGTGGTGAAAGATCCCTTGCAAAATCCTTCATGGGATGAGTGTTGCTGTTCAAGTGCTGAAATTCTGCAATTTCACAAAATACATACTATATTTTCAGAGGGGCTAAATATGCCATTTTCCACCATAGAATTTCACAAGTGGGGTGTCATTGGAAAGAGGAGAGAGGGTAGTTAAAGAATGTGGTGAAATATCCCTTGCAAAATCCTTCTTAAGATGATTGTGGCTGTTCAAGTGCTGAAATTCTGCAATTTCACAAAATACATACTATATTTTCAGAGGGGCTAAATATGCCATTTTCCACCATAGAATTTCACAAGTGGGGTGTCATTGGAAAGAGGAGAGAGGGTAGTTATAGAATGTGGTGAAATATCCCTTGCAAAATCCTTCTTAAGATGATTGTGGCTGTTCTAGTGCTGAAAATCCGCAATTTCAACAAATACATACTATATTTTCAGAGGGGCCAAAAAGGCCATTTTCCACCATAGAATTTCACAAGTGGGGTGTCATTGGAAAGAGGAGAGAGTGTAGTTATAGAATGTTGTGAAATATCCCTTGCAAAATCCTTCTTAAGATGATTGTGGCTGTTCTAGTGCTGAAAATCTGCAATTTCAACAAATACATACTATATTTTCAGAGGGGCCAAAAAGGCCATTTTCCACCATAGAATTTCACAAGTGGGGTGTCATTGGAAAGAGGAGAGAGTGTAGTTTCAGAAAGTGGTGAAAGACCCCTTGCAAAATCCTTCATGGGACATCTTTAGCTGTTCAAGTGCTGAAATTCTGCAATTTCAAAAAATATATACTGTATTTTCAGAGGGGCTAAATATGGCATTTTCCACCATAGAATTTCACAAGTGGGGTGTCATTGGAAAGAGGAGGAAGTGTAGTTATAGAATGTGGTGAAATATCCCTTGCAAAATCCTTCTTAAGATGATTGTGGCTGTTCTAGTGCTGAAAATCCGCAATTTCAACAAATACATACTATATTTTCAGAGGGGCCAAAAAGGCCATTTTCCACCATAGAATTTCACAAGTGGGGTGTCATTGGAAAGAGGAGAGAGTGTAGTTATAGAATGTTGTGAAATATCCCTTGCAAAATCCTTCTTAAGATGATTGTGGCTGTTCTAGTGCTGAAAATCTGCAATTTCAACAAATACACACTACATTTTCAGAGGGGCCAAAATGGCCATTTTCCACCATAGAATTTCACAAGTGGGGTGTCATTGGAAAGAGGAGAGAGTGTAGTTTCAGAAAGTGGTGAAAGACCCCTTGCAAAATCCTTCATGGGACATCTTTAGCTGTTCAAGTGCTGAAATTCTGCAATTTCAAAAAATATATACTGTATTTTCAGAGGGGCTAAATATGGCATTTTCCACCATAGAATTTCACAAGTGGGGTGTCATTGGAAAGAGGAGGAAGTGTAGTTTCAGAATGTGGTGAAAGATCCCTTGCAAAATCCTTCATGGGATATCTGTCCCTGTTCAAGTGTTGAAATTCTGCAATTTCATAAATACATATTATATTTTCAGAGGGGCTAAATATGCCATTTTCCACCATAGAATTTCACAAGTGGGGTGTCATTGGAAAGAGGAGAGAGTGTAGTTTTAGAATGTGTTGAAAAATCCCTTGCAAAATCCTTCATGGGATATCTGTCCCTGTTCAAGTGCTGAAATTCTGCAATTTTACAAATACATATTATATTTTCAGAGGGGCTACATATGCCATTTTCCACCATAGAATTTCACAAGTGGGGTGTCATTGGAAAGAGGAGAGAGTGTAGTTTTAGAATGTGTTGAAAAATCCGATGCAAAATGACATGTAGGCCGTAGGGAATACATTTACTGTAGAAAAACTTCAAAATCTGCTACCAACTACATCCCCCCCCCCCCCCAGTGTAAAATGAACAAAATTAATTAATAGAAAACAAAACACAACATTTATCAAAAGATCCAGCACAGAAAATAAAGAAAAAACTAGATAATCTGCCACCCTCTACATACCCCCCCCCCCCCCTCTAAATTACCAAATTATTTAATAGAACACAAAAGGCAACATTTCTCAAAACATTCGGCAGTGCACATGGCACATGCCTGTGTTATCGCGGATTTGCGGTCAACACTGGCCCCTTGTGGACGAGGTAGAAAATTGCATTATTTAAGGTGGAACGGAAAATTAACTCCCCCGCGATCTGAAAGTGGTCTCCCCCGCGGATCTGAAAGTGGTGCTAACTTTAGCCTCGTTACGATTACGAGGTGCTGTTGCATGCGTCTCGCGAACGAACCTGTGACGCGACAGACCAACAGCAAGTGCCAGATCAAATGAGACAGACTGAGGTAGGCTGCAAATATGGAAGGCTCTACGTTTATACCAAAACATAATAATGTTTGGCTTCACAGATGATGTATCTGACAAGTCAAAGGAGAAATGAACAGCAGTCTGCAAGTGTGCAAAATAGCGACATCCACTACCACGTTGATTTTCATCCGAAGTTAGTTGTGTTAGAAACCTAACGTCAAATTTGAGTCATGTTAAAGGAGAATTCCGGTGTGATATTGACCTAAAGTGTATTGAAACATGATACCGAGTGTGAACGTATGTCTCATAGCCCATCTCGGCTTGTCCCCTGCACTCCAAAATCTGGCGCTAGTTAGCCGATGCTACCAACAGCTTTTTCAATGGTGGTGCTTCGGCATCGGGCTAGCCATGCCAATAAATCACTGTTTTACACCATTTACGAGGCTCAATGTATCTCCACACTTCATTGGTAGACTTCCGAGGGCCCTGACATTTAAAACGAGACATTGAGAACTTTGAAAAAACACTGGTAGTTTACTTACAAGACGATTTATACAGACAGTATCTTCACGAAGTTTAGCGTTTGCAGCCATCTTGAATTTAGTCACGATAAGTCGAGCTATGAGTAAGAATGAACAGGTATGATAAGGGATCAGATTCCAAAAATAATTCAGTGGAAATGCATGGATTCCAGTTTCTTCCAGTAGCAGCAACTGGAATCCATGCATAGTGAGATGTGTAACGTGACTGGCCAACCGAAGTTCACAAGGTAACAAAACGAATTTTGATTGGATCTCACTCCGGCGCTGGTGGTAACTTTTTTGTCACCAGCTAGCGACATTATATTAAAGTTTTATTTGAAATGCGCAACAATTGGCGTTGGAAACAATCAATAATGTGTTCATAAACAATTTATATAGCCGATTATGAAAAATGAACCAGTTCCCTGAAGGAGATTTACCAATTCGAAAACTAAAGCAGTAAAACAGACTTGGCCCGCCGTCTAATACGTTCACACTCGGTATCATGTTTCAACACACTTTAGGTCAATATCACACCGGAATTGCAGGCCAAAATCAAAACACTGGTGAACGTTCTCAAGACTTCCAGACGCGAGCCTCTTCTGGGTTGCCAGATGTAATGAAGACTTAGCTAACGTTAGTTGACCTGCAGCTGCTTTAACTTCTCCAACCATGACCCAGCTACACATTACAGAAACAGTGAAAACAAAAAATACCTCTCTAACCAACGTAACATATTTAGCTGAAGTTAGTGATGCAGATGAAGTTTAGCCTAGGCTACCTGTTGTGGAGAAATATGGCCAGCTCTGCGTCAGACTTGATATTCTTCGTTTGACGAAGACGTCACCATCTCAGGAAGCTCCTCCGATGTCCACTTAATTTGTTTCTTGTTTTAATTTTGGAAATTTGCCTGCCTCTCGTAGGCGTTCATGACTACAACTGACAGCTGTTGACAGTTGGCCTTTGCTAATTTGACAACCCAAATAGGAGGACGCGCTAGCCCATTATTAATACGCTATTCTAGAATTAATCGTTCAAAACATAAACGAAAATTCCAAGACTCATTTTTTTTCATGGGTTTTACGGGTTTTATGGGTTAGAGTAATGTTGTCAAATAAGCCATTACTTCAATTCATCGTGTTTCCTTACTCTCTGACAACATATGGTGATCATTTTTGGAATGGTTACAGTTTATTTTCCATTATTTCATACATACTGGACCTTTAAGAGTTGGCTTTGAATCTATTATGAATCTATTATCCTTTTTAGTTATGCCATATTAGGTTAAAATGTGTGAAATGGCAAAGTGAAACATTTTCTTGTCTAAGTTTAATCTTGATATAGCGAAAATGTTGCCAATGTAACCTAAAAGTAAGCGCCTCTCTTTCTCCCTCCCTCTTAAACACGTCCCTATTCCATACGTTACAGCAGTGGTCCCCAAACTTTTTCTTCCGAGGGCCAGCTCACTATGCCTGGCTCTAAGAGAGGGCCAGAGATTCGGAGTATATTAGTAAACATAAATAGCTTAGTGATGTGAACAACAGCAGTCTACCTTAGTTGAATATTACATTACATTTAATCATAGGCTACTGCAATTTAATACCATTATTAGCTGTGTTTATATTGCCATCATGCCATATCAGTGTAAAATGTAGCTCAAATGAAATAATACTAATAAAAAGACTTGATGATCTATAAACCGTTCAGATGTAGGCTATGTGGCTTGAATGAATGCCATGTCTGTTTGTTTGTTACAAATAAAACTTCAGCAGTTCATAACTAGCCTATTGTAGCATTTTAAAATGAAAACATGGGTAAATCATCATGAATTTCAATGATTTGGCTATGACTTGACTTGACTTGCTTGACCAAAGCTATGACTTGACTTGACTTGCTTTACACAAGCTATGACTTGACTTGACTTGCTTGACTGTCACAACAAATGACTTGGACTTGCTTGAGACTTGAAGGTTAAGACTTGAGACTTGCTTGTGACTTGCACATGTGTGACTTACTCCCACCTCTGGCAAGCAGTTTCAGTTACCTTATCCATTCACTGTTTGAGGGAAATATTTTGTAAGACAGAGAAGAAAAAATCTTGATATTTGGAAAGCAGGAAAAGAGGAGTGGAGTAGAAAGAAAGACTGAACAAATACAGGCTATATTAGTGATTTATACTTACAGAGCGGCCTTGAATAAGGACAACAAAACTCATCCACTTCTTACCTCAGGCCACACAGGCTTTGAGGGTGCTCCACTCTGGGCATCCATTTTGGGGCAAGATAACCAGCAGGCCGTGGTGTGGAGGCCAGAGAGCACCAGCATCCGTGGGTGGAGGGAGGCCAGTGTGTTCCTGGGCCGCACTCCCACCCCCTTCTTCATCCAGCTGCACTCAACTCGGAGCCAGGGTCACCGTGGAGACGTGGCCGTGGATCAGCTGGAATTCCGAGACTGTACTTTGCCGAGTAAGAGCCCTGAGAAAAGAAGGGTTTCACTTTTTATTGAGCCATTCATTCATTCATTCATTCATTAATGCAGTCATTTTTATCTATGCAGTCATTCATACTATGGGCCCTAATTTGAAAATAGACAAAGTGTTATTAAGTGTCAAATGCATGTGCCCAACATAATCCTTATTTTCTATATATTTTGAAATGTGTGCCCAGACATTGAAGTCTTAAGACTTTGCTCATCTTTAGAATTAGGGTTCTAATCATTCAGTTTCAGTTCTATTCAGTTTTTGTTTGTGTTGTAAACCACATAATTAGCTCTACTGTTACCCTTTGATCCCATCTGTCTATTTGCTCTCTCCCTGCCTCTTGGGGGCAGACTCAGGCCCAGTCCCGGGCTGTCCACTGGGTTGGTTTGAGTGCCGAAGAGGCGGCTGTGTGGAGGGGCATCAGGTTTGTGACGGTACAGATGACTGCGGCGATGAGTCAGACGAGGAGACGTGCGGTGAGCGGGACAGAGTCTCGAAACGAGGACTATTAGGATGTCCTTTGTGTATAAGCAGGCAGAGCAGAACACCAATGCTGCATGAGCATGTCCAGGGAAAACAATGGCTCCCTCTGTCTAAGTGTATTGCTCTGAAAATCAGCTTAAAATTATAGACAAAAAATGTATACTTGAAAATGAATTACTATGTATGAAATTCTCCATCAAAGAATTCATGTTCTTTGTGGTGTATAAATGAAATGGACTATGATTCTGCCTGTATGAGACTCATATATTCTTTGGGATCTTGTATCATATCTCTTCTCCCACCCTCATTGTGCTTTTTGCATTGCTATGTGGTCCTCAAACTAGTGCAGATGGCTACTGGTTCTGTAACTTTGAGAAAGATCTATGCGACTGGGACCTGAGAACCCTATCGCCTCTCAGGTGGTCAGTTTCATCTCAGGCGGACATCTCCCTCTCAGATCCATTGAGGGGCCCCGGACGAGATCACTCCAACAACACAGCTTCAGGTGAGCAGATCCTCATGCATACGCTAGACAAACTCTCATCAGGACTATTTTTATTTTAGGTGACAATAAATTGGTAATTTGTAGATTTAGACATTTATAGACAGTCATTTATAATTCATTCTAATCTGTAAGTGATGGTCAGCCAGGCCTGTTTGAATATGTTGATATTTATCATCATTACTGTTTGGTACTCTCAGGTAAATTCCTTTATGTGACGAAGCCTGACAACTGGACCACACTAATGGCAGACTGGTCATCATTTCACAGTCCTCTACTTGAACCAACCAATAGCACACACCCCTGCAAGGTGAACAGTCAGTCAATGTGACTTTTCATTTCACATACTATATAGTTAAGGGGAATACTGTACATTCAAATGTATTATGAAACAAGGTGAATCTGTTTATGTGTGTGTGTGTGTGTGTGTGTGTGTGAGTGTAGGTGTCTGTGTGCGGGAATATTGTCTTTCTGCACCTGCTATTCCCACACAAAGTTACAAAATGTTTACATACAAGCATTTGATTTTGCATGTGCTTGTCCATACCCAGTGCATGAGTTTGCCAAAACGTTCAATGTATTGCACCTGTGTGTGTACAGTATGTCCTCTACTGTATCTGTAACAGTATGTCTGTGTGTTGGGGTTTATAGATGGTGATGTACACACATCAGTTTGGCCCACGCAGTGGGGGTCTGTCCGTGCTGGTTGCCGGGGAGAAGATCAACCCTGTGTGGGAGCGCGGTGGTACACTGGGAGACCTGTGGGTCCGCGCCAAGGTGGACTTCGTCGTCAACAGCCCCTTTCAGGTGAGCACGTGGAAAACAGAGCATGCTTGGAACATGGCTTTATTAAACTCATTATCAAAAACATAGATGTGCTTAAAGCAGGAGGGGTTTTCCTAAACAGTTCTCCAAACTGAGAAAATCAAAAGTTTACTAGAACAAGCTTTCTGAGCTTTCTGCTGTCCTTATTACTCAATAACTTTTTCTTTCACATGCGGTAGATTTTGTTTGTTGGTGCGATCCGAGACCGGGAGTATGGGGGCATTGGTGTAGACAGCATCATGCTGTCGCCTGGCTGCCGCAGGTCAAACGGTGAGTGCTCAGCTCACAGCCTTCCGTCCTCCACACCCATGCTCAGGCCTGACTGCTGGACTCCCACACTTCTGGAAAGTGCCGGAAAGTGTTTTTATGTCGACTCAAGCACACTTTAGGCCCTGGAGGTTGTGCTTCTTTAACTAAATGGCCAGAGGCAGCTCCCTGCAATGCTGAGGTTTTGCTTAAGGCTCAATTCTCAGTGATGCAATGTTTCTGAAATTTTGGGAGCAACCAGACTATTACTTCGGTTTGTGTCACCGAAGCCAAGTGCTCACAGGGACCCGGGTTTGAGTCCGACCTGTGGTCATTCCCAATCCCATCCCATATCTCTCTCCCATTCACTTCCTGTCACTATACTGTCCTGTTAATTAAAGGCATAAAAAGCCCAAAACATAAAGTTTGTGCCAACCATGTCCAATTTGCAATTTGACTCTTGGCATAAATATTTTGTCTGTCTTTTTGCATGCATCATATGACTGACATAAAGAAAAAGAAAAGAGACCCTACCTCTTGGAGTTTATCATGATGCTTAGATAGATTAAAGCACAACATGACTCTCTTGGCAACACTTCTCTCCTGCTTAATGAGAGTGTCTGCATGCTTTGTGAGCACCCCCTACTGTACCAAGTTAGAAATGTCACTAAAATTACAGAAGACTGTATAGTGACTTTGTATTTAGTAACTGATGCTAAATCTGCATATTGAAATGTTAGATACAGTGGATTTGTGTTTGTGTTTGTGTTTGTGCATGTGTGTGGCATAATGGGACATAGTCATTACGTGTGTGTGTGTGTGTGTGCCTACATGTATCTTTACAGATACTGCCCCAAAACCAGCATTTCCAAAACCCCCGCCTAATCCCTGCACAAGTAAACTCGAGCTGTTTTGTGACTTTCAACCAGACTGCCCAGGAAACGAGGATGAAGCACAGTGTGGTTAGTGTGTTAGTGTGTGTGTGTGTGTGTGTGTGTGTGTGTGTGTATTTACCGCCGTACCTGATCCTTAATTTAAACAACCTGTGTTCATATATGCATGTATCTTATAAGTGTGTGTGTGTGTGTGTGTGTGTCATGTGTGTGTGTGTGTATTTACCGCCGTACCTGATCCTTAATTTAAACCACCTGTGTTCATATATGCATGTATCTTATAAGTGTGTGTGTGTGTGTGTGTGTGTGTGTGTGTGTGTGTGTGTGTGTGTGTGTGTGTGTGTGCGCGCGCACAGGGGACTTCTCCTATGCCCAGGGCAGCTCTGGTTGGACAGACACTAGCATTGGCAGTCAGGGCTGGATGCTGACCTCTGACACTGGAGGTGAATTCTAGAGTTTTACAGCTGCATATACAGCATATACCTGTAAATACAAAATGTTGCACAAATTGATTAATTGTGTATTTATGTATCTGTCTGTCTGGCTGTGTGTGTGTGTGTATTTCTGTGTGTGTGTGTTTAGAGAAGTACTTGTCAGTCGTGGCGGCCCCTGGTCAGCAGCTGAGTGAGGCCCAGACTCGTACTCCTCTTCTGGGTCCCTCTGGCCCTTCCTGCTCTCTCTCCTTCTCCTACCGTCTCACAGGCAAAAACCCACACATTGGTATGCAACTTTACCCAAAACACACACACACACACACACACACACACACATGGTTCAGATGTTCATATGTATTATACACACACACACTTGGTGTAGATGTGTATATGGCCTCATTTATATTGCCCGTCTTGGTTATTTTTTCTAGCCTGACGAGCCAGACCCACATTAAAATGTAGGGTCTGGCCACTCACCGTTCGCAGTGCTCAGTCCGAGGGGCGGGATAATCGGTTGTCTTTCAAATTCCCTCTGCACGCAATAGGACAGCGCTGAGTCCCATGCGTTTTCCCACCAGCGGAGCTAGTTGGCTAGTTCAAACTTTTGCCAACTGACTCGTGTCACACTGTTGGCCAACAGTAACATCCATCTTCTTTGTTTTCAAGTACTGTAGCAGGGAATTCAAGCCAAACCGTTGCAACTCTGCCATCAATCATTATGTTAAGCCCGCCTAACGACTCTATACACGATTTGATTGGCCTGATAGAAGTTTAATTTTTCGAGCTCACAAGCCAACGGAGAGTTGCTAGACCTGGAAGCAAATGTAATTCTAGATTTCTAGGCTATATTTTTTCATATTGTGTGGACATAGTGTGTTTCTCTGTGTGTGTGTGTGTGTGTGTGTGTGTGTGTGTGTGTGTGTGTGTGTGTGTCTGTGTGTGATTTATATGTCTGTTTTGTCCTGTTGTAGGAGATCTCTTTCTGAGTGTAGTGGACAGTGTGCTAGGCCCCCAGCCTAAGTTGTGGGAGTTTAGTGGGAGGACCTCGGAGAGTGCTGGGGACTGGCAGAACCACACAGTCTACATCGGGGCTCGCAGCCATCGATTCCAGGTATAGACCCGCACTGCCAGTCTGGCTCAGATTGTTTATGTCCGATTTTTACTGACAATTGGTTGATGCACTTACCTCTTTGTATGCATTGCAGGTATTTGCATGCCTTTGTCTGCGTTTCTTTCACTCTGTAGATCCACTGATTAAATAATTCATTCATTCATTCACTTATTCATTTTTATTTCTCTTGTATTATCTCTCTCCCTCTCTTTTCAGCTTGAGTTCTCAGCTCGTGCCAAACAGCTTAGCGACGACTCTCAGATTGCAGTGAAAGATGTCCTCTTTGTCAGCTGTCACGCTGACAGCATCACCTCAACGGCTACAGGTGAGGTTCTGATTTGGGCTGAATGTGGCTGTTTTACCTCCAGCACTGAGTCAGTGAGCCCGTTTAATCAAGTGACATTGTGTTTTGTGTCTGTCTCTGACACATTCTTGTCCTCTTCACAGGAGTTTCGTGTAACTTTGAGGAGGATCTGTGTAGTTGGTACCAGGATCAAACCGACAACTATGACTGGGAACGTCTGACAGGGATGGATCACACCATTTCTGTTGGTAATGCATATTTAGCATGGGTCGTCATTGCCACACACTTCCAAGTGTTCTCAGATCCTTCCAGAGCCTTCTAGACAGTCAAACCTGCAGGACAATACACAAGTAATCAGATGGCAATTGTGTATGTTGTCATTATGTAATATGAATGTCTCTCTCATTCCTCCCACTCTTTCTCTCTCTCTCTTTCTTTCTCTCTCTCTCTCTCTCTGTCTCTGTCTTTCTCTCTCAAGGGTCTAGTATGGTGGTAGAGATGTGGAGTCCATCTCTGCATGGCCTGTCTGGCCGGCTGCTCTCATTCCCCCAGCCCACCACCACCAAAAGTTACTGCCTGTCCTTCTACTACAAGATTTATGGGCCACACACAGGTGAGTGCACAGTCTCTGCCCAAAACTCTGTATTAATAGGCAAAACTACTCTGCATTAATAGCCAAAACTCTGCATTAATAATAATAATAATAATAATAATAATAATAATAATAATAATTTATTTATATAGGACTTTTCCAGCATATGGCACAAAGGGCCAGATGTACTAACGCGTTTGCGCCCACCTCAGGCGTATTTGTTTTACAACGTGCGTGTAAAATCATTGCGAGGTATGTACAAACAGGCCGCAATGATGTAAAAGCGCAAACTGCCTGTCGCGGGAGCTGAACATGGCTAATTGCGTTTTTCGTGTCATGCATATGCATTCATGGGAGGATCCAGGGGAAAGTGGGAGTTTAGCATAAAAAGATGGGAGGGAAAGCGTAAAGATCGCTTAATTATGTATTCCGCGGTATGTACAAAGACTGCTCCTGAAAGCGCACGTCTATTCTGCGCCTAAATACTTCCGCCTTGTAAAAGCAGGTGTTAATCCAAATTGCAGTTCAATGTGTCAATAAACCTTTCAAAGACAACAGAATCGCTATTTAGAGCACCAGTTTTGTAAGTATTTGTACTATCAAAAGCAACCTTTACTTTCGTTGGCCTTTTGAATGTCTTACTTTCACTTTCACGTCATTCACTTAAACTTTCTTACTTGCTAGATTTGAATTTTCCATAGCCTATACGTGCACAAGTACTTTGAGTAAAACTACTGATTTTCATTATCTCCCTGCTTGTTGACATCTTATCATGTATGGTATAATTTCATGATCGCTAAACGTTGGATTCTTTTTAATGTTGTCATCAGTTAACTTCATTCAACTGAGCTTGTATAGGCTCTGCCATTCAGTTGGAGACGTTCGTAAATTGCGTTTATGGGTGGAGAAAGGCGGAGAAAGGCGCAGTTTACACTAGTTTGATAAATACGACATAAACTTGGGTCTGACAGCGTTCTCAATCTGCGGTTTGTCCATGACGCTGATAACGCTACGTTCGCAAATGTAGGTACATCTGGCCCAAAGTGATTTACAGACCAACAAATATAGGCTAGTGTTTTTTCAATGCACAGAGTGCACTAAAAGCACTCCATGCAGAAGACAAAAGATGCCGGACAGAGCAGCGTATTTGCAAGCGTACCCGACGTGACACCAAGACATAAACAAGCAAATTAACAAAATACACACAAGACAAAACATGCCAGAAAAAAGCGGCGTGATCGCTGGGTACATGTGCGCATATGAAAGTTTCAGGTGAGCACATGAAAGTTTCACGTGAGCACATGAAACTAAACTTTAGATTTTTTTTTGCTCATATCCCCTTAGGGGCTCCATACATGTTAATCCAGTTCATTGCATCTAACCGGCTGAAAAATGTTCAAGGGCAATGATGACTTGCGTGAAACCGAGGACAGCTATCTTTATAAATTATAACCAATGTCCTTTTAGGCAAGTCCCTCCTCTTGGCGTCCATATTGTAACGCTTTTTGGGCACTTATCGGGCATTTATTTCAGCAGAAATGTGCGTGCACAAGGCTTTACGACACCAACCTTGCTCCAGCGGTGAGATCACAACACATGATTGGCACGATGTATTCACAAGTCGACTTTTTTGCCGCGGAAGGGGCTGGATACTGTATGTTTAAACAACTGCCATATTGGCGTTACAATCTAACCCTATGTAGGCTATTTCTATTGAGTACAGTGTCTCCTCATTAGAAAGTTTCTGTTATAACTGACCATCCTGGAGGATTTACTGGCAGTCTGGAGAGCACTGGATACACAGAACAGTCTGGAGTCATGAGCGATCTTGCAGATCAGCAGCTCGGTGGATTTTGACTGCAACAGTTTGTTTCATGAGATCGTTGTTATCAGAGTTCCTTACTCAATTCACACTCCATAGGAAAAGGCCTTGATGTTCCTCTGTGGGTGCTTGTGACATCTATGGTTCATATGTCTTACAGTGACAATGTCAAGTGAATGACAATAGTTTTAATCAATTACACAGTAAATATTGTGCACCACATGTCATTTGTACACATTTACTCTTTAGCTGAAAGAGTGTCTCAGCTATCATGGGGTCATATTTGGTGGAGATTTAATATGAATTTACTCACCCTACAATGTGCTTTACAGTTGAACTGTAATGTGAAAAAATGGCCCTATTGCAATATTATATTATGAAATGAATGTAACATGACAGTTCATTAGTGCTTTTGTTAGATGAAAGAGTTGACTGCATATATTTAAACCACATATCAATATGTGCAACTGCTATACACACTTGACAAAGTGACAGAATGTTTACAAGCAGGTCATGCAGGCAGAGGCAGAGTTCATACACACAAATACATGGATACACATACGAAGGGAGAGAGGGTTGACATACTCATCTAAAGTTCACAGACACTCTGGCTCTTCTCAGTTTACAAAATGACGGCCACGATGGAGTGGAGCTTACATCTTCAGAATGGAGATCTGTTGGAGGAGCGAGGAACTCAGTTTATAGAATCAGTGTTTACTAGCTGATGCAGGTGGAGCTAACGTTAGGAAGTAGGACATCTGGACTGTTTAAAACACACTGCTGAGTTTAAACACAACTTCTTGGTTCCAGTTATGTAGAAAATGAGCTAGTGGGTATTCATTCGGTCAATAAGACCTCTAAACAAGCAGCCATACTGTATATGGCCTGAGGTCCAACAAGGTTGTTGAAAATGGAAATTTCAATGTCGAGATTCTCCTACCATAAGAGGCTCTGTATAGTGACATTGGTAGTGTTTTGAACCTGAAGTCCAGTATACACTTATCAGTCACCTGAACCCGACTGGTTTGGCTTTAGTGGTGTGCACTACAGAGTAAGCTATGTATGAACACTATGGGATAATATGGAAAAGCATTTACAGTATGAGGACAGTAAAAGCAGGGGGACATATAATCATTTCATCATTTTACCTTCCCAGCTAACTGTCTATCCATCCATTTATCCATCCATTTATACATCCATCCACCCTTTCATCCATACATGTGGTTCATCCGTGTGTCTCGGTTCCCCTCATAGGTGGCCTGAATGTGAAGCTGCTTCATGCGGACGGCGCTGAGGAATTGCTCTGGGCTCGCTCAGGAGCTCATGGTAATAGATGGCATGAGGGCTTGTGCTCAGTATCTTCTCCACTCAATTCCTACCAAGTGAGAGCTCACAGAATATACAACGAATAGCCCACAGGGTCACCCAATCAAATAACACATTAAGAAATGATCTCTAGAATGTGTGCATGCACTGTACTGCACATTAGCTTAGGTCTGTTATTGATGTCCAATTGAAACAGAAACATTTTATGGCTGGATTCAATAAACATCAAAAACATTTTTGATAGTTTATCATGGTCATTGATTAATGAATATCAATATGATTAAAATAACAAAAAAATAAAAGTGTGGTACTTTCATTGCTCTTTCTGTAGCTGGTGTTTGAAGCACAGCGTTCGTCCTTTGATGGCCTTGTGGCCATAGATGACATTACATTCGTGCCGGGCCTGTGCTCACTGCCCAGCCTGTGTTCGTTTGAGGGGCAGACGTGTGGCTACACGAGTACTAGCACTGGCTCTCCTCTCTGGGCACACCAGCGCGCCGGAGCCGGACCCAACGGACCCAAAACAGACCACACCATGGAGACAGAAAATGGTCAGAAACACACCAAACATAGATCATAAATCATATGCTAATTTATGAAAATATTACCACTATACCACTATAGTATCAGCCTGCATCATTGTTGTAGTGTGGCAAAAGTATTGCAAACATGACTTGGTTAACAGTAATCTCTCTCTATACTATATATTTGCGTGTGTGTGTGTGTTTGTTTGTGTGTGGGTGTGTTGTGTGTTGTTTGTACTGCCTGTAGGTTTCTACATGGTGGCCAACACCGGAGCGGACGCTCTTCCTCGAGCCAGTGTGAGCACCCTCACCTCCTCGGTCCGCACAGCCTCCTCAAACATGGAATGTGTGCACTTTTGGTACCACACTGGAGGAGAAAAGCCTGGTAACAAAGACACACAGAAATAGAATGATACAATAATAAAATACCATTTTCTCAGCCATATTTAGTATATTAAAGGGGTGGTTTAGGATTTTGGACATAGGAGCTCATTTCCAAGTTAGCAAGTGTGATATTTGTGGGTGTACTGTCGAGTGGGTAAGACTGTTTTTAGTGGCAGGCTAACACATACTGATGACACATACTTGCGCTAGCCTAGCACCCGCTAACTCTGCAACTAGGACTGGAGGAAACTGTTGCAAACGGTCTCCACTGATAAATATCACACTTGCTAACTTGGAAATGAAGTCCTATGTCCAAAATCCTAAACCACCCCTTTAAGCTATAGTATATTCATTTTAATTAAAAGCTGTATTTCTGGTGTGCTATGCATTATTTATCATGCTTGCACACATGCAGTGTTTGTTTGTGCAATACATTTCAGACCAGGTTTGTTGGTGTGCTGTGTGCGTTTATTTTTTTACAGTAGTATAAATGACTGTGTATGATTGTTCTGTTGCTCAGGTTCTTTGAGTGTGTATGTGAAGCCAAAGTCTGGGGACCGGATAAAGATTTTCACCAATACCATCAACCAGGGAGACATGTGGCGCCATGCCAACGCCAACATCAGCATCACTCAGCAGAAGGACTATCAGGTAGTGTTTTATTACCTATGGGGTGAAACTCTTATTCTGCCACTCTGACAAAATGCAGATACATACCGGTACTTAACAAGTAATTTCATTTCACGCTGCAAGTCAATACTACTCTCTCTCTCTCTCTCTCTCTCTCTCTTTCTCTGTGTGTGTGTGTGTGTGTGTGTGTGTGTGTGTGTGTGTGTGTCTGTGTGTGTGTGTCATTTTCATCTGAGCTGCCCTCTCTATCTTAGTTGGAGTTTGAGGCTGAGGGTGCAGGGGGAGAGAGGACCCACATCGCCATTGATGATGTGATCTTCTCGGCTCACAGCTGTCATGCTAAGGGTGAGGCCTCTGGGAACACTACTCTAAGAGGAACTGTTGTAGGGATCCCTGTTTTAAAGAGGGGGTAACACAGACATCTTTCAGATGGTTATGAGCCAAAAATCAGTTTATCACTCGATGAGAGTGACCTTGGGGACCCAAGGTTATGTGTTGAATCTCTTATCACATTATTCACTTAAAGGAAAATTCCTGTATTTAGCACTTTGAGTCCCTTTTCTGGTTTGTTTTGGATGAACTAGAGTGGTGGACACCGACATTTTGACGATTGGTCCTGTCTCGACTTTTCTGACTCGTTTTGAATCGCCTTTGACTAGTCAGAGTGGCTGCCTACAGGCATGCACAAACATGTCCTAAAACAACCCTTAATGTGCATTTTCAAAACTGTGCAACTCACCGAGTGGTTAGTGGTGTTCGTTGATGTTCCAAAACAAGTAGCGCAGCGAAATAAAGTTTCTGTCGTGTTTTATTTGCCATTTTGTAAAATCCCATTGATTTCTGTTGGAAGACTCTTTGCACGTTGATATTACTGCGCCACCGTCTATGCTTCAGGCTCAAATATTGAGCGGAAGTTTTTACGCGGTTGTGAGGTGTCTGAAACAATAGTTCCACAATAGCAAATAAGACGGCTGGAAATCATACTGTACATTTCGCCGATATATTTGATTTTAATAATCAACCACTAACCACTTGGTGAGTTGCACAGTTTTGAAAACGAACGTTAAGGGTTGTTTTAGGACATGTTTGAGCATGCCTGTAGGCAGCAACTCTGACTAGTCAAAGGCGATTCAAAATGAGACAGGACCAATCGTCAAAATGTCGGTGTCCACCACTCTAGTTCATCCAAAACAAACCAGAAAAGGGACTCAAAGTGCTAAATACCGGAATTTTCCTTTAAAGACAAATTTGGTATGTGTGTCAGTATGCTCTTCTGATTTCTTGCTTTTCTCACTGCCCTCACCCCTGCTTTCTTTGGATGTTTGGTTTGTTTAAGACACACTGAGTTTCAGTCAGTCAGTGCATGTGTGTGTGGTCTATATAACTTGGCATGTGTTGTTTGATCTTGCAATGTATTCTGTATGACCTTGTGCTGTGCTGTGCTGTGTGTGTGTGTGCATGCGTGCTTGTGTCCGTTAGGTACCGTTTGTGATCTGGAGCGAGGGCTGTGTGACTGGTCGAACACCCAGAACCCGTCTCAGGATCAGCTAGACTGGGAAGTGACCAGTGCCTCTGGAGAATCTCGCCTGCCCACTCCATATGAAGACCACACACTGAAGACTGAGAAAGGTTAGGGTGTGTGTGTCTGTGTGTGTGTATTTGTTTGTTTGTGTGTGTGTGTGTTTATTTTTGTGTGCATGGTTGTATGCCCATCCATATATCCCATCGGGTACTGTGCACATAATATACTCCATTCTGCATGTTTAGGTCATTTCCTGTTCCTGCCCAGTACTACTCGGACTCCTGCTTCCTCTAAGGCCTGGCTGCTAGGCCCACACCTGCCCCCTACCGACATTTCCTGCCTGCGCTTCTGGCTCCATCGACAGGGCAGCTGTAAGATCAGTAACACACCCTCATTACTTTTCTAAATAAAATCCCTGTTCCTTTACACTATTTATCAACACCTCTCCCCAATGCATCCTGTTTACCCATGTCTCTGTCAAGGCAGTCCCAAAAATTGCTATCCCTCCCTACACCCCTACTACTCTGGATCTACATGTGTTCATCTAGGCCAGGGCTAGATACAATGCTTTCCCATGACTCAGGCTTAAGACCACCATTGTACAATCAGTCGGACATATCTAACCGAGTGACTATGACTGAGAACCTAAAGGGCACACCCACAACCTGTGCTAGATGTGCATGGCTGCAGGGATGAGAAAGGAGGAACAGCCTTGTAGAGTTGTGATATACTGTTGGAATGAAGATAGCTGAAAGATCAACAGCCTTGTAGAGTTGTTATATACTGTTGGAATGAAGATAGCTGAAAGAACAACAGTCTTGTAGAATTGTGATATACTATTGGAATGAAGATAGCTGAAAGAACAACAGTCTTGTAGAATTGTGATATACTATTGGAATGAAGATAGCTGATGCAATAGTGCATGATCTGTGCTTTTGCAATGATTGAGAAATACATGAATGAGTCACTATAAACTCTGAAATGATTTAAACATGGCATTCTTTCATGAAAAATATGACAAATCTTTCTCTGTATTCCACTCAAGTAAAAAGTTGTAAAGACAAAAATGAATCTGCAAACACTGTGTTTACTATGTATCTCATAACAATGTACACTTAAGGGAAGTCATCAGGGAAATGCAAATATGATTTTTAAGAGACTGAAAGAATTCGTTAGATTTGACCTCTGACCTTTGGACTCTAACATGTGACTCTGCAGCTGGCAAACTGCGGGTGCTGCGTCTGGCTCTGGGGCTGGAACATGAGCTGTTTGTTGCCCCGGAGGGTGTTAGCTCTGACTGGATTAGACATGACCTCAACGTTACTTCTGCTGAGGAGTTCCAGGTGAATCATCCATGCAGACACGTACATAAGCATACATACATGCATGTACTTTCAGACACAAACACACACACACACACACACACACACACACACATACACACACACACACACACACACACACACACACACACACACAGACACACACACAGAAATACACACAAGCGTATCCCCGTGCATATTCTGCATACTGAAACAATTATACAGATCATAGCATTCTAAACATTCAGGCTCTGTGTGTTGTGTATTTGTCATGTTCTGTCACTCTTTCTCTGTGTGTGTGTGTGTGTGTGTGTGTGTGTGTGTGTGTGTGTGTGTGTGTGTATGTTTTCATCTGGTGTAGATTGTATTTGAGGGCACCACTGGAACTGAGGGTGTGACGGCCCTGGATGACATTGAGTTCAAGGAGGGGGTGTCCTGCTCTGATGTCATCAAGCCACCCCCAAGTAAGACCCTCTTAAACTGTCTCTTATCAATTTCTTATTCAAAACAGTTTATTTTATGCAGTCACTTCTCATCTCCAGACTCATTCCTTATGTGGTGATTATTTAACCAATAGCGTGCACTTTGTCTGACATTTTTCACACAATGAAGTCATTGTAATGAGACCATCCACACAATCAGTAAATATCATAGTAAATTAACTAATCAGTAATTTGTTGGATCCATACACGTTCAGCTTTGCATGGAATGAATGTAGTAATGAACCAAACAGAGCCAGAGAAGTCATCAGTACTTAGTTCCAATCAGGGAGGCAGTCCTGAGGGTGAAAACAGACACATTGCAGCCAAGAAACCTGTTAGACTGACTCATCAAGCTCAACTACTAACAAGTCTGCACTAATTGATCATAGACTGTGTTTACATGGACTTAAGTATCCTGGCTTTGATCATATGTTTCCATGAACACAGATTAATATTCCTGTATACATGATCATTTCTAGTATCCTGGTTACCAACAATAGAGTTCTGTATATATAGCTAGCCGCTATCTGGGATAAAAGTGTACATGGAACAGTATCCTGGTTTCTTTCGGAGTATTCCAGGTAGGTTAACCGGATTTCTCAAAATTGGGATATGGCCTTATCTGGGGTTCTGAAATCAGGATATGATGTTTATATTCGCAAACACAAAATCTTTGAACAGAGAGTAAACATGACAGAGAGTATTTATGCAGTGAGCGCTTGGTGTGAGTGAGTCTTCTTACGGTGCCTCTACAGCTGCCTCACCCCCAAGTGCTGCGGGAGGTATCGCTGCGTCCATCATCGTGGGGCTGCTGCTGCTGGGGGCATTTGCGGCCATCATGTACTTCTACCTGCGAGTGCGGGAGAGGATCAAAGCCACCACTCAGTCCGAGATCAGCGGCGGAATCAGTAATGAAGCTTATGAGTCAGCGTCAGTGGTGAGTTAAAGCAGTTAAACTATTTCTATGTCAAGTGTTGAAGCAAAATAACCTTCAGGAAACATGTGTAGGACAGCCTGAAACATGTGTCACTGTGAAACATGTGGTACATTTGTAGTGATATATTGTATACATCAGTAGAATGGCAGTATGCAATTAATGTAATAATTAATAAATGACTACATTTCTTGTGATTTCTATAACTGACAGTCTCACGCTTTCCGTCATTGTGTGCAGTGTGCTTTATATCTATCTGCAGCTCCTATAACTCATAAATAAACTAACACACACACACACACACACACACACACACACACACACACACACACACACAAAAAACATTATTTGCATTGTATATCATCAATGCCAGCTGTCTGAAAATACAAATGACAGCTATCTGTGTACTAATGGCCTTGGTTGATTCTTCCTGCCTGTTTGTATGTTTCCATCCTGCAGCAAGGCCATGGACCTGCCTCTCCCAGCAGTTCACACGTAGATGTGGTCGGTTTTGGGAATAAAATGTATGCAGAGGTGAGTGCAACTTGGAAAATGGCCTTCTCAAAAATCACATGTTAGACTGGCTTTGATTGAGTTCTGTCAATCATCTCTGTGAATATACAAGAGGACACTGCCCATTTCACTTAAAGGGATATTCCACCATTTGGGGAATTACACTCATTTTCCACCTCCCCTTGAGTTAAACAATTGATTTTTACCTTTCTCCAGTTCATCCAGCCGTTCTCTGAGTCTGGCGATACCACTTTTAGCTCCAGCCTAGCATAGATCGATCATTGAATCCGATTAGACCATTAGCATCTTGCCTGCTAGCATCACGTTTAAAAGTGACTAAGATTTCCGGTATATTTCCTATTTAAAACTTGTCTCCTCTCAAGTTAGAAAGTGTAATAAGACCAATGGAAAATAAAACGTAGCGATTTTCTAGGCTGATTTGACATGGAACTATACTCTCATTCAGACGTAATAATCCAGTCACTAACCAATTTGTCTGCTGCAGCTTAACCTTGTTGCTGAAAGTTAGCATACAGGGACTATTTTCAGGTGCTGCATGATATCATTGTGCTGCTGTGCCCATGGTGTTCCTTGATTATTACGCTGGAATGAGAGTATAGTTCCATCAATTGTTCAAAAATCAATTGTTTAACTCAAGGGGAGGTGGAAAATGAGTGTAATTCCCCAAATGGTGGAATATCCCTTTAATTGAAATACACTGGTGTTTATTTTCATTCACAAACACCATTATCCTGTCATTATATTCATGCACATCTCTCTCTCTCTCTCTCTCAATCTCTCTCTCTCTCTCTCCACACTTCAAGACCTCTGAGGAAACACCATAGATAAACTGTGGGTGGTTTTGATTAGGTTTTGCTGCCACCTACTGGTCACCTGTGTGCCTGTGATATGATTTTACCACCAACCATGTGGGACAGTCTGACCTTGTAGATGAATCTCATGCGTTGTACTATATTAATACCAACACACATACAGTGGGCTGCTGCAGATGAGTGTGGATAACCTTTGTTGTGGAATTAATTCAGTAATTAGACTATTGAGTAACCAGACTGTACATCAAATTGCACTTATGTTTTTATTAATGTTGTCTTTACTCTTGGTTCTACTTACATGTTATGTTGAAGGTAAATAAATCGTGTCATTTTCATATAAATCATAAACTATTTGGTGCATGCAGCACAATAACACCTCAACAGACCACTGTGACTGCAATTCCTTTCAATACAACTCTCATCTGTAACCGACGATTGGCTTTGAGGTTTCAGACTCCACCAGGCTGTGCAGGTTTCAAAACACTGAACAGGGGTTTCAACTAAAAGATGAGAACAGTGTCAGGATGGTGGGATAACCTGCTTAGACTCCTGTCACATGGGAATGTAAACAGTGACAATGTAAAGTTGTTCACACTCCTGAAATTCATTTGGATTTTTTAATTTGAATTATAAAATAAAACAGTCCTACCACCAGGGCTGGTTCTAGCCTACCACGTTTGGGTGGGCTGATGTATTTAGATGTATTTGAAATACGTATTATTTATTATTATTATTATTATTATACGTATTTTGCAGGATTGGAAAAAATCAAATGTAGTTTGTAACAAAATTCTTTGAGGGGTTGAATTTATAGTATTTCAGAACTATAATTTAATACTTAAATACTTCTCTGTTATTTTTTTCTTTAAAAAGCCAACAGGACAGCATGAAATGTGAACCCATTTTTCCTTTTTCTTGCAGTAGTATGCCACATTTTGTCCTATAGAAATAAATGTGACTTGACTTAAAAGTGTTAGATACAACTTTTCTCTTCTGTGTGCGAGTGTGTGTTGCGGCGGTGGAGATGGGAGTTGGATGGCCTTGGTGGAGGGGAGTGAGGAACCAGCTACGCATAGGGCAGTTTATACAACCCTCCCTGACTGCCCTATTCGTTGGTTCCAGCGTTACAATCATGTCAGCTGCATGACATTTCACGACTTGTCGCTTGCAGACGCTTGCAGATTTGTCACTTTCTGATATGGAGACATAATATTCCAAAACATATTTTTTCACCAAAAAACAATGGTCACGAAGAAAGAAGAAATGACAAACAGTTGAAGCGTACGTTTTAATCTGACCAGAAGAATAAGCTAGGCTGCATTCATTCTTTTGCTCTTTTGCAATGTCATTACATCACCAAAAGTATTGGTTTCACCAAAAATATTTGGCAGTAGTTTCAAACTACCGAAATATCCACCTATAAAATATTTTGATACAAAATAGCAGTCAATGAGTGGAGTGCACGCACATCTACAAAATTTAAACAGGTGCTGGGCTTAGCCGACAATTGAAAAATAACAGTGTGCGGGTATCTTTTTATTTTACAAAATATGCAGCCATTTTCTTCAAACCAATTGCTTCTGTAGTAGGCTATATTAGGTTACAATGTGAGGACAACATATTAAATCCACATTCAATTTTGGTGACAGGACCCTACAGCTTTGGCTTTCCCAGTTTCACTGGCATTCATTATTTTGGGGAGGAGCCACACCCACTGGAGTGATAGGTGTCCCACATTAGGACAATTCAGTATAAAAAAACTAATTATAGTGGATGGAATCCACTATCTTGAAATCTCCTGGCTTCTTCTTCTTATAACCTTTTCTTTTTACCTTTTCAAGAATGAATGCGACTCTAACCGCTTAACGTACAGACATGTTGAAATAACCATTGTGTAGGTCTGGAGTGGGGCAAGAGAGAATTTCAAATTTTTTTAAAAAGTTTATACTTTTTGAGAAATAGGGGATTAAAAATGTTAAAAAGCTCATTTTCCCCCCATAGACTTGAATGGCTGTGATGTAATAATGACCTAAAGCCAGCTGCGCTCGTTAAGCTCCCAGAGTAGTTCCCAGGCTAATCAGAACACTGGCACAGGTGTCACCTGTGAATCCAACTGTCTCAGTTTCTAGTGGAAATACCATTGAAATCCTTTTGATCTGTAGTTAGAATTTCAACGTTGCTTCAATATTAATGAAGGGTGCAAAAGTGATGTAGAATAAATGTTGCAAATGTTGATTCAATGATTTTAACGTTGACAAAGTAATGTTAATTTTAACATAGATTCAATGACTAATTGTTATCTGGGTGCAGAATGAGCAGTCATCAACACCAACTGAAAGCCCCGTTTTGCAGGTAGTCTTGCATTGCATACAATTAGGCTTTCTCTGAACTACATTTTCCAAAGGCCAGCTTTCGTGCTTGTGTCACAACTTCAGAACGGCTTGACGCACAAGCTTCAAATTTGGTGTGAACATTTGTATATGGACTCAACGATGAAGTCAAATGTCAAGGTCAAACCCACCTTGAGTGTGATATCTCAAGAATGCCTGATACACAAGGTTTTTTGGTACAAGGGTTTGTATGAACTCAAAGATTAAGTGATTCAATGTTTTTTTTTCCAGGAATCTCCCCACCAACATTAACCCAGCAGCTTTCCATCCACTATTGTAATTCCTTTGGGATTACATTTTTAGTTACAAAAATACTATTTTGTATTTGAAATACATATTTGAAATATATACTGTACTGTATATCATAAATACTGTCCATCCTTGTCCATATAACCATATTATCTATTATCCACAGTTATCAGGTTCTGTACGAAAACAAACTTTTTGGCAGGGAAATGCATACCTCAGAGAAATCAAAAATCAAAAACACTTTTTTGTTCAAAAACACAGTCTTTATTGCAATGAAACAAATTTCAGACTTCAAAGCGATCCTGCTGTATGTAATGCCAGTGGTTTTACACCCATTAATTGTACAAAAAGCTAAAGAACAAAAGTTTCATACTGTAAACATCTTATATACACTGAATTGTTAGAACCCCATAAAAGTTATTTTGTATGAAAAACAATCCTATTGTTGAGTGCTATAGTGATCTGTCCTCTGGCAATCAACATCCATTTTTTATTCAATATAATTTCTGAATATATCTTAAATGAATTGGACTGTCTCTGGATCCACATTTCACTGCACAAAAGACTACCCTGTTGGGTGCAGTTGTACTCAATGTAGTCTTACAAATTAATCACTAAATGTGTTTTGGGGTGCCAACAATTCCACACATACTCAGAACTTCACTGGAGGGAAGACAGTGTATACAGTGTAATCATTTGCTGAAATGAGTAGCCTACTTGCTCCAACAGTGTACAGTATGTGTGTGTGTATGTACAGTATGTATATATAGTTCTGGAAAGAATTGAGAGACCACTGCACATGTTTCTGATGTCATCCTACAGTTGCTGAGTGACATTCGAATAAGTTGACGGTAATATTCAAACAGTGGTCTCTTCATTTTCTTTCCTCCAGAGCTTTATATTACAGTAATACACACACATTCATTTTTTCTTGTGAAGTTGAAATGAACAGTTGTTAATGTAATGTGACCCTGATATAGCAGAACACTTTTTTATTATTCAGACTGTTTCTAATGGCTTTCTTATTTGAAACGGTGTTTCTAATATTCAGTCTGAAATTCATTTAGTCTCAAATAAATTAACATTATAACTCACATTTTAAAACACCCTGACTATATGCCAGCATACACTGAAATGTGTGCATTTTTGCATCAAGTTATGTTAAGGATTTTACAGGACGAATATTGAAAAGCAACAACATGATTCTTAAATATAGCTGCAAGCAGCAATGTGGGGGCCAAGCAGTGCGCTATAGCAGGAATGGCATTGCCATGTCATGAGCAAGCACTCACAGCAAGGTTGATTGCAATTGGATAAAGAATGGCTGAGAAATAAGCTCATTTACTTTGTTACAGCGCCCCTAGAGGCCAAATTACACCAATGTCCTTTTGCGTTCTCAAAATCAGCTACCATGTCCCTCTACCAAGTTTGGACTTCATACACCAAAGTGTTGCTGAGATGTGAGCTCACTTTCTTTATTACAGCACCCCTAGAGGCCAAATGAGACCACTTTCCTTGCATGTCCTCACAATCAGCTAATATGTCCATGTATCAAGTTTGGACTTCATACAATGAAGCGTTACTGAGAATATGAGTCCACTTCCTGTATTACAGCGCCCCCTATAGAGGCCAAATGATGCCAATTTCCTACTGTGTCCTCACAATCAGGTTCCAAGTCCCTGTACCAAGTTTGGACTTCATACATCAAAGCGCTGCTAAGATAGGAGCTCACTTTCTGTATTGCAGCGCCCCCTATAGAGGCCACATGATGCCAATTTCCTAGTGCGTCCTCACAATCTGATACCAAGTCCCTGTACCAAGTTTGGACTTCATACATTAAAGCATAGCCGAGATGTTAGCCCACTTCCTGTTTTGTGGCTTCATCGCCATATTTGATTGGCTGTCACGGGCAAACAAAAATGAAATTAAAAGATCTGACAAGTATCGTTTGTGTGGCTCGGTCTGAAGATCATCTCCGACAAGTTCTGTGAAAATCGGATGAAATTTGTAACCACTGAAACTTTTCGTAGAGTTTGGACTAAATACAATATGGCGGAGGTCCAATATGGTGGAAAGTGATAGGATAGGGGTCGATGAACTCTGTATGGTCCAAGGATTCAGACACTACCTCGATTGTGAAAATCAGACAAAAGAGTCAAGGATCACGCGCATGAACGCATGTCCAGCATTGAACTGGTGGTGGCGCTAGAGTGTTCAATGTATATGCATATAAATTGCTGTGAGTGATTGGGACAGTGTCCTGACTAAGGGTGTCGAGTTTTGTTATGTTAACTCAAAGTGCCACAGATATGTTAGTCCACTTCCTGTTTGGCGCTTCATTGCCATATTTGATTGGCTGTCATGGGCAAACAAAAATTAAATTGAAAAATCTGACAAGTATCGTTTGTGCGGCTCGGGCAGAAGATCATCTCCGCCAAGTTCCGTGAAAATTGGATGAAATTTGTGAACGCTGAAACTTTTCGTAGAGTTTGGACTAAATCCAATATGGCGGAGGTCCAATATGGCGGAAAGTGACGTAATAGGAGTCATTGAACTTAGGTCGGTCCAAGGATTCCAACAGTGCCTGATTTTTGAAAATCGAATTCACCGTTCAATGGTCACATGCGTGAATGCAATCCAGGTTCGACCCATTGGTGGCGCTAGAGTGTTGGGCATAGAGTTCTGTAAATTGGTGAAAGTGATCATGGGACAGTGCTGAATCAGTGTGCCGAATTTCATAACTTTAGACCCAGCGGTTCAATTTTCGGCCAGATTTTGACCTGTTGGTGGCGCTAGACGGCTGGGTTTAGAGGTCCGTAAATGAGTGTGAGTGGTCAGTGGAGTGTCCAGAAACTTTCGGCCTAAAAATCTGCACTTTTTACCCAGGCGTTCTATGGGCTGCCATAGACTCCAATGGCGGAAGTATAATAATAGGAAAAGCTAGTAACTCAATGGGTGCCTTCGCAGCTTCGCTGCTTGGCCCCCAAATATATACAGCAGATACAGTATGCTCTGTGATTCCGTAAATGAAGCATGTCTATGGCTGAAGTACCATCATTTGTTCAAGTCTCTATGTCAGATATATATATGCCACCCAGCATTTTAGCAAATAATACTGAATGCAATAACTCTGACTGTTCACTGTCTGACTGATCGTAGCCTTATTACAGTAGTATGACGTAAATATTTGGACCCTATAAAGCAGAGTGGAAGTCCACCGACAGACACAAAAAAGATACTAGATGAAAGAGATTGCTATGCCAGCATAGTTGTCTCATTGTCCCTTCTCTCCGCCACATCAGAGAGTCTTCTTAGTTCCTCTTTGGTTCATAAAACATTACCCACTTATTGCAACCCCCCAAACCCCATCCTCCCCCTCCCTTGCAAATGCCACACGCCAAGTATTGAACAACGTCTTTCCACTTTCCACTGTTCGTCCTCCCAGGTCACTCCCACATCACCCATGTTGGACCCGAGAGGTAAAGAGTCTCTGGATTAGTCTAAGTGCTTGTTATGGGTAGGGCTGGGATCCTGCATCAGTAGACTTTGCCTCTAGGGGGCGTTGTTTTTCAACGCCTCAGTTTCACCCTCATCTGCCTCACCGTCCTTCATCAGTGGCTTGTACTTCCTCTTGAAGAACCCAAGCTGGAAAAGCAACACCATATTTTAGCTTAGCATAACATTTCTATATATGAAGAGTTCAGATGCAAAACCCTCTAAACGCCACCTCTGTCAAAAATCATGGTGAGTGAATGCTCTCCATAGTATATGTTAATTATTATAATTTAGCTTCAAAAACCGCTAAATACCACTCTATTCCTGGTCTGAAATAATTATTTGTAGGCAAAAACCTATAGGTTATTTAAAAAAGTTAATTAAAAAGAAAAGTGGTCAGACGGTTTTAAAGAATTTTGCATCTTAATATATATATAACACACACACATTCACACTATATACATACATATATATTACCTGTGTTTTTTCACTAGTGCAAAAGTCACAAAGACTACAAACCAAAAGATCAATATACATTATATCCCACAAATATGTTAATATATAAGCAACAGACTTAGGGAAAATGTACAGAGAAAATTAACAATATTCCACCTTCCATAGTACTGCCGTCGCTATAGCCAGAAGAAGCAGACCACCCAGCACACTCCCCACGATGACTCCAACGGGCACCTCGCCTTTCCCGCCAAGTTTGCTGATGGTCACTTCAACCTATAGAGGTTGGAGAGAACAACATTCACAAAACAGACACCTGCTATGAGTACTGTGCATCCTTTAGCTGTTCATTTCGCTCTGTGCTCTGAAGAGGGCAGTATACACCAATAGTACATATAGGTACATGATCTCACAAATGCATGTTTAATACATACACAGGTAACTTTTATACTTTGAACGCTATGCACCTATACAACCACTCTTCTCTATCTCATACATTAGTGTAAAAAACACTATTGTAAGAATCGTAAGATGAGTAGAACACTAAATATGGGATGCTTGTTGGTGTGGACCTACCTCACGGTGTTTGTCTGTAATCACTATCAGCTCTGGCTGGGCAGTCTCCATGTCAGCACTTACACTGAGAGTCACGGCCTGAAATGATGCCTGTACAGAACAAAACACAAAACTCATAAACAAATCACCCATATAGCTTAAACAAAGCACTTACTCATGTATAAGGGAAGGACACCAACCTCAACCTTTATTTGATATACTGTATACATCATGTCAAGTCTCTATATGTTTAAGTTCTATATGTCAAAGCACCACAATTTATACATTTTTATCCAAGTAAAGGTAAGTGTTGGTTACTTACAGAAGCAAAAGTGCCTTTCCATATCCGTGCTGTCACATTCACAAAGTACTGGCTCTTGATGGCCAGGTCTTTGAGGACACATTTCATTGATTCACACGTCGAGGTCTTACAGTCCTACAGATTGAGCAAGAATATTTAGCACAGGATGGACATTGATGATGTATCCTTCAACAATCTCCCCAAGCCTAGCCTAAGTTGTATAAATATGCATTAAGCCTTCTCCCCAGTCCCAGTAAACATGTGGCAATTGCTCCATGCTCGCTAGCTAAGCCACTTTTTAGAGTTTAACACGGTTTTAAACTCGCGTTGAGTTGAATATGTCACGTGACTTCTTACTCCCCATTGCTGTGTCATCAGCACCTCCGGTTTAATCTGCTATAGCATTTTTTCCCAAAAACTTTTTTGGGTCGCCTTGTCACGATGTAGGTCTGCAATATACCTTTCTGACACATGAGGGAGCTAGTGAGTCGGCGAATCCAGAGTCGTATATATACCGCTCTGGGCGAATCCAATCGTATCTGCCAGCCCTGAACGAGTGTAGGCTACCTGCAGATAGGTTTAACATAAAGTTGAGAAATGCTTGCTTGGTTGACGAGAAAGAAGGGTAATGATGATAAATCAGCAAAGGTCAGTGCACTTCAGGAAAGCGAGGGAAGTCAGGTGCCAATCCGCAATGAAGCTGCAACTAGTGTTAGCGTTGAAAATACAGAGGGTGTAGGCCTATGTGAAAATAAGGCTAGCATTAACGCTGCAGCACAGGGATCTGAGAAAATAAAAAAAATAAAAATAGCGACAACGGCAAGGCCGTACAAAGACTACTTTTTGAATCATGGCTTTGTAAATTGTGCTGGTCCTAGCCAGGATGCAAGGCCAATGTGTGTCATCTGCAGTGAAAAACTGGTGAACGAGAGTTTGAAGCCAACTAAACTTAAGAGACATTTAGAAACACTGCACCCCGAATTTGTGGACAAACCATTAGATTTCTTTCAAAGAAAGGCACAGGAGATTAAATCATCTGCAAACGTTCTCCGCAGAAATGTAACATGAAATGACAAAGCCCAACTCGCCTCTTACCAGGTTGCTTACCCTGTGGCCATTGAGAAACAGCCACACACTATAGCTGAAAAATTAATTTTGCCTGCCGCAATTGACATGGTTAGCGCGGTCATTGACGAGAAGTCTGCTGAAAAATTAAAATGCATCCCCATGAGTAACAACACTGTCTCACAAAGAATACATGACATTGCAGACAACCTCGAGGAGCATATTACCGACTAAAGACAGCAGGATGTTTCTCAATACAGCTTGATGAGAGCACTGACGTCTCAGATTGCGCAACCTTGCTGGTTTATGTTAGGTATGCCTGGGAAAATTAATTTATGGAGGACTTGTTGTGTTGCTTGAATATCCCTACGGGAACTACAGGAGAACAGATATGTCGTGTCTTGAACGACTATGTGGTTAAGTGTGGACTTGACTGGGGCAATTGTGAGGGCATAACGAGCGATGGGGCCGCAAATATGACAGGCAAGAATAGCGGAGTTGTAAAACGAATAAAGGAGGCAGCAGGCAAGGAAATTACATGGAATCATTGTTTCATACACCGCCAGGCATTGGCATGCAAGGGTATACCCCCCGACCTTGACAAACCACTTAGCGAAGTTATTCGCATTGTAAACTTCATTAAGGCCAGCGCACTTAACAACCGGTTGTTTGATCAACTGTGCACCGACATGGGAGCAGAACACACGCACTTGTTGTTTCACACTGAAGTGCGCTGGTTGTCAAAAGGCCGAGTTTTGACCAGATTCTATGAACTTAGAAACGAAATCCATGCGTTCCTCACACAGAAAAAGTCCGCTCTTGCCGAATTATTCACTGATGATTGGCTGCTCAAATTTATCTGGCCGATATCTTTTCATCGCTCAACGAACTAAACTTGAAATTACAGGGACGGCACGACAATGTTTTCCTTAATTGGAAAAATGTTCAGGCTTTCCAAAAGTCCTTGAAGTTGTGGCTTGCACGACTCAGAAGGCCAGACCCAAGTCTATACATGTTTCCCACGGTGTTGCAGCACGTAGAAGAACATGATGTTGCGGCCACACACGTGAAACATCTCTCTGCTCTTATTCAAACTCATCTCGCTGCGCTTATTGAGAATTTTGATCGCTATTACCCAACAGAGAGGTATGACATTATGAATGATAAAAGGTGGATCCAAAACCCCTTCGAATTTGAGAGTCCAGAGTCTTTGCTTGAGTTGACGCTTAGTCCTGCAGAAGAAACTGAGTTGTTGCAGCTCACCTGCGATCGCACTCTGCAAAGACGCTATGGATCTGTGACCTTATCATCATTCTGGATAAGCAATTCGTCAGAATATCCTGTCCTCAGTAGGGCCAGTATTTCTATGCTTATTCCTTTCACTACTACATATATGTGCGATTTGGGATTTTCTGTGCTCACAAAAATGAAAACAAAGCACAGAAATAGACTGAATGTTGCGCCTGATATGCGTGTTGCGCTCTCCTCCTGCACCCCGGACTGGAACGCACTACAAATACGCAGACAGGCCCACCTATCCCATTAGCAAGGTTGAAAGGTTATTAAAGCCATGTTTTGTATTTGTAATCTTTTTGTAATTCTTTTATTGATTATTTTGTTACAATATTGCTGGTTCAATTGAATATTGAGAAGAAAAAGAAATGGGCTAGCAGTTACGTTTTAAATAGCCTACATTTTAATGTCCAAATATGCTATATTGGATATTGGATATTTTAATATTGCTGGTTCAATTGCATTGTTTTTCATCGTTTAAAACTTGAGTAGTAGCCTACTAATTGTTCAGAGAGGCCTGATGATCACTCATAACAATAAAATATCATATATAAAATGAAATAACAATAAAATGTCATCATAATGTTCAATAATGGTCAACTCCACCTTTATTTTGTGATTCACAAATAATGCATATTGACTTAGGTCGCGATGGCTTGTGACTTTTAAAATATGGGTCCCCTGAAAAAAAATTTGGGAAACACTGTGCTATAGTGCTTTACCTTGATCTCAATTGCTGTGTCTTCAAAAGTTTTCATATCATCCACTAGAGCAGTGTTTTTCAACCACTGTGCCGGGGCACACTAGTGTGCCGTGAAAGATCATCAGGTGTGCCACAGAAAATTACCCAAATGTCACTCACTGGTCCAGAAAAGCAACTGTTGCATCAAAGAATTTATAACCACATCCTCTCATTGAGTGTATGATTGCACTATTTGCAGTGCAATGTCTGTTGTATACAACAGGGGCCCCATATCCAGTATTCACAGAATCATCACATATCCAGTTCATAACAACAATTAAATTAGATAAAGTCACCTACAAATGAAACAGCTTGTTTTATTGAGCAGGTCTTGCATAGAAGCCATAATAAGGCCATATCTGTGTATTATTTGAAAATTTAGGCTATGGTATGTTTATTTTTTCTTCACACAAGATGTTAGTGTGTTGTGGGACATTTTAAGTGTCAAAAGTGTGCCGTGGCACAAAAAAGGTTGAAAAACACTGCACTAGAGGGCACCTGTATGTGCGTATTAGCAGAGCCGTATATGTAGAGAGGTTGGCCCATAACCTATATACCTATGGTTTGGCCAACTAGGGAAGCTATCCTATTATGCGATTGGTTCCGAGGCGGTCACATGGTTCGTAGACGCCATGTTTCATACCAACATTCATCAGATCTCCATTAACATAGTACAGTGAATAGTGGACAAAATATAATAAATTGATATTTGAAATTGATCATAAAAATATCATTAATTATAAAAAAAAAAAAAAAAAAAGGCCAACTGTTGTGCGTATGGCTGCAGTGCAAGACCGGGAAGCGGAAAACTGTTGTTTATTGTCAGTAAAGTTTAGGGGAAGTAGGAAGTAACGTTAGGAATCTCTGATCAATGTGATTGGTAAGGCTGGACCAATGATTTCAGTTAGAGCCTGTCGCGCAAGTGTTGCAAACGTTTCCCAATCGAGAGTCACCAGACTCTATTCATTTCGTGAATGAGTTTGGATTATTCCAGGCTACTAAAGCGCAGCTCAGCTAGCGCAATGCTAACTGACAGAGCAATGGGCCCCCATGTGTCCAGGCTGAAAGGACCCACACACCAAGTTCCAGAAATTACGCCTATTTATTGGTATTCCCTAACAATCAACAGTCAACAGCTTTAGGCAGGTTTCTGAAATGTAAACACACACACATACATTATTCACATACTGTACTCACCAGTTTCTCCATGTCCCCGAAGGTCTCTTTGGTAAAGGTGGCTGAATGAGGACTGGACCATATCTTCAGTGGGTCGATCAACCCGCTCCCATCACAGCTCACTTCACTGGGCTGGGGAGAGGGCTAACATTAGACATGATCTAGCTGAACCACTATGCTACAGCTCCTACTGTATACTCTCAACAGCCAAGATAAATTAGAATATAATCTCTGAGAGCCATGTGACAAAGACACAATGGTATACAATCTGACTCAGGAAAATGTATGTATCTATAAACTACTTTGCCAACTAAAAGGGATGTTGCAAAATTACTTTGAGTCACAATTTTTTTTGGGTTACCTCCCACACATTCTGTAGCATGTCATCTATAGTAACGTTGATGCATCATCATGGGAAAGAAGCATGCGCTCGTACCTCACTTCCACATGGAAAACTCTTAGATTACACACATCATTACTGTGTGCTGGAACAACTTACTGGTGCAGTCTTCACTCCAGTCACGTAAAGCAGTGGATTCCCTCCTTTGGTTTTGGTTGGCATGGAGACAGTAAGATAGACCAGGTTAACTGGAAAGTTGACTGTGGAGGCCTGTTGGGGAAAATTCCTACATATCACCCTATGCTGTGACTGCAGAGAATATGACTAGGCAATCCATGTCAATATACTCTACTCTGGACACAGCCAGCCAGGCTCTGTTTGTAAGCTGTCTTAATTTGCCAAAAATATATGTATTATTATTATATTATTTTAAATATATTCAATTATATGCAAAACACTTTTCAGTAAATATTACCTTAAATCTGCATTATGAATTTCAGGTCTAAAACTATTGAGCAGGCAAACACATTTCCAACCTTTTCTGCCTGGCTCACAGTGCATAACTACAAAGTGGGAAACCCAAGTGTGTTTATCTGCCCTTCACATGGCTGCATAGCGTTGCTTTAAGTGAGCTTATAGCATACAGTACCATTTGTCCATAGGTTTGCATGTAATTAAGTATATGCAAAGAGAAGAAGGCAAAACATTTTGGGTATACTCATGTCAGTGTCAAGTGTACAAACAGGAAATCTAGTCTCTCTGTACTTTTATTTGATTTCCCACCTCCTACCTTCAGCATGAAGTTGAATTCAGGGCCAATGTCATCATAGCTTGTAACAGTAGTCTTGACACTGTCTTCCTTTTCAACCACATAAAAATTCATGTTGGCCTCCCTGGTAAGACCAAAGCAAGACAACAAATGAGTTGCAAAGCATTTTTTTCTTAACAACCTTTATTTCATTGTCATAGTAGTGCACAACTGACTTTAGACTAGCCAAAAGCTAAGCAACACTCAAGTAGGAGATGTCTGACTTTGTGGTCATACCTGGTGATAATGATCTCCGAGTCATACTGCACCGGAATGGAGAGAGATACCTCGTTATCTGTGGGAGTTTCTTCTTTGCTGTCACTGTAAGAAAACAGAGAGATTATTGGTCTCATGTTGGTTGAGGTTGGTTAAACTTGTTGGCAGTGATGCAGCCTGGGAACTGGAGCATCATTCACACATAAACCATACTAAAACTACCACAGTGTCTAGTGGCAAGCACATTATGTACTTCTAGGCCATAGCCAACTCGCTATCTGAAACATACAAGCTTATCCTCAAAAGGTCCACCACCACATGTTCAATTTCCTTGAAGAAATAAATGCAGATGAATACATAGAAAGGTGATGAGGTATTTTCATTTTTATTGCAGTTTGAAGATGAGACTTCAAAAGACAGGTTTTGAATTATGTTTCAAGTAGAACATCCTTAAGCTGCTGATGCATGGGGCAACTTTTTGAGCAATGTTGCAGGGCAACCACATAACCAAAATAAACAGGCCAGAACCACAATAATGAGGAACATTGTCCAGCAAATTCAAGTTTGTGTTGCTACTTACTGTGTGGCAAAAAACATGTAGAGCATTAGACAATAGATTAATTAAATATTGACCAACTTAGATTTTGCAAAACACTAGTAGAAACACAAGCTCTAGGATATATTCTGTAGATTACTTATATATAAATGAAATGAGAAATGTAAAAGAAAAGCAACTGTTACAAATATTAAACATTTACCTTTGGGCTTCAAAGTTAACTCTGGCTTCTTTTTGCAGTTGGTCAAAATTGAAGTCAAAGATTAACTCAAATGTCACCTGTAGACAATGAACACAATCATTAAGTTCTAGTAAAAAATATTGTTTGTAAGCGTAATTAATGTGCATTATGCTAATCTTTGTCTAACCGTTTGGTCTTTCTCCAGAGCAGGGTAGCCCACTTGGCAGGACAGGCTTTGAGATTCGGCCACTGCCGTGCACTTCACCTCTGTGCCGTCACTCTGAAATAAAATGCACATAAACCTTCTTTTCAGTATGGATGCAACACAATGGACTGTATCTGACAGCATATGAGAGTAAGAGTCCAGGGTCCATGAAGCACTGATCCCACTGATCCACCATTTAGACACAGGAGGAAGTAATGGCTCAACAGTCTACAACTAGGTCTGGGTGTGATCTCTGGCATTAATATATAATATATTAATTAATACATCAATATACATAGATAAGATAAGTCTCCAACATTAATATACAACAGGAAAAAAGACACTGTGCTATAACATAGCTGACATGAATATATTTTACAGTTTTACTTTGAGGTAGCTAGTACATAAAGGATAGTTCATATGGGCAGTACATGTGTTAAATACATACAGGCTGTGTGATGGAGGCGTAGAAGAGGTTCTTAGAATATGTAGCGGAGACTCTGGCGTTGTAGGCATTCTCCTTCTTGTTGGTCACTGACACAGTGAAAGACAGTATTCTGTTCTTCTGGCTCACCAACATGGGAGAGGAACTGCACAACATGACAAAGCCCAGACATTATGTTACACAACACAGTAACTAATCTTGTGTAGCCTGGGGTCCGTTGCACAAAAGCAGAATTAAGACATCCGGGATAAGTTACTGAGCTGCGCTCAATGAATCCAAAACAAGAGCGTACAGGCTTAATTGGTTGCACAAAGACCAAGCCAGGATGAGCAGACACGGATTCATCAAGCCAGGTGAAACCTATCCCGGATAAGTGCGCGCTCACGGCTCCCTCAAATAGACCCCGCCACCGATCACAGATTCACTGATTCACCATGGCAACTAGCGGCTTCATTGCTTCTTCTACGGTGTGAAGTAGGTAGCGATAGCCTTTTCACAACAGCAACAAACAGCAACACCTCTGTTTAGGAGAATATTGCAACTAGTTCCGCCACCACCACGTGCGAAATGGTTAGGCACTCCCATGATGTCACATTGTGGCATGACAGGTCGGGAATGGCAGGTATGTAAAAGTTAATTAATGATCACAAACGTTTAAATAATGACAATGGGTCTAGGTATATGTGATAACAATGTGTAGTGGGCAGTGGAATAATTATTGGTTTCCATTTGTGGTGACTGCTGACTGAGATAAGGGATGAGATTAAATAGATCCTGGAACTTAGCCTGGTCTGGAGCAGGCTAGCTCCAAAGAATAAATCGCCATGGTAACTTATACCATAACATATCCTACTGCCCCCTATCCCGCTTTTGTGCAACTGGATCACGGATAAATTGAGCCAGGATAACCAAGATATCCCGGCTTAATCCCTTATCCTAGTTTTGTGCAATAGGCCCCTGGTTAAGATTCTTTGTAAACTTTGTAAATGGCAACACTCTGAACATGTTCCACACAGCTATGACTGAAGAAGCCTATTGATTTTCAGATACACATGAATGTGATACGTATGTGATACTAGCACTTTAGGTAACAGTATAAGGAGCATTTCCCTGAAATGGCTGACCACCCATTCATCAAATCATGACATGTACAGTGTCCTGTTTTATGGGAAAACAATGAGGCAATTGAGTGAGGGAAACCCTAAAGGCCTGCGTCCTTAAACAGCATACATGTATGTAAAGTCAATCAAAAGGCCAGTTAAAGACTGCTAGAACATTACAACGTGCTGTTGTTATTGTGAGTCTGGAGTTTTCAGCAAAGCCTTGGCTGTATGTAGTTAAATTTTAAGACTTTGTTAACTTTATTAAGGGTGGTGTCATTGCCCACATTAAACCCTAAAAAAGTGTACAATTTTCCACGGACTTTACTGTCTTTCTTTGTTAGCTACACTTCCCTGACTGGATTATATTAGATTATACTACATAGTGATAATTTATTCCATCCAGCAGTATCTTACATGACAAGAAAAATGCAGAACAAGAACACACAGAACAATAATGAAACAAGTGCAGCCTTGCACACTGTCTATCCACCACAATTGTACATGGAACTGTCTATATGGTCAAGTGCACTCATTATGTTGATGCCATTTCTCCAGTCACGTGAAGTACACTAACTTTCCTGTTGACTCACCTTGACTGCTGTCCACTCCTCTTCACGCTCAGCTGCAGGTTGCTCACACACACGTCGTCTGTGCCACAGTCCTTGGAAAATGGGATCTGAGCCAAACAAAGGAAATGCATTCAACCCTGGGTATTTTTACAAATGCACTTGGTCGTTTTATGCTAAATTAGCTCAGTGCATTGTGTACAAACAATAGATTGGAGAATAACCAAATAAATCAAATGCATAATTCTGGCAGGCTGGTATTTAGTTCTACTTAACCGCAGACACTCACAAAGAACTCCCACGCATTTTTACTGAATGCGTCCAAGACGGGATTGGCGTCTGGATTCTGGAGGGCGATGTCCACTCGCAAAGCAACAGAACTGACAAAGTCAGGCGCCTCCTGCAAGACAGTGAAATAAATGTGTCAGTAACTCCTGTCTCTCTACACAAGCAGCATCAAGCATGAACAAACTTTGACAATAAGAGTAATATCTTTGTATTGTTATATCACTCAAATGTTACATACTGCATCAATTTACGCATGTGAGTTTACAGTAGAACAGTGTATTCCTGCATACCTGCACATAAACTATGTGGTCTTCACACAGTGGCTGCGTGGTGATGCGTATGTCTTTCTGTACAGTGCGTTCTGAGTTACTGAACTGGCCTCTGGAACTGACTCTGGAAGACTGCAAGTCCGCATCCAGGGTGAGGTTATATGTTATGGCTTTAGAAAAAAGATTTGTGGGGAAAAAAGACTTGAGCTTTGTATCATGGCAGTATCGTGTGCTAGAATACAAAGGCATGAGTAACTTGTATTCTAGACTACCACTCAGATTACTGTCAAATTTAGAGAATCTGAATCATTTGTCTGTACTGTCCATCTACAGTTGCATCTCAAAAAATTAGAATATCATGAAGAAGTCCATTGCCTTGTCCAGACAGAAAGATAAAAGGCTCTGGAAACCATTGTCGGTGTTTTGACTTGATTAACTGATTAGAGCTCATTTCAGGTCGACAGCCGTAATCATCGAGATTAGAATAACCAAGATTAAAACAAAACAAAAAAAGGCTTAAAATATTTCACTTGATGTGTATTGCTTCTAGATTATATGACATTATATAACTTTCAGTTTATGTTTTTCATGACATTCGCCATTTTTTGAGATGCATCTGTATGCCTCAAAATGCAAGCCGAGATAATAGAAACAAAACAGTGCAAAAAAGAAAGTCATATCACATTGTGTTCACAGTGCAGTGCATTTCAGTGCATGACAGGACAGGCTTACCCACTGGTCCTACAGGCCTACTGGGCCTGAAGCTGGCACTGAAACACACCCTGGCAGTGAAACACGAGGCCTGCCTTCCGCCTAAGCGGCAGTCCTTTTTCAGGATGCTGATCTTGTCAGGCGTGAAGGAGGCCTGAGCAGTGACTACAGCCACGCCTCTGGACCTGAAGATGGGAGGAGAATTAAAGAGAACCATTGCGTGTTAATCTGGTCATATTAATGCAATACTGTTAGCTAACATGTGATAATGGAGAGGCTTAGTGGTTAGAACCATTGTGTGTTAATCTGGTCATATTAATGCAATACTGTTAGCTAACATGTGATAATGGAGTGGCTTAGTGGTTAGAACCATTGTGTGTTAAGTAAGGGATAATGGACGACACGGTGGTCTGTTCACAGAAGTTAATGCACGGTCGAGGTTGTAAAACGGCCCCGACGCGAAGCGGAGGGCCGTTTAAACCTCGTAAGTGCATTAACTTCTGTGAACAGACCACCGTGGAGTCCATTATCCCGCTTATTCCACTGTTGCCACTTGCGTTGTGTTCATTTCCTGTTACAATTTAAACGTTTTAATCGACAAAACTGTCTTGTTTGTAGAACTACTTTCTTCCGACACATATCAACTAATTTCTCAACTTGCAGGACAAACTGCCGTTACTAGTTCTAAATGAATGGTTGCTACGGCCAAAGGCCAGTCGTTAGTTCTAAATTGATGGTTGCTACGGCCAAAGGCCAGTCGTTAGTTCTATCTCTCCCGTTGTCAAGCGGGCATATGCCAAGATTCTAAAAGGAAAAGGCTACACTGTCAATGTCAAAATAGCTCATTTAACTCTGTTGCAATGTGACAGTTGTTTATGATACACTACCTTGCCCACCAAAATACTAAAAACAGACATGCACTATAGGCTACAATACTATCATGTGATAATGGAGTGGCTTAGTGGTTAGAACCATTGTGTGTTAATCTGGTCATATTAATGCAATACTGTTAGCTAACATGTGATAATGGAGTGGCTTAGTGGTTAGAACCATTGCGTGTTAATCTGGTCATATTAACACAATACTGTTAGCTAACATGTGATAATGGAGTGGTTTAGTGGTTCGAACCATTGCGTGTTAATCTGGTCATATTAACGCAATACTGTTAGCTAACATGTGATAATGGAGTGGTTTAGTGGTTAGAACCATTGCGTGTTAATCTGGTCATATTAACGCAATATTGTTAGCTAACATGTGATAATGGAGTGGCTTAGTGGTTAGAACCATTGCGTGTTAATCTGGTCATATTAACGCAATACTGTTAGCTAACATGTGATAATGAAGTGGCTTAGTGGTTAGAACCATTGTGTGTTAATCTGGTTTTATTAAAGGAGAAGTCCGGAGTCATGACCCATGAGTTTGCCCCCAGATCGAGCAGTGTAGCTGCCTTACTAACTCAAACTAGGTAGCACCGTTTTTGTTTGTTTCTTTTCGTAACGGCAGTACTCGGTGACCTAGACAAACTGAGATCTTTGTGAAAAAACTCAGAACTTCTCCTTTAATTTGAGGCCACTCAATGAAAAATGGTATAGGAAGACACAGCTGGATGGACCCTCTCTTCACATTAATGTGGAGGGAGGGAGGAGGAGTGGGATCACATTGGTGATGGAGAACACGTAGACCTTCCCCAAACTAATCTACTATTCCCATGGCAAATCAACACAGCTGTTCCTCTGCTACATTTGGAATCATGGGAAAGGAAAAACCAACCTAAATGTCATTAGCCATGGAATATCTGGCACTCAGCATATGGCCTTTAGCATTCCAAATCTGCACTTTTACAATACATCATACATGTACACACATATATTTAGAACATTTAATAGCAATACATGTAGATTTATCTAATAGCAATATTTAAATGTATGGTCTTCATGGTGTGGACTCACCATAGCTGCACCACCTTCCCATAAGCTCCTACTGAGATGTCTGGGATGGTGTCTCCGTTCATGTCTCCACTGCCATCCAGAAAGCGTCCAAAGTACTGCAGCGCAGGGTCCACCTTCAGCCCCACAATTCTCTACAACAACCAACACCATGACATGACTACTTGGAGCACCTTAATGTTATTACATGAATTAATGAAACTATTGTTACCTTTAGCTGCTGTGATCAAATAGCAGGTATCAGTTAATGCTTTTTGTGTTCCACAGGATAAACATCTGCCTAAGAAGAGGTATTTTATAGGTATACCTGTGAGTGTTGCATTCGAATAGTGGTCTTGTCTCCAAAATAGACGTAAATGACTCCATGGCTGTTGTCCTCCAGAGGTGCTCCCACCACAACGTCACTGAAGCCATCCAGGTTGAGGTCAGGCATGGCAGAGATGGCCATCCCAAATCGGGCGTTCTCCACAGCTGAAGAACCGACTAGGATGCCCTGGTCACTCAGAATCCCCTAAAATGATCAATCTAAGGCTTAGCCCATATATAATATCTACAGACTATACAACAGAAAATATATAATTTCTGAAAGCTACAGGCCTTCACAGTGCAAACAATCAGAGTCTGTCTGCCAGTAGATATCCCCTCTGATTCAGCAGAACAGGCAGCCAGAGCAATTCCCTTATATGCCAATGGAAGTTATGATGACTCCTCAATTCCTAAACCAATATTTTCGTTTCGACCACTAGATTATTTACAAAGGGACACTTTAAACAGTGCTCTAATTGAATAGTTGAAATTCTGCTTACAGACTACTGCCCTGTATTTCACAATATTTTCTCTGGCACCCTGCCCGCTCCATCCGTGGTCTTGATAGAGCTCCTAAATGCTCCTGGCTGAGGGGATATCCCGGGCTTTCTGCTGGGTAGTTAATAATAGCCTTTGTTTTCTTGCGCTTTTGAGAACATGAATAAGTTTGCTTCCTGACATGGAACAAATGGGAAAGAAAGCTCAGTAGAACAAAGCTCAATTCCTCCCACATTCCAAACTTATTTATTACAAAGCTTTTTTTTTTTTTTTAAAGGAACTAATCTTTCTGAATCAGTCCTAAATCAGATATATCAGATTTACTTTAATATGCCATTGAAAAGCTCTGAAGGAATAGATCTTTCGTAGATTTTTGAAGAACTCAATCTAACTCAGTCCAGGGCTGGGGGAGGATCTGGGTTGTCACGGAGACCCATTTGCCTTATTCAGGTGACGGCCGTAAACCAAAAAAGGCTAATGGGTACACAAACCATGGGATTGTTGTGTTCTATGCATTTGCCAGTAGATGGCGAAAATCCATTAATGATATAGTCAGTGTACCCTGTAGCCTCTTTTTGGTTTACACAATGGCTGCCGCCTGAATAAGGCGAATCGAGGGCTGTTTGATCAATGACAGCACAGGGTTCTAACTCATGTTGGTGATGATGTGACAAACAGGCTCTTACTCACATTGGTGATGGAGAACACGTAGACCTTCCCCGTCTCCTTCTTGTCCTCACTCATAAACATGGGCGCTCCCACCAGCAGCACATCTGTCACGCCATCTTTGTCCACATCCACAGGACACAGCACACTGCCAAAGTAGGAGCCCACCTACAAAAGAAACACAACAGTCAAAGCAGAGTGTTGAAAAATAACCAATGCATAATTGACCATCAACCGATCAACCGATCAATCAGTGTGATAAATTAACAACAATTCCAATATATGTTGGCAATTCCCAATCTTTTTCACATGCATTACAAATATTCCATTACATCGTGATGAAATAGCCCAAATTACAGCATGCCCAAGTAAATGTATAGTGTAACACAGATAAAAGGTGTTAGGTGTTTTAAGCCCCCGACGTTGTCTTCCAGGCAGCGCTGCATGAAAGGCACTAGGGTTAGGCAAGGATTAAGGTTAGGGTTAGGTGCCTTGATGTCGCGGTCACAGCGCTGCCTTGAAGTCGACGGTGGGGGCTTACAACACCATCGAGCCAGATAAAAAGCAATGCTATAGACTGGATTGTGTCCATGAATCGCACTGGTGACATGACGACCAAGAATAATCATTTCCAGTCATGGTTGTCACAACAGATTAACTAGGACCATTTGGCATTCATGGAGTTACCTGAGTCCCTCTCTGGGTGTCTATGATGGAGGCCTGTGCTGAGCTGTCCAGTGTGTAGACCACGACCAGGCCAGAGTGGTTCGCCCGCGGGGCTCCAGCCACAAAGTACTCAGTGCTGCCGTGCCTCAGTGATGTCACGGAATAGCCTGAGGGAACAAACAAAGTACTGGTCTCAGTGGACAGGACAGTAGAGAGAGTGACAGGAAGCGAGTGGGAGAGAGACATGGGGTGGGATCAGGAAATGACCCTGGGCAGACTCGTTTTTTTTATCTTGTGGCAAGATATCAGCAAGATATTACCACAGAAACATTGCACTCTTAAAACAAATGTGTTAAAAACAACACAAGTTGTGTTGTTTTCAACACATTTGTTTTAAGAGTGTGGAAAGTATATCTGGAATATTCCATCCACTCCCTCACCCAGATAAGAACTGTGGTTCCTGTCATCCAGAGTGGTTTCAAAGACTTTCTGGGGCAGCGTGTCAAATTTCTGGCCTGTTTGATGAACAACCGTTCCACTCCACCCATACGCTCCCACAGCTCCAAACATCAGGCTATCCTGCAACAACCACACCAGAGTGAGCCACAGAGCCCCTTTAAACATGAGAATACTGCAGAATTGAATACAGTATACAGGTAAGGCATTGCTACAAGCAATATTAGTATTAGTAGTACGGTGATGTACAAAGTCACATAATATTTGCACATACATTTACATCGATATTCATTTGCTCCCTTTAATCAATCTGAATGGAATTACAACTGCCATGTCATGCTGGTTGAAAGAAGGTTGTATATTTTAACAACAAACAATACAAGCATTCCATTTAATGAGAAAAATTTAACTTCAATATATCATATGTGAATGTATGGTTGTTGTGGTGATGGGTAATGGGAATAAGGGAATAGCAAAATACCTTTTTACTGGTCTGATAAGCACTGAAACCAACTTGGGCAAACTCCATCTGGAAATTACTACCCTTGCCAGTTCCTGCAGACACCATGACCATAACACACACACACACATACAAAGAGGGAGAGGGAGAGAGAGAGAGAGAAAACATACATCATACATACAGACACACACACACACACACCGCAGTCATGGCTAATTAGAAACAATATGGTAACTACGAACAACCACAGTTTATTTTTGACCACTAATCATAGCTAACAACAATTAGCATGTCTGAGAGCAGAAGAGAAGGAAAGCAAACAAGGACACATACCCTCTATGTTGAAAATGCGATCTCCCAGGGTTCCTGCTATCTTCAGCAGGGCTGCTTCCTCAGACACATTAAAATAGTGTCTGTCTGTTGGGGTGCTGGCTATAGACTTGATTTCTGCAATGAGAGTTTTGGGATCTATGTTGTTTCTGTTGTAGTAACCAAGGACCTGAAATGCATGAAAAGTATCCATCATCAATACTGAGCAAAATGATTAAAAGCCTTCATGTCACTCCTCTCTTCCTCTTTACATGCCCATCCCCACCCATCAGATCAGGAACCTTAAAGTGCATGACACTGCAAGAGAGTTTGGTGTGGATGAACTTGACTAGCCTGCACAGAGTCCTGACCTCAACCCTATAGAACACCTTTGGGATGAATTAGAGTGGAGACTGAGAGTCAGGCCTTCTCGTCCAACATCAGTGTGTGCGAGCTCACAAATGCACTTCTGGAAGAATAGTCAATTCCAACACTCCTAAACCTTGTGAAAAGCCTTCACAGAAGAGTTGAAGCTGCTATAGCCAACCCAACTGCCCCATGGGGACAATAAAGTTACCTACTACTATAGCTGCAAAGGGTGGACCGACGTCATATTACACCCTACGGATTAAAAATGGGATGTCTCTTAAGTTCATATGCGTGTCAAGGCAGGTGTCCCAATACTTTTGGCAATATAGTATACAATAGCATACAATCATCTAGACAGACACACCATCAAGATGTATAAATAGCTAGAAAGTGATCTTCAGTCTCCAGTCTTCAAGGGATCTCTCTTTACTGTATCATGTGTATAAGTAGAATGTTGCAAAACTCCACAGATAAGAATGATCACTAGATGTTAGGATACTGTAGGTTAGGTCACATGGTAGGGAGAGCACTGACTGACAGGTGGGGCTTCAGTGATATCACTACCTGTGGCTAATTGGTAAAGGCACACCTGTGCTGGGAGGCTGGGTGATTGGTTTTTTGGGTAGGCCTCCTGCAGAGGCCTGGGGACATGTGTTTTTGTTTGCCATAGGAGCTAAAGGCAAACTGGAATCCCCTCACTTTGGTTAACATTTTTGGATTGTCACCACCTAAAAGAAAACTGAACAAAGAACTTGATGCTTGTGCTGGCCAAACCACATGGTTGGTCTTAGAGCCATGGTTGGTGTTAGGGCTGTGGGAGCCACAGGTAAGGGACCTCTCACAGGGATCTGCCAAGCTGATGCGCACACACACATCCACACGCTAGGTCAAACTTCCACGCATTTCCATCACGTAGGGCTAGTGGATAGGATTAGCTGTTGTGGGGTTTCAGTTATACTCTTTTATGTTGCGAATTGCGGGAGGCTTTTAGTGCTTATAGTCAGTGATGCCAGTAACGCGTTACTTAGTATTTTATTTTATACTTAGTATTCTATTTTGACCACTTTTTTCGGTAACGAGTAATCTAACACGCTACTATTTACAAACCAGTAATCAGATTAAAGTTACTTATCTAAGTCACTGAGCGTTACTATTTTTTGTCATTTTCTTTAGCAAAAAGATATTTTCTTTGCTTTCTTCTTGTCTCGGGGATTAACTTGGTCTGCTTTGCTAAATCAACCAATCAGTTTTCAGTGTAGGTGGGTCTCTTTTCTCCCGAACTTAATTAATCAGTTCAGTCAGTGTATCTAGGAACAGGAGCGTCATGGCAGAGTCAGTGCCCCTCAAAAAGGAACATTTAAGACCCATTTCACATCAGACTACACAAAAGTGTACCCAATTGTCTCATAAGAGTAAAACATAATGAAAGTCTTCCACACTGCACTGTTTGTAACAGCGACTTTAGCATTGCTCACGGCGGGTTAAATGATTGCAAAAGACTTGTTGAGGTGAGTTTAACAAGTGTAATTTCATTCGCATATTACTCAGGCCTATACTAGATGGCTAGTTGCCAAGGCTACATGAAAAGGCCAAACTACCAAAATCTACATATTTTATTATCACAATTTCTATCAATAGGCCTTCCTTATTTGTTGTACTGACTAGACATTATTGAACAAACATCTGAATTTCAGTATCTAAGTAGGTTAGGTTGGGATGTCTGCTATACATTGTTGACATTACTGTTAAAATGCACTTCCAGTATAGTGAGTATTGGCAAAACCGGTTATCATTTTTATGTTGAGGCGGTGGGGGTGTTGTCGGCAGCTGCTGAAAGTAACTAATAAAGTAACTTGTAATCTAACTTAGTTACTTTTAAAATCAAGTAATCAGTAAAGTAACTAAGTTACTTTTTAAAGGAGTAATCAGTAATCAGATTACTTTTTCTAGGTAACTGTGGTAACACTGCTTATAGTAATATACTATTGAAGAGCTGGCCTCTCCTCACCTGACTCTCACCAGATGAATTTTGTTCCACTTAGCTCCGCCTAGCTTCACTCACATCCATCTGGGACCTCTTCCATTGAGAGTGATTTCAGCACGAGATTGTATGGTTGAGCCAATCAGGACGCAGGGCGGGAGTTTCATAGATGTGACATAGCGTAGAAGCAAAGTCCTTTAAGGCAAGTCCCTCCACTCGGCAGCCATATACCAACGTTTTATGGGCACTCATCGGGCACAGTCTTTGGGTCGAACTGCGCGTGCGCAAGGCTTCACGACACCAATCTTGCTCCAGCGGCGAGATCACAACACATGATTGGCACGATGTCTTCACAACACACCATATGATTGGCTCAATGTATTCACATCACACCACATGATTGGCTCAATGTATTCACATGTCGACGTTTTGCCGAGGAAGGGGTGGGATATGTGTAGACAACGCCAATATTGGCGTGACAAACTAGCCCCATGCATTTCTATGGAGTATTTTTTGAGTGCTGTGTCTCCACATTAGAAAGTCTCTGGTAGAAGCGACTGTGAGACTGTTATCAGCGTCACGGGTTGGCTTCGATGTGAGTGGTTGAAGTAGCACGTCAATAGATGACGGACAAGTGGCTTATTCAATCATATGCAAGCATTTTTTGATTAGGCCCAGCCTTCTGAAGCAACACTCCAATGGATTGGTCCCAGATGGATGAGTGGAGCTAGGCGGAACGAAATTCATCTGGCGAGAGTCAGGTTAGGCCTCACCGCCTCATAACACTAGGGGCTGTATTTTGGGTCACCAGCGCATGGCGTAATACTCGTTATTCACCCGCGGAAAGTTGAATTCGGTATTTTGCACGTTTATTTTTTAAGCATTGTGCCCAGGGGTGTGGCAATTAACAACCTAGGGAGGGGACTCGCGCATTGTCTAAAAATCTCTATCGTACACCACCTAAACCTGGTCAGAAGTCAATGGCGAGTTGTTCATATGCTATTTTAAGAGTGCATGTCAACAGTCATATTGGCAGGTGCACGCACCATCCTTCTATCATTCATGAACGCACACCAGCGCACGTCCATGCAAAGCATTAAATTGCACGATTACAATGGGAAACATAATTAGAATAAAGATATTACGAAATACTGTACATCTCATGATGAGTAGTTATTCACCATCATTTGCAAATTGGTAATGGCACAGCTGAAGACGCACTGTCACGAGATATAAGCAACTCCTCTGCAGGATAAATGTTGTTTTATTCAGTCATTTGAGCAACATTAGGGTAAGTGTTGCTTTTTCCAGCCTATGTTTTCGTAACCCATTGTCCCGTAACCCATTGTCAGTCAATAGTGAAAGTAACTGCATATAACTGTCTTGTCGTTGACTGACTCCTTGGTGAAGTTAGTTTCACTTTGCCAATGAGTTCAAATAATAGACGAGTGCAAATGCGTGAAGGCTATGCTAGGTTTTAGTAAAGCATGGTTTAAGAATGACTATTCCATACGTCTCGCAAGCAGCCTCCTTCAAATGCGCCGTTGAATGCCAAAATACCGATGCATTTATTTGACATATCGCGCGTTGCGCCGTTAAAGGGAATGACAGATGTCATTCTCATTGGTTTAAAAGGATGTTACGCCCCAAACACACCCATATGACTGATTAAAAGACCTAGGAACACCTTGTTACGCCATGCGCTACACTTTTGAGAACGAAACCCCTCCCAATGTGAACTGGACATCCTACTAAATTTGAATAGACCTTTGACGAGTGACGATGCACTTTAGAATGTCATGATAGGGCCCTAGACCTTAGACATTATGACACATATCTTTACTCAAAAGTACATATACCACATTCATCAGATCCTATGTAAACATCATCATTCAAGGCCTTTAATTCTGATACTAAACTCTTCATTAAACCCCCTAGGGGTGAGTGTATTCAGTGTGAAAATCCACCATAGTTCCCGTTTAAGGAGCAAGTTGTCCATATACCCACCTCTTTCACAGCTTCTATACCAATATATTCTAGTGATCATTTGAAATGTATAGCAACTGGGCTTTTTTGTCATGGTTTTGGATGGCACAGAGGTGCTCAGTGATTTTGGTTTTCAGTGCTTCAGTGTTTTTACTCAAAATTTTTTGGATATCTCTGCTTACAAGTGAATATTGGATACAACAGGTAATTCTGGGATCCAAGTTTTTCTCCCTTTTTCTGCTCAGACATTCCGTCTGAGATCTGTTTTCAAGACGGTTGTACGCAGAGATATCCAAAAAGTTTTGAGTAAACATTGGCATATTATGGAAACTGATCCTACACTTAAAAATGTGTTTAAGAAACCACCACGGGTGGTTAAGAGTGTAGTGTTTAAGAGACCACCTAATCTCTGGAATATGCTGGTAAGGGCAGAATTTTGTTTGTATAATATGCCCAGCTCATCCCCACTGCTAATGTTCCTTTCCCGGATTTCCTACTGAAAAAAAATTGTTGCAACAAAACAAATGTGGTCGCACGGTATTTTGTTTGTACAATGCCCATGTGGGCATGTCTGTCTGTACATGCAATCCAAAAGCTCTGTGCACAATCAAGCATTACATCCGAATGGTTACAAATGATTACATTCTTCTCAGGCCATTTTACTTACGGCAATACTGAAGCGGGTGATCTTCCCCCTCTCACACGCTGCAATGACTTGGTCTCGCAATTCTTTGTCATGAGACTCCCCATCAGTCACCACCACCATTACTTTAGTAGCACCCGCACGACCTCCATTCTCAGGGAGAAAAGCATACCGACTGACACACAGACACACACACACACAGACACACACACGTACACACACACACACATGCACCCACACCACATATGCACACACACAGATAAAAAGGGAAAGGGGTGGAGAGGGAGAGAGACATAGACAGATCATATTAATCTTCAAAGACTACTGTCATGTTTGTTTTTGCCGTGAAGCTCCAGGTGCTGGGAGTTGTGGTCTGCATCAAAGGTGTATATGAAATAAGTACCTGGCATACTGAATGGCTGCAAATGTTCTGGTCTCCAGTCCACCTTTCTGTTGGATTTTGCCTGCAGCAGCTAGCATAGCCGATTTGGTTTTGTACGAATTCAATTTGAACTGGAACTCTGTGTCCTCCCCGTACTGCAGGACACTGACCTAAAAGAAAACGATTAAAATAGAAAACCTCTTAAAATAGAATCTACCTGCACTCTGTAAGAAAATGTGTCAACATAGTAATTGAAAGATAGAGAAGAGAAAATTCTAACCCACCTGAGTGTTTTGGGGTCCAATGTCAAGGTTCTCCAAAAGTTTCACAAGAAAGTCAGCCACTGGCTTAAATGGATAGATGCTGTTTGAACCATCCAACACAATAGCTACATCCATTGGGCCTCCACATGCTGTTAAAATATTCAGTTGAAATGTAAAATTCAATAATACAGGCTGAGAAAAGTTATGAAATGAATTGAGTAGCACTCCCTGCATTGGTATTTTAATGAATATGCTCTGTACACTTTCTGCAAGTAAGGCCAATGGTTATTGCTATGCTTAGTAACTATTAACAAAAAATACATACCGGTACGCATGTTTTCAAAGTCCAAGTCACATTTATTATAATTGTACAGTACAGTGTTAAGAACTGTACTTAGGGTATAATATCAGTTGAGAAATGTACAGACTCTTACTTTGAAGGGCAGGAGCAAATGCAGGAAGTGAGCTGAATCGTGGGGTGACCTCAGCACACACCCCAGGGTAATAATACTGACTGCCACACCTCTGGGCCCAGAGTGGCCCGCATGTCTGCAAGGGTCAACCCACACAACAGTCAGAAGAGATTTCAAAATGATATGAAAGAACAGTAGGCCTACAGTTATTTTTTTAAAAGTTATTTTTTTATCAAACTTCACAGAAAGGAACATTACCATGAAATTGTCATTGTTTGCTGTTCGCATGAGTGTCAAACCCAGACTCATGTTGACGTTGACATCCATCACAGTCGGTACAGCGACTGTGTCTGCAAAAGGTGAAATGAATGAACTGCATCACTCATAACTGAAATGTCTCTCACATTCCCACAGGTTGTTTTGTAAATAGCTCTCTTGACTGTGAGAAGACAGATATATCAAACCCTGACTTGAGTATAGAAATGACTCACGAAACAGATTCTCAAGCGCTAAAATTAGTGGGTGCCTCTTTCACAGATGGCTAATGTCAGCAAAATTTCACGCAGCATTTTAAAGCATGCAGGACCTCTGGTGTTCCTCTTGAAAATGTCTGGAATGGGAGCAAGGCATTCTTACTTTGGAGATTCAGTCTCTCACAGTTGGATCCTGGGCCTGCGATCTCACACTTGTAAATGTCCCCTTTCCTATTATCAGGGGTTCCACTCCAGGGAGAACCCACCAGCAGCCTAGAGGTCCGCACCAATAACACACATAAACACACACACACACACACACACACACACCATGCACACACAACATATTCACACAATATTGTAATGTTTACTCCAGATTTTCAACAACATACCATTGTTTAATCTATTTAGAGTCAAGCATAGCAATTCAGTGTTCCAAATTTCCCACATAAGTCTGTAATATCCTGTGATGGCAATTGTTAAAAGCTTCCATCATTTCCTTAGAGAATTCTGAACAGTGTACACATTTATTTACAACTATTTTAATGTTGTATATGCATTATGATAAACCTTAGTAGGATAAACATTAGGATATTCAAAATAACAAAAAAGAGAAACAACTGGAATCTCAAGGTGAAAAAAAATGGGAACCTCAAAAGTGCTGATGACATAAACTGTCAAAAAATAGTAGCTGCTATCAGACCACCACTAAGATACAGTACTACATCCTCTTGTAAAAATGAGAGAAATAAAAATCAGATTGCAGCTTGTGTAATAGCTTACTTAATGACTAAGGCCAGACAGTGTAGGTGTTGTAGTAAACTCATTTAATTATGTGTGTAGTTGTCTGCAAAACTGCCCCAACCCACAGATAAAACAGATAAGCCTGAGTGGACAGACTAATGACACATCCCAAGAGACTAAACCGTGCATTCCTGGCGGTGATATCAGTGGACAGTTTACCACAAAAACAAACTAACAAGCTCACTCTAGGATTTGTTGGCACCAGGAAGAGGAGTGTTTGCTACGAGTCATCTCTAAAAATGATGATCATGAATGTATTACCTGTACCAGTACCAGTACAGACATATTAACCTTTATCAATTTATTTACAGTCCTACTCAGGCAAGGTATTCACATCCTGTTACTCCCGATTGTCATACTTACACCCATGCACCCATATATACATAGGACACCCATACCCAAACATACATATACACCTGCTGGATGCCCTAGCACACACACACACACACACAGAATCATAATGATCATGAATTTCACCATACACCCATACATCCATACATAATTTTCAGTATCCAGTACCCATGCATGGCAGATCTGTGTGTGAATACACTAGCATATACTCTATACACCTGTGTAACAACTCAAAACTAAGTATGATAACAGTCTCTAATTAGTCTCACTCTAATAGTGAACGGGAGGTTTTCCTGTTATAATGAGACAAATACATTATGCTGTTACTTTACGCTAAACAGGTATTCTAATATGCCTCAGAAAGAGACTAAACAGTCCCTTCCAAAGAAGTCTGGGACACGTCAATGCTCAGAAAGGGTCAAAGGGGTTTAAGTATCACCTCAGTTTCAGTATGTGTGGTGCTGATCAGGGTCTTTTAACTTATCCCAGAGAATCGACTGACTCAGGTGGGGCATTGAGTCAGCTGTGTGGGTGTCTGAGGATTGGGAATGTGTGTCACAGGCTTGGCGTCTGCTCCCAGTTCCAGCACAAAAGCTCTCTGTGTCACAGGAAGTGGCTCATTTCAACGCAGAGGGCAAGCTCTGCCCTGGCCTTGTGACGCAACAGGGAATTTACTCTGCTGGGGGAGTTCCCACACCCTTGCTTCTCTTGCATGTCCCTTACTCCTCCTCAAAGCCAAAGTATACAGACTTTCAAGACTGCTCGGAATGCTCTGGATGTAATCTTAACAAGACCTCACACTCAGTAAACGTTTTATTTTTTCTTCTGAGCTAATGCAAACCTCAGTAATCCTGAATATAGCATTAATCAAGCTTAGTTCTTTTTTTAAAAAATCTACTGTGTTCAAACAAAGTTTAGTGGTGAAATGTGGAGTATTTAGATGTTCAAAATATTGATGTAGTATCGAAACCACAAAGAAAACACAGCTGCCTTTACATTAGGCCTGCTTTTATCCCAAGCAACTTACTATTGAGGAAGGAATGACAATCAAGTTCAAGTAGGTTAGCAAACTTGAGCAAACTAGCAATTTTACAGAATCTGACAAAAAGGGCTCACAGATAAAATAGAAGAAGTGTACAGTATTTTCGCCATGTTAGATGGGAAATTTTTCGCAAATCTTTGGTGTGAAGTGGGCATTAGAGACAGAAAGTGATCTCTTCAGAATATACATCTTCAGATGGGCATTTTACTGCATTTGTGTATATTTGTTCGCCCCTAAAAGTAAAAACAAATGCACAGGCCCACTGAAACCAAAATGCACAGGCGCTTTAGTACATACAAACAAAACTAAATAATTTCACATGACTTCACTCCACTGCAACAGGCACAGGAAATCCTTTTAACCACAGATCTGCTATATATATACAGTATATAGCTTTCCCCAACATGTTACACCTTATAAACTAAAGTCTACAGATATTTACCGCAGATGTTTTCCACCTTGAAATAAGTTTGTGAAAGCTACTGAAAACATGAAAAGGGTAATTTGAGCAGGAGATGGAAATGGAGTTGCAAAGGCAGGGCAGTGTCCCTGGAGGGCCAGATAGAAAAGACGACATTCCCTCATTTGGAATCTGTAGGATGCGAGTACACTGACGGAAGAGGAGGAAGTGGTTCATGGCTAGATAAATGCAGTCAGAGGAACTACACAGCAATGATGAGTGTGTGTGTGTGTGTGTGTGTGAGTGGTATAAGATATATGGATGTCTTGTGTCAGAGGGTACCAAAAGAACACTAGCATGCATGTTCTGGCGTGATGGTGTCCATCTAGCTTAGACACGAGTGAGCAAAGTACATATCTGCGGCGTGGATGGTGAACATCCGCTGCACACAATACCAAACATCACACCAACCCTGCTGAGCAAGGCCATTTCTCATCAGAGAGGTGCCACTGGACAATGCTCACATGCAGTAGGACTCATTTCAGTCTGCAGAGATGACTACAGGCTGATGCAACCTGCAACTTCCTTACATAGCTTTGCACTGTCTGCTTCTCAAAACAAAGCTGTGAATATATAGCCTACTAACCTAGCTGGACAAATATACCCTCCTACACACATCCTGTGTTTGTACATTGATTGATTTTGCATTATTCTGGTGAGACACATAAACCTTAACATGGCAGTTGAAGGACTTGACATTTGATTGCTTGGAAATATATTAACAGCATGTTGTAATTCATACAATTGTTATGACCCTCTCTGGCTGTCTGTGATACCGCGGAGCCTTGGCTGGCTGGAGACAGCAGAATGCTTGATTGCCAATTAAGCCACACCTGTGCGCAAATGGGCTTTAAAAGCGCGAACCAGACACACACAGACTCAGGCTCACGACATACATTCATGCACGCACGCACTCACTCACTCTCGCATACATTTCCCTTTCACTATACAACACACATCCACCACTCTCGCCCTGATTTTCCTGCCGGCGTTCCAATCACTTACACTCTCAACCAGATGATCCCACATCCCCTAGACATACTTATCACAAATATTCATTGTATTTGTGATAATTTCATTCAGTGTTCGTCTCCCTTTCATGTTTTCTGTCCACACGAGCCTGGGCCGTAACAATGCACACACACACACACACACATATAAATATATATATATACATACATACATACACATACATACACAAACATGTTGAGGCCATACCATTTCCCTAAGTGATTGGTGAATTGCTGAACGGTGTAACCAAACTCCTCCACTGCAGGTCCAGAGAACACTTTGGCTCCTGACGTCCCTACATTAAAACTCTGGCAATGTGGAATCAACCAACCTGTGAAAAGAAGAGGATACCATTAATATGCATTGCTTATTATACATTCTACTCTTTATACTGAAGAAGTAGCCTGGGTGCCATTCCGAACTTAGTCCCGCCCACAACATTTGAGGTCAGGAAGTTCGGTCTGGCATTGCTCCAATGTGGAGCAAGTATGCTCGCCCTAGATCGGGCGGACCAATCAAATCGGACTTTACGATGATGGACAGGTGAGCAACAACGCCTGGTCTATCACATCATCTGAGCACGCTTAGATTAGGCTTATGTTTGAAACAAAAACGCTGTGGCTAGAAGGATACATGGCTTTTAAGACCCCATATGGAAAATGCATATTATTTAATGAGGTTTTATCAATGAAAATGATTATTTCTGAAAACTTTGGCCAAAGTTGAGATGTGGGAAAACTTGTGGTTTCACTTTCATCAAGGGAAAACAGCGCTGTTGCATTGCAACATCTTCCCTTGTTCGTTTGAAATCTGTGATTGACCACCTGTTCGAGGGATTTGCGACAGCCTTTCCCAGCTGTTTAACATGTTTGTAGAATTATTTTTAAAAACGGAGGGGATATACTGTAGGCTATCAGTTTTTTCCTAATAGCCTACCCTACTACGTATCTCTTAGATTTCGCTAATGAGTGTTGTACACTAGGAGTTAATGACGGCACTAACTTTTACAAAAGACCAGAAAACAATGTTAAGGCATTTGTGGAGAAGAAGGATGGTTCGTGTGTTTTCTTCCTACACGGTAAGCTATTTCGTTGCTCTGCTCTTGCAGAGGCATTCCCCCCCTGTATCGGTTGAAACATGCCCCATAATTATGTCCCAATGGAGTAGTATCAGACTAATATTCTGACTAGAATTGAGTATGACTACGTCAGGCTAGTGAAGAAGATTAACACACTCAATATTACCAAGTCAAATCATCTTGTTGCTTAGACAGAATGTGTATACTTTTGGTCTCTGCATTTATCCCAATCCGTGAATTAGTGAAACACACACAGCACACAGTGAACACACAGTGAGGTGAAGCACACACTAATCCCGGTGCAGTGAGCTGCCTGCATCAACAGCGGCACTCGGGGAGCAGTGAGGGGTTAGGTGCCTTGCTCAAGGGCACTTTAGCCGTGCCTACTGGTCGGGGTTCGAACCTGCAACCCTGCGGTTACAGGTCCGAAGTGCTAACCAGTAGGCCACGACTGTATGGTTTACAGAAGTGTAAACGTGTGGTGTTGACTTTACTGAAGGTGTAATAAACTTCACACTACACGTTGACAACATTACTCAGTCAAAGCAACAAAATGACTTGTCTAGATTATGTTGAGTGTGCTAATCTTTTTGTACAGTGCCGTAGATATACTACATGCAACTTGATACCATCAGTGCAAGATGTATTTGTTTGCTTTTGTTTTATTGACAAAAATGAGTTGATAGTCTTCATTTTGTATAGCCCAGGGAGACACCCTTTGTAGGAATGCAATCGAGTGCCTGGCCATAAAAATATATTATACAAAAACAGACAAATACTAACAGGGCAGCTTAAGTGATGGCGTCTTGAGATATGACATCATCAGATACATTGGGTGGAACTGGGACTGGGATTCAAGTTCTGGCATTGACGTGTATTAGAGATCGCCAAAATCTGAACAAGCTGTGGCACGACCCTATCTTCCAGTCAGTAGTCTGAGGCTAAGACATGTCAGTGCAATGGCAGCTTACAACTAAACATAGGGGCAGCAGAGACAGAGAGACGCTTATTAGTGCACTGCTGAAGATCACAAACAGTACTTATCACGCACAGAAGGATCAAGCCAGAAGGATTGCACCTCTATTTTTCTCTGACTATCATCCACAAGCCATCTATTCGACTCTCCATATCATTTTAATCTCCAGTGGAGGAGAATCTCTCATGCATCTCTCTGTAGTGGGACAACGATTCCGACAATCGTAGAACTTCTACACACAAAGGTCATCTAGGTTCAGAGCAGGACATGTTCAATTTTAATACCATGTACAAAGCAGAAAAAAGAAAAAGAGGAAGATACAAATGACAAGAAGAAGCCCTGCCACACCTAAGTCTGTTAGACTTAACACTGTGGTGAGCACACCAAGAGTATCTCTAGGTGTAACCAGGTTGATCCGCTACTCATTTATTGTCATAAGCTGATACGTTGACATTAAATGAGTGGGAGCTTCATGAGGTCTTCAACTAGTGTTTATCTGCCAGCTCTTTCCTCCAACAGGGAGTGGGTGGCCCCCATCCTCCTCACCATAAGCATTTTTCTTTATACCACACAAAAACTAACGTCAGCAAACACTGGAAGATGGCATAAATCAAACAAATCCAAAGCAAATCCCACAAACCAGAAACTCAATGAGGGGTATTTCTTTTTTCAAAACAGTGAGACAACATGCTGGCACATAATCATCCACTCCAGAGTTGCACAATAAGACACACTTCCTATGTTAACAAAGGTGGGTCACAAAGACACACCCCTAGACAATGTGAATACTTATGACTCAGCAGGGGTCACTCAACATCCTACTTGTAAAACAAAAATAAAGTTGGGGAGTAATAGGCAATGCAAACAGTTTCGTCCTTACTACTGCTGTTCCACACTCGAAACACACATTGATCCACCATTCTAGAAGTCTAACACTTTGAGCAGCCAGCCTTTTATTGAGGGTGTGGGTCTCAGTATATAGAAGGTCACTGTCTGATAATTCAGCCTTCGTGGTTTCCGTTTTAATGCTGGCAAACAGACTGGGTCCTGCTGCAGAGTCGCTGAGTGACAAGTGTGGAGAAATTCGCCCCTGAGCTTGACCACCATGACTGAGGTCACCCATATGCTCACCCAGTGGGCTTCCCATCTGTCACCGTGGAAACGGGAATTCCAGGCAAAGGGCGAGCTCTGCGGCCAACAAAGAGGAGCTTTTTAAAGGGAATACGACAGTCTGGCACGACAGACATAGGAAACCAGCATGACAATGTGCCAGAGAGAGAGAGAGAGAGAGAGAGAGATTGTCTTTGACCCTTCTAACTGCTGATTCTACTCCAATGTAGTTCCACACCACTGGCTGCTTTGTGGTCAGTAAGCTGAATAACCCAGTTTAGATTCTAGCTCTGTGTGCTATAGTCAGGTGGATCTGCCTATCTGTCCTGGCCAACAGTAGCTGTTTTGGGACCCCTGACAATCCATGACAAAATGCTGTTAGTGAAGAGGTGAAAGGTGTTCAGGTATTGCCTCCAAAAAGTATATGGACTCGGAGGGTTGAGGGTCAATTGAACACATTTGTCAATTAATTACCTGGGCCTTTGATAACCTGAAAAGCATTTGGGTTATGCTACTGTTGTATTCGTGTAATATTAATGCAACTCCCCACAATCATTAGCCTACTGTTAGATCTTCACATCTGTGAATCCCTACCGGACGACTGTTTTCGGGGCAGATGGTTAGACCCTATCTTGCCGATTTAGGTAGCATGTCGATCCGTGATCCGCAGAATAATTGCAGATTTAATTTAAATCAGTCCTAGCAACTGTTTCACATTTAAATGGGCTGTAAATATAGTGTAACTGTTCATCCGTAGTAGTTTGTCATCTGCCTTTAATAGTAGCATGATTAAAGATAAACAAAACATTCAAAAATCAAATAACAGTAATTAGGCTACTAATGTAGTAGGCTGCTTAGAGACGTTTAACGTTTTTGACAAAACTTACTACTTTTTGATCATTTTGACCCTACTACTGTCATGTTTGATTAAAAATAAACTGTGAATTGACCTCAACTTTACACCAAAAGCCGATAGCAAAAAGGAATCCTACGCAACACACCCTCAACACCACCAACAGCAAGGTGCACACATGCATGTTGCGCATTTTTTTTAAGATGAACGCTAAGCAAGTCAAGAAACATTCACTGTTCCGGAAAGGCTGAACTTACATTGAATAAAAAGCAGCAACGTAAACATCTTGTGAAGAAATATGTCCATGTCCGAACGTCTGTGAGGGGTAAATAACTTTGAAGACCAAGCAGAACACAGACCACCAGACCGCGCGGAAGGCGGACCAGCAGAGGCTAATCGTGACGTAGACGAAGTTGCCTCACTCCAGGTAATGGCTCTCACATACCGACGCCTCATCCACCACGCTTTCACGTTGCAAAACTGCGATTGCGTTGTGCGTTCCAAGGGAAGTTCAGTCCATATTCGGCTGATCTGAGATAATGTCCAAGATAAGATGTAGGCCTACCCTTTTTTCTTGGAATGAATGAGTATATTCTAAAGAAAAAGAGGATGCTGCCTGCTGCCAGTGCCACACACCGACACACTGGTTATCTATGGGAAGTGGTTAGCTATATATAGACTTCTTACAAGATTGACCTGTCTGAGTGCTGGCGCCCTATACTTTCTATATTTATATGTGCATAGATTGGCTATTGTGTTATTGTGTCATGCTATTATATTTGGTTGTGACAAATAAATCCATATTGAACAGCACCGCATAGTCCTCCAGTTCTGTGTAATTCAAATTGACCAGCCCCTAAACCTGGCAGCAGCCTACACTTCCACCAGTTTGCTTTTTTTTTTTTTTAGTTCTCGAGTTAAATTTAAATCGAGTTATGCAGGTGGTTGAGAGAGAGAGAGAGGTGGCCACCTGGAACCATTGTGACCAAGTGTGAAAGTCTCTAACAGACTTCATACCTACGCTCAGAGAGAGAAAGGAAAGGTGGTGAGGGGTTGATAGATGTACCGATCTTGGGCACTGCTGTGAAATTTCTACTGGTTCAGCATACTATACGTGTTTACTCCTCTGCACGGACATAAGTAAAGAAAATGGCAATGATCATGCTTTCAAGAGAATCATTGAACACCTTGTAGCCTACTTGTATACAGACAAATATGCCCCTAGAAAGTGACAAAAATGTTTTATGCTTGCTTGCAATAGCTTGTGTGTGTACTTGTTTGGACGGTTGTGTGCTTGTGTAGATTGTGTGTGTGTGTGTGTGTGTGTGTGTGTTTGTGCTTGTGTAGATTGTGTGTGTGTGTGTGTGTGTGTGTGGTCTTCTTGAAACTGTTTATTTTAGAGATTGTGTGAAATGTAACAGTATTAGGGCAAGACTTATGGTTTGCCACAACCACCGAGGAATGCACTGTGTCATGATGGCATGAGAAGCTACTGTGTGTTTGCTCTTATAGCTTAATGTCTCATAGAGGTTGGTCAGACAGGAAGCTAGTAATTACTCTCTTATAGCTTAAGGTCTCATAGAGGTTGGTCAGACAGGAAGCTAGTAATTACTCTCTTATCAGGTCATACATTGTAAATTGATCCATAACTATTGAGGTGAATACATCTGTGTTGTGTCTGGATATCTTAGTCAGAAAGTTGTTTCAACATAGTTTAATAAGAGGTCAGGAAAATGGTAAAGTGGGCCAATGAGAACAGATTAGGCTACTTAGAACTTGTTCATTTGCATTATTGTGGTTGTACATAAAGCCAGGTTCAATCCTGCTGGTCAAGGCTGTTCAAAATAACCCTAAGTTGTCAATAATATGACAGGCATTTTGAAGGACACATAAATGTGTCTGCTGGAGTGAACCACACAGGTTCAAGACTCATGTGAGCTCATGGGCCGTGAGGTCATGCCTTGGCCTCACTACTCATCTCACTGTGTTATCCAATAAAGTCCAGAGAAGCCCCAGAAAGAAAAGAAGCAAATACATGTCTGATGGTCTGTTGGTCAAAGAAACTGTTACATGATAGATCTTGATTCTTATTATGACCGCTGCGCAGCGGCTTAGTCAGATTTATTTATTTATTTATTTATTTATTTATTTATTTATTTTCGCATGTCCAAGTTTCCGTCAAGGATTCCTAGGACACTGAAAGACACTGAAATTGTGAACTTTCGTTCATGGGGGGCCTCATAATTTATGTGTACATTTAGTGACCGTACACCAACAAGGATTCCCGGGACACTGAAAGACCGGGGTACACGAAACTTGGTGGGCATGTAACCCCACATGGATAGCATGGAACCATCATTTTTCGTTTTGATCTGTAGCCCCCCCGCTTAACTGGACCCCCAGAAAGGAGGGTAGGGCAGACACAGTTTTCTGTGAATATCTTGAGAACCGTAGGGCCTAGGATGACCAATTTTTTCCGTATGTTTGCCTCCAGGGGTCATGTTAACACATTCCATGTGCACACATGTGCATAAACAGATACACACGCACCCACATACATTCACAGTAATCATACGTATGACACATACTCACACAGTAGACATATGTACGCATGCATGCACATGCACAAACACACATACGCAGGCAAACACACAAGCACACACACACACACACACACACACATACTCACACACACACACACACACACATAGTCTCTCTCTCCTCCTGAGGGAACACACACTAGCAGAGCTCTGAGATCAAAGGTCATCACAGTTCATCCTCACGCTCTCCTCACACTCTCACTCTCCTTAGGGGCAGCCGTGGCCTACTGGTTAGCACTTCGGACTTGTAACCGGAGGGTTGCCGTTCGAACCGGAAAAAATGTGCTGGACTGGGCGGCGGTCATATTTTGTACCGCTCTGCGGTACATCTAGTTAATAGATCTTATTGATAGATCTTGATTATTATTTGGGACACAATGTTTCAATGCTCCAGCTAAACAATTATGCCACGTGTAGTAATTCAATTAAGTAAAGTATGATAGATTATTATTCCCCTGGGCTACAGTACCGAAAGTGGAGATCTGTCTAGTTCCTATGTCTTTTAGCAAATAATTAGGTAACTGTGTTTCATTGAAACGCGTTTTGAATAATGCAGGCTTTAATTTTAATTCACTTCTTTCCCTGCCAGTTAATCACATAAACAAACAGAGAGATTGCATGGGCGAGAGATCAATCCCAGGTCCATGTTGGAGCATGAGTGTGTAGGGTGTGTCTCTATGCAACATTTGTCGACTTTCTCTCCAAGTCTCTAAGTCGTCATGTTACAGTAGGTGTGGAGAGCAAACTTATAAACAAACTTTACATGCCCAGAGAGATAGGTTTAGGTGAGAAAAAGGAACTGTGTCAACTGACTTCACACAGTAACTCCAGACAATGTCAGAAAGAGGAAAGTCTCAAGTCTAGTTTCAGTTAAATTTTTTCAGTTAAATTTTCTCTTTTTCTTCAGAGGTTTTGAAAGGTGGAAACATTTTCATCGGAAACCACCAGAGGGATGATCCAATCTTCTCCCTTTATCTCTCCACTCTCTTGTTCTCCTAAATCCTCCTAATTCCTCTCTCTTCTAAGAGGCATTTACCGTAGTTCTGTGCAAACTTGTCACACTGTAGCATCACTGAAGGCATGTGATTGTTTTGTTCAAACAGTAATGCTTACATGTTGCCAAAGAGTGATATAACTTGGATGCATTGCCACTTGCTGAGGAAGGCCTCTCTTCAAAGAGAGGCACAACACTCCCTTTTGCTTGTGCTGCCAGAGGCTGATTCTTGTGCTGACTAGAGGATTTTATCTCTCGTCACCGATCGTCCTGAAACGAAAGTATATTCATATTTTACGAAGCTCTTCCCAAACAGCCTAAAGACACCTGCCATAACATGTCCTACGGAGATAAACAAATCCGCAAATTGTTATGCTGTTTGCGCAGCAGGAAATACCAAACTATCAATGTCTCCTGCAGGCAGGTTCTCCAGAAGGCAGAAAGTCAGAAGTCACATGTGATATGCATGAGGCTGAAATTATTATTGGATGTTCTTGTACCAGGACATCATCAAGTTAGTACATCCCTCAGGTAGTGTGATCTGTCATTTCAATGTTTCTTTCCACGATGATTCTGAGTAGGAATGCACAAGGGAGTTTGTGGTGTATTTCTTTGATTTTACCCATTTCAAAGCATCTTTTGTTGTTGTATATAATCCAACCAAGGAATGTGAATTGTACTGGTAATGTTAGTTACCAACCATCCTAGTTCAATGAAGGATGTTTCAGGCTCATTCAGGTGTCCCTTAATTTTCATGGCTTGAAAGAAACTGTTACAGCTAATCCATCATGTACTCTTCCCAATTACTGATAATATACACCAAAAGTGTGAGGGGAATTAGACATGTTTGCACATCTTCCTATTTATATACTGTATAAAGTGTGGGTAACTGGTGGACCTAACATAATTAAATTGTAAGTCTATTCACTTGTAGGCCAGAAGTTGTCCATATATGGTTCCTTGTCATGCTTCCAAAAAAAGCTGCACTTCAGAAAGTCTTTTTTTTGGACTACCCTTATTGTTCCTCTATCAGGACTATGTATATGCGAGCTAGAAAGCAGTAGGCTACTGTAAATTAAAGCAGATCCAGTTTGTGTACACTGCCACCTACTGGGAGGTACATACAGTATGAGAGACTTGTGCAGCCACTGGCCCTAGAAGTAAAATGCCATTACTTGGTGGAAAGCATAAAACATTATATATAGACTAAGCTACACAAGGAAACAAGCAACAGTAATAATTTTGAACAACATTTGATTAGCAAGACAGTATGGTCCATCATGTTTTGCCATGAAAAAATAACACCAATCTGAGGCTCCATAAGTTGTACACCTGTTTCCTGATACCATTATCCTTATTACATTAGCTGACAAAAACACACTATACAACAGTTCCCTGTTCTGAGGCAAGGAATTTTGAATGAATGTCGGAAATGGGGTTAAGGTGGCAGTGAGTGGACTAGCCTACACCGGAGCTGAAAGGATTAATGGGTGCAGTGGCTAATCCTGCACGCATGAACGACCTGTCTGCAGGAAGCAGACCACAGCCTGAGTCTGAGCGGCCCAAAAGACAAAGCGTTCGACCCTTCCATCACGTTTCTACACCAAAAGTCTGATGAGTATGAATCAAAGACAGACAGACACACACACACACACACACTCAATCTCCGAAACCTATATACACATAATCATTTGCATGCAATCAGAAAACATTTCACTGTCAAGTACAAAAAAAAATATTTTTTATTTCTCTGGCATAACTCTCTTGAAAGCATGTGCAATGACATTTTCTTTACTTAGGTCCGTGCTGAGGAGTAAACACATACAGTATGCTGAACCAGTGCATTACATAGAAATTTCACAGCAGTGCCCAAGACCGGTACATCTATCAACCCCTCACCACCTTCCTTTCTCTCTCTGAGCGTAGGTCTGAAGTCTGTTAGGAAGATGTTTCTCTCTCCACATTAGAATATCACTTCATGTGGAAAATCCTATCACTATTATTTAATATTGTTCATGTTTCTTTTTGGCTCAGACATAATCAAACGTAGAAAACATACAATGTGAGAACATAATACAAAATACCAGAGTCTTTTGAGCCAAATGGGGTATGCATAGCATTCCTTTTAAAATTTAGGATAGGGATTGGCATGGATTGGAAAATTCCATTTCAAACACATTAGCGAATGCTTTGCTATGGATTCATAGAGAGACCAGCAATGGTTTCTGTGGCTGTCTGTAGTTGACAGGATAAATGGAGGGGCAGTAGCACCAGACAACTGATGAGACATTTGGGACAAAGTGCTTATTGTTAGGCTGAACAGACTAGGCCTATTTAATGACTGTTAAGGCTGGGCTAGATTCCAACTGTGAACAAATGGCTACAATCTTTTGAAGTTACAATAAAGCTGTGAGTTATTACGTTTAGGAACTCATTTCCAAATGAGGCCCGAGGTCATTGTTTACATGCAGACATTAAATAAAGACTTCATAATGTGCAGAAACCAGTGAAAAGTGAATGCTGATGGATGTGAAATTACATACAATACAAATGAGTGGCGAATAAGGATCTGTGCAGAATACTCAAAATGTGTTGACAAAACAGGAATAATAACTGTGGCTGAGTGGCATTGTTCTGCAATGTCTGGGCAAATGACTGTAAATATTGTGTGCAGTCATTGGTCTGGCTCTGTTTGTTGATAAACTTTTACAGTTGTGATTGTCAAACAAGTACTGCAAAACAATACATGCCATCATGAAAAATACCTAATGTTGTAAAAGAGAGTATATTGCTATAGCTGAACACCAAGGTCATATGTTGAAGTCTGGAGGAATCCGAACATATACTCTAATATACCTGAACTAATATACCTGAACTGAACCGGAACTTTGGATTAAATTGTCTGCAAACTAAAAGCACGTAGAAGAGCAGACTTGGCTGTCATTTGGTTGTCTGAGCAATGTTTCTCATCTTTAAGAAAAATTGAGACGGATAATTAATGGGGGAGTAGATAAAACAAAAAAAAATTAAAGGCATAAGAATTGAAGAATAAATATATTCATCAATTTCACCAAAAATAATAAATCTCAAATGGAAATGAGCATGGGCTTACTGTGTCAATATGTCAGTACACATGAAGTAATGAATTCAGTATTTACATATTTTGCAGACCTAGTTCTCAATTCATGATTACATGACACATGGTCATCACTAACTACATCACCTGAGTAGCAAGTTATGGGTCATTACCAATTCTGTCTTTCAGTTATTAAGAATCAACTTCTTAAATTATGCACTTTGTACGAACACCCACATAATATGTACACTTTAACTTTTACAACTACTTACAATTACAGTACAATCAATTTTCAAAGTCAGATGAGAATATGATGCATGTGAAACAGATCAGTGTCATTTCCGAAACATTAGCTTCAAAGCTCAGAAGGAATGTGACCCAAAAAAAAGAACGGATTAATATGACTTAAAAAAACAGACACACAAAAAGTCAGACTCAGCTACAAAAAATGAGAAAAACTATGTTCAGTATTTGACACAGAACCAACAAACAGTGTTTTCAAGTTAGGAAAAAAATGGACAAATAAAACTAGGAACGCCGTGGGCCTTCAGCCTGGATCAGGACCCCAGAGGAGGTTGTCTGGCCATGAGGGATGTAGGCGTGGGCGAGTCATACGGAAAGATCAGTGCTGTGAGGTGCTCTCTGATGCCATTAGATGGATGATGGTCCTCTGCCGTAGAGATCCAGAGTCCAGGGGCCTGATAAACTTTAGCTGGTAGGCTGGTAAGGTGTGCTCGTGTGACATTGCATCGCAGATGAGTGTCGCTTTCACGTGGTCAAGAACAAGCACCATCAGACTTGCTTGGTGAACAGCTTGTGAACAGCTTGTGAAAGGTCCGGAAAGCCTGCTTTGTGCCTCTTCCCTGCAGCTGTGTGGCCAAACATGCTTGACTGTACTCCACAAATTACAATCTGATCGAGAATGTATCCAACAGTGACAGGAACGTTGACGTATATACAAACATACAGTGGGACCTACAGGTGACATCTCAGTTAGATTCAGGGTTCCAACAGGTGCCAATTGGTGCTGGTCCCTTAAAAGGCACTGTCCCTCTTACTGTAAGTCATTGGACACAAAATTGTCCATAGCATGACTGAATGTTACTCTCCGAAGGTGAGACTCTGATGAGGGATTGACTGTTCAGACAGTGTATGATGACCACAGGAGGTCTCCTCCAGAGGAGAGCAGATACTTGGCACAACGTGGAGGCTGGAAGGGCGGAAGAATCTCCTGTACACGTGCAGCCTGAAGCACCTCAGTCGTCCCTCATCTCCTCCTTCATCTCCTCCATGGATTTTCGCTTGAAGAATCCAGCCTGTGGGGGAATAGGAGAAGGAGCGTCACTACAGTATTGGAGTTGCATTTGCTATGGTGCATTTGAAACGCATAGCTTTTTGCACAAGTTATTTGTGATTTGAGGTGCTCATTGGACATTGGGTGTTATGGATTTTATCACTGAAAATACAAACGTGTTAAGAATAAGCATTATCACAGAGAATCATAAAAGACAGGGCATCCTACCTTCCATAACGCAAAGATAACCAGGGCGAGTAGGAGAAGTCCAATGAGGATGCTGAGGATGATGATCCACAGAGGAATTCCACCCAGCGCCTCTTTAGATATCTGCACTCTGACCTGCCGTTGAGAGAAGGTGTCAGACATACTCCTTAAGCACAGATTACCAGCTGCCTCTGATGGGCTAACAGCACTGGTCATTTAAGATGTCTATGGCTAACAGTAACAAGTAGGGAAAGTACAAGTGAGCACTCACTTCTCTGGTGATGCTGTTTTCGTTCAAAACAAAGAGTTCCGTGTTCTGGTTCTTCAACGTGGCGTTGACCATCATGGACATGGTGGAATATTCCGCCTGCAAAATGAGAAACCCATGTTCTGCATGAGAAAGCTGTCAAAATGTGTCCAGTACCAACAGTGTCAGTGTTTTAACAGTTATTCTGGGGCAGCGGGACACTTTGTGATATTGATAGGCCTTCACAGCCTGGAAAATCTCTTTTACACAGTAACTCCGACGAAAATTGACCCCATGCATCAATTTTTGCCGGAGTCACACTTTAAGGGCCAATGGGAACACAGTTGGCTTCTCACCTTTCACAAAGGGACCAATCATGTTTACTTTTTAATGTTTGAGTCTCCACAACTCTTCATTCCCATAACATTGGATTGGTCCACATGATGATCCTTCCCATTCACGTTAAACCACATTCATTCCATCATGGTTGTCCTCAAGACATACTGTACCATAAATAATAATGACTGGCTGCCGGACACCGGAAGTGGTGGTAAATATGGTCAAGAGTTACTCACCCTCACAAATGTAGGCTTCCACACTCTTAGACTGATGTTCACCTGATTCATGTCAGCTGAGGGCAAAAAGCAGCTGAAGGATGCGCATTTAAGATGTTCACAGCTCTGAAACGGAGATAAGACACACCATGAACTGTGTAGAAGAGCAGTGCAATCTCCCATATGCATGTAAGTATTTATATCATTATAATCTGGTTCAAGACCCCCATTTAATACCCCTGAAACAGGATGGGATAACTTACCACTAGGAAGTGGCTCAAGGTTTCTTTTTTGGGGTTTGGTTTGTGAGGATTTTGGGGGCTGATTTTCAAGGGGTTTACAAGGGCTCCTAAATGGCATGTCACATCCTGTGGGTAAAAAAGAACATTTAATCACCCCATCAAGCCTAACAAATTCTGAAGTGTATATTTTGTGTAGGTATAAAATTATTTTTTTTCTTTGTCTTCCATCACATCAGAGCGGTTACTATTAAAACGCCTTTTTTGATGATAGTTCTTGAACAAATTACAAGAACTATCTGAGTTTTAAATTATAAATATTTGGGCATTTGGATGGATAATATGTTGTCTTTTAAGTATCACATCTCCGAGCTTGTTCAGTCCACGTTTTTATCTGTTATGGATTATGGTGATGTTATCTACATGCATACTTCCTCTTCTGCACTGTATCCCCTTAATGCAATTTATCATTCTGCACTTCGTTTTATCACTGGTGATGGGTTTAGAACTCATCACTGTGTTTTATATGAAAAGGTTGGATGGCCTTCATTACCTGCAAGAAGAGAGTAACATTGCATGATTTTTATTTATGAAGTTTTACTTGGTATTTTACCTCATTATTTTTGGTTTCTGTTAGATCTTGCAATTTGCACACTCGTTCACAAAATGTCCTGACCTTGACTGTTCCTCATGTTAGAACGGAATTAGGAAAAACAGCTTTTGAATTTTATGCCGCCAAAAAATGGAATGACTTACAACTGGAAACTTTGGTTTCCTTGTAATATTTAAAAAAAACATGTAAAAATGTTGGTGTATATTGTTGTTTCATATTGTGTATGCAATCAGGGTGTCATTGGAAAAGAGAGCTTGCTCTCAACTGACCCTCCCTGAATAAATAAAGCTGAAGAAGAAGACATCCCTTCCATCATTCAGCAATCTGAGTGACTATTAATCAACTGAATAAAAGCTGATTAAACCAGCCTTGTAATAAAAAAAAACAATGTGTGCCTTTGTAAGATCCATCTTTTCTTGATTCCCTCATCCAGCCACTATTCATATTTCTATTTGTATGATGGATTCCCTTTGTTATGTTATCCACATTAAAAAGGGGGGTCTGTGATTATGTTTCCAAACCAAGAACAGTTGCTGATATCTAAACTGTAGCCAATAAAATTACACCCTTCGTCCTCTATGATTCTGTAGTAACGACTGTAACTTCTGGAGTATTGATTGGCTGAAATATTGTTTATTGCCCAGCCTGAGCATTTGCCCAACTGTGTTTTATCACAGAGCCAGGACTGTGTAGCAACACCAGAATGTTTGTCGAGAGCACACACAAGACACCTAGAGAACTATTGTTATGACTCTAGTGGTCTTTCTGTGTATTCTTTGAGTTATTTTGTGTATTCTTGTGTTCTTTTTGTTGTGTGTCGTACAGGCAGGTTGGTGCAGCTGATTGGTTTTGTGATCCAATTCGACGTCACAGCAGCCAACCCCTTTTAAATTTGGCTGGCTGACGTCATTCGAGAGATCTCTTGCGCTTGCTTCGGATAGCTCTTTTTGCTGCCGCTGCTGCTGCTATAGGGCCAGCTTTGGGCCTTGCCCATGCAACCACCTTCGCTTTTTCCACTCACTGGGGTGAGAGACCGGGAGTGAGCACCTGGCTACTGAGGCCTACTTTCAAGGCCTTTCCTTGCTTTTTGTTGTTGCTCCTTAGTCTGATTTTCATACTTCTTTTTCTATGAATCTATTTTTGTACAAATAAATACAGGTTAATGTTACGTTCCGTTGTCTGCCTGTGTTTCCCTATTCAAAAACGTTGCTATGTTCCACGAGCCCTAGACTGGGATATAACACCATAAAGAGGCATGTGTTACATTTGGCACAAGTGTATTGGATTAAAGTCAAGTAACAGACTGCATCTACAACTGGCTGAAAGATTTGCTGAGAGTGCAGGGAGAGTGTACGAGCAGAACCTTAGACATGGTGACACTTGTGAGGTAGAAGAGTCTGTTGTCATAGGGCGATGTCTCTGGATACATCACTGTGAGCCTGAGGTCGGGGGTCTTCACATTCGCCTCCTTTTCAACCTGTGGGGTTTCAACAGGGGAAGGCGGGGAACAATGCTTGTGTGAGAAAAAGGGAGTTCAGACGACCTACAAGGAATCCACACTCCTGCTCAGTCCATTATTGGAGTATACGCTTACGTCAACTGCTCTATATTCATTTGTATACATTTATTTGTATAGTTTACTATAATAAATACTTTAAAAGTCTGCACACTTCTCGAATATTTTCCTGTTTTGTGTTTTATTTTGTCATGCTGACTGAACGTTTTGATTTTTCGGTCTTCTTCATGTGAAGGTCATAAAGAAGACCGAAAGATCAAAAAGTTGCTTACTATAGACAATAAACAAAGTATCACAACAATTTCACCAATACTATATTACACATACGGTACATTCATCTAAAATACTACCTTTCAGCAACATATTCAACAATACCTGACATAACACTCAGCCTAATAATGTCTCTCATTGAGCATGACAACCCAGTTATTGATGGTAGACAGCGAACTATGTTTATACTGTGGAAAATCAGGTTTTATTCTTGTGCTTTTTATTGGCTGCTTACCGTAAAGCTGACTTTCATCTCGTCACCTATCACACTGGTATGGTTAATTATGCTGGGGTACGTTTCTCCCTCCTTAATGACAATGTGTTCTTCTTTCATAAACTTAGTTCTGGAAGTAAGGAAGAATACAAGAAATCTTTTTTTTCAAATAATAAAATTTGATCACAGGTAGAAATTAGAAACACAATGTCAGCTAAATTAAATTCCAGTTGCAAAAAAGTATGCTTTCAAAAGTAGAATACTGGTACCAAAGATCCTTAATATACACCGTCTCTGCCGGTACATTGTTATTACTGGGGTATCTCGTGTCTACATTACAGTACTAAGCTTTTACAACAGGGGGCAGGCTTGGACCATATGACTATACAGGCCTCCTGTTACTAAATGTCCCTGTTTTTTGTCTCCGTGTGTGGAGCCTGGGCTGTCTAGAAACCATGTTTTTTTACAGTGTGTTCAGGGGACAGGCAGCTAGCGGATAGTAAGATGTTTGCTGCATTTGACAAAAAATGTTTTAGCCTAAAAAACGTGTGACATCGCTTAGAGCACCTTTAAGTATAGGGAAGAGATCAAGAGACACAGTATAAAATTCAGCTTAACAGTAGCCCAGTTCAAAGGTTGCAAAAACCATCAAAAGTGATTAAGTCCGACAAACTATGAAATTGACCTTTGACCTTCTTCTTCATTATTTAAGATCTTATTCCCCAATAGCTGACTGCTTCTCCTCTAATTGTGCCCACAAAGTGGAGGACAGGGCCAACCGAGCCACTCTCTACTTAATGATGTAATGTGCAGATCTCACTCACGCAGTGAACTTGATGCCGGCCTCATAGATCACAGGGATGATGATTTTCACCTGGTTGTCATTCAGAGTTGATTTATCCTCATCACTGTCACTAAAGAAAGAGTATATAAGCTTCAGAATAATTTGTACTGCTGAAGGATGTTGTTTAGACAAGTTTAGGAGCGAGGACTGATTGAGGTGTGCTGGAGGTGGAGCGGTGTCTTACGTTGAGGCTGCCACATCGATGGAAATGTCCTTCCGAACATGAGCAGGATTCACCTCGAAATGGATGCGAAACTCCTCCTGATTTTGAAAAAAAAAAAAAAAAATGAGGACAGGATAGAGCATTTATATTACTTAGAAAACGTTTATTTCTAGTCACAAAGCCAAATTCAGTAAGTCAACATTAAAGTAATTTCCAGTGGACAGCAAATATAGTCTGAATATATGGAGTTATGATTACAAAGTAACATACATTGTTTTTGTTACTGTATATGGTTAATGTATCAGTCCAGTTGTGGGGTCCTTACCTCTTTGTTTGCCTTGAGGAACGGATAGCCCACAGCGCAAACCACGGTGTTGTTATGGGGTTCACACACTATGTCCCTGTTGCCACTGATAGACTTATGGTAGACAAAAAAGAGGAAAATCAATGAAATACAAATAAATATGTGAGCATGTTCACAAAAGGACACTACTCCTTCAGTATGAAAAAAGTGAATCAACTGATAGAGCAAGCTACTTGTATGCAGCAGTCACAGTTTAGTAAAAAAAAGTTAAACAACATTTTCAAGTAAAGTTTTATTTACTATCTATGTCTTTATTAGGCTATTTTCTCTACATAATGCAATGTCCCTCTCTCTCTTCTTACTGTGTAAAATTCAGTCAGAGATGAACTCACCTCCACTTTGACATAGTTGATGTTTTCTGAGTAGATCAAGCTCACTTTAGTGTTGTAGGCATTGTCCTTGGTGTTCTTCACCCACACAGTGACATTGAATTTCTCCTGGTTGGCCTTGATGAGCATTCTGAGTGAATTATATAAGTAGGAAAACATCTGTCTTACTTTCAAAAAAATATGCTAACAATTTCACATTTTATACACAAGGGGGTGCAGTGTCCCCCTGAGACAGCTTGTCCATGCTTAAAACTAGAGAAGGCTGTCAGCTCTGGTTTGGTGAAAGTTTCCATGCCGTGCTCATACTGGAAAAGACCTAATCATCATGGCAGACCAGTGATTAAGACTCAAATGCCATCATTTAAATATATCTTAGTGGCTGACAAAAATAGAGACTCCACAAACACTATTTAATCAAGCCATGCTAGTGGTGATGAGTTCACAAGGACTCCTTGTCTCCTTGACTGCTTGAATACCTGTTAATGCTAGGTGTAGCTTTGAGATGCAGGTCTGCAATGCAGACATCTTTGTTTCCACAGTCAACAAGGGGTATCTGAAAGACAGACGGAGTAGATTAAACATGTCATCATACAATTCAGGCTTTATCCCTGCGAACTGTTACGGCTGGAAATATCAGATGAAGCAGCAACTATGAACGATGACAAGAGAATGAGAAGAATATGAAAGAGAGACACTGATCTGTTGGGGGACCCAAACATTTCTCTGTCTCTCTCTCTCCCTTCTCTACATGGTGCTGTTTGTTGAACTTGAACTGTCCACTAAATGACTCTCACAAATTTCTAAGCCCAGAGGCGTTAGTCTGAGAACTCCCTGGTCTCACTGGAGACGGGACAACATCAACAGGGTGAGTCCAGCAGGGAGACTGGCTAGTGGTCAGACAGTCGTTCGTAAAAGCCTCAGGAAACCCATGCTTCCATGAGATAAATCCAAGTGGTGTGTGTGTGTGTGTGTGTGTGTGTGTGTGTGTGTGTGTGTGTGTGTGTGTGTGTGTGTGTGTGTGTGTGTGTGTGTGTGTGTGTGTGTGTGTTTACGTGAGCCTGTGTGTGTTTGTATGTGCATTTCTGTGTACAGAGGACATCTGCTCGTCTGTACAAATCAGACATCATTTAATTTCATGTGTACGGATATGGATGTGTGTGTGTGTGTGTGTGAGAGAGCAAGTGAGTGCACGCATTTGTGTGTGTATGTGTGTGTGTGTGAGAGAGAGAGCGAGTGCACGCATTTGTGTGTGTGTGTGTGTGTGTGTGTGAGAGAGAGACATGTGTGCTGTATCACAGAGAATGACCCTACTGTTCTTACACTTGGTCTTCTGACAGTTTGAGGAGCTCCAGACTCTGATAACAGACACCCAGCTTCATGGTGCTGCCGTAAAACCCGGTCTGAAATTGCTGATTACTGCTTCTTCACACACACACACACACACACACACACACACACACACACACACACACACACACACACACACACACACACACACACACACACACACACAAACACACACACAGACATATGCAATCACACACACAAACACACGCAATCACACATGCACGAACACACACACGTACGCAATCACACACACGAACACACACACATACACACAAAACACACACACAGACCGTTGCTACGAACCAGTCTCTTAGTCACTTCTTCCTCAGTGTGGTGCAGCTGAGTGGTCTGCTGTGCTGTCTAGACTGTGTGTCCGGGCTGCTGACCAGACAGATCTGGGAGCGTTTCATCTTGTAAGAAGCCTCTTAATGTGGCGTGAAAAAAGAGGTCGTGACTCATTCATACAGATTAATGCTTCACTGTAAACCCAATGACACTAAATGAGGGAATCCTCAGTTCAACCTACTGGGTGGCCTGAGCAGTTGGACTTCAAAGCTTAGCTCACCATCCAAGACCAGAAGGTGACGTGAACTTGTTATTCACTGAGCTGCGACTGTCCTTGATCTCGTAGGTGCTCTGACTGTAAGTAGTTTGGTGCAGTTCTCCACCAAGTCAACAGGTTTGCAAACACAATAAATTCAAAAAAGTACATTTGTGAGAAGCAATACGTTGATGACGTAAAAGTGACGTCTGGGCATTAAAACAATAAGCACAACACACACCATCTATTGGCCGTGTCTTAATGGTAGCTTCACAGATTGAGCATAACTCGCTGTGCCAAGATCAAGACTCGGAGGTCTGTGAAGGGAAATCCATCGCTGCTACACCAGTGTACGTTAATGTGGAACACATTTAACATCATTTGCAACCTGGCTTAAACGTGGATTTCTCTTAGCTCCTGCGAATTGAAGGCAAACAGTCCATTTGACTCCTTTCGAGGCCCACTATAGACCTCCATAACTGTGATTACATCCTTCTGTGCTGATGTTTGCACATGTGGGAGGAAAAGATTTGTGAACATCTGCTGACCTAATATTGAAGAAGCGCAGTGGGTTTGTAAACTCTCTGACACACACACACACACACACACACACACACACACACACACTACTAGACTCATCAGCATTTTTACACTCTGGCCAAGATAAGCTGTGCGATGGGACTGCCTGTGTATGTCATTCAAAAAGTAATACAGTGCACACAACGTATCTCCACTCCCAGTTCATACTCACTCAGTAGTCACAGAATACTACAAAAGCCTCCATGTTGCAAGACATCGCACATATTCTGTGTAAACACTAACACATTGCTGATTAGACAAGGGCTGCAGGTCAGGTCTTCTTACCGACTTGTTGATGGATGTGGGCAAGTTTCCGTCCATGACCGGGCCGTTGTCTGGGTCAGCTAAGCCAAAGTCCAGTGAAACCATGATGGGATCTCGGAAGTCCAGTTTTTCCTGTAGAAGAGTTGGAAGATGTTTGATTTGTTAATTAATTCTACTAATGTGGGCTAAGATTTTACTGATATTAATATCATAATATCAATATTCTTTCAATACTCTATATAATTCTTCAATAATTCATCTTTCATCAGCATCGTTTCTAAAGACACTTCTCGATCTCAATTTTTTATTCTGACGTGAAGGTCACTAAGTACTTTCTTCTCAGTTTGTGTGTGTGTGTGTGTGTGTGTGTGTGTGTTGGACAAGCTACAAAGTTCAATGCGTGTACTGTATACTGGGGGTAACTTGGTGGCACAGAACGTGACTCATTAATCACCATACAGCCACCAGTATTCAGCTCTGACATTTAACGGCATAACTAAGTTATGCTCTGAGGAGCCTGGAAAGGCTTTAATGGTGGATTAAAGAGTGACATTGATTCCATGCTTAGGGTGGGATGATATCTTACACGTCATGTGTGTTGTTGCATCACAAAGTCAGATTTCAGTGGGTTTCCACTGTGTCATTCGGACAATTACTGTTAATTTTCAGGAATTTGCGACAAAATGCCAAGGTTAGTTAATACCGAAAGTGGGGAGAGTTGAGCAACTAGTCTCCACATGTGTGTGATAAAAGTATGGGATTTCCCGTTCTCGGGAACTAACACAGACGTTGTGAAATGACAAGGATTTGGGCTTGGAATTTTAACTAGAAAAGTGTTTGTGCAAGTTATATGAAGAAGAAAAAAAAGGATTTGCAGTGGAGGAAGAACTGTGAGTGACACAGTTTTACAGAGGGGTTTTATTCAACACTGAGGGGACACGGATGATATTTGCATCAGTGGCGTCATCTAGATCTTCTCACCCAACTATGAATTTTTTCACTATTCTTACTTTTGGGTCAGAACTTTGCTCTGTAAGGGCATACTCACACTATGCCATCCCTACCGTACCCGAGTATGTTTGACCCCCAAAGTCCGGTTCGGTTCACCAGTGTGATCTCTCAGTACTGTACCCGGGCACGGTACGCTTATCCGTGCCCCTGTACGCTTGATGAGGTGGGCTCGGGCACGGTACGGTTGGGCACAACAGCTCAACCGTGCCTGGGTACAGGTTGATAGTATGCAGTGAGAGTGCAGACCAAGAACAGATGAGAACCGTAATCCGGTACGGTACAAGTGAACCGTGCCCAGAGTGAGTACGCCTTAAGAGTCATGAACTGTTACTCATGAACCGTACCTCAGCATCATCAAGTCACTGTTTACTGGTCTGACTTTATTTGTCTCTACATATCTCTGTCTCACTGTTTTTGTCTCTTCATCTCTTTCTCTATGTCTCTTGTTCTACCTCTTTTATTCTATGTTTCTCCTTCTCCCTCCTCTCTCATAGAAAACATGTGTTAGCCATCCTGTTCTCTCAGAGCAGTGTTAGGTCACTGGGGGATATCTCCAGATGCCTTCTCTCTGTGCCTTCGCCATAGAGGCTGTGGGCAATTAGAACTGTTAGGGTGCAGGCATTCTCCTGTTGCTTTGATCCCCACCACTCTGGTTCTCATTATACTGTCCAAGGATCCGTCATCTCAAGTCTTTAGCAAACACCTCGCTGTACTTATCTGGCCTCATTCGCAGCTAAAAGAAATGAAGAATACAAATGAAATTACATTCTGAGATGATGTTCTGTGAGCAGTCTAGGTGAGATTCTATAGGGGGAGTATTAGTTGGAGTGGGCACCCTTTGAACATAAACATGCTTATCATGTTTTCCAATGCTGTGGTCTTTAAAGGTCAACAACTTTGAAGAAGAAGAGATCACTGTCTTTGTAAATGGCTTTACCGTAAACAGAGATGAAAGCCTGAGAGATAACTTCTCTCTATGTGAAGGTAATGAAAACAACACGAGGAGGCACATGTCTGTTAAAAACTCCACACTAAATAAAACTTGTGTTACGGCTACGGCTCTGACTCCACAACTATTTATGTAAAGATACTATAGGCCACGCTGGCAGAGGGAATCTCTTAAGGTTTTTTTAGGATGGGTCCTTTTGCACTACATATTCTTGCAATCTCATAGACATTTTTAAACGTATGCCCAATAAACCTTTACAAAGACTTGTACAAAGACAATGTACGTCATTCTAACAATGACATTGAATCATTTGGCCGGTACTGTAAACTCAAATAGAAGCATAATGCTCTACAATTTTGTTCATTGTGCTGCAAAGACTAAATCTACAGTAGTTCCCAAGGCTAACATATCCCTCACTGCAGTTATATTAAATCAAAGACACCGGCGTCTCGGCTGGGATGTGAACCTGCAACCTTGGAGTCGCGCCTGAAGGGAATATTTTGTATTCATATTTTATGTGAATGGTTTAATGATTCAAGTCTTTATGACTTGAAGACTGTATAGTTCTTATGGTCATTTGTGATTGTGTACCCATGTGTACCCTGTGTGTGTGTCTTTGGTCTGTATGCAGTGTATCCATTGTTTATGCCTTTTGCCCATCACCAAGGTGTGAATGTTTGTAGAACAGCATGTGTCCAAGCCTCTGAAGGACTTCCCAGGAAAGGGGGTAGTTTTAATTAAAAGATAATAGAAGCTGACCAGACCTGATGAAGGCCTAATCCTCATCCTCCCTTTCTATTGCATATTCAAACTGGGTTGGACCTAGAGGTCACTCCTTCTTTGTGTGTAACTTTAAATATGGTCTCTGTTAGTCAGAGAAGTTAGAAGAGAATATTGAGAATCTGGTGAAACCCATGATGGGGTGACACAAACATGTACTTTTCTCCCTTGAGGGGCACTAGGCCCCTCATTGAAAAGAATAAAGCCTGGATACTGACTTGCATCGTCCTGATTGAGTCTCAAGAGAAATATGGTAGTAAAAAATATACTATCAGTTATGGAGGTTCCACCGAGATAAAAACTTTGGATTTAAATTGGATTCAACGTTTTGCTGAAAGAGATTTTCAACATCGTGTTTTGACGGCACACTCTTAAGGTAAGGCAATTGATATTTTCTGGTGGTGAGATTGGGGAGTAAAAAGTCCTATATAGTTCTTGTCAGACTATCGGGCTCCAGCAGGGAGCTCTGTTGGGCGTTAGTAACAAGCTTGTTTTGTTCCTGTAAATGGCCCGTAAGTATTATTGAAAATACTTTCGTCTCTATGAGACTGGCGTTAGAACAATAGTTCTGGAAATAGCATGTATGTTTTAGACAGAAACATATTCGGTCCTATGGACACAATCTGGAGTTTATCGGATTAAACTTTTCAGGGTAGCTGGGGTTCTGGCCACGCCTCATTTTTAAGGCTACATTTGGGGGGACTGCTTGCCTAGACTCTCACCTGAAAATGAAATTGCATAAGAGTGTTGCTGGTCATAACAGATGTATGAAACCATCTTTAGATTGTGTAACTAAGATCACAGTTTGAAGTAGCCGTACGAAGATGTTGAACTGAAAGCGTAATGTAATAGGAGTGGATACGATACTGTGTTCTTCAAATTGATAAAATACAACTAATTTGAAATTGGATTGATAATAATAACTTTTTAAATTATGGAGACTTATGATGGATGATCAAACTAGGATTCATGTCGTAATAACCTTTTTCAAGTGTGCAAACATAGCATAACCTCAAGAGAGCATGGTTAGGCCTCTTTTAAGTACGCCTGAGCTAACTAGCTGCCGCTAGAGGCGCCTCGATGTCTTTGTCTAGAGCTAACATGAGAGCACATAACGAAAATGCCTTAAACTTCTTTTGTTCCGTTTTTTTTTTAAGCAGGAAATATTCTTGCAGCCCGTTTAAAGTTGTCCTCCAGCTCCATGGAGCTGTGTGTGTCCAGTATGAATGAATGCGCGTGTGGGCCGGCCCTGTGTGTGTGAAATTTGTTTATTTCTTTGTATGTGTCTGTTTCCATTTTTGTTTCAAGTCCTTCTGTTTTGAAATGTATGGATGAGGAATTGTTGCAAGTTTATAATCTTAGCAGGATCAAGGACTTAGTATCAAGTACCTTTTCTTTTCCTGTAACTTTTATTTCCCAGCTGAAATGGATTGCTGTTTATGATGTTTTAGGCCTACTTTATTTTAAGTCTTGAACTGTTGAAATTATGTTCTTTCTTTTGTCTGTTTTCTTGGGTCAAAAGTTTTCACACCTTTTGCTATCTTATCTCACTGCCTTTGTTTTAGCACCACTGTATTCTATAACCAACCCCCCAGCTTCTCCCCCATGGACACAAAGGAACTTCACTGGGGAGATATAAACCATTGTTGATTTCAACCATTTGTCTTTCTTTATTTTGTCTTTTGGGGTTTAACATGTTAAGACAGATTTTTATTTTTGCTTGTATGCCAATGGGAAATGTTTGCTACATGTTTACGCCTTGTTTGATGTGGGCAAATGTTCAATTGAATGGATTCATACCCACAACTTGAGTTTCTTTATGTTTGAAATGACTTTTATTTGGTTATAGTTAAGAAACTATAAAAAGGGGCAGATAGATGGTATTGACTTGAAATACTTTCTAAGTTTACTGGTTTTATTGCTCAAATTGTCATTTTGTTTTGAATGCCTAACGTTTTGTTTTACTGACCCTCAAGACCCATACTGTAGGTGTGACTGTCTCCAATTGAGAAACTGAAAACATTTGCATACTTTTGTTGACGTGTGAAACTGCAGGGCACTGCTTGACTCTGTAAGATTATGTTGCTTTAAAGCACCTAGGCTGTACAGATGCTGGTAGTAACTAATATCATTTCTATACTTTCCTTGATTTGATTCTCTTTGACTTTGAATTTTATTTTTGTTATTCTGTTGCACCTTTTATTTCTTTATGCTACGGTTTATTTCATTTGATTTCCTTTTCAGTTTGTTCTGACTAGGAATACTTGTTGCTCAGATGATATGGTTACAGATTTCCCAATTCCATTATAGGTGCTAAGATAACAGGAGGATAATTTTATATAATCCTCATTTGAGCCTTTTCTGGCTGTGTTGCTATTTTATTTTTATTTTATTTTTTCCTTGTTCTCATTGGTTTAATTTCTGATGGTCTGTTTGCTTGCCTTAACGGCTGATATATTTTAATTTCATTAGAAAACATATGGGTTGAAGTTTCATTTTTATGTTGTTTGTTTGTTGTTGTGTAATGATTTAATTCATACATTTACAAGCTTTTCTCCTAGCCACCCATCGCCGGATGATAGTTGATGTCTACAAACAGACCCTTACCATGTTGATGGTTTTTAACAATGGTGATGTGTGTAAATAGCCTGTTACATTACAGGTTGAGGACTTGAACCTTGTACTTCTCAAGAACACTGTTTATTAGATTTGGACGAGATGTTTTGTTACCCGTCATAAGAAATGTTTACATTATTACTAGGAATTCTGTTCTGAGGCATCACAAGCCTCAAAGTTCATGTACTGTATTGTTTGCGTGTTTGGAGGTATAACTGAGAGGTCAAGACAGACCTGACTGCAGCTGACGTCATCTTTGAAAAATGTTGAACTCCACTGAATAATAATTTCCTTTTTAGTACTGGAATGACAGCTTAAACCTTTTGCTCCAAAGCTACATGTATTTGCAAGATCTGTTTACAGACTCAGACAGTCGCAGACCCAGAAACATCCTAACGACGCATATCTCACTTCCCCCGCTGGCTTCAGAAGTGTGACGAGACACAACTTATCGAAAGGGGGAAAGCAACCAACACCTCCCCTGGAGACCCCAGCAGACTTCAGTGTTCCTGGGAGAGCAGCATTTGGAAGTCCTGTGTAACATCCCACAAAAGGACCTTAGTCAGAACATCACGAGAAAGATTGGTAGAATAGTGGACCTGCTGTGGGCAGAATAACCCCCAAAAACAGCAAGGATCCGAAGGTTCCAGGTAGTCGACCCTGACCTTCAGACTAGAGAATTTTTATTTTGTTGGTATACTTTAACTGGAGAAGGAAACATTGAAGAAAAAGAAGAGGAACACAGGGTGTGGGGGAACGCCCCCTATTAATAGAGCCAAGCGCCGCCCTAAGCACATTTTGCACACACATACACATACTAAACATTGTGCACCACACGAAGAATGGAAACTGGCTTTGGTTGCATTTTCTTAGCTGTTTCTATGATAGACGATGTCAGTCTTTCTACTGTTGTTATTTTTATCTGTAACCTCCTTCCACACCCTAAAAGTCCTCTGTTGTTAATAAGCTGATTCATAATTTATGTAAGCAAGTTTAGATGTTCAAGTCTTTAAGGACTTGAAAAGGGGGAATTGAAGGGAATATTTTGTATTCATATTTTATGTGAATGGTTTAATGATTCAAGTCTTTATGACTTGAAGACTGTATAGTTCTTATGGTCATTTGTGATTGTGTACCCATGTGTACCCTGTGTGTGTGTCTTTGGTCTGTATGCAGTGTATCCATTGTTTATGCCTTTTGCCCATCACCAAGGTGTGAATGTTTGTAGAACAGCATGTGTCCAAGCCTCTGAAGGACTTCCCAGAAAAGGGGGTAGTTTTAATTAAAAGATAATAGAAGCTGACCAGACCTGATGAAGGCCTAATCCTCATCCTCCCTTTCTATTGCATATTCAAACTGGGTTGGACCTAGAGGTCACTCCTTCTTTGTGTGTAACTTTAAATATGGTCTCTGTTAGTCAGAGAAGTTAGAAGAGAATATTGAGAATCTGGTGAAACCCATGATGGGGTGACACAAACATGTACTTTTCTCCCTTGAGGGGCACTAGGCCCCTCATTGAAAAGAATAAAGCCTGGATACTGACTTGCATCGTCCTGATTGAGTCTCAAGAGAAATATGGTAGTAAAAAATATACTATCACGCCACTGTGTAACACCGACACTCACAGCAGAGCAGGGAAGGCCAAATGAGAGCATTTAGCCATGTGAGTCTTTTCGAGCCAGAAGCCTATTCATTTCCTCTGTGCCCTTAAGATGCAGACTCACCGATTGAAAACAGGATAAAATAGGATAATTGCTCCATTATCCTATAGAATGGTAGCATTTGTGTGACTCAGATTCTTTTTAGCTTGACCGAGAGGGCAACAAACAAGCAACTCTCATGGCCTTGGGACAAAACAAGCCGTCTCTTATCGTGACCCCGTTTAACAACAAAATCCAAATGTCTTCAATTCAATTTTATTTATTTATATAGAGCCATTAACTGTGAATACTGTCTCCAGGGCACTTTGAAGGGCTCACGACCTAAAGACCCTCAAGGACAAAAACAGAAGGCAACAGTGGCAAAGAAGAACCCTTTCATATAAATATAACCCTCTTCATGGTTTAGAGGGGGGCCTCTTTCCTGAGGTCCCCCAAGCAACGAGACAGACGGAAGGGAAGAGGAGAGAAGGGACAAGGGAAGGGGAAGGAAGTCAAGGCTGTTTTGCTGTAGATTCAAGAACACACGAGAGGGAAAACACTGTACAATCTTCTTGACGTTACCATAAATTACGGTAGACATTTTACCACTCTCATAGCAATGGAATGCGTTTAGGCTTGTGTGCCTCTTCGTTCCTATCTGAGCTCCGCTACCTGTCTTATAATAGGACAGATTTACTTGCCAACGTGTAGAAGGTGTGCTCTGTGCAGAGAGAGTCTGTGATTTCCACTTTGGTCTGCATCCGCTTCTCGTCCGTGCCGATGAACCGCACTCGCGATGTGGACCTCAGAGCATCCAGGTGCAGTCCGTACCGGACCTCTGTAACACCACCAGCTGGGAGTGTTACTTAACTCACGAGGCAAATGTGCATTCATGTGTGTATGCATGCGTGTGTGTGTGTGTGTGTGTGTGTGTGTGTGTGTGTGTGTGTGTGTGTGTGTGTGTCTAAAATAGTCTGAGATTCTCATTTGGGCTAAATGTCATGCATACCACACTTAGGCCAAAGACAACATCACATTCATGCACATCACTTGTCAGCGGTTCAAATTACAGTACCACGCATGCATGTGAAATGCATTAAACTGTGAGATGTTGAAATTTCATGATATATAGATGTAACGTTCTGTCACCCACTTTACAACATCAAAATTACAAACAGCTGCCTATAACAACCACATTAAGTAATACGTTAAGAAGTGGGGGGAAGAATATTTTACTTTGCTTTTCCCATATTCCATTCATTATTAGTCAGTCAGTGACATCATTCTGAAAAAAAAATCTGCAATGCTAAATTCACAGGCTTCCAGCATGGTCCCACAGCCAGCTGACTTCAATTAATATGTTAAAAAAATAGAAAATAGTGCATTACTTCAAGCTTATACTATCTACCCACACATATCCTGCTCCAGAGTATCAGTGACTTCAGTTAAAGAGTTTATCAGCTGTTTGTCGGCTAGGTATTATGTGTCTGAATTAAAAAAAAAAGTCATGAGCCTCAAGTCATAATATAATTACTACTAATCCACTCACTGGTGACTGGCTTTGTGTCCTTGTCGGATTTGACCTTGTAGGAGAAGCAGATTTTGGTCTTCACGCAAGCAGTTTTGTCATGATCCTCACAAGATGGCTGCTGAAGGTTGATCTTGGTTGGGTCAAAGGTCATGTTGGCATGGAGTTCGGCGACGTCCCGAGACCTAGACACACAAGCAAAATAATGGAGTCTGACAGTCTGAACAGTCTGACAAACAGATGCTTCCATGAGCATTGCAATAACACAGATGCAGCACAGTGAATGAGGCAAAGGGATGGACCTCAGCTTTCCCTTTGATGCTCCCCATCACACTCAACATAGGCTCATTATCAGAACCATGGAAGCTGCTTTTAAAGGCATGAAAAAAAACAACAAGAGTTTTTTTTTTTTTTTTTAACCCTGACAGTCCAGCAATGAGAACCACCAGGGTATGTGGAGGTCACTGATTTCCACTGAGCACCGCTGCTGCCCTCAAACAGCTGTGGAATCACACAGTGAAGAGGGTTCACTTGTGTGGGGAGTCTGGAATTAGGGAGTGATCTGTGCAGCCGGGGGCTCCACCGAGGGCCAGCTCCCCTGAGGATGTGTGCAGTGCCGCGGCCTCGCCGGCAGCCATGGGAGCTTCTCACAAAGTCTCTGGCTGGATGTTTGGATGAGGGCCTAAGACTGGAGAGGTCGATACATTCTCTATCAGGGCCAGAGAATGTTTGTGTGGTCTCTGTGTACGTGTATCTGTGGGTGTGGGAGGAGTGTGTGTGTGTGTGTGTGTGTGTGTACAGTATGTGGGAGGGTGTGTGTGCCTGTGTGTGTGGGAGGGTGTCTATGGCATTGTGTGTTCTGAGGGATTTGTAGTGTCTTGCACTGACCGATCAGGGAGTTTGTGTTGTGAAGAAGAGGAATGAAAAGCAGTTGTTCAGCCTCCACTCATTAGTTTCTGTTTTCTACACAACAATCCACTCTAGAAATAAGGCAAAGGAAAGTAAAGTGCCCGGTAGTTAGCAGACACTTTTATCCAAAGTGAAATGGACTCGCGACGACATAACATTCCTAGTCATTGACAATGCTTTGTCCCCAACTGCCCTCCTTTATGGATCTGTAAAAAGAAACTGTAGTCATATTATTCAGGCAGGACACGGAGTACCATCTTCTGCTGTTCTGTGAGGAGGTCAGTGTTCTCCTGGGATGGGGAGGGAGGGAGGGGGACGCGAGGAGAGGACGGCATGCTAACCTGGAGCCAGGGATGGATGAGCCAGGACTCAGTTCTCTGTGGCTCTAGGAACTATTCTGGTCGTCTCAAAAGCCACAGGTTGACGACATAATAGAGATCTGCCATACGCATTTGAGCTCAAGAAAAAGGGGTCTGGATGGAATGGCTCAGTGGGGAGTTGAAGGAGCGAGAAGTGCGTGACTAGGGTCAGGTTTGGATTGACAGGCTTTAAGAATGCTGGCTGAACCAAGAACTGTTAAAAGTCATGGCAAGTGTACAGTGTCAGCTGAGGCCATAGAGACCAAGTAAATAGCTGAGATCAGGGCACGCTGCCCAGCCAAATCTTTAGCACCCCACCCTCTTGACACACACACACGCACACACACACACATGAAAGTAAGAAACACACACACACACACACATGAAAGTAGGACACACACACACACACACACTCACCAGTAAAGAGATGCTCCACCCAGACCTCCAATAGTGACGTCAATAATACCATCGTTATTCAAATCCATAATTCCGTGGATGGACTGGCCAAAAAATTTCACTTTGTCACCATCCCCTCCAGCAGCGATGCGCTATGACACACACACGCACACACACACACACACACACACACACACACACGCACACACACACACACACACACACACACACACACACACGCACACACACACACAACAAAAGAAGCAGTACAATGTCAATAAGTTCATTTTAAATTCAGTATTCAGTTGGATATAAAAGAGGCTGCATTAGCAATGCATTCCAGACCACACCATTCTTTTTCTCATGTTCACACCCCCCACCCCACTCTCCGCCATAAATGCCCTCACATCCTGAACTTTTCCCTTTCACCTTACCTGCACATACTTCTTCTTGAGCGTGTTCTGCTTGTTTCCATGGTAAATGTACACCGCCCCTTTGTGGTCATTCTCCAGCGGCGAGCCAATCACCACGTCGGCCGCGCCATCCAGGTTGAGGTCCGGGATGGCGGCGATGGCCGTGCCGAAGCGAGCGCCGCACGGTTCGTTCTTGATGCCGCTCTTGTTGTGGGCGCAGGCCTGCGGCTCAGGCTCCAGGGTCATCACATGCTCAAACTTACTATCCTGAGGGGACAAGAGAGGAGCGATGACGCAACGCCATGGAGAATAGCCTGACTAGCGCCAGACTATGAGTCCCCTGCTCTGGAATGATGAGAGGTTTTTAGTTTATTCTTTGGGTTCTACCAGTCCAGCAAGCAGTTGGGAGTTTTTTTGTTTTGGTGAGGACACACTTCCATTGCAGAGATTTCAACAAAAAACAGCAAAAGGGGGTCTCACAAAGACGCTGTTTTAAAAAAAAAATCATTTGATCACAGATTATGTAGATAATGTCGTGGAGAACCGAGCTGCAAAAAGGGTGCAATGATGTCAGCCATTAGCCTGGAGATTCCAGACTCTGGTAATCTAGAAAGATTAAGGGTCTGGCCACGAATAATGTAATGGCCCAACTCGAGGGGCGGCACCAAGTGTGCATTTGAAAATCTCACTGCACGCAATTGGATGAGACTACACAACCAATGTTTACTGACTGATTTCGGACTCCGGCGCAATTGGATAACACCACGACTGGCATCTGTTTAGCTCGCCTTTGGCCCGCCTATATCAGATACACCGATGTGATTGGCTCCCCACGATACAAGTGGCAAAAGTAACGTGCGTCATTACTCATTGCCAGAGTGTCTCACTGAGACAATTAAAATTGTGCTCTTGCGAGAAGTCTGGATTTTCCAAGGTAGTCAGCCATCACATTGTGCCTGATTCCAGCCGGTTCTGATCACTTCTGATATAATTTGATTGATGCTCATTAGACAGAAGTCTGAGAGTAACTGGAATCTTCTAGAATATTTCCAGACCAAATTTAACCAAATTCTTTTTGCTTTTCAGTGCCAGGCAATCTTTATTTTGTTTGATATAGCATTTCATATTAAGTGTTCTGAGATAGAATTTTAAATTTAGTGTCCTTAGTTATGAAGCACCACATACAGAATATCTGCCTTATTTCACTGCTTGACTGCTTACATATTGTTTTGTCCACTATGACATTAAATGCATTACTATGCAGTCTGTCTGATCAGGCTTATCAGGACCACTATCTTCAATGAGTTTTACTACATGATTAGGTTATCAAAGGTCCTGCCTCCCTCTAGAGTCACATGGATCAGTTTGAGGTAGACCTCAATTAGATATTTAACTGATTCCCCCTCCATAATATAAACCTGGCTCCACAAATGTCTCTAGAGATTTAGATTTTACCTCTTGCCCTTTGGACACACAGAGGAGACTCGGAATAGATTAAATTCACAGGATTTACAGCAAACATGTGCTCTAAATATGCGGGACAGACTGATAAATACACAGCGCCTGGCCATACTCTACTCTGGCTCTTACAGATGTATACAATTTGTATACTTCAAACACAGGACACAAAAGCACATGACAATGTTCATCAGTGTATATTAAGGATCTTTGGTTCAATCAAGCACGTATTTATCCACCAGATTCATAAACACATGCCACCATGTCACTTCTTGTGTCAGAAACCTGATACATCATTTGATTCAGTGTTTTAAGTCAACTCAAGTCAGGTGACACATGGACACGCACAGCCACAGCCAAACTACACACATACACACACACACATGTGCACACACACACACACACACACACACACACACACATCCATCCATACACCCCCCACCACACACTCACACCCAGACCTACACACACACACACACACACACACACACACACACACACACACCACACACACATTTACCTTCAATTTGAAGACATACACCTGACCTTGCTCTTCCCTCTCTGACCCCATATACATGGGAGCCCCAACCAGGAGCAGGTCAGTGTAGGAGTCCATGTCCACGTCCACCGTCTGCAGCACGCTGCCAAAGTAGGAGCCAATCTGAGGGGAGGAAACAAAACAAGACAGACTGAGCCCCTACTATAATATAACAACACTCCCCCAGACTGAGCCCCTACTATAATATAACAACACTCCCCCAGACTGAGCCCCTACTATAATATAACAACACTCCCCCAGACTGAGCCCCTATAATATAACAACACTCCCCCAGACTGAGCCCCTACTATAATATAACAACACTCCCCCAGACTGAGCCCCTACTATAATATAACAACACTCCCCCAGACTGAGCCCCTACTATAATATAACAACACTCCCCCAGACTGAGCCCCTATAATATAACAACACTCCCCCAGACTGAGCCCCTACTATAATATAACAACACTCCCCCAGACTGAGCCCCTACTATAATATAACAACACTCCCCCAGACTGAGCCCCTACTATAATATAACAACACTCCCCCAGACTGAGCCCCTACTATAATATAACAACACTCCCCCAGACTGAGCCCCTACTATAATATAACAACACTCCCCCAGACTGAGCCCCTACTATAATATAACAACACTCCCCCAGACTGAGCCCCTATAATATAACAACACTCCCCCAGACTGAGCCCCTACTATAATATAACAACACTCCCCCAGACTGAGCCCCTACTATAATATAACAACACTCCCCCAGACTGAGCCCCTACTATAATATAACAACACTCCCCCAGACTGAGCCCCTACTATAATATAACAACACTCCCCCAGACTGAGCCCCTACTATAATATAACAACACTCCCCCAGACTGAGCCCCTACTATAATATAACAACACTCCCCCAGACTGAGCCCCTACTATAATATAACAACACTCCCCCAGACTGAGCCCCTACTATAATATAACAACACTCCCCCAGACAGTAACTAATCACGCTGATTGAATGAGACAGTGATATCCAATCTTTAATTAGCGTGTTTATGTCTGAGACAGGACGTGATGGAGGATGGTGGAGGGTGAGACCCACCTGCTTTCCCTCCAGGGTCTGCGTGATGGTGATGTTTTTAGTTTTAACGTCAAATCGGTAGATAGTCACGCGGCCTGTGTGGTTGAATCGAGGGGCGCCGGTGATGTAGAGCATGCCGTCCGGTGTGGAGGCTGACTGAACGTCGTAACCTGGACACAGAGAATCACTGAGGCTCAGTTGATGCAAAAAATTATTTTGACTATGACAACTGTTACATGACAGGATGTCAACCATTTTTAACTTTCTCTCTTTTAGTTACAATGGCACAGCACTTCATTTTTTCCCAATGCATGACATACATACACAGTATGAATAATCACAGTAGCCATTTCTTCATAAAAAGTAATTCTGAAACCTGAAGGCTATACTCATTCATAGGCAATTAACTATACTAATTATAGTGCCAACCAAAATCTCTGATCAAGTCAAGCCCAAGCCAAACACACATGATCTCCTTCCACAGCTGGTTTTAATGAGTCAGTGTTCGAAGGACTTACAGGGAGTAACTCGGAGGGAGTAAAACACCTTATGTATGTGAGACGTCAACAAAACAGTCGCCAGTTATTTACCCCCCATGAAGCCCTATTCTGTTCACCTCCAGCTGTTCACTGTGTTTATTGTGTTCTTCTCTATAAAATATTGCCCGTGTGAGATTAAACAGCTCCATTAAGGCTCAAACAGCTTCCCTTCAAGGCTCAGACAGCAGTAGCTAGGCTATGCAACCTCAGGGCCCTTAAAAGGAAAAGGGCAGTGAGAAATCGGGCCTATTTTTGGTCCGGCTGGTGGCCATTTTGGTTTGTGTGTCTGGTGTTTATGGCTTTGCTCACCAGAACCCGAACAGTGTTTAGACTGGAGTCGTGATGCACTTCAGATTAACAAATGAGGGGCACTGTCTCGCTCACAAGAATGGAATGGGTCATAATGGAAAATCTCTCGCTGTGTTTATATGCACTTCCATTGCCAGCGCAACACAACAGAAGGATTAACGCACCACACACTGTACTGTCAGTGTGAAATAATTACCATACTTCAGCTCAATGTGACCGAATAAGACAGTAAGGAGTAGGGTGAGGTCTTAATAAAGCACTGTCATCATCCACATACTGTACTGTAGCATCACAGTAGTAGTAGTACTAGCATGTAGTTGGGCCTTCTAGACCACCTAGTTTCCTGTGTCACATAACAATACTATGTGTATAGCACTGAAATGTATTTTTAAAACACTACAGTGTGTTATCTAGTGTGTTATCTGGGACAGGTAATGGGGATATCCAATCCCATCGAAATAGTATTCTGTCTCACCCTAACACAGTGTCATCCGGCTACATATTTATGACCCTGCTAATGGCTGTAGAGATTTTTGCATTCACTTTACTTCACTCTTTAATTGTCTGTTCACAGCAGGGGTACAGAAAGGGGCAGCCTAGCCAGAGTGTCCTACTCACCCACGTAGCCTGCCAGGCCTTCGTATCTCTCCTGCAGGGGGTCGTGAAAGGTGGCCTTGTGGGGCTCCACGGTGACCCCGTCCTGCTGCATGACCACCGTGCCGTTCCAGTCGAAGGCCCCCACCGCCCCGAGCATCAAGGCCTCCTGCCACACAGGAAGCCGCACGAAAACCAGACAGGAAGGGGCGGGTCAGCGCAAAAGAGTAAACACATTGTAGGGGAGGTTGGGGGGGGGCAAGGGGAAATGCTGCAGGACAATGTGCTGGTCAGAAGTATTTCATCAGGCTACAGTGAGTGGGGTCAAGAGCAAAAATAAATGTGTGTGTGTGTGTGTGTGTGTGTGTGTTTGTGTGTGTGTGTGTGTGTGTGTGTGTGTGTGTGTGTGTGTGTGTGTGTGTGTGAATGTGTTTGTGTTTGTGTGTTTGTGTGTCAGTGTGAGGAGGGTGTTTTGCTAGCTTCATTCATTCATTCATTCAAACAATTAAAGCTCCAGCTTACAGTATATACTGCCACCAATTCTATAAACAGGGCTGAATGACAGCAAAACAATTCAACAATAGGAACAATTTGTGTGCCTTGACAGGCCTCAAATTAATTTGAACCTTCTGGCCATCTTTATAGTGACCATATAAGTCAAACTGTTCCCGTATCAGTCTTGAGTGCTTGATGACGACAGGCCATTGAGGGTCATTACAAAGGCATGCAAGCGTCTCCAGATAGCGCCAACTAAGTGCCTCATAGTCAGGTGTGTGGGTTGGAGAGCACCAGAAGATTTTGTTTACAGATACGGACCACAGATAGGGACACAGGAAATGCTTCGTGACTACACCGCTGTTTTCATTGGACCGACTGGCTTGAGTCAACTGTCCAGGAAATCATGTGCCCGGCTAGACACAATGCATGTCCTTAGAGGGTGTTCAGAACTTCAGTTCTAACTCTCTCTCTAGTTTCATTTTAAGACACAAATATCAAAAGAGTTTTACGTGATGGTGAATCAGCATGTTACTCAGAAGGGGGAGAGGGCGTATAACTGATGAAAAAGATAGACAAGGAGGATGCAGTTTTGCCAGACCATATCACTGCTGAGTAAAATGCAATTTATTGCATTTGTAACATGACTGTTGGATGACTCTGTAGTCTTGAGCTTGGGGACGTGCTTGCGTCAGCATATTCAAATTGATTTGCTGTACTTATCCTTGAAACAATAACTTACTTTCGAGGCATGGGCGCTGAAGCCTGCCTGGGACATCTCCATTTCAAAAGACGACGTGTGTTTGCCAGACGTAGCTGCAAAACAAAAAACAAAGCATTGTTGCCTGCCTTCCTGTTTTCAGTGTCATCACAAAGCCTTAGCATTAACGTATGCACACTTCATCCATCACTGGCAGCCCTTTCAACAGACATCTGCTTGCACTACAACTGAACTTACGGTACCAAATCCCATGGGACACGGTGATGGAATGGATTCAAGACGGCACCTATAAACACAGGCCTTCTCTGGGCATTCAGACACTACGGTTGAGGAGCCCTCGCCCTTCTCATCCCGCTGGGCTCCTCTCGTCTTTGCCTATTTTTCTTTTACCCCCACTAACACGTTCAAGTTGTAGTTCTCGGGGTTTCAAACAAACAGACTCTCTCTACCCGCTGAGAAATCCACCCCCAGCTCTCCCACAAGTGATTTCGAAAGGCATTTAAAAACCGCTTCATAAACACTCAACCTCTGCAAAACAAGGGGATTTTCCTCTGAATTTCAACTGCTGTTTTCTTCTCTTTATTCATGAGGGTTGGTTCATTCATGCCTGATGCTATCGGCAGGAAATGTGAGGCCGTGAAGCAGAAACACACCAGGAGGTGCCTGTACTGCTGTCAGTCAAAAGAAAAGTAGAGCTCCGCTCTAGAATCTTTGGTTCTTACCCTCCAGAGCGAAGATGCGGCTGCCGAGGGCATCCACAATGGTCAGCAGCGCCACCTCATCAGACACGTTGAAGAAATGGTCGCCCTTGGGCTCGCTGGCGATCGATTCGATCTCCTCGATGAATGTCTTGACCTGTTCAAGGCTTTTGTTTTGCCTGTTGTAATCACCAAGGACCTAGAGGGAGTAAACAGAATAAATAGTTTAACATGGTCAAATGTTTTTACTTTTCTTAAATATTTTCTTGAATTTATATAAGATTATAGGTGCAGTACAATACAGGAACTCTCAAAATATTAGCTATCATACTTGCACTAGTTTCTAATGCACAAGTCTTTCATGATGTTGAACACAATTTTATGTTTTGGAATCTTGAACTCCGATGTTTAGCTTATTATAGAATCAAATAAATGTCAAACACAACTGACACAACTGGACTATATATACTGTAGCTGTCTGGAAAATCAACTATACAGACAGCTTTACAGCAACATTTTATGGCTCCCAGTTTGACAGCGGACATCAAGTGGACGCAAGAGAACTCTAAATCAAGGCTCTGCTAAGTCCATGAGATGCTATTTCCTTCATTTTTCTGCAGATTTCCAAACAGAAGAAGGAGGAAGGCACAAGCAAGCCACAAAAGCTGCCTTACAAATAGACAGATGAGTATTTGCATCTGTGTCCCTGGTTAGTGGGGAGGGGCGTGTGTGTGTGTGTGTGTGTGTGTGTATGGGGTGGGTAGGGGGATTGACGGGACGTGATGAAGTGGAGACTCACAGCGATGGAGAATTTCTCGATGCCTTCTTCCTCGCAATTTTCAATGACCTTTTTCAGTCTGTAGTTGTCATGCGACTCTCCGTCCGTGACGATCACCATAACCTTCTTGGCATCAGGACGGGCACCCCTCTCCACCGTGAAGGCCTCTTTCCTGTGTGTGTGGCGGGGGTGGGGGGGGGGAGACCAATGCTCAGCTTTAAACTTTCCCTCCTTACTGTCAGAAATCACTAATAATCATCACAATAACAAACTGTATGACAAATAGCATATTAAACATTGTGCTACTGCATCCAGAACAAAATGTAAACGTATGAAGTAATGTTAATGTTCATGTCATCAACTTACAACCCAACTGAAAAATCACATAAATATTATGTCTCTAAAAAGTCATGGTGACAAACATTTTATAACACCGTAGAGATGAAAAGACTGAAAGATTGATTGAAAGAGACTGAAAGAGATTGAAGATGTAGTCATTGCCTAGCACAGGAAACACACCATCACATCCTCACATTCACACCTTCCCCACAAACAGAAATAGGATACAAAGTATATGACATCATCACTTCACTGACATGAACAGAAGATAAATGAACGAATTTAAACATACTGCACATAGTGATTCTATGACCAAGCACAAGGCATGTCTGTGGGCCCTACCGTGCCGTATCAATGCCCAGTGCTGTCATGGTCTTCAGGCCTGTCCGCTGTGGGATCAGGCTTGCATGTTTCAACAGGTCGTTGGTGTTGTCAAACGTGCTCAGGTTGAACTCGTGCCCCACGTTGTCTCCATAGGACACTATGCCCACCTGTGGAAGCGTGCGGCTGTAAGTAACAACTCAAACAGCAGGGTAGGCCTGGGGCACATCCATGAGTGTGTGTGCGTGTGTGTGTGTGTGTGTGTGTGTATGTGTGTGTGTGTGTGTGTGTGTGTGTGTGGTACACACCCACTGACATTAATGAAGCTTGGTTAACTAAAGCATTCACCCTTCTATTCCACACTGTTACATCACGGACATGTCTCCCCTGCTAATTTAGTCTATAAAAAGCAAGTAATAATTATCATAAAACTCTCTCTCACACACACACACACACACACACACACACACACACACACACACACACACACACACACACACACACACGCACACTGACAAACATTCAAGTTCACCAGTACCAGACAAAACACCACCACCTGTCTGTCTGCTTCCCACATACAGCTCCACCCACAAACACACCCATGCACCTACGTCCACCCCTGTCCCACCCATTCTTCACACACGCACAGAGAGAGCTAAGTCTGTTATTCTTTGTGGTCATCTCTCCCAAGGGCATAATGTGTTAGCGCTCTCTTTTCAAATATGAAAAGCAAAGCTTTGTGAGTTTTTATCCAGGCTCGGAATATGTGGTCATCCTCTGCTGAGGTTTATGGGCCTGTATTTTCCAGTGCCACAGGCAGGAAAACTTACATTTCCTCATCTCTTACCCGCTCAGTCCCCCAGTAGCCAAGGACACCAACTATATACACAGTCCTATTTTAAGTTGTGCTTATACTAGCTCATAAAAGACCATTATTCAGCTAGACTGGAGAATTTAGACAAAGAAGTCCTTGGCTGGTGTGTGTGTGACTGGTGTGCAGTCAACTGGATAGCCTAACAATGTGAACACAGCTAGCAACTTAGCTTATCATTTTCATGACAAAAATGGCTCCACTGATTCCCATTGCCTACAGTAATGTATTAAAACATACAGTATACTCAACACAGTTGTGCTATATAAAATCAGTAAATTATACATGGAATGCATACATTTACAGGGCTGTCAGGGAATATTTATAGTTTTTTCTTGTGGAATGTATACACTTACACTTTTTATACATGGCATAACAGTGTAGCTACGCTTGAATGTTATGAGTTAATATAGTCCATTTATCAAATATAACACATATATGTCAGTGGTCTTGTACAATAATGCTCTGATCGGATGCCCTACCTGGGACATTGTGGGACCAATTTCAATATTCTGCAGGAACCTGACCACGAAGTCAGTGATACTGGACCAAGGGAATATACTGTTGGAGCCATCCAGCACAATCACAATGTCCAGCGGCTTTGAACAGCCTGCAGAGGAACATGTACATGTGGTTTATGCACTTCACTCAACACTGCCTTCCCAAAATGGTCCCAATGTTGATGCGCTTGCCCATCATGTAAGCAAAGTTTGATGTCAAGCTGTGTTGTTATGGTGAGTGATTGATGGTTTATGTAATAGCTTCTGCTTTTCCATCTTACATGTAAGTAGTCAGTAAGTTACAGTAAACAGTCTTACTAATTATACAGTATGATGCAGTCAGTCGATGTGTTGCACTCAGCATACGAGTATAAATAGGAAGTGGTTGAGGAAATACTCAATGCTGGATGAATGCGAGAAACCTGCAGCTGTTTCTGTGTCTGCGTGTGCGTGTGCGTGTGTGTGTGTACAAGTGTCTGTATGAGTGTGTTCTATGTGTATGTGTCTGTTTGTGTGGATATCTATGTGTACACACTTGAGCATCCATGTGAGCAGGAATGTGTGTGTAAGTGTGTGTGCTTACCGGACCCGGTATTTACTCTGTCTATGTATAAGCTTTTACATCCACGTGTAAGTGTGTGTGTGTGTGTGTGTGTGTGTGTGTGTGTGTGTGTGTGTGTGTGTGTGTGTGTGTGTGTGTGTGTGTGTGAGTGTGCATATGTGTGTATGTGTGTATGTATGTGTGTGTGTGTGTGTGTCTGTGCGTGTGTGTGTGTGCGTGCGTGCGTGCGTGAATACTCTGTATTTACTCTAAGCCACTGCGTCTGTGCAGGCTGAGATGACATGTCTCTCTAAACTCTCTCCTAACTTGGGCAACAGGGGCAGAGGGTGCTGGCCATGGTTTACCCCAGGAATGCGCTAATGTACACTTAGGGCTGCCCCGACCATGTGTGTTTCACGAGGGAAAAAACGCACGTGTGTGTACACATGAGTCAGAGAAACAGACACAGAGAGAGTGAGTGATGCATAGAGAGAGAGAGAAAGAAAGAAAGAGAGAAGGAGAGGGAGACATAAATGACATTTGGTACCTTGGATCGTTGGAGTGATTGAGTTTAGCACCTCGAATGAGGAGCTGACGTTTGCACAGATCCCTGAGATGTACTGCTGGTTCCCACACATGTAGCCATACTGTGGGCCACAAGCCTACACTCAAAAAAGCATTCACACACGCACAAATACACACAGACACACAAACACACACACACACACATGAGCACACACACACACACACACACACACACACACACAGAAAAAAGAGAGAGGAAAAGAGAAGGGTAAATGATGGGCCCAGTTCACTGAGAGATTCCTCTGCAAACTCTCTTTGTGGAAAATCAGCTTGCAGCCCCAGCCTTGGGCTGGGGAAATAAGCAGGGGGAAAAATCGAGTCAGAGCCCTGATATTCCTATCCTAGGCTTCAGTTAGAGGGCACACGACAGAGCAGCCTGAACTAACATCCTGGGAGACTCCCCCACCGCAGACAGAGCGGCAGAGACACACACTGCATGGCAGCAGGGTCTCTATAATTACAAACAATATCTGGAAAATGTGATTTACTTCAAATAAATCTCTGCAAATCATGTCCGGAGCCTTCCCCCCATATCCTCAATTCCTTTTTTTTTTTTTCCCATGCAAGAATTACACATTAATGACCGGCAACAATTCCAAGGGCCTTTAAGCAGTAACTCTTGATCTATTTACAGGGCTTCTGCTTTTATGCTAACATATTAGCACATGCTGTTCAAAGAGTCTTGGCCTACCAGAAATCCACCATTGGGATTGGAGACCAGTGTCGTTCCCATAGTCATGTTTTCCTTGACTTCGTGTATGTCCGGGATTGTCGTGTCCGCTGGGGAAAGAGACGGATAAATAAATAGAGGGGCCAAATGAAGGCTGTGAAAATAGCAGTGGCTAGACTAGATGCTCCTGGCCATTTTTCCCATGAATGCTGTCCTTTTTGTTTCTCTACTGTCATTCTGTGAGAGTGCTACAGTGTCTGACCGAGTGTGTGTGTGTGTGTGTGTGTGTTTGTCAGTGTGTGTGTTAAAAACAGATTGTATTCTATGTGTGTAGATTTTGTTCTATGTGTGTTTGTGTGTTGTGTAGATTGTGTTCTATGTGTGTTTGTGTGTACAAGCACGTAGCCATTTTCGTGTGTGGGTATATGCGGGTGAGTGGCTGTCGGTGTGTGTGTGTGTGTGTGTGTGTGTGTGTGTGTGTGTGTGTGTGTGTGTGTGTGTGTGTGTGTGTGTGTGTGTGTGTGTGTGTGTGTGTGTGTGTGTGTGTGTGTGTGTCAGTGTGCCTATGTATGTGAGTGTGTGTTCATGTGTGTGTGCATGCACATGTGCACTTGTATAAGTCTCCCTCTGCGACTTAACACTTGTGCAGTGGTCTTAACACTTGTGCTCTAGCATCCTGTGTGGCTTCACAGCAAATTGCTTTCAGACATTTACACTGAACTCATTGTCAATGCACCACATCTCACTGTGGATAAAAAAACAAATCAAGACAGCGCTAGAGAGGTGTTTTCACTCAGTCAGATTGCAGTGTGTAGTGCCTGCCCTATGCACCACCACCACGCCCTCTACAGCTTTCCACGGAGAACCGAGGCGCCTCCTAAATCATGCATGTGCTCTTTCGCTCTCCTCATTGTGATGCTGCTGCCATGAAAGAGATTGCATACAGCCCACCCGTAACTCATGACACATTCAAGCCAGAATACTGCCAACATTGTTGGGCTCCTACATAAGGCTTTTAGGTTGATAATAAAGGCATTGTTGTCCACACCAGACCCCTTTTATACAGAGGCCAAGCTCCTACATCACAGCTTGACCTGAGCCATGTTCATTAATCTAACACCTACGTCTGAAATCAGTATTTATAATCAGTAGGTCTTGCTAGTGGACAAAGGCTACTCAGACTTCTCATTTATACCCTCAAGCTTCAACACAACGATACTGAACAAAAATAGAAATACACCAATGGAATAATGTCAGAGGTTTATCGCTATAGTTAATATCAGTTATAGATAATAACGGTTCATATTAATACATTCATTAAAGTTATTGCATTAGGATTCCGCATTGTTATGCTACAGATATGAATTTGAGCACAGGCTTAGAGCGAAATAGGCTTTTGTGAGCATGGAGTAATATTATATTTTAGTTATATTACATGATGAGATCAAGAGTTTTTCCACTCATTTGTATTCAGTGTACGCTGTATGATGTCGAAATGATTGCTGGTTTAAAGCAAGAAGATTGGCAGTAGAATAAATCAATGCCAAAGGCCAACAGGAGGACTCTGAACGCCCAGCATGCCACCAGGGGCGTTTTTTGGGCTATCTGGTTAATGATGATGTCCAGTAATTATGCGTGGATGGGGCACTGGAATCCTGTTTATTTAGGCCCTTCCTGTGTTGCTGTTCTCAGTGTCCTGTTCAGTTCCTCACTGACACAAAGACATTTAACTGAGCCTCAAGGCGAATTTGCCCGACAATGATTTTCCACTTGGGTTTTAACAGTGTTAATATTAAATATTAATGATTATGTTAAATGTAAGTTTAATGTGAATGGATTAATAGCACAGATTTGATTTACAGCTTACATTAGCTAACACTAGACTAATAAGAAGAAACACCAATCAAACACACTGTGTTAAGGTTTAGCATGACACAGGAAGAGAGACAGCTAGAGATTTAGAGAGACTTCCTGTGTTAACTAATTCTCACCTGATATGGTGGTTCTAAAGCATTCAGAACCCTTGCCATCGCGCACCGGACACTTGTAGACCTGTCCCGTCGTCTTCTCTGGTTGGCCCTCCAGGGGTGAGCCAATCAGAACCCTGCAAAGGCAGAGGGTTAGCCTCAACCAATGGGGAGTGGAGTTTGGAGGGTTACAAGTTCCACACTTGTACCAGACCACAGAAGCCCATTAGAGATTTATGGGAAAACAGAGGCAACAGCTGAAGCCCATTTAAATAATGTAGAGCTGATTATTTCTCTTGTTTTTGCCAGGCAGAGTGAAAGGAAAAACACAAAAATGTGTTTTTCTGGATGATGTATGGTGGGAAAATGAACAGGGAATGATGGGACCAAAAACAAGCAATAAGGAGCAAGCAATATCAAGTTTAACAAACTTGGAGGGATTTGATATTTACACTATAGGAATGCAAACACAATAAAATATGTTTTGTGTACAGCATGTTTGCTGAGTGAATAGTGAAAATAAACACATGAATCAAAAACAAAAAAAAACGATATTTCCACCTATCTTCATTTCTGCATGTACCAATGGAGTTCCTGCAACCATAACTAACAGGATGGATATTTGTGTACTCCCCTCTCCGATTTTTTGATATGACGCTAAGTTGTGATACTGTATCTTTCGCCATCATGTAAACAAGCGAAGGTCATTAACATTCCTCGCCTCAAATGGACCCTGATGAACTATAATGGAAATACTCTAGAACAGGCTCACATTTCTCCGGCGATTGCGCCACAGCTTCCCTTTTACGGAACTCACTGCGTCTAATCAATCATTATCATCTTAATGTTTTGGTCATATGAAAAACTATCTTGGAGTATTAAAAGCTTTTTTGCTGATAATGTATGTATCTTAATATAACTATTCCTGTCCAAAGGTCATGGGAAAACAGAAGCCAGTGTCAGCTGACCTCAGTTTGTGTGGATAAATGGTTATTCAGTAGTCAATTTAATGTGAGGGTCATCCGTTACATCTTCAGAGGATGATTTGGATGTTGAGGATACATTGTTAAGACTGATTCACGCTCCCTTTTCCTACAAACATAGATCCAAATGTTCACAGGCTGTTTCTTCCATATCCGTAATCTTTCAGAAAACGTGCAAAAAAAAAAACCGGACAAAATGGAGATGGAAGGCTCTGTCCATATCCGTATTTAAGAGCATTTAAATGTCCCTTTATGTAACCATTCTCAGCACTTTCAAGACATTTGAAATTTAAAGCCCAACTCTCAGCCCCAAAAGTATTTTAATGCACCATGCCGAATGGCTCTGACCAGTGGGTGTAACGTGACCATGAGTAACGTGACACTGAAAAGTGAGATGGTCATTGGGGGCAATGAAAAGGTTATGTGTCTCAGCACCTTTCAACCTAAAGCATGTCAACAGCATATCTCATACTGGTCTCATTAGTGGGCAGAAGCAGGTGGTGGTGGTCAGCTATAGGGAACTCCTACAGTTTCCTCATGGGTCCGCTGGGAGCATCTCTACATGGACATAGGGGTGGCGGGTCATTTACAACCATGTAAAAAGTTCTCAGCTTATCCAATTCAAGGCAAAGACCTGGTTGATTGATTTTATGCTCTGTGTGTTGGAAAGTGGCAAAATGAGTGATCTACATTGTCTACAAATAGGCATTCTTCCTGGGTGGCAATTCTTCCTCCAGTTGACTGATTGGTGCTTTTGGATGCTATTTGACAGGAAGAAGCCAAGGTTTTGGGGACAATTTATGAAAATGGTATTGGATTGTACCAGAACATTTTGTTATGTTTGTCTAAACTAAAACACATTCTCCACTTGAGGAAATCATCGCTGTTTTCGGTTTGAATCACACTACTTTCAGCTGCGCTTACACAAGTCATTGGATTGGATTCAACTTCTCAAACACAGTAAACACACTAATCACTCCCTCCCTCAAACACTCCTAAATTACCCCATGGTTATCCCTAGATGTGCACTGCAATGTAACTCTTATTGTATAAACCCATACAGTCTATGTATAAACCTGACCAACATTACATGGTTATCATATCATAAAATGAGAGTCCTCTGACTTTCTACCCTCTTCCTACACTGCATGCTATGTTGGCATTGGTAAGGAAGGTGATTATAATGCAAGAAGACAAGGCTGAGACTGACATCTGACATGTTTTCAAAATAAGTCAGAGGCTTTGTCCCATGACCTGATTTCCCCCCCCCCGATATCTGATTAGATCCGAATGCAATGCTGGCGCATAGGGCATACTGCCTGTCTCTTAGGGAGGTCTGGTGAGGAGATGTTGATGTATTACAGATGGTGTGGAGGCTGATGCTACTTTAGACCATGAAATGTCAACTTCTGTTTAACCAGCGCATGTTAGAGGGCAACAATGTTGTGGAGGTGGGGTGGGGTGAACATGAATTAAACCAGGAACACTTGTGTGTGTGTGAACATCTGAAAAACACATGCCTTGGTGCAAGTGACATCTCGAGGGCCCACTGATTTAGAAAAAGTGAGCTGAGAAGTCACTGCTGAGCTGAAATGTAACCACTGAGATGCCGTTTTCTGAACACTCACCATTTCCCCTCGTTGTTCTCAAACTGCTGCACCGTGTAGCCGAACAAGTCCTCAATGTTGCCACTGAACGACATCCCGTTTTTTTCGTCCACATTAAAAGTTGTTAACGTGGGCAGCAGCACTGCACAGGGAAGAGAAAAAAAAGAGACTGCTTGACGCCATAGAGTAGAGAGACCACCCGAAACAGCCCAGGGACAGCAAGGAGGAAAAGGCAACATGGTATGACAAAGAAAATAACAGGGAAAATAATGCACAGCCCAGGGCAGCTCTGTCTCACACTGGCTTTATTTATGTCCTGCAACATTGACCACACTGGAATATTAGGCACATCATGTTTATTATTTTGATTTTTGTCAACAAACAACTACTCAGTACTCAACTACGAGTCACAGCGTATGACGGACAGGCTATTTTCTTTGCCGTTTTTATCTGCCAGAAGTGGCTGAATGGGACGCATGGGACTGTGTGGAATATTTGGTTTCCAGTGAGGGCAAGGAAGGCGGCCGGGCCAGAGGAATTTCGTAATGAAACGCTGAAGGACCTCAGTGTGCCACTGTCCCCTCTGTCTTCACTGACCTTCCTACACAGAGAAAGGGTTTCTTCTCCCGCAGGGGCCTAGTACACACTCTCTCTCTCTCTCTCTCTCTCTCTCTCTCTCGTCTCCTTCTCCCTCTCTCATGTCTCTCTTTCTTTCTTTCTCTCTCTCTCTCTCTCTCTCTCCCTCTCTCTCTCTCTGAGCCCTGCAAATGAGAGTGACGATAAATATAGAGTCCTCAAAAAATCGTCTCATTGTCTGGACTGGCACAGAGGGACCCTTTCACATGCGGCAGTTCTGTGGAATTCCTGCCTGCAATTTATTAGACTCCTGGATTTCAGAGACGGGGGTGAAAAATATTAACAAATCACACACATGCTATTAAGCAGAGTCCAGTTCAGGGCCTGCCCCAGATGGATGTCAGAATGACAGAAGACCAGAGAAGACAGAGAGTGAGAGAGAGAGGGAAAGAGAGAGAGGGTTGGAGGAAGAAATAAGTTGTCTGTCTCCATTGACGAGCATCGCAGCTGAACATTAGATGAATTACCGCATCGCTTGGGGACACAGTACTTGAGCTAGTGTGGACATATGGATACAGTACTTCAGTTAAATATAGTGTATACAGACACCAGGTGGTCAAGGAAATTACTTGGGGATGGGGGAATGATTTAGAACATGGAAGCCTTACAGCAACAGATAATCCTTACAGCAACAGATAATCCCAGTGTCAATTTACATGTATTCACTTTTGCAGACATTTCTATCCAAATCAATTTACAATTGAGATACACCATTCAGACTACAGTAAGTTAGGTAACCCAAAGACTTTGAGCACCACAATACCAGTCAACCTAGCAAGTCAACCTATACCACAGAGAGCAAAGAGAAGCAGCAGAAATGTATTGTATGCGTGACATGTTGAAAGGAAGGGTCTGGTTGCATGTAAAATATATAAAAGTGGTTTCTCATGAGGAGTTCTGTAAACCATCTGCTACGGGTTAGGGTGGACATCACTTTAAAAGACCTCAAGCTTTTGGGTTTTCTGACCAAATGGACAACGCCCCCGCCCCCACTCAAAAGTAATCAGCAGCAATTCAAATTTCCAGAATCCAGCCCCCTTCCCCTGTGGCCAGCTAAGGCTATAGAGTCAGACCAAGACTTTGTTTCTGTTTCAAGTCCTTTTATTAGTTCTTTTTAGACTACTAATCATTCAGACAGTCTATCAAAGATCAAATGCAATGCAACAAGCATTATAAGCAAAGAATTGTTTTATTCATTAAATGAGTCATCTTTGTAAGATAATTTATAAATATCTAAATATTAGTTCTATTACTGCGCTGGACGAGAAAACAGATAATCCACATGTTTATTTCTTTCATCTCTTATCTTTAGTTTCTATCATCTTTCTTCATCCTTCTACAACACCACAGAGCAGTGGTTGACTTGAGGTTAGCCAGACAAGCCCCTCCTTAGCAACACTGTCTATATGGTTAACCAGATCAACACTTCAGCGCTACTGACATCATCATTGCCACTTCTATGGTAGACCGCAGATGAGCACTGATACAATAAGCGAACGTGCTAGGCAATAGGTCTGTGTTTTCTCTCTGAGTAACAGTTTTGTTTGGGTAGGATTTTGGAGGCTAGATAAACAGACACAGTTTCCGCTACAATCTCTGATGGGCTTATAAAGAGAGAGACAGAGCCAGAGGCTGTGGAACAGAGAGAGAGAGAGAGAGAAAGAGAGAGAGAGAGAGAGAGGGCGAAGGAGTGAGGCTAAGTTCCAGACCATTTAGACTGTTAGCCTCCCTGTCTGCAAAAACAGGACCGGATTAATGATATGTCCCATCGTGAACTGGATGTTAATATTGCTGTCTGTAGTGAGGACTTTAGGATGGACCTGAAGGGCACTGAGAGCTATAGGTTAAAACAGGGTGAACATGAGAAACCAGAGAGCACAGCAGTTTCTACTGTCGTGATAAACAACTTGGTTAACAAGAGTCAGATAGCTCCAATGGGTAGCATATATGGAAACCACAGCGACTATAGTGCAGTGGAGGTTTAAAGGAGACACCCTCTTTCATATGAAATTATCAGGAAAAGGGTCTAACGTGTCACAATTTGCATGACTTGCTCTATCGATTAATTGCGACATTAAAGCAACAGTATGCAACACTGTCACCTCCTTTTTCTATCTTTTTGTTATGATCTTCAAAGTCAGTTGAATGGTTAATGATGGTGTGAGGGATCCATTAACACCCCTGTTGCTCCCTCTAGTTGAACAGGACTGCACTGGGTAGTTCTGCAGTCCAAAACAGACCGTCCTGGTAGAAAAGACTTCGAACCCACAAAAATCCTTACAACTGCTTTAAAAGTTTTATACAACAGGTATGCTAAATGTCTGTAGGCCTACTCCCATCTTACGCCCATATGTTCATTTCTAGAGTTATTGCCACCTGTGGCCTTCTCATCTACACACAGTCTGAACTACAAAAAAACACTGGAAAGGAAATTAACTGATACCTGAATGTGAATGTCTACTTGGTGAAAAGCTCCTGCATCTGGGCCCGTAAGACAGAGAGAGAGAGACATTAAAGCTCTTAAGCCATCTTTGCTCATGTTTGGCCGCGCTAGTCTGTTTATTTTTTTGCTCATCTGATTTACAGTAATTACCACAGCTCATTACTCCTCACGGAGAGGAACTGCGAAGTCATCAGACGAAATCCCAGCCAGGTAACCCTAGAGCCATCTCCCCGCAGACAAGATCAATTTCCTGGCTAGTTGACCCTAATACATCAGAAAGAGCGGGGGGAACCAACTATTTTGTTAATTCAAAATGGTGCCTCGCCAAGGAGGAAGCTTTTACATTGATCACAAATGGAGATAATGTCCAGGCACGTTGCCCAGGGGGATAACAAAAAAGAAACACACTCCTTGCTCGGTTACCTCTCCCTTTAGCAATTTTGGAGGATGAGCCGACACTACCCAGAAGGAAAATGTGTTAATAAAATTGGCTCCAAATTGCCCAATTGCTCAAATAGCCCTCTGGTCATTTTACACACAGTTCACCTTGTCAACACACAAGAACAGACAACACTTTCAAACAAGGAAATGGATACTCAGCCCCACCCACCTGCTCTTAAGCCTTTTGATATGTGGTGGTACTTGAGGGTTCAAGGTTGGTTTATACTAGTAATATTTTCTTTACGGCTGTGCAACTTGGCTATATGCAAGAGAACATAGTTACGCTGCTATGTTTAAACGAAGGTAGTACATAAAGATATGTTTTTTGGATGGTAAAGACCTTCAATATTTGAAGGGGATTTACAAATTACAGTTACTCTTTCAAACTCTTCTCTGTAGGCTCCTGAATACAGGGGGCCATACAACTTCAAGATGTCAACTCTGAGATATTGAAGGCTACAGTGATATTTGATTATTCCTTAGAATGTGATTGAGTGTTTGCAATCATTTTGACCATTCCTGGTGGTATGAGTGAAAAAGTAGGCCTACTGTATATCAAAAGGAGTTTAATTGGTTAAACCCACTCAAAACTGAAACTGGGTGGACCAGGATAAAGCAGCACTATGATCACAGTCCAGTCCACATCTGTCTTTATAAGTTGCTGGAATCCGACCACGAACAGAGATGGACCTCATTACCTCACATAAAAAAGCCCTTAAATTTGCTGAGTGCCAGTCCGGCTTCACGGATTGAAAAACTGACCCCCAAATCAGTCAGCGTGGTACTTATAGGGCACAGATGAGAAGTGGTCAGCAACAGTGGACTGCTTGGCATCAGCAGACTGTTTTAACATGATGGGCCGAAGGCTCTCTCTCTCTCTCTGTCTCTCGCCCTGCATACTCGTCCTCACAAACTGGCATGACAAAGCAGCTCTCAGACTAATAAAGTTAGAGTCAGAGACAGAGTTAATCTTGTAAATGAGCTCTCGTTTAGCATTCCCTCTCACCCTATTTCTCTCTCTGTCTTGTCTGCCACACACACACACACACAGAGAGAGAGAGAGAGCAGCTCCACTTTAATGTTTTCACATGATAGATGAAATGCCATGGCGTTTTGATGTTACTGAGACACACACAGAAAACACAGACACACACACACACCAAATCATACCTATGCATTTATGTTTACTTTAGGCTCTATATTCTGTATCCTACTACTAAACTTTTCACTGAAAATCCATGTATACGATACAATTACTTCTAGTACTTAATATGTAGGCACTCCTATCCTCTAGTACTATTGACAGATACAGCGATAACTCCTAGCTATATTCTCCTCTGCACTGTAGTTAAATGTTATTCTGTAGCTGTATCTGTAGCCCTGTAGTTTAACAGTTTAAATGTTAAAATGCTTAAATGTTAATAGCTTGAATGTTATTATATTGCTGTAGTAGTGTAGACTTGTAGCTGTCTCTAAAAACCATTCCATTGTTGTAAGTCGCTTAAATGAATACATGTTGTAAATGTAAATAATATAATAACAGTCTTACCAACTAAAGCTTGAAGGCCTTTTAATTATACTCTCAGTTACTCTTAGCTTATTGTGTTAATTTAGTTGCAGTCTATACTTTCTCCCCGTTGTGTACACATGAGCATCCTGTGTATGTATACAAGAGCATGAGTAGGGCATGGAGAGGGAAGTGGAGGAAGGGAGGAGGAAAGGAGAGGGGGGTCATATGTGCCTGTGTATCATATGGGCTGCTGCATATATTTCGTGAGACAAATGGGTTAATAACCTAATGCATGGGCCGTTCCAGCACAGCACAGGGCTCAGGCCAGCAGGAACATGAGCTGACTCTCAGCAGTACTGAATTAGGCAGGATGTATGGAGGCAGCAGACGCCCCACTCTCCATTAGGAGAGAGCCATCAGCAGCAGCCACAGCTGCCCCAGAGGATCGGCAAAGAGGGACCCCCACCACACACACACACACACACACACACACACACACACCTCTATACTGTCCATACACTGCCCTTTCTACCCCTCCTCCACCATGACCACCATCTCCCACCCCACACCATCCTATCCCATCCCATCTTCGGAGCCAAGGCCACAGAGCTGCCTGCCGGTGTCCAGTTCCAGATCCTCCGGCTCTCCAGATGTACTCCCTGGCGTCCCCCAGTTTTATTGGCCGCGAAAACGGAGTCACAGGTCCACCCCCGGAATGACATAATACTCCCCGTTGGTTGTCGAAGCTTTTATCCCAGATCTCCCCCCCTTGACCACACCCCACCCAACCTCTTCTGCCCCCACCACCAACACACACACACACCCTATCCACCCACACCAGCAAGGGGGATCTCCGCTGCGATCACGTTCGGACACTTACCCACCCAGTGACCTGAAACTCAAAAGAAACGCTGAGCTGTGCAACCTTTGCTGCTGGGGATGAAAGCATCCCCTTACATAAACAACCTAAACCTTTAAACTTGCATAGCACTTCTGCAAGAGGTTTGCGGAAGACAGCGCTTCTTCAAAATGTTTCCCATGGTGATCAAAAATACACACAACACCCAGGTCAGGTCACTTCCTGTATCTCACGCATTGATCAGAGGAGTGAAAATAATCTGTGGATGTTACTATCCGTAAGAGAAAGTGGGCCCACGTTTGTCAGTAAATCCCCACCCTTGCAGAGTACAGCTGTTTCTACTGTATAGGTCAATATACAGAGAAATGCTCCAGTGATCATCTATACTACTCCTTTGTACAAGAACCGTAAATCTTAAGGAAATAATAAGCATCTGTATGGGCAGGGCAACATAGACTAACAGCATGTGTAGTAAACATGTTATAGACATTAGTAAGCATCTATAGCTGCGGCCCATTTGTATAATGGCCTATACGGTATGCACTTTGATGGGAGATCCAGGCTCTTCTTGCTTTTGTCCAGCAAAATCCAGACGTGGAGTATAGCATGGGGAATGTTCCTGATAAAAAAAAACGTAAAACCAAAAATGAAAAAGTCAAAACCACATTCCCATTCTAACGCAAGGGAACAGGTCCAGGATTGGCTCTCGCAAGCAGAGTGTAAAAGTATCTCCGGGGGGACGCCAGTTAACGTGACACATGTGATTGTTCCGCCCTGGAAGTCCAGTTTCCCACTGGCAGTGGATCCAGATCCCTGCTCCGGATATCAGCCAAATTCACTTCCTACAGCTGCAGGGGGGGAAAGGCTGCTAACCGAAAAAAAAAAGATGGAGCCATTTTACACTGGCCAGAATTCTCACCGTTTGTGTCAATGTGTGTGAACCTAGTTCTGTTCCAAATGCAGCAATTAACATGTCACATCATTGCTGATATTTATATGGTGTGCAAACCTCGATCTCAACCACATGACAGGACATGGAGCAGTCCGTCAAGGCTCTTGGTTAATGGCTAAGAGGTTTTACAGTAATCTTGTGGTTGCATCCTTCCATCATCTTAGAGTGAACAATTCAATTTACAACTTCAAGTGAGCAAAACTCCAATACAAGTACAACAAAAGCCAGAGGAGGGGAAATAAAAAACATCAAGGGCAACTCAATAAACAGCAACACAATAAAAGTCTCTGAGACATTGTTTGAGAGTCCTTCTGTTAAATGTCTCTTTGAGAAGCTGGTATGAGTGCTCTGTATTTGGGCGAGGAGCCCCTGCGGTTCTGACCGCTCTGCTAATGTGAAATAGATGGTGCCCCAGGCCGGCTGCATATTTACCCAGCTTGATGAATGACCAGGGGATGTTCTGGGGAGAAGTATGGGGGGGGGGGTGAAGAGAGGACAGAGAGAAAGAAGGAGAGGGAAAGAAAAGAGGGATGGACAGGAAGAGGAGGAGGAGGAGGAGGAGGAGGAGGAGGAGGAGGAGGAGGGGGAGAGAGGCCTGGTGCACAGATGATGCCATTTTGTTCAGCTTTACCCAAAGCCCTCTGTACCAGACCAGCTGCTTAGCATTTACTGGTCAGCATTATGTGCTGACAGACTAACACGTTTGTGTGTATGTGTGTAAGTAAGTAAATGCATTAAGTGCATTTTTGTGTGTGTGGAGTCTAGTTATGCATTTGTGTGTGTGTGTGTGTGTGTGTGTGTGTGTGTGTGTGTGTGTGTGTGTGTCTGTGTATGTGTGTGTGTGTGTGTGTGTCTATGCCCTACAGCCTGTAAGTGAACAAGTCTGCCTCGTCTGTTGTGAAAACCTGATTGCAAAATGACCCAGGAGGAAATCATTACTCAGCATTACACTCTACAACTGTACTTCTGCTCTGTGAGCATTTAACCCCCTCACCTCGCCTCTCTCCTCCTCTCCCTGCTCAGCTATCCTTTTCTCTCCTCTCCTCCTCTTTTTTCCTTGCCTCCACTCTCTTCTCCCCTCCTCTCCCCTCTTTTCTCCTTTCCTCTCTCCTGTCTGACTCTGTTTTCCTCTCCTCTCTGTCGGGCGAGGCTTTGGCCTTGCTCGTTAAGCCTCCAGGCCAGAGTCTTGCTGCGCTTGTTATTGTGCTAAAGAATAGATAATGTAATCTACGCTGCTCCTCCTCCCTCTTCCACCCCCCCCCCCCCTCCCAATCTCTCTGATGCCCTCGCACACTGGCGAGTCACATGACGGAAAAACGGCTCCTCTACGAGTCAAGCATCCTCCCTCAGACACGTTTATCCACCCACCCACCCACACCCCTCCACACGTCCTCTCTCTCTCTCTCTCTCCGCATGTCTCTGCCTCTCCACTCAAACACAGCCACAACCGTTTTTCTCAGTCTGTCTCACTCTTTCTCAGTCTGTTCTCCGCCTGCCATTGCTTCACTGACTGCTCTAACTCTCTGAGGTAAAACTTCAGGCCCCATATGGTTGCTATTTTGGGATGATCTGGTCGAAAACCCCACAGCCCACGGGGGTGGGGGTCAGTAGAGCACTGTCCCACACTGTGTTTTCCCATTCTATATTTCTGCACTTAAGGGAGAGTGGGGCGACTGGGGCAAGAGGGGAGGGTATGAGGAACAGGGGGGGGGGGTTTGTCTGCTCTGGGAGAAGTCAGATCACGGGGTCATGACCTTGAGGCCATAACATGAGTGGGCTCCTAATGTGGCGTCACACCTGCCCAGGCCCCCACTGCGTCTCGACTTGTTATTCAAACATTTTATGGGAGAGCTGGGTTTCTTTTGCCCTATTACGTTTCATTAGTCAGACCTTAGACTGGTGCACGCTTCACTGATGGAGGTCTCTAAAGCAAGACTTCTGGGAGGTCGGGCTTTGCTTTGGATTAGTAGTAGTCATATAATTTTTTATTTACGCATTTATTTTACTGTACAGCATCATCAGTTTCAAAGAAGTGTTGCAGCTCTATGCTGAGCCGCGGCTTCTACAAAACACTTTTAGCTCTGCATACCCAGCATACTCCAGAACATGCAGAAAAAAGGTGTGACTTCCTGAAAAGTATTCACAGACTGCTGACATCCCTTTTCATCTCCAAGAGTAATAATGAAAGTGTTGTACGTTTTAAGTTTTGGTTTGCTCTACTAGTATTTTGTAACATGTTGTAAAACTAAGGTAGGCTATGTTAGTGAAAGTTTCCATACCAAATCCTTGTACATTCTGGTCATAATGCTCACCGTCATACTATTTCTCTGAAAAATAAATCTAGAGAGGAAAATAACACTCATGATCTATATGTGACCAGAAGTGAATCCATCAAAACAAGACTGCCTGACCAGGAAAAGAATGAAAAAATGCTTTTCTTGGTTTCCAGCTATGAGAGGAGGAGACAGTTCACAACAAGGTCCTGGGGCATCTGGCGAAGAATCAGGATTTACGACCACAGAGGGGTCCTCCGTGCCAGTGAGGCGGGAGCCTGGGCCCGCTGTGTACTTTTTGCTCACTCCAGTTACTTCTCCGGCCCTTAAGCACTCCAGAGGGGCCATCTTTTTTCTCGGCTCCTCTTGCAACGATGCAGAACGCAGCACACAGCACATAGGACACAGGACGTAGCAGGCACATACCCCCCTCTGTGACAAGCTAAAACTGAACGTATCCGCCCATCTCGCTCCTCGCTAGTCTCTCACCACTGAGAGGTCACACCGTGGCAACTGTCAAAAAAATCTCAGAGAGAGAAATCTCATCTTCTTCGATTATCAAGTTACATCCAGTTCCAGCGTCCCACCCCACTAATACCAGTTGCCTTCCCCTCATTCATTTGCATCATGCGCATATCAATTTCTGATTGATGTGCAGTATGTATATTTAATTAGCCATGATAAGTTTACAGTCATAAATCTGTCTGGAGAGGTCATTGAAAAGCATGCTGGGAGTGGGAATCGATGCGGCGAGTGATTGAAACGCCATGGTCCAATGAGGCTGGTATATTATACACAGGGAAGTATAATACACTTTAAAAACTAACAGAGCACACACATGAATCCACTTGAGAAAACAGTGAATTTGCTCTTTAAGAAGCATCTGTTCACAGCATTCCATACTTGAGCCACACACACGGGCGAAAGCACGTGTTCTTATCGCTGCTGCCAGGGCACCACCGGCTGTCTGACATACGATGAAAGGGAGAGAAAGATCTCACTACTCCTCCACACCCAGCCATCAGGACTCCCTTCTCCTCCTTACTCAGTTATCTGCGCATAATTGGCATTTCAGTGTCAGACAAGTTGTTTCTGCTTGACCGTTAGTGTTCACAGCATGACAGAGCTAGGTGCCCATGATGTGGGGAATCTATTCACACGTGCTTAATCATTTATGCTTAAACTTTTGAAAGAAAGGTTCTTTGTGCATTCCTATAAAACATTGTTCCACACAGAAGCATTTCCACAGGTGATGGGCAAGGGCAATTCAAATGGATTTAATAAAGAATCATACATCAGAGAGTTGTTTCATGGTTCTCTTGCAGAGAAAGTGTTGATAACCAGTTTTTAAACCTATATCATGCTGTGTGATGATAGAATATTGCATTGTATAACATGTCTATCTAACGGTAATTGACAGCTCAAGCATTATATAATTTCAAAAGTGCATCAGGATCAGGTAAATAAGAAAATGCGAAACATCTCAAATGATCAGGGTAACCACCACATGTGGAGGTGGTAGGCAAAACATCCCAGTACAAATACATTTACATGTTTGCCATAATAAGAATAACACCTTATATAATCAATTTGTGTAGCCAGCCATATCTTGCCATGTGTGGCCATTGGCCATGTATGCAAAATATTTGAGCATGTGTCTGTTTGTGTTTTTTGGTTAGGTGAGGTTATGTGCATGTGATTGGGCATGTATACGTGAATGTATGGTGGCTGTAAGTTCACTTGTCCCACACAAGTTTGATTGAAACCAGATGCTGGGCTTTCAGGTCCAAACTAAAAACACCTGCCTTCCCATCTCCTTAGCCGCCACTACAATAACCACATCTGGGTTGGGGGGGGGGGGGCAGTCAGTGAGCTCTCATAGCACAACATGAGATACCTCAGCGCAATTCAAACGGCAGCAGGCTGCTCATAGAACGGCAACCGCTGACTTCTTCACAGCAAAGTTCAGCAAGGCAGACGAGGCCACATTCAAAACAAATTAACACGGTTACTCCACTTCTTGAAAAAGCGAGGGAAAACAACATAGTCAGCTATTAATTCTGTGCTCTGGAGCTTAATACGGGGATGTGTGGGTGACATGCAGGCTTTACTCTGTTGGGACAAACCCTCAGGAGGCAGCCTTGGTAAAGGGAGGATCTGGTCAGAGCTCCAGGGAGGTTCCAGTGAGGCAAGCAAGCCGAGGCTAATTGAACTGGGCTGGGACCTCGGCGCGAGGTGATTGCTTACTAATACTGGCTCCTATCTCCAGCTGCATCTTTAACTCAATTCTCTAATGAGCGTCACGAGCCCCTATCACATGTGTGCCCAGGAATCTGAGAGAGGGAGGGGGACCGGAGAGAGAAAGAGAGATGAAGAAAGTATCTCAGACGTTTGATTTTTTTTTTTTTTTTTGAAGAAACAGAGAGGGTATCTGTTTGCCGTTTGCCATCAGTGAGGGGGGTTTATCAAGCATGAGTATGGCAATCTTTATGTCACCCCTGTCGTCCAGATTAGCCAATATATTTGTCAATATTAAACTTTCAACTACTTGTTAGTTAATGCTGATAGGTCAACTGCACGTTAGCATCTTCTTTCAACTATGCTCAAAATTCCAGAGGTAAGAAGTTCAACATAACATAACTGACAGACAAGACTTTTCTCCTCTGAATAAATGACAAATGTAAATCAGTTGAACCCCCGCATAGGCTACAGATAGGCAAAAGCGCACCAGCGTGCACAGTGCAATGATGTAGAGCTAGTCTCCCATCAGTTCTGCAACGTTAGTTAAACATGACCACTAGGCTACTGTCAGGAGCTTATGAAACCAAACAAATATTTCTCTCAATTTTAAAATTTCCAGCTGCAGAAGTTGTTTTTACTGCCAATTTGAACTAGCCTAATCGATTTACAGTGTAGTGGCTTGGTAACTGTTAGGTAGTATCAACTTCAACATCAGCAGATACCCCTTAGGATGGAGAGAATCAACCTCATTGTTTAGTGGCAGCAGACACATGCCACTAAATAACAATTACATACTATATATTTTGATTATATACATCATAACAGCTTGACAAAGACCAGGAAGACCTATTGTGAATGCAAGGCAATGCACTGTCATAGTCATAGTGAGATGCTCTCATCATTAATAATGTATTTTAGAACCATGTAATAGCGCATACAGCAGCCTCAGCAAATAGCCTACAAACGAATACCCGGCGCGCTCAAAGTTGAAGTTATTGTCTTGCGGAAAATAGGCTACATATAAACAAAAATGTAACTTAGACTACTCACCAAAAAGTGTCATTAAGCCGAAACAAAACATTCCGTAAAGCATAGTGGGATGTTCAGTGACAGCAGCGCGTACCCAATGTACCAGACCCTCTCCGTCAGAGGAGCTTGACTCGACTGAACAGCAGTCTCAGGAGGCAATGGGGTTATTGAACTACTCTGGGGCAAGGCATTTCCTGTACACGGCTATCTACGTTTGAAGTCTATTCTAAGCGTTTAAATGCTTTAGAGTTCACGACATGAATGCTGTTGACCAGCTGTTGTTTTGTATTGTATAGCACTAACACTAACACCGACGTATTATCAAAGGGCGCGTAAAGAGCGCAAACAACGAGAGGCATATTATACTGCTATCTGAAGGAATGTATTAAATGATGCTGCACTTCACGTCAACTGGGGGGATATCAATAGTGTCAATCAGTTTGAGGAGCTTTGATAACCTAAGCTATTGACAGAGGAGCTTTATGTGTTATCTTAGTGCACATTGTCTTAGTGCACATTACATCTGTCATCATGCTTACATAGCATTTAAGTACGAGGCCATATTAAACATGGTTGATGGTTGAGTCTCTTAAGAAACAGGTTACATTACATAGGGCTTTTAATACCCCCAAAGGACTTATGGAATCCCATAATTTCTGTACCATTGGGGTCTAATAACATGTGATAGGTGTACTCTACTTTCATCGCTCTGTCAGAATTCATTACTTTTGAGTTGTGGCCTGATGGCCCTGTAGACCTGTAGGACTGCACACTCATAAACTCTATATACTATCAATTACTTTTTATTTTATGTTAGGAATTACCTATTTTTCACTTCTATATTGGCCATTGGCATTTTCCAAAATGAAAACCATGCACCTGAAAGCTAGAAGTCAACATAAACACAACATTTATAAAATAAGAACAGCATCTGTCACTCAAATTGAGTGTGCTATAGCCTGCAAGTGTACTTCTTTTCCTACGACATTTCCCATGTCTTTCTGTGTATATTATTTACCTCTGCCCAATCAGGTTACACAATTTTTTATGTAACTCTCCTCGCCTCAGTTGCCATTTTTGGCTTGAGTTGAGGTTGTTTACAGAGTTACTGTTTTCCAGGATGTAAACTTTGGTTTAGTCTTATATTTAGGTAAAACCGTTTTTTTATCTTTATACTCTGGAAAGTACAACAATGTTTTGCTCCATTTCAGGTAAATGTTTTGGTATCATGCGCATACACAAACTCTCTCTCTATTTCTCTCTCGCTCACACACACACACACACACACACACATACATACAGTACTGTAAGAGAAAACATGTCTCTGCCAGATAATACTCTACAGATGTGTTTCCTCCTCCATTCTTTATTGCTGTATATGCCACCCACACAATCAGTGCAGCCCCTGTCGGTATCATATGTGTTCACAGTAACAGTTTATAGAAGCCTTTCCTCTGTACGCAGCACAGAAGATCTCAGGAAGACCCTGATTAGACCGTTCTTCTCTCCCCATGCCCCTTTTCCCCTCCCTTTCTCCCTTCTCTCTCTCTCTACCTCTCTCTTTCTCTCTCTCTCTGTCCCCACCTTATTCTCCCTGTTCCCTCATTCTCATCTGCTTCCATTTCTGCTTGATACACTATTCAGCCCAGACATATTGTATATTGACCAATGTATGATGGTCCATAGACATACATTACATATGTATATCAATCTGCAAGTCTTCATCCTAGTCTAATCCTTGAATATTAAAGAACTGAGCCTGGATTTGTCTGAGTGGCAGAGCAGACAAACATGTGGCTACTGAGCCGTCCCTCATCGAGTCATGTGGAATCCCATGCAAATCCATTCTGGAGAAGCCTAACTTTTCTATTACATTTCACTGCCACTGTACATAGCTCTCTCAGGTTAAAAAGGCCTGTTTCTATGACACTGTTAGATATCTTTCTGGTCTTGGAGGTTGTTATTCTGTCCAAAATGTATTGTTTGTTCTCAAAAGACATACAGCATAGGCCTATATCATCCCTTTGGAGCCTTTGTTTTATTAACGTGACAAATGTGGTGTAAGTCTTTAAAACCATTTAGGAATGTAAAGAGATAAAGCTTTTAAGCTGTCATTTAGCACAGTGCAATTAACTGACCACACCTCGCGATAACGGAAGAGTTTTTGTCTGACACGGCTAAAACAATAAACTGTCCTCTATGTGAATGACACAGATGTTAGATAAAGGGCAGGAAGCTCTTCCCAGTACAAAGTAATCCAATTAACCCCGGCTAAAAGTGGTTGGACGTCTGCCTTTCACAGAGCCTCCACTTTCGCTGGAAGTTTTTCCTAACTACTTAGTCAAGTTTCTATCTGTGTCAAAGACATTTTGTTTACAGTAACTCTGTCCAGAGGTGCTGTCAGCATTGCCTGGATCTACAGTATTTCTACTGGAACATGCAAATTGCCTGTAAGCTCATGGCTGATGAGAAATATTAACTATACTGCATTCAAAACAGATTGGATCTTCAGCAGTGTAGCTTTTTAAAAGCATTTTTTCCATTGCCAGGCCTTTTACTCCTTGATCAGTGGTCTGATTTCTTTGGGCCTCTTTTAGATCAACAGATCACAGCGCTTTCAGACAAAGAGGGATGGTTCTTTTCCACAAGGTACTTTGGCATGCAATCAAAACCTCATTGTGGAAAGCCTTTCTCATTCAGTTACGCCACACTTGCAGTTAGACCATGGAAATCATGGAAAATGAAATGGCCAATGCTTCGAAGGACCTCAGGTACAGTAATGTAAACACAAGGATGTATCAAAATTACTTGTGTGTGCCTGTGTGTGAAGTCTGTGATCATCGATCATCGATCATCGTTGAACCCCCCCCAACATACACACACACACACACACACCATCACCACCTACTCCATGGGGATCAGTGGCGTCATCCGATTGACAAACTGATAAATGTCTCCCCAGAGTCCTATCTTGATGGTAAGAGGTGCAAAGTTGTAGGCTTCAAAGGGAAAGGTCAGTCAGAGTCTGTGTGACTTGACTTGTGTCAGAGCACCCCAGAATCTCCCCTTATATGTCAGTGTGCTAACAGAACATAGAACATGAAATGATGTTTGTGAGAAGAATTCCTTTCCTTTACTATGGCGTGTAAGTGGCTGGAAAATGAAGCTTAATTTCACAACGTTGTTGAGTTGAGTGAGTGGTATGGGCCATTGCGATGTTAATAGAAACCAAAATTGCTTCCAGTGTTGTCTTTCCCCAAGTCTGCTTTACACCAATTACTTTCAGAGGGTTAATCAACATTGGCAGAGCACTCTGTGGAATGCAGTCACTGCTGGAGTTTTTTTTATATATATATTTGAGTCGCACAGCTTGTTGTGCACAACTGTTGGTGTCACAAGACCGTTGGTGTATTTCACAGGGCACGGCATCTGATTGGAGCGTATCAGATAACGTCTCCACAGTGTGTGTGTGTGTGTGTTGGTGGTTGTGTGTGTGTGTGTGGGGGGGGGGGGGGGGGTATATAAGTGTGATAGTAGTGAAGTCAATGGATTAGTGGTTTCATTATAAGGAAATCCCTGAGGGGTTTTTGGTAACTTGGCCATGCATGGTGCGCCTCTCATCATGGAAGTACTATATATCTTGTAGGACACGAAAAGAGCTTAGTAATGTGGTGAAACTGGTGGTCTCAGGAAGGTTCACCTAGGTCTGTCTTTTAATTTTCTAACTTTGTTTAAAGATTTACAAAATTTGAAAACAGTCAACAGCATACATGTAGTGCAGACAGCAAACTGGTAGTGGAGACTACAAGCCATTATAAAGGCCATGTATTACATTAAGTATAGATGACTCACTGATGATTCACCAGTTGTAAAAATGGATCCGATCAGATTTACAGCACCATTGGATTCATGATCTCTATCTCTATTTGTAAAAAAAAAATACAATATTTTTTCCTAGCAGAAGCCAGGCAAATCCCTCTTAAATGACCACCCTTCCATCCATCAAATGGCTCTGGGGAAGTAGAGAGGGGGAGATGTGGGCGAACTGTCAAACTTCTACTTGTGGGTGGATGGGAGGTTAGGAAGGTTAGCACTTCAACCGCAATCAGTCCATCAGGCCCTTGCAACCCTCCAGTGGCCTGGCTTGTCCACCTCTGCTGCAGATTAATTGACGGGACGAGGGACAGCGAGAGCATAGGTATTACTCCCCTTTGGGTGGACAATGCAGCTGAATGGTGTGTGCTTGTGTGTGTGCGTGCGTGCGTGCGTGCGTGTGCGAGTGCATGTGTGTGTTTGTGAATCTGCGTGCGTGTGTGTGTGCGAGTGCATGTGTGTGTTTGTGAGTCTGTCTGTGTCTGTGTGTTTCTCACAGCTGAGTATCTGCAGAGCCTGGAGGTCTGTGGGGTTCTATTGTTCAGGACTTCCTCAGCCGATCCCCAAGTAGTGTGAGATTTTGGAGATGGGTGGGGGGAGGCCGGAGAGGAAGGGAGGGCCGCTTAATACGGGATCTGGCAGCTGGATCCAAAGAGTGTTGAATTGGGTAAAAACAAGCTACCACATAGGCTGGACAATCAAAAAAAATGGCCAAACTTCACACTCAACACAGAATGTAAACAAACAAAAATGGACAAAGGTTGGATACAGTTGTAGATCTCCTGGAGAAATGCCTTGTTGCAAAATCATTTCAGAATCATGACAAAACAATGTTTATTTAAATATGTCATCATAACACTAGTGGTAGGAATGTGTTTATTGTGATTTTAAAACAAAAGCATTAAAACATACTGACCCCTCATCCTTTTTCACAGCACTGTAAAAAAACAGAAAACATTTTGAAAAGTGATAACCTCTCTGACTTTATCTATTATTGTGATCATCGTCTGCAAGGTCAAACTGGTGGGCAGGCAAGCACCTCTAGCTAAAAGTAGAGAGCATTCCAAAGACATGCTTGATGGCCACATAGAGATTACATCAGTGTTATTGTTTGTCCCTTTCGAGTTCACGTCATTGTTATCACACGCTCTCTTGCGAGGCGAGGCAACAGGACGTGACTTCCGACCATTGTGCCGTTGAAGAGAAGAGGCTGAAAAACGTGCCGTCGATTGGACAAGACTTTCGCCAGGCCTTCTCAACTGATTTCCACTTCTGTCACTGTACTGTAGTGGCTGTGCCTTATATAGCCTCCCTGTGCTAAGTGTGTGTGCGTAGTTGATCCTGTACAACAAAAGAGTGCACCCTTCATCCATAATAGGGCAATGTTTCGAGACAGCAGCTTACACACAGCGGCTCTGCAAGCAGAAGTGTGTTTGCAAGTCAAGTTCAAATGAAACAGACAAGAGAGGCTGGTTCTCTTCACTGTACAGACAACTTATTCCCTCCTTTCCTACTCTCCAGATCACTATGGGGGGATTATTATCATCTACTATACAAGAAAGAGGAGGAAATTGCTTTTGAAAAAGAAAAAAGAAAAGGCTGTCTTGAGTAGATGTATGAGGTGGTTTAACTCTCTTATGAGTTGCTGTCACTTCGACAAACATTTGCACTCAGTGAGCTTGTTCAAATGTTGGAATCAATTATGAGATTTTTATTGTTTTCGCCGTTCTCTACAGCCAGCTTTATGTTGGATGGGTCCTATGTGAGCTGGTGGGAGTTTTCAGTTAGTTTGAGGGTTTCCTCTGCTGCCCCCTCCCATGTCTCCCAGTGGGAAAGGAGTGTGGGGGGGGGGCTGTTTAGGGGGGCGTGGGGTTCTGATACTGGGCTGTGGTGGATGGGGTCGGGGTGTTGGGGGTCACCCGCAGAACTCCAGAGGCAGGAAATGGTTCCAATATGGTGCAGAGTGTGGCCCTTTGAAACACCCCCCCCCAGGAGTGATTTAGCGTTCCTGTTAGGCCTGGAAGTTGGGTTCAATGAGCAGAAATGTCAGAAAAAATGACTAAAGTAAAAGATGTAAACACTGCGAGAGAGAATATTAGTGACTGAAACAATTCAATTCCACTCATGGTGTTCATACAATTGTCCATCTGTGACTGTGGACCCCAATGGACTGTGAAGCTGACTGTTATTATGAATGCATTTTAATTACTTTGTTGATCCCTGGCACTGTTCCTCCATATCAAATGTCTGGGTTTTGAATTTCCTGTTATGACCAGATAACTCTCTAACTCTCTATTATAAATATGGAATTATAAAATGTAGTTCTGTTTAGAGAAGGCTTAGAGACAGAAGAATGGTGACTTGACACAAATATGCACTCCAGCAATGCATAAAAAAACCTTTTTCCTTCTGCTGGGTGGAGAACAAAAAAAGTCAGTGCAAGATGTGCGCTGTGTATCTTGTCCTCTTGGATTGTGTGCAAATATGTTACCAAAATGGTCAAGGAGGCCGGGGCTGCTGCGCTGTGCTGGGGCCGTGACGCTCTGCGCAGAGATGGAGTGTTTACACTGAGCATATTTCAGTACCTTGAGGGGATGAACTCCCAGAGGGCCTCGGTGGGATGCTGCCTCTGCCTTTGTACTTTTCCTCCTCCTGAGCTCCTCCAAGAGCCACTGCCTTTGAGGCCGAGGTCATCAGACTTTAAAATCAGACTCAGCTTTAAATATGGGATTGTTGATAACTCAAGTTTCAGTGGTACATTATGCTCTGAACAGATGGTGTTATTAAGGGCTTCCCATACCTTAAACTGGCATATGAGGAAACAAATTTTTGTTCAGCTCAATGCATTAGCTGTATTTCAACTTAATTGGATCTTGTTGTAATCCCATTGGTTTACATGTTTTCATTCTGAGCCCATTTGAGTATTTGAGCATTCTGAGTATTTATCACCACACCAGAGTGGGAAATCCTCCCCAAAGGAAGTAGCCATAAATGCTTAAAACATGATCATCGGTGGATTTCTCTCTATATTCCCCATGATGACTGTTTCAGTCTTAAATCCTTATTGGAAATCATCTCCAAAATCAACACTGTCATCTCCATCACCATAAACATGTTTCCCCGTAAATAAACTTCCCTCAACAAAATTAGCTGGACTCTGGGATTTGAGGGTATTTTAATCCAGCTATGGAATCCATGCCTTCTCTTTCTCAGATGGCCAGTGCAGCTATCTTGTTACTCTGTCGGTTTGAGGAGGTCAAAGGGCGAACCGCTGTGCCACTCAGGGGAACTGGGGGCCATGTGTGAGGATATATGTCGCTACTTGTTCAGTCTTATCCAACAAATTGGATGTCTGGTGACATTCCCACCCCAACTCTCTCTCTCTCTCTCTCTCTCTCTCTCTCACTCTCATGCCCGGCTCTCATTACTCTCTCCATCTCCTTCTCCCCATCTTTCAAACTCCCCTTCTTGTTCCCACTGTCAGCCTCCCTTTCCCAGGCTAAAGCACAGTCCTCCCAACAGGGTTCCCTTTACTTGCTGAACTGATATGATTAATTTCGCCCACAGAGTTGGAACTCAGAAGCTTGCTTTTTACAAGTGTTGTTAAACATTAAAATGGCAAAATCTTGTGTGCGGGGTGGGAGGGAGGGGTTCCGGGCTCCTGGAACGCAACATAACCTTCACCAACACACATTTTAACTTTAAACAGGATTTGGCACTGGTATTTCTTACTGAGAAGTACAAGGTAGGTAGTTTCTTCTTGGCGCTGGGATGGTTTCCTCTTTTGTTAGTGTCATCACTGCCATCCAGTGGACTGATTGAGTTATTACAAAGAGACAAGCAGAGGTTGAGAATCTGGTATACCATGCAAAGTCTATATAGACTAGCCTCGTTGACACCAGACATCAGTTGAGAGTGGGTCTGGCAAAAGTTCATTGACTTACGACATCCAGCAGGGGCGTAACTAGCAGTGAAATGAAACTTAAATTGGTAAATTAAACTCTTACCAAATCATTTCAGAAGTGCAGCAATCTTGTCAACGAAGGTTTTAAATGCAGTTGTCTACTGAGTTCCAAAGAAATACACGGCCATGTCGGATTAGCGATTGAATTTGCGTGCCCATGTTTTAGGGACATTGGAAATGGGCTTCAAGGGCTTCATGGCCAGATGGACCTGCAGACTAAATCACAAATTTGCTAAAGATTGGTATGGGTAAAGACATGTGCTTTGGCAGAATTTCAGCTTTTCATTTTCTGTATTTTGTTTCCATGAGACCATTAGCATTCTTCTAGGGTATTATATTACAGAAGGCTATTATAATACAGCTATTGTATTATATTACAGCTGTTTGCACATACTTTTCGAAACTACTACACCTGTGTGTGTGTGTGTGTGTGTGTGTGTGTGTGTGTGTGTTTGTGGAGACGGAGATGTTTTGTTTATCCATTCAAATGTGTGTGTGTGTGTGTGTGTGTGTGTGTGTGTGTGTGTGTGTGTGTGTGTGTGTGAGTGTGTGTGTGTGTGTGTGTGTGTGTGTGTATGTGTGTGTGTGTGTGTGTGTGTGTGTGTTTTACTTTACTTCACCTTTGGAGGGGATATGATAGATATGAATGGATTCCTTTGTATATGAAAATGATCGGGTCCATTTTTAAAGAAAAAGGTAGAACAATACTGTAAGCAGTGGGAAATGTCTGAGTAGAATCTGAGCACATAAAAGCATCACCATGTAATTTGTCCAGGAACTATATTCCTGAAGGAAATCTATATCTATACATCTATACATTGCCCCATATTGTATGGAGGTTTATTATTCAGATTTAAATGGAAATTTAAGAGGCACATTAAGGATGAGTGAGACCACCACCTCTTATTCTTAAAACTAAATACAGACAAAATGGTAATTTTATATATACTGCACTGTAGTTAATCATTAACACATAGATTTTTATCTTATCTCTTATCATCCTTCAATCATTCAATATAATTTTTTCTTTGCATGTCATGCATCACCACCTGTAGCTGTAGACCTTAATAAACTCCCAGTATGCATATTAACACTCCAATTATTTGGCCCTGATTTCAATGGCGATCTGTTTCTTCTCTGCTATTCGCACAAGCCTTTATCCTCTTTTGTCTCATTTCAGGTCTCTTCACCCGCTCAAGCACCAGGGCCCTTTGTAGAAGATGGAGAATAGGACTGTTGTGCTTCCCCTTGGGCCATGACTGATAGCCCAGGTTCACCACAAATGATCCCCCCACACCGGTCACTCTGCAGGGTTGGAGGGTTTTACGCAAAGACGAGAATGGCTAATTGCAAACTGAGAGGCTGCTCATATCGAGAGAGTCTTAAAAACTGAAAAAGGTATGTGGTGTGTTTCAGAAAGATGGATGCACACAAGCAAAATGAGGGGTATGATTATTGTCCATCACAATGAGAGCATTGTCTGATGCAGTTTATTCACTGAAGTATACTTTGATGCATGAATTGAAAAACACTCTGAAGGCTTTGAACACTAGATCATGCTGGTGAGGTCCTCAACATTGAACAGGTTATGAGGATGGACCCATCTACACTGAAGTGATACTGTGAATTTGAAATAAAGCAAATGGTTAGTTCAAGCTGTATCAGAACTGGTGGCCATAAGCAATACATTTCATAATTTGATTTAATGGAGCCTACTCCACTCACTGAATACATAAAGGGCAGAAAAAACATTGCAAAATCACCAAAACTTTGCTCCAATATCAGTATACAGCATGGACACTGTATACATGTCTGTTGTTAATGATGAAAATGCTCTTTGCACCCTTTGCACCTTTGCATCCTTCTCTGGCAATAGCTCATCTTCTATTTAAAGATGCAATTTATACAATGTGGTTTCGGTTTTGCAAAAGATTATTAATATTTGTGCTCAAGAGGGAATTGAGTTACAGCCTCCTCTTGTCCATGCTCCTGTGCATGTGCTGATTGCCTGGGACTAGTTATGGCTTATGGGCTGTGTGCGAACACCGCAAACAAACACTTAACAATCTGAGGACTGTGTGGACCAACTCCCTTAGTTTGACCAAAAGTGTATGGGATTAAAATTGTGGACTACACCTTCAATCATCTGCTACAAATTATCCTCCTTTACTCTACTATTCCATTTGAGGAATACCAACATGGACAACCATTTCCAGACTGGTACCACACTAAATACTATACAAAATTGTCAAAGGTAGTATTTTCAACACTTCTCAGAAAGTATTCAGTCAAGTCTGCATCAACACCAATCCACATTTACATTTATTCATTGACCAGCCACTTTTATCCAAAGCAACTTACAGCAAGAGAATAACATTCAAGCAATTTCCACTGAATCCATTACGTTTTAAAGTAAGAATGTTGAACGAAACCATGGGCACCCAAACCATGATGGCTGGAATCAAATTTAAGACATTCTGATACAGCTTTAGCTATCAACTTGACATGTCCTCCTCTTTATCAATAAGGGATTGTGGACCTATTGTTACATGTTCGTCTGTGTGTTAGTGACTTAATGTATGATTCTACTGTATCTTGCAGTATGCTAACACAACTGTTAACCACAACATATCAGTATAACAACACATCAGTCAGTGCACAGTTTTTACATGTTTAGTACAAGCTGTCTATTTAAATTATGTTGAAATAGACAGACAGAAGCTGTTGAAAAGCAGTTCATCATCAACACGTGTTACTTGTAAACAGACCGTTTAATCAACTACTCTTCCAATCAAAAGCACGACTAATTACCCTGAAGCCTTCTCACATTTCTCCCACTTCGCAGACAAAACACCAGAGTAGGGGCATGAGATGAAAGCCCCGGGGAGCAAAAAGCACATGTTTGATATATTAATTAATGCCTTTATAGAGATGATGAAATGTTCTGTTGAAGTGCAGGACCTCATTCGCTATTTGATCTGGAGCACAAAAGCTGAATACAGGGGGCCTGAAGGAGCCTGTTCTACTCGCTTTAGCATCTTCAGACATGGGCATAAGATCTCTCTGTTTAATGTATGCAGATGAGGGGGTCTGAATGGATGAATAATTTTAACTGAAGTGAGTGTCCAGAGCATAGATAAAAACATCATCTACGTAACAGTGTAACATCTCACATGGGGAAGAGTGGCTTGTGCTTTGGAAATATGCAATGCATGGATGCATACACTCTTTCTCACTCACACACAACAGACACAAAATAAGTAGAAAGGTAATGGTTGTTATTGTTTGTTATAACTTGGTTAGTAGTACACAGAAACTTGCTCAACAAAAGTAACACAATGTTTGTTGATTAATAACTGCACACACACATGACCTGGTTCAACAAAAGTAACAAATATAATCAGTTTATGTTATAAAACATAATATGTGAATGAAATGGTTGTTTTAAAATCATATTGAGTCTTTGATACAAATTTACTTTTCATGGATGACATTACCAACAATACCAAGGATTACAGATAATAATCAAAGACGGACAGAGGTTTTGTCACAATAATAATCTATCGAGAGACTGTCTGATGGATTTTTCAGGCTTTGTTTGGGTTAGCTGGTCTATAGCTACATTTAATGCAACGGCCTAACTGCAGGTATGACGAAGCATAAGGTTAATTTGGTCCGGTAATTTGTTGTTTTGCGCTCTGTATTTGAATTATTCTATTTTATGTACTTTATTTATTTACTATTGCCCTTTTATGCTTTTATGTACTAGCCTATCACGCTTTTCTTTAGGTAAAGCACATTGAATTAACCCTGTGTATGAAATGTGCTATATAAATAAACTTGCCTTGCCTTACATTTACCGGTAGTCTCTATCGTCATTCACAGAAATGGAGCTTATCAACCTCAAAGTTTGTTTGTTCAACTTTTAAAAAAAAAAAGTGATTTATCGACAGGTTCTAATCACAAATCTTTTGAAAGAAGTGGGTGGGATGGATAGGTGTCTTTCTCTCAATATCTTAGATCCTTGTTATCTCATGATAAGTCTGAGTAAACTTGTCAGCAGCAGTGGTGTCTGAAGTGGTAACTCGACACACCGTCTCCTGATAACAACAGCATCTGTTTTGTTTGCAGTGCCCTCATTCATGCTTTTGTGCAGCATGAGTCCAACAAGTTGAAGTCAGGTGAGCAGCCTTTGTTCCGGCCTTCAGAATGTGGGACACTCTTTTGAAAGACGTCAATGCCCTTTCTGCAAATAAGCTGTCAAACGTATCAATAACAGTTACTGCAGGTAATCGGATTGTTGAGTGGCAAAGATCTGACCTCTAGTAGTCGGAGCTTGCTTATCATTAGTTTACATTTGGCAATCTGAGTGAGAGAGACAAAGAGAGCTGTGTTTTCAGTGTCGGGGTGTATCACGGCTGTGTTTATCATGCATCTTTAAAAGTGAGTCATTTTATATCAGTTCATGTACAAACAGTACTAATGGACAATGCTGGCTTAACCTGTTCAAACTGCCAGCCAATGGATCCAGTAAAGCTATCGCATTAGCTTGTTCTTTGTTCATTTCTATAGCTATGGTGAAACCTACAGTACCTCTGTAGATACCCTCAGTAGAGCAATGGCAAGAAGCTGGAGTTTACAGTATCACTGCAATTCACCCACAACATGTCATCACCTATAGCCATAATGGGAAAGGTGAACTATAGAAGTGAAATAATTATCCCATACCAGGAACAGGCTGTGCCGCTACAATGTATGTGTAAAAGCAAGTATCAGTTGCAAGAAAGACAAGGCTCAAAAATTGCCATCTATTAAAACACTTGCGACTACTTGACTTGGGGGCGGGGGTCAAATGTGCATGGCGGGTGAAATCAGATCCTGCCATTGTATGCACAAATTCACAAACACTTGGAGTGATACAATAATGTCTAATAATACTGTTTTTCTGACTTGGTTGTGCAACATCTGCATGTGCTTTCTGGATATGCCTTTATATAACCAGAGTTCTATGTCATCATGTAATGCATTCAGAGCAGCCTAAAGTGAGGGGTAGGGGCCACGATGAGTGTGTGCAGGGATAGAAGGTTGCATGGGGTGAGTAAATGAGCAAAAAAATGACTTATCTAGTTAAAAAGTGTCATAGTATAGTCTAGAGTGCAATTGTTTTGGTTTGAATATTGTTTACATGATCACATAAGATAGAAAATGATACGGGCCTTGTATACAATGTGTTCTAGTTAACAATAGTTAATTACTACCCTGTTGAACTTAAAAAGAGCACTGATCATATGCTACAGGAGAGGCAGGGTGCGACGGCTGGGCGTAATTTCTCAGAAATAATGACCAATCTGCTTTTCCGTGGTATTCTCCAATTTCACATAATACTGTATAGTAAGCGATGGCGCAAGAGAGGATTATTGTGTAGTCAAGTCTTCCTGGGAATTCCCTGTTTCTTGACTGAACTGAAATCATCTCACCTCTGCACTCAATTTCTCTATTTAAACATTTAGAATACCATTTTCCATTTTGTAACAAGTGATTATTTTGCAGTGAGTGATACAACTGTTGACTAACAATTTATGTCTTGATAATGGAAGAACATTTTGAGCATTTTTTCAAATTTTGTTTGTGTGCGTGTGAGGGGTGGGGTATATCATGATTACGGCCTTGACTTGACTACTGAAGAAGTATGTGTAAAGACAGAGTGAAAATAATATTGTATTTTACATGGTACCATTATAAGTACAACCCTGTTGATTCTGTTTTAACATAAACCAATAGATATATTGTAATCCATCTGATGAAATCCATATGATTTATTTGTATGTCTCTCTTTCTTCCTTCCATTCTTTTTAACAAACAAGATTTAATGTTCTAAGACACAGAAGTCAAACAATTTTGAGAACCTCTATCGGAGATTAGACATTGTAAAGCTGTACATCTACATGACAAACATAACATATATGATCATGAGTGATTAGAAGTGTACAGCTGGTGAGATATCAGAATAGCCAGGTCTCCATCGCATGACATGAGGAGGGGTCTGTAGTGTGTCTGTCCACACGTTAACGATAGCCTCAGTCTGTGGGGACCTCTGACATGGCTTTAACCTCTGTACAGATGTGATCTTGGTTGCTGAATTTAAGACCTTTGTTTCCTAAGTTCAAGTTCCATATTTAATGAATGTTCTTTTGTCCAATAAAGCAGCTTTTGGGGCAGTCAAGCCTATTCCAAATTACAGAAATGCATGCCTGAATGACTTTCGTGGCTATTTAATTAATTGAATTCATCTAATTCAAAAGGATGTTAAACTGAACTGTAGTGAACTGGGATTAGTGTATTTTGTTTACTTAATGGTCTACCCCATGAAGAGACCAAGAAGAGTGCTGTACATTATTATAGAAGTTACAATAGTTATTTAACATATAAATATCTGCCTTACAAATATGCTATCACAATGAAAAGTACAAGAATAAATACTGAAGTACACATTTTAAATAAATATCCGTCTAAAAAAGCTTCTGAAAACCATGGGGCAAACCTGTCATGAACACACACCAAACAGAAAAGTGAAAATACTCTTCCCTGTGCTTAAAATACATACACTTATTTTCTATTTATTATCTAATAAAATGATGATGCTAGGCCAATACTGACATCAGTTCACAAAAACAGTTACACCAAAAAGTTAATAATACAAAATAATACATCTAAAAGAGATTAACTGGATACCTGGTCACAAGAGTTGTTTAGTGCCATGACGGATACAAATAACATTAGGCTATTTGTATTATTTTTTAATCCACTGCCATGAGGTGGTGAGATACCATTGTTTGTTCCAGATTTTTCTTCTGAGAAGAGAGACTTTTGCTAAGCTTGAAGCAAAAATTGCTGCTTTTTTTTCTTTTCCTGTTAAAGTCAGAAATATTGATAGTGCAAGGAGACGGTAGGTTTAATGGATTCCACTGGAGACTGGACTGGAAACCAAACTGCTGCAGGGTGTCTCCAACAGCTGAGAGGACAATGACTTGGAGTCTGCCTCCCCTGATGAAGATGTCTGACAAACACATACAGCAGAGAAATCACTGTTAACTTTTCACTATTTTCTCCCTCATAATATAAGCAGGAGTGTGGAGATGTCTCATCTAAAACTCACCACCAACCAATCATCACAATCAGTGTGTAGTGTCAGCTCATTCATAATTTTCCAGGATTGCTGAAACCTCAGGAAGTCCATTGGACTGTCAGGACAAATTGTCTCCAATGCCTTCTCTGTTTTGTCCTTGATAGAGACAATACCACAGATTAAAACAGAGGCAGTAGATCTAGCTATTCAATTCACCAAAAACTCTACAGCTTATAACCATCTCAAATATGTATGTATTTAAACATAATTTTAAGACTATGTTTGTCAAAGGTCTCACCTTTTGGGTGGTCTGTATCGGAGTTATGTGTGGGTGTGTGCTTCGTTTCTTGTCTTTGCACCTCTTGTTCTGGAACCAAACACGGATTACCCTGGAACTCAGGCCCGTCATCTCCACTAACTGCTCCTTCACCAGGGCGTCTGGCCGGGGATTAGCGCTGTAGCAAGTCTGTAGCATGTGCAGCTGTTTTTTGCTGAGGACGGTCCTGACCCGTGTGGTCCTCTGCACCGGTGTTGGGGTGCGCTTAAGTGACCCCACGTCCAGATGGGACAATTCTGATAAGAAAAATAAATAAATGTGTGATTCAAGGCTCGCCTATCTTCCTGTCAAAAATAGGCCTATAACAACCTGTCCCTCTTGGCTGAGGATAACAAACGATTGTATGGGGAATATATATATATATGTTTCAAATCTACCCTTAACATTTGAAATGTTTTCTGGGGAATGCCCGTTGCGCTCTTCGGTTGGCGTTTCGAACACATCATGATCTGCCGGGCACAACAGGTGTCCATCCCGCATGTGAAACTCGTCTCCGGGGAGCAAGTGACAGTTGCAACTTTCACACCGAAAGCAGTCAAAGTGATAGATCTTCTTGCAAGTCCTCATCACCAAGTCGTCTTTGCTGAACACTTTTTTACATTTTCCGCAATTAATTCCGTATAACCTGAGTACAGAAATATCATATTTATTTTGGGAGACCTGTAACATTGTCACATCTATTTGAGAAACGTGTTTTGCTTTGAGAGAGTGCTACATACAAATAAGAAAATAGTCTGTAGCTGTAGGTATACGTAGGCTATTTTAAGCAATGTATCTTTACTGCAACAAGTGTCCAGTGTGTTGCCAAGGTGCCAAATTACGCACATCCTTAAAAAACATTGTTGGGCACACAGACAACTTGTAATCATTACTCAAAAATGTACTCAATAATTATTTGTTAAAACCATGAAAAATGTCTGTGGCCTAGACATTTTAGCAGTAGCCAGATTAATTCATCCATGTCATTCCATCACAAAGTATAGCAAAAAAAAAAAGTAAGCCTATACACACCTGTAGTAGTCTTCTTTACAGAGAGTTCTGCCATGCTTTACAAAGCAGGTACCTGCACCGTCCAAAGACTTCTTACACTCAGCGCACTTTAAACATGCCGTATGCCACTCCATATCCGGGAATACCCGCAAGAAGAAACGATCAAGAATTTGATGTCCACATCCGGCACATGAGGAAATTATTGCACTTTCTACAAAAGTAATAGCAAAGGAACACAAATGATCAAAGTCCTGTGCTGCTGTTAAATGGCTGTTAGTCCCCATTTGTGCCATTGCCAAAATGTGGCAATTACAGTACTTCAGAGCAGTGTTATAACCCTATCAATAAAAGAGCAAGAAAACATAGCAAAATCTGTTTTTTGTTGTTTTTTTTCCCACTTCATTTTGCACACAAATAGTCAACATGAAATAGCACCGTTAAATCCAAAGATATGTTTCTTTGTTGGTAGAACAAAAGACTGGGATTTGATCATTTTACTCACCCCACTTTAATGTTGTTTTCTGAGGATATTCCATACTGTTAACTCGAATTTAGTAAACCGTAACTTATATATCTCGTTTACGCAGAATGAGAGGCTGTACACCCGGCATGCGTCACGCCGGCACAGAGCGTGTGTTTTCATTTGTGCTGCTGCCTATTTGCAGTGTGGAAACGCCAATTAAGTGGTACCGTCACTGCAGTTGGGAGAGCACTGGGGCGTGAGAATGTCACTGCTCTATCTATCTCATTGCTCAGGTGATTAAACATCTTTGAGTTAAACATCTTTTGAGTTTTACTTACGTAGTCTGCAACAGCCTACTTTTCTATTGTACTTGTATGTTTGTTGTTTGACATATTAGTTAGTCTCTCTCTCTCTCTCTCACTCTCACTCACCCCACTCTGCTACCTCTGTCTACAGGTGCATGCACATACTTACTTACTTGCATACAGAGAGAGAGAGAGAGAGAGAGAGAGAGAGAGAGAGAGAGAGAGAGAGAGAGAGGCATATAAACATTATATTCAAACAACAAACATGGTAAACACAAGACACAAATATAAGAGACGTAAATCTTAAATTTACTCTGAATAGAAATCTGTGCTGATTGTGCCTGCTCCTGATAAGAGTTTACCACACATGTGAGTATGTGTGTGGCAAATATGAGGTGCAAGGCTAGATGAGGCAATGAGGTTAATAAGTTACTGCTCCTTAACTTTACCACCTTGTGTGGTCAGGGCATACAATCTTCTGGTGTGGTAAGCCTAGGTTTATCACTGAAACATGCAGGCTAACCCGTTTTAATTCAGTGGAGGGTTTTGTTATGCTAACCTAACCAATAGGCTATTTTATTTTTACATTTTATTATGTAGGCCTAAATAAACTGTAAAAAGGCTATTTTATTATTACATTTTAAATTGTGTTGTTTGTTTTTACCACTAGGTGAAGCTTGAGGATAACTTAGGGAAATTGGGAAATATGATGAACCATATACTTACAAAAATAGCTGCCATTTTTCAGGGTTTTGTTGTTTTTGAGGAGTCCTTGCTCTTGATATACAGGAATGCAATCTTTTGTACATGAAACTGCATTGTACTGCATTGCACTTCAGAGGAACTGCAGTGCTTTGTCCCACAACTGCAGTTATCTTTTGTAAGGATCCCTTGATTAATCAAGGCCTAAGGTAAGGCCTAAGCCTTTGGTAGTGCAATGCTGCAGGCTTAGATCACCTATCATCAGATATAGCTGCTAACTTGCAGTCTATGTTTTAGTGTAATCTTCTGCAGTTACAAGGATACAAGGATACAAGGACGTTTATTGTCACATGCATATAGTTACTGGAAGCAAGAAATGCAGTGAAATTATGTCTGGTGTCAGCCTATTTGTGCATTTATGGGGGGGGGGGGGGGGGTAAAAAGTGCAGTAGAAGAGGGGTTTAGTAGATTAAGTGGCAAGGGCTGCATAAGAAAGGTGGGGGAGGATTGGGATGGGGGGGGGGCACCAACAAGGAGCACCCAAGAGCAACAGGGGCAAAGAAAAACTCCCTTACCAAGGAAGAAACCTTGGGGATGTGTGTTGGAGAAGCTTCCTGATGAAATAATGTGCTGTGTAGGTAGGGGAGAGGGGGGGGGGCAGTGTACTGCAAGTATGGTGAAGGGACTTACTATTGCAAGCAGAGTATGTATGATGTATGTGAGGGATGACAGTGAAGATGTGTGTGTGGGCGGGAGGGGAGTGGAGCAGTGACTGTGTATGTGTGTAGTGTGTGTGTGGGTAGGTGGGGGCAGTGTGCTGTAAGTATGTAGAGGAGGCTTACTGTAGCTAGCAGTGTGCTGTATGTATGTGAGGTGATGACAGTGATGATGTAAGTGTGTGTGTTGGGGATGGGGGTGGGGTGGGGCAGAAAGGCTAGGCAATCAAGGACATGAGTAGATAGATGGAGGAGAAATCAAAAATAATAAATAAAAAGTTCTATGGAGATGTGCAAAAGTTGGAGAAAGTCAGATGTGTGTGTGTGTGTGTGTGTGTGTGTGTGTGTGTGTTTTGACGTGTGATGAAATAAGAAAATAAATAAAAGGTCTGTAGCATAGGGAGAGGGATGTAAAAGTGCTAAAAGTCATGTAGGTGTGTGTGTGTAGGGGGGGGGGGGTTATGAGTGCTGAGGAGTGAATGAGTGCAAAGTCAGTATAGTGTGAATTCAGAGTTGGGAAATGTTTGAGAGTGCTGAGGAGTGAATGTGTGCAAAGTCAGTATATAGTGTGAGTTCAGAGTTCGGATGGCCTGGGGATAAAAACTTCTCCTGAGTCTCTCAGTTCTGGCTTTGTGACTACATAGGCGTCTTCTTGATTTCAGCGGTAGGAATAATCCATTGTTAGGATGAGAAGAGTCCTTCAGAATCTTTTGGGCTCTTAGGAGTACTCTTCTGGAATAGATATCTTGTAGAGCAGGGAGTTGAGTTCTTATAGTACGTTCAGCTGAGCGCACTACTCTCTGCAGAGTACTACAATCTCTAACTTTGGAGTTCCCATACCAGGTGATGATGCTACCAGTTAGAACACTCTCAACCGCTGAAGTGTAGAAGGCCTTCATGATGGATGTAGAAACTTTGAATTTCCTTAGCTGACGAAGGAAGTAGAGTTGTCTGGACTTCTTCAGAACATATTGAGTGTTAACAGTCCATGTAAGTCTTCAGTAATGTGGACACCAAGGTATTTAAAACTTGTGACTCTCTCTACAGGTTGCCCGCTGATCATTAGTGGGGTGTAACTGTAGTTCTGCTGCTTCCTTCTGTAATCCACTACCATTTCCTTTTAGTCAGATTTTTTTTTTTTTTCTTTTTTTTCTTTTTCGCATGTCCAAATTTGCATCAAGGATTCCCGGGACACTGTAAGACCGGGGTACACGAAACTTGGTGGGCATGTAACCCCACATGGATAGCATGGAACCTCCTGTTTTCGTTTTGATCTGTAGCCCCCCCCGCTGGACTGGACCCCTCGAAAGGAGGGTAGGGCAGACACAGTTTTCTGTGAATATCTCGAGAACCGTAGGGTTTAGGAGGACCATTTTTTTTGTATGTTGATGTCAAAGGGCCAACCCATTCCATAACCACTCAATTCATGTATAGCGCCACCTAGTTAAAAATTAAAAATCAAAACATTAGGTGTTTTCATCACAATATCTCTGGCTGACATGGTCAAAACTGCACGAAATTGAAAGTGTAGGATCATTATGACACCCTCCGAATGCATGCCAAGTTTCGTGGACTTTCGTTCATGGGGGGCCTTACAATAAAATAATTTATGTGTACATTTAGTGACCGTACACCAACAAGGATTCTCCGGACACTGAAAGACCGGGGTACACGAAACTTGGTGGGCATGTAACCCCACATGGATAGCATGGAACCATCACTTTTCGTTTTGATCTGTAGCCCCCCCACTGGACTGGACCCCCCGAAAGGAGGGTAGGGCAGACACAGTTTTCTGTGAATATCTTGAGAACCGTAGGGCCTAGGATGACCAATTTTTTGCGGATGTTTGCCTCCAGGGGTCATGTAAACCCATTCCATATGCACACATGTGCATAAACAGATACACACGTATGCATTCACAGTAATCCTACGTATGACACATACTCAGACAGTAGACATATATACGCATGCATGCACATGCACACACACAGGCACATAAACAGGCAAACACACAAGCACATGCACATGCACGCACACACACACACCCACACACCCACACACACATAAACATAAACATGTACACGCACACATGTACACAATTCAAGAATTTCTCAGAATTATGAACAGGCAAGATGGGGGTGGGGTTGTATAAAATGTATATTACATGTGAAATCTATGAAATAATCATGTTCAGGTACTTGTTGTCTAGCAGATACCAGTGAGGATTGAGTGTGCATAATGCAATTCAGTGAGACAGTTAGAATCATATATGCCTTCCAGCGTGACTTATTTTTGTGGAAAACATGTGTTGGACTGGGCGGCGGTCATATTTTGTACCGCTCTGCGGTACATCTAGTTCACGTTCGAATTACAATGAAGTATTTGTAGACACAAAATACTTTGTAGCATTAATTCTTCACTTTATTGCACACTGACAGTCACTCATCACAGCTTGGCATCTGGGATACCATCTCTGTCGTCATCATTCTCCGCCATATTGTTAGGGGAAATCGAGGAGGAAAGTGCCTGGGAGGCAACAGCTCTCGAATGCCTGACTATCCACGTCAACAAGGACGTTTTCGATGTCTTAGCTTTCTAATTCATAGGCATATCTATGCACATGCTATTCTAAAGGTGATTTAGTGGTTGTAGTCGCTGTTGTGGCCTATCCATAGATCATGGCTTCCTTAACACAGAGAAGCTCAGGCCTTGTGCAAAGACGGACCGAGGCCTCGCGAAATGCAGCTGCCGATAAGGAGCGAGGAATTGGGGAAGACGACGAGTCTCGTCGTGAAGAGGAAGAGGAAGATGACAATGGAGATTCAAAAGAAACTCGTCTTACATTGATGGAAGAAGTTTTGCTTTTGGGATTGAAAGACCGAGAGGTTTGATAACATTTTACTATGACAAGGATACTATACTAGCTAGCTGTGCTAACTGTTTGCCTGCTAATCGGTTTAGTGGAATCTTCTTGGGGCACTGCGGCGGCTATCCTTATTGCCAACGTTAGCTGGCTAGGGACGAAGCAAAGTGAACGTGGCGCTGGTGGTGGATAAACTATGTAACTGGTTGATCTTGGTTTGCAAGCTAAATGTAGCAACGTCCCCTTTTTCCATGTAGCCTAACTTTACCGGTTAAATCAGTAACGTTACATTCTTAAGCCAGCTAAAGTGAGCTGTTGCTATTAGTCTAGCAGCTATTGATTTAGCTAGCCAGTCAACTAACGTTAGCCATGTAGCAAACGAAAACTTGAAGTCTCCTAGTTACAAATGTAACCAGCTAACAAAACACATTGTTCTTGGCTCGCAAAATATGCATAGGGTTATCGCCATTAAATGACATTTTTGTAATGGAGCTGATGTCAGTGGGTTTGATGTAAGATACTGGGGGTTGAGTTAACGTTAAACCTCACAACTTAACGTTAAAGCCTCTCACCCGACCTTTCTTGTCCTGCCCAAGTGACCAGCTTACTACATGGCCATGTCATTCGATCTAAAGCTCCATGAGTGCAAATACAAAGAGATTGAGTGCCCTTTGAGAGCATCACTGCATTTTAAAAGAGATTATTACGTCCTTGCTTGCTCATTATTTAGATTTTACTCCGAACATAGGAAAAGGGTGGGCAGGTCTGTAAACTGTAAACATCTCTCATTGCCTCAAAATCATGTGACACTATTCTGTCAATTTAATCCTTTGCTGCCGATTTTTCCCATGATTTACAGTGCTGTAATAAAGATAAAACTGTTTACTTTTACTGCAACTCGGGTATGTGGGTGTTGACTTTCTTGACTGCAGGGCTACACATCATTCTGGAATGACTGCATTTCCTCCGGACTTCGTGGCTGCATGCTCATAGAGCTGGCTCTGAGAGGACGGTTACATCTGGAGCCATGTGGCATTAGGAGGAAAAGCCTGCTGGCAAGAAAGGTGTGTGTGTGTGGATACGTGTGAGAAAGAATAAAGTAATGCAAGCATGAAAGTTGGGCCCTAGCTTAAGGCCTGTCCATCTACACTCTCTGGCAACCAGATGTTTCAACTACAGCTGTCTTAAGATCTTGAAAGTGGGGGTGGGGTTTGGGGGGTGTGGCCAGGGGTGGAGGAGTTGTCAGAGGAATGTTCTGAGCTGTGAACCCAGTGAAGTATCACAAGGTGTTGCTAGACAGATTTTTATGGTCTTATTGCACGGGGTATTAAGAGGAACAATTCAATCAAAGTAAAGTATGCAATCAAGGAGCTCCCTTTTTCATTGAAGCCCATGCCATTTGTTCTGTTACATTAATTGGCTTTTGTTTGTTGTGCACATATCAGTTACGTATCAGTATGCTAAAGTTTATTTATGAGTGACAAATTCTAAATGTTTTTAATGTATATAGCCATTAAGGTTTATTTGCAAAATTGTCTCACTGCGCTGCAGTTTGAAATCTTCTGTTACCATAATTTGATCTATTTTGAAGATCTGTCTCACAACAAATTCCTTGTTCAACCCTCATACCTGTCACAAATCATATTAATGGTTGAGTTGTCTTATTTTCTGTTTACAAGATATGTGTAAACACGTGGAACATTGTTTAAATGTTTGATATTGAATGTGAGACGTGCTTAGGGAGTGCAGAAATGCGAAGCATCACACTCATAGACAGACCTTTTGACAGACAGAAAGACAGCATGTTCTATCTTTTTGTGTGTTGGGTAGCAAACCATAACAGCTCCCCTTATAACTCTTGCCAGGTCATCTTTAAGTCCGATGCACCAACGGGGGATATGTTACTGGACGAGGCTCTGAAGCACATCAAGGAGACTCAGCCTCCTGAGACAGTCCAGAGTTGGATTGAGCTGCTGAGCGGTGAGTAACAGGAAAGCTACACCAGGCGCGGAACTGAAGAGTCTCACTAAGGGTGTAGTTTGCATGGCAAACAAATATTCAAATGATTGTACAACTTTTGGGGGGACTGTTTAAACCTGTAAAGCCTATCAGGAGATAGCAGACATTCAAATGTAAGCACTTGGCTGTTTCAAAGTAGCCTGGAAACCAGACTCTCTGACTTCGCAGAGAGTCTGGCCTAGATCCATAGGCGTTCGTTTATTTCCGGGTGGGAGTGCACAGTTTGAGGTTTAAAATCATTGGAGTTCCTTTGAACCGCTTTGAACCAAAAGTTTCTCTGCAGCACGCTCATAACAAGCACGGGTGCATCTTATCAGCAAACAATCACACGTTTCATCTGCGTAACTCTCGCCAAAATGCATCATATAGTGTTTTGTGAATGTACCCAAGTCAAACTTTCATATAAATGCATAAGTACGTCCAAAGCGCCACTTTTAAGCTTGTATGCGTTGTCGTTTTCGGGTGAAATGACCTTTTGAATGGGATTCCTATAGGGCTACTACTTTTTTGAACTTTTTTACAATCACGTCAAAATCGCTATTTTTCAAATACTATGAAGGCTCGACACAACATGAAACTTTGATCGAAGTATCATCAGTGTCTCTACACATGAACTCGTGCATTGAGAACATTGTTGGTGTACACAGAGTTTACTAAAAGAGAGGTTTTGAACAACTGACTTGTTTTTTCTGCTCGCTGCCATCTTGCCATCTTGCAAGGAGTGAGTGGTCCAAAATCTTTCTTTTTAGTAAACTTTGTGTACACGAACAATGTTCTCAATGCTCGAGTTCATATGTAGAGACACTGATGATGCTTCGATCAAAGTTTCAAGTTATGTCGAGCCTTCTTAGTGTTTGAAAAATGTTCGCGATTTTGACCCGACCATGTAGCCTACTAAACTACAGTTTGACTCGGGTACGTTCGTAGCCTATTTCAAGTGACAAAATCTATGACTAAAGTTTAGCTGACGATATAACATCCCACTCCACTGTGACTTCGTTCATGACACTCCTGTTAATAGGCTAAACTATTATTTACATTTGCTCAAAGATTTCATAAGTATAAGTCCTTTTCGCTCCCTACGTTGATGTATTCCAAGCGATCTGCTTCAGGGGCGGGGACGTAGTAATTGAAACACCATGCCTGGGTACGTAATCGCTCTCAGGGACGCCCTCTGTTCGCTGGTTGGTCGGCTGCCCAACTGCCGAAGTAAACGAGCGTGAATCAACCTATTCCAGACGGAGTACTGTAGGGAGAAGAAATCGACCGGAAGTACGTAGGCAGGCCGAGGCCAGGCTAGTTTCAAAGCGGAACAAACTAAGATATAACCTAGACATGCAATCGGTCAGGTGGTCTGTAGCACATGGTCATCATGTGTGCAAAGTGAGATAGTGGCAAGGTAATTTACCATCAAAAACATAGTCAACGATATACAGAATTAATCTAAGTGTTGTAAAGTAGAGTTTCCTTAGTTTTGAGCACACTGATGTATGCTTGGCTGTTTGAGGTTTATCTGGCAAAATTGTCTCACCTGTCACCTTATGTCTTACAGGTGAGACGTGGAATCCATTAAAGCTGCACTTTCAGCTGCGGAACGTGCGTGAGCGTCTGGCTAAGAACCTTGTGGAGAAGGGCGTGCTCACCACCGAGAAGCAGAACTTCCTGCTGTTCGACATGACCACACACCCGCTCACCAACAGCACCATCAAGCAACGCCTGGTGCGCAAGGTGCAGGAGTCTGTGCTGGACCGGTGGGTGAACGAGCCGCAGCGCATGGACAGACGGATGCTGGCGCTCATCTTCCTAGCCCACTCGTCTGACGTGCTGGAGAACGCCTTCGCGCCCCTCCTGGATGAGCAGTACGACCTGGCCATGAAGAGGGTGCGCCTGCTGCTGGACCTTGACCCCGAAGTCGAAGCCGCCAAGTCGGGGGCCAACGAGCTGCTTTGGGCCGTCGTGGCCGCCTTCACCAAATGAATTGTGGGAAGATAGGTGGTATAGAGGAAAATGGTGGACATTTGTTTTTTAGCTCGATCATGAAGGCAGACTTGGAGACACAGAAGGCTGTTGGCCCTGGAGCTCAGTTCTGTAGCTACCATGTTTGGACTCTTGTTGTAAAGATGCTTAGAACGGTAATTAAGATAATAATAATAATAATAATGATGACACTGATGATCAGGGGGAAGGCTTTTTTTCTTTTTCTTGTTTCTGACCTTTGTTTTGGTTTTGGGCCGCAAAACAAATACAGTTCACTGTGAGGTTCTGTGTAATTTGAGCGCTGGTGTGGTTCCACCTGATCTCCTGTTAACACCTGAGAAGGAGTGCAACTCAGAGGGAGACGTAGAATCTTCCTTCAGTGTGTGCAATATCTAGTCTCACTCTTCATCAGGGAGGAAAAACAACATGAGAAAAAGAACAGAACTCAAGCCTGCTATAAGTACACTTAAAGCCTAAATTTCTGTCGTGTGTGTGAACTTAAGGACTAAAAGAAAATGCCTTCAGGCTATTGGCCAGGGTGATCAGTGTCCCCTACTCTCTAATTTCGCTAATAAATACTAACGTCTGCCACTCATTGGACTCATCTGACTGAAACTCACTTTTAACCAGTCGGATAGGAGATGGGGGGCGGTCTTGTATGGTATGGATATCAAAAGAAGGGAAACGAGTATCTGTGGAAAGTCTGGCAGCCGGTTTCTGTATGCCTTTGTTCTTGACATCAATGTTGATCAGCCACAGATTTGTGCATAGTATCACAGTTTAATGTGAAAGACATTCCCCTTGACAGGCCCCATGGATTGGATTGGGCTTGAGCATAGGTCTGTTTAGTGGTTGTAGGTAGACAGTAACTCCCCCTATGTGAGCAATGTGAACTACAATAGTAGGATGACCGTTTTGCATAAAAACATTAGGATGGGCAGGTTTGTCACGCGTTGTGTTCAAACATTGGTATCGGTGATGATACGATAGGAATGTTTGCGTGTAGGGTATTTGTATGCAAAGGTGTAAAATGTAGCTTGAACTACGTAATCTCATAGTATGTTCCCCTCGGATTTGCCCTATTCATACTTTTTCCAATGCCGGTTTTTAGGGTTTGTGACGTAAGATCCAAATCTTGGAAAAAGACTTTTGCTGTTTATTGTCATACGCCTGAAAGAAGTCAGCTTAAAGCCCTTACCAAACTTTAAGCCCAGTCTACTTATCAATTTTATTGTTTGTCTTGGCCATGTTGTCTGCTGGTAAGGACAAACAATCCTCTGACCTCAGTCTCTCATAGAGATTGGTCCATGCCCCCCTGTGATCTCCCTGGATCCTTCCTCAGCTTGCTTTCAGATACTTCCACTCATTTGTTAAGCAAGTGGAGCTTGCCTTTTTTTCGGGGATAAATAGCAAAATGGCTCTCCTTACAATAAGCAAACTAACTGGGGGGTGCTGGGATGTATTCGGGATAGGTACAAGTTATGCTGTTATGCCCCGGCACAGCTAGCAGAGACACTCACCCTCGCACACTAATACTTCATGAGGCCTCGCTAAACAAACAAGGACACCACGCCTAACTCGTTTGCTGGAACTTGACGCTTTTTTTTTTTTTTAGTTTGGTATTTTTAATAATTTCACCACCTGTTTCTCTTTTTGTCATGTAAAGTCATTTGTATTTCTACTTTTCAAAGCTTTTATTACATTATTTCCCTTGTAAATTTTTTTTTTTAATTAAGTGTCTCTTCCTCTTTTTGTTTTTCCTGTTTCTTTTGGCTTTGGACATCTTTTCTGGCTAATCGGTTCCCTCTTCAGTGGTTGTGTTCAGTGGGCGAGTAGACAAAGTTTGAGTGGGGGGGGGGGGGGCACTTCTTATTTTCTTTGGGGTGAGCAGGGGTCAAACCTGTAGATGTACTGTTGTTCAAACACGTCATAAATGTAAATGTATTTCAGAGACTTCATGAAAGGGATCCTGATTTGTACACTTGCTTTTTACCACATAATAAAAGAAGATCTTTTAAGTGCCTGAAATAATGTTATGGTAGTCTTCCCCTGTTTACCTGCCTATTTAGTGCCTTTCACGTGGTTGAAGAATCATGTCTAGACTACTAACCTACTGGTAAATGAGAAAGATAACATGCTAAATCAATATGGTAATAAAATGTTAATATCCCATTCAAGACCAAGTTGGACCAGGATGGACCATACATCACAATGGGACTGAATTAGCAGATCATTGTTTGTTTATTTACAGAAAGTACAAATGCATTTATAACACAGAAAAGCACGTGATACAAATGTATTAGGCTTTCAACCATAAATTGTTATTTACAAGTCTTAAATATTCACATTTGTCGCAGTAAAGTCAACAGTCAACACCATTGATAGGTCCACTTATCTCACAGAGTTCAGTTTCAAAGCTCCCCAAGCTTGCTGTTGGTTTCAAGTGAACAGGCTGCTTGGTAGGACAGCGGATGCATGAGGTTTCCCGCGAAGAGCCAGATGCATTTTCGAAAATGATCCTTTGGGTTAGGTTTGGTATGCTTTCACTGCAGTTGTCCCACCACAGAACCGGCTAACTTACTCCGTCCAGGGCACGACCGTCTATCTCTGAACGGGCCAGCAGCGAGAGGACATGCCGTTGCATGTACCTAGCAGTCACGTCAGTTGCACTTCCATCGATGCCATTCAATCTCACTTGATTTTGGCTGCCTGTTGGTAATTCCTTATGAGTATATCCAAAAGCTTGTACTTCCAGTCAAGAAGATCACCTATCTTTCGCAGCTGATGGGCACACTCAATGATAGCAGTTTCCTCTGAAAAGATAAGGCAAAATCGTGTTATTTAACAACTTGGGTCGAAGTTAACAGCAGATTTTAGAGCTGAAAGAAACTTGTCAGGGTTCTGTCAAGGAAAAGTGTTACCTTTGCTTGACATCGTTGAAAGTGTTGTTCGGTGTTTGTTCCTTAGAAGTAAAACTGCGAGTGGTTTGGTTCCTTTGTTGTAAATATTGAGTAACATTCAGTGTTGTAGCTTCGCAGGGAGGAAGAGAATAAGCTATAGTTAGAAGTCCACCCAGTTAAATAGCCGGTGTGACGTATAGAGGAATCCCCGCCACGTCACATCTGCCTGCGCTGACTTGTTTACGGGGACCATCTTGCCTTGGACATAGGCTAATTCGATTGATTAAACGTCCTCTTCAGGATCTGCACACTTACATAATCGAGCCGTAAACGTGCTTGTGGACTGTAGTTTTGTGACTGGGAGGACGTTGAGAAATTGAAGCCATTTGGAATTCGAAGGCTGCCAAATCTCAAGAGGCATTTTTGGCCTATTGATAGCCAAAAATGGTCAGGTCACCTTAGACTGGGCTATGTATTAGAAATCTGATCTATATGAATAAGCGAAGCCAAGCCAATAAATTAAGTTTTATGAAAAGAAAAAAACATTATTTCTCAAATCCACACATAGGCTATTCATATCCGAATGGTCCTATGGGTTTTATGTTTGCAATTAAGGGTTAACTGTTTTCATTGCTTGCAGTCACATGGTATTCTGTACTTTCCCATGTAGTGACATGTTCAGGCTTGTTGAGTTGCCTGGTTGAGTAGCTTTAGTGCAGAGTGAATAGCCTGCTGGTGACAGATGAAATTGCAGTAGGCCTAGCCTATGACACGCCTCCATTACCCCCACCAGTGTGTATGTTTTTGTAATAACACAGAGGATCGTTTGTAACACTTTTTTTTATCATTTTATTATTCTTATCTTTTGACACAGTGTATTTTACAACTTGATGTCCACACTGCACCTATGTCCTTCTGTGTTGTTTTTAAGCCAATCCACAATAAATAGCCTAGCCTAGATCTCTGTTTAATAGGTGTAGTTTGTGTGGTTTTATTGTCAAAACAAAAAATTGTCAATATGTATTTGTCCTATGTATTTGTGGATAAATAAAATATGCCTAAAAGACAGAATAGTGGGGTTTTTGCATGCATTGCATATCTGTTGGTGTTGATATCTGTATCGGGCATATCTTAGGCTCTGAAAGATTCTCAGTCAAGAATAATTTTATTTCAAATAAAAATTGTAAACTGAACTGGACAATTAACAGCTCTTTGCATACTGTATAAAAATACTGAATTTGTTAGACTGCAGAGGTGTGTTAAGATTAAGAAGCATTGTCACTTTTTTATGTAGGGTAATTAGTTCTTCAGAGAAGTCAAATAGGATGTCCAACTTCCTAAAGAACATCCTGATAACAACAACAGACTACTCTAGATAATAGGACATACAACTCTAGATAATGGACATGTGGCTGGTGTCCAAAGGTTATTAAACATCATCACATGCCCAATGTCTCTCTTGACTACCTACGCAATTAGACATGTTTGTGACACAACTCCTCCGTAATTGTATTTGTCTTACATAACGATGCATACAACAGATTCTGTTTGTTACTCACTCAGCTCAAGATATGATCCAAGTAGTACAGACTTTGGAAATTAAGACTTTGCACCATGAAGAGCCGTGCACACAGAAAAAAGGCAAAAGGCCATGGTTTTGCACAAGATCACTGGTTTCTTAAAGGCACTCTAAGCAATTTTGTACAATGTCACTTCTGTTGACGTTCAAACAAAACAGAGAGCTAGCTCGCTACTCCCTCCCCCTCCCTCCTGTGCAATTGAAACTCTCTTAAACACGCATCTTGTCGGTGATTGGGTGGAACAGTTATGTTTTTATGGTCCAGGTTGGACCAGGTTGTTTCTGTTGCCATTTTTGGACAATGGGCTGTCCACAGAGACTGCGTTTTTTACAGGTGTATTCAGGGCACAGGCAGCTAGCAGATGGTGAGGGGATGTTTGCTGTATGTGACAAAAAAGGTTTTAGCTTAGAAATCGCATAACATCGCTTAAAGCACCTTTAACAACTGCCCTAGGCATACTAGTCTACTTGCCAACAAGCTGAGTACACCAAAGGTTTGTTATAAATGTGTAGTATGGGTCCCAAGCAGAAACTGTAGAAACTGCCAGATTCTAAATTGCATATTTTGCGCAATTTGCATAGTTAGTACAATTAGCATACATTAGTAAAATTGCCTATATTGACAATATTTTTGGAACTGCTTGGCCAATTTGTACAATATTGGAGGAGTGTTTTGGATGGATTTTGCTGAATCCATTCCTGACCATTTCAAAATTCAAAATGGCTAAACCAGGGGTGGTCACATTTCCACTCCTGGTAGGCTGATTTTGATGAGGTTTTGGGTGATTGAGAAATATTAGAGGACAATAACTTATGTATTTGATATAATTTAGATACTTCAAATTGATTATAACTTGTTGGATATTTCTGAACACAATTTTTCACAGGCCATATTTGTGGTGACTAACAATGGAATATTGTAGGTAACAAAGGGAAGTATATGATGTTGAGGGTGTAGTGGTTAGGGAATGTGTGGTTACTTTGTGACCTCGGTTCTCTGAGTGAAGAGGCTATTCCATATATGGGGATATGATCCCTCTGCTTGTCAAGGATAGGACACACTAGCTTGCCTAGTCAAGTCCACATCGAATGTATAAAGCACCTATGTTGGTGTAAAATCTCTGATAGTTTGATCGGAACATGTTTCAGAAGAACAGCCTAGAGACAGTAAATATAGTCTCTACTCAGAGAACCAAGGTTACAAAGTAACCGCACATTCTCTGTTGTCTCAAGACTATCTCTCCACTCTGACACATTTTCCAAAACTCTTTAAAGCCCCCCATGAGGAGATGGTGCAGTCCATAATCTAGAATACCATAGTGCCCCAAATGAACTATTTACAAATTTGCACTATGTACATGGCAACCAGATTGAGGCCCCACAAGACGCAAAGAGGGGCAGCCGTGGCCTACTGGTTAGCGCTTTGGACTTATAACCGGAGGATTGCCAGTTCGAACCCCGATCAGTAGGAATGGCTGAAGTGCCCTTGAGCAAGGCACCTAACCCCTCACTACTCCCCGAGCACCGCTGTAGCAGGCAGCTTACTGCGTCGGGATTAGTGTGTGCTTCACCTCACTGTGTGTTCACTGTGTGCTGCGTGAGTTTCACTAATTCACAGATTGGGATAAATGCAGAGACCAAATTTCCCTCACGGGATCAAAAGAGTATATACTTATACTCAAGCCCAAGAGGCTAAAAGGGCTTCCTAGGCTGGTCCGCAATATGCAAAATTAAGGCTTTGCAGGACGCAAGGGCCAGAGCCGTAACAGGGAGAGGCCACCCCGGTCAATCTGCAATATGCTAAGCCCACTGAAGACATGAATTCAGACAGGACATTAGAAGTCAGGTTAGGGCAGAGAACTACCATGACCCACCAACCTGAGACCTACTGGTAGGGGGTGGAACAGGGTCTCTCTTGATGAGGGAGCTCTCACAGCAGATCATCCAATAGGATGGTATTGCTGAAAGCCAGAATCAGCCTCATCTGCTCCACCCAGGGGGTCAGGATTCGAAGGGTTAGCTTCAGCCACTTAGCATGGCATTTGGCCGCTGACATTTTTGAAAAGTCAAGTCAAGTCAAGTCATTTATTTATATAGCACATTTAAAAACAACAGGGATTGAGCCAAAGTGCTGAACAAAGAAAACAATAAGACCATACATCTACACAAAGGCCATACATCTACACAAACTAAGTGTAATTATTTGTAGCAAGACAGCATTAGTAGCAACAACAAGAAAATAGATCAGATAAATAAAAATAAATAAGAAAATTAAAACAAGACCAAAAACATCATACTGTATTAAAAGCAAGTGAGAAAAAATATGTCTTGAGATTGGATTTGAAGGAGGTAATTGTAGGGGATAATTTGATATGTAGAGGAAGGGTATTCCAGAGCTTTGGAGCAGCTAGAGAAAAAGCTCGGTCTCTACAGGTTTTAAGGCGTCATTTCGCATTGGCTTCATTTCGGCTCGATAGTGTTTTATGCCCCCAACGTCGTCTTCCAGGCAGCGCTGCCACCGCTGACTTAAAGGCACCTAATCCTAAACCTAACCCTAACCTTAACCCATGCCTAACTCTAGTGCCTTCCAGGCAGCGCTGCCTTGAAGACAACGTTGGGGCATAAAATACCAAGAAACCTACATTTCGTCTGCCTGCAAATGTAGCCTAGGTTTAACAAGCTGCAAATTCACACTGGGTGCAGCAAAAATCCCAGCTATCCACAAGTTTTTTAAATCCCATGTCTACTTAATTATAGTTGTTGGATAGCCTATTGCGTAATAGGCCTACAACCTGTCCAAATATAGCATTTAGGAATCATTATTTGTGTAGCCTAAAGTGACTCAATATTGATTCTCATTGTTTATTATCACATATGAACATCACATTAAATAATCTAGGACTTCTAATCTAATCTAAGACAGGGCAAACTTCTACCACCATTCCCAAAATGTTATCCCAACTAATTAAATAAATTTGCGCTTATAACGAGGTGAAGTGAAGTGTCTTTTCTTCTGAGGGAATGTCCAATCTTCATCAACGACATACCGTTTTACCTTACGTTGTCTCCGTCTGTAACGTGGAATCTAATAGGCTATCTAGCTGGTGCCGGAAACGAACACCCATGAAACGCCATTTTCGTAAAGATGGCTGCGGTCAATTTCAAACTTTTTTGGCTGAAGTAGCTAGCCAAATGAATGGGGGCGGGACTTATTCACTCTCTCCAGTTATATATAATACCTCCATGTCTCCACCTGCACCCTGCATATGAAAGGCTGGAGTAGTGTAAATGGCTGAAAGGCGTACAGTACAACCTGGGGTCATGACTGCACCACGGCTTTCCATCCCAGGGAAGGACCGTCATCCCTCGGGAGAAGAAGAGCCGACAATTGTGTTATCTCCCTGGTCATGACCTCCTCTGCCCTGCCCTTTCCTCGTTCACCTGGGGGTGAAGTCTCCACTCTCCTGGGCTTGGATTCTGTCTTGACATGATGTCAACAAAGGGTGAGCCCATTGCTACAGAACGGTCGTCAGCTTGCAGAGGGCTGGAGAGCCCAGGTCCCCTTACCTGTTGATACAAGAGGCATCCACTGTGTTATTGGTCCTGAGGATGACATGCTGACTCCTCGGCCTTGGCAAGAAGGCCGAGCAGAGCAGCCCCCCACTCCAGGACGTTGATGTGTTGGGACACCCTGTCTTCCTGTCCTGTATGGTCAGGTTGATGGTTAATTTCACTGGTACTTGTGACTATGTGACAATAAAGGCCTACTACTACACCCGGGCACCAGATCATGAGGCCAAGGGATACCTCCTGTACTGTAGTCGCCATTAGGCAGAGCCTTCAATCGACCCGAGACTGCAGCCTAAAGTGGCTTAAGTATAGTTGTGATAAAAGTAGATGCCAATTAGGTACATTTTACTCAAAATAACCACTTATTATTCGACCGGCTGTGCCCGCGCCATGTATAACCGGGCACGCTGATGGTTGGGAGCCTGGCGAGAGGGGGCGGAACCCCCGGCGGATATGTGACCTGTTGAGGAAGTGTTCGCTCTTCTAGGCCAGACACCGGCCACGGTGTTCTAATGCCTTTTCTTTATGCTTGCCTCATAAACGAGATGACTAAGCACTAGCATTTCTGTGAGGCATTACACTATCAATGCAGAGCACGCGAGATGTAAGTGAATTATGCACACCATAATCACGGTTATGCGCTTTTTATCTTTTTGATCAACATGGATTGAGACAATAATCCTTAAATAATCCTTATGAAAACCTTTATTTCATCCTCCTTTATATAACGGTAGCCAGCTGGTGCAGTGGCTGTACGTTTGGTAAACCTCCTTCCTGATGCCCAAAGACATGTGCTACAGTGCTAGTGAAATTAGCACCCTCTGTGTTGCTGTGAGTTGCTGGTTTGAGTCCGGGTGAATGGAGGGCTGAGCCTCGGTTTTTTTTAGAGGTTATAGTTACATCCAGCAGTTATTCCACCTGCAGAGCAGCAATGACACAGGTCCATGACAGTATTTTGCAGCAAAAAGCACTTGTAAGCAGACCTAAAAAAATTGACCAATAGACCAATGACTCAATATTCACACCAATGACTTGAGCTCTCTTGATTTTTAAATGTTAGTCTACTATTAAGCATTTAAAATAAATGAAGAGTTTGGTTCCAAAACGCTATGCCTAATATCCACCATTTTAATACATTTTCATAAATATTCTTTTTACATTTTGTTTTACAAGTAATTTCAGTAGAAATGTTTTTGGGTAGCCTATTGTTTGATTTTATTTATCTTTACTCAATCAAAACAACTCAACTACAATTTGATTGATATTTCCTGGAATAGGCACATGACTTTTTAAAATAGATTTATAGCATTTTGGAACCAAACTCTTCAAATATTCTCAGAACTGACTTAAAATGAACGAAAATCTGCCCAGATCAATCCAAATCTGTGAATCCAAAATCATTGAAAATGTCAGAAATGGATTCAGCATCCTGTTAACCCTTAAAACCATAACCATAACATTTTTCAATTTCCCTCAGGATGGATAACGTATCTATCTATCTATCTATCTATCTATCTATCTATCTATCTATCTCAATATTGTACAAATTGGCCAAACAGCTTCTATAATGCTAATTTATGCAAAGTATGTCAATTATGCAAATTGCCTAACATATGCAATTTAGAAATTCAGTTTCTATATGCTGGGTACCCATACTATACATTTCTAACATAAAACTTTGGGGGACACAACATTTCCGGGTCCACAATGGGGCTCTATGGGCTGGCAAGTAGACTAAACGGTTAGAATTAAAGTGTTGCCATTGGGTTTACTAACTTGCTGCTATGTAGTTAACAGGCTACATCTTTCACTTTGCAAGAATGCATTGAAACTGCGGAGCATTTGCGAGACATAAACAGCACTCAGGCAGGCTCTCTGCGCACATTCAGTAAGCTCGTGACTACCCTCCTACAATACTTTGCGCGCCTGCTAGGATCTCCTGCCAGTAACATTTTACTTACAGCAGCACGTAAGTAGCCACCGTGGTTTATGCAGGAAATTCGAGTGTTGCATAGTTATACATGCAGATGCATATGCAGCGAGGACAATAACATGTTTTAATATAGTTTTGTGCAGCATTCGTATTTTTTGGGGCCTTGTTAGCATGTCGCTAACATCTCCATTTACACACAACTTAGCTGGTTAGCATCTTCATAGCACAGAGAGTGGTGGTTAATGTAAGGGCAACATTTCTTGAGAGTGTTTTGCGAGTGAATTTTTTAGACGTGGTCAGTTAACTTTGCATTTAGGGTAGCAATGGCATAAGTCAACCATGTAGCACAGATAATAATGGCCTGAGCTAAATACTATTGCTAATTTATGAATTAGTGTATATTACTCATTGGTCAACGGTACATTTCAGTGTTGTGCGCGATGGTGACCCGCGTATGTGTTACTCCATCTGATGATAATGATGATCTGACCTGTCACTAATTTGAAACTATCCTGGTTAGCTGTTTTAACTATATTTAGCTTGCAACTTTGTAACATGTTAGAGTATTGACCTACCGCCATAATGTAGAATGATAACGTTATATCTCTTCCCTAGCCACCAGTAGCCTACCTCGTTTATCTCATGCATAACTAACGTTAATCACTAATCTAATGCTATGCATGGTGGTGCTGCTTATTTTTCCAAACGAGGTACTTTTAATCATGCAGTGGTTTTCAGATGCGTACAACAAACACGTAGACATGCAAGAAAGGCTGCAAATGTGTATTGCAGTTTTATTTCTAACATCTTTTTTGGTTGTTTACCAGGAACAGAATGCCCAAGTCAAAGGAATTGTTGTCTTCATCCTCTGGCAGTGACTCTGATAGTGAAGTTGACACTAAGGTATTTGCATCAGAAGTTTTGTGTGTGTGCCTACTGTATGCGCTTTAGATCTGTTTTTCTTATTTATTTTATCTATTAAAAAACACTCCCAACCTAAATAACCTTTAGATGTGCTTTTTCTAGCAGTCACTTTGAATAAAGACCTGCTAAATAATCAAATGTAGTTGTGGTGTGCTCTGGAGAGATTCCTGACCATAGAGCTAAACTGAATGTTAACAGGAGGGGAAATCTTACCTTTATAGCCTACCATGACAGCATGGGATTGCAGAAGCACCACATGCGATTTCACAAAAGAAATCATAAACCTTGCTATACTGCTCTGTGGAACAAATAACCCAGACTCTCAGCCACTCTGAGCCAGTCAGCAATCTATTGCTGAACCACTGATGTAGCTGTTAGTGTTATTAACTTGATTCTACACTTGATTCTGTTTGGGTGACTCTCATTGCAGGCATATTGCCTGTACTCTTAAGATCATAATTTCAAATCATTATTCCCTGTGTTGTGTTATTGATTTCTCCGGTAATTAGCATGTAGTAAGCAGTGCAACATGCACCAGTCCAATCAATACTATCAACTTTCGTGCAAGATCACATTTCTCTTTATCCCTCTTGTGCTGTTGAACAATTGATAATTGGCCAACAAGCTCTACGTAAGAAAACAATGGATTATAGGCTGAAGCAGAACTGCCTGACAGGTGTGTTCCTAGTACCTTAACTGAAATTGAGTTACAAATAAAGCCAAGATGTGCTTACACGGATTGGTGGGTGTGCTCTTTTTCCCAAAAATGCAATATACTTGTTACTTGTTATAAATACATGTGGAGGACCTCTCCCTCCATTAAAAAACAACAGTCCTGGGGGTCGTTTCCAGAAAGCATCGTTTGCTAACTTGCGTCGCAACCTCGGTAGTACGCTCCATCGTTCTTGGATTTGGTGTTTCTAGAAAGGGTAGTTCGAACTCTCAATCGCAAACAAGGACGCAAAGTTTGGTCGTTTGAACTACTGCCCCTAGGCAGTCGCACTTGTGTCGTTCCTTGGTAGTTCCTGTTGGTGTCCGGAGCGCCTAACCAAAAATCACAACCGCCTAACCAAAATTTGCGAAGTGGATGTTTATCTCGTGACTCAATGATTGATCTATCCTGTAGCTTAATTTTGATTAAGACACTGCTCCTCTACTGGGCTCATTCTTGCTATTTATGTTAATTAAAGTATTGCCTTGATTTTAGTATTATAATCTTCACAGTCCCTGACAGCAGCAGTGTTAAATGGTGTAGTGGCTAAATCAGATGACTTATTATCCCAACGTTGTAGGTTCGATTTTCTTATGATGTGAGATTGTCCTCTTGCTTCTCGCTACCTGCAGATGAACTAGTGTGACACGTAGATTCAATTGTTTTTGACTGATGTATTGTGCCTATGGTCTCTCGATGTAGAGTAACTATATACATAAATATGTATGGTCAAAACCTATTGTTGTGTCTCGTAGGCCTACTTTTACTCAGAGATGAAAAGAAGAGATAGGATGCGAACTCCGGCCGAGCGCGCAGTGCACCAACGCGCTGCCGTTAAGCCACGAGACAGTTAATAACCTATGGGATACCCAGGTATTTGTCCAGGCTATATATTTTTTCCAACACAGATATTTAACACAAATAATGACTCATATTGGTCTGCTTAAGTTAACTGTTTTCTATGCTTGCAATAGGTTTAGGTTTTGGCTGATGGCAATGACAATACCAGCATTAATCACTCGGTTTAGATTAGAAACATGTCGACATAGGCCGTGACAGAACATTTCTAGGGGGTGGGGTATTACACGTTGCCACTGTTTCCACCAATGATATGTATCGCTGCATCATCAACAACGTTGTTGGAACTATGGTGTTCGAACGTCGGAGGTAGCGAATTGCGACACAGGTACGATGCTTTCTGGAAACAGGTGTAACAGTGTCGTTGTTTGGTCGCAAGTTGCGTCGTACCATGGTGGTTGAGCAACGTCGTTGCTAACTTTTCTAGAAATGACCCCCTGATTGATTCAGTGATGAAACCTTCTAACACTGAGGGGTGAATGTTGGGAACAGGCTTGGAATTTCACCATTTTAGGGGCAAGGCCACTTGGCCTTCAGTTTGGCATATTTGGTGGGGGGCACAAAGGCCACATGTCAGGGCACCAAGGCCAAAGTTAACTATACAGTAGTAGGCTATAAAATGATCAAAGTTGTATTAAGCCTATTCACAGCAGTAGACCTGCATCACTGTATGAAACATTACAAAAACATGAAACATGACATATTACATAGAACTGTAAATCATCTGATCATCCAATATTTACAGATATCTAGGCTATATTTAACATTTATTTTATATTTGACCTGTTATGAAATCATGTATTGAACAATTTAAGCACAGCTCAGCTTTAAGAAACTCAAATAGCCTAGATGCATGCTTAGCATTTTGTGATCATTAAGGCTACTTTCACAAACTCTTAGTCAGCTGTCCTCTGTTTTGAATATTTACCGATATCTAGGCGATATTTGTAACATTTATTTTGTATTTGGCCCGTTATGAAATCATGTAGAACAATTTAAACACATTGTGAATCTTAAAGGCCAAATTTGCTGCAAATTCAAAACTGGATTACTCTGGAACGCTAACTGTACAGGGGACTGCTTTACACCTTTGTGTTCGGTAAGATCTGCTGTTTATTCTGATATATGGTTTGTCATGTGTTGAACAAAGGGTTCGTGAAGTATTCCACCGAGATGAATGGGTAGGGAGATGGGCGCAGAACCCTTAGTAGAATTTATAATTAAATTTAATTATATTATTTACTTTTCTCACAAACCGTTCACCACAACAATTAGCGGTTAACATCGTTTAAAAGCTGAGAAAAAGCTCTTTCATGTGATGTGATACTTGTGATGTCTGTGTGATAAGTAGGCTACTTCGCGAGTAGTTCAACTGAGAAGAATGGGTGAATTTGGACGCACTTTCTTTCTTGCCGTGCGCTGTCACTTTCTCCACTGCGTAAAAGACTAAATTAATTTGTGCTGTGACTGCTAAGATTATTTTGACAGGCCATAGGCTAAATAAAAATCGCTATTAGTCGGACGCAAAGCAGAATATTGAAAGAAGGGGGCACCAAGGCCACCATGGCCTGTAAACCTCTGATTTTCAAAGGGGCATCACGGCCAACGCAAGGGGCAACGACGCCATGGCCGTCGTGGCCGCCGTGAAATTCCTACCCTGGTTGGGAATTTACAGTACGTGTGATGTTTGTGTGTCACAGGCCAAGAGGAAGAGACCAGTGACTCCAGAGAAACCAGCAAAGAAACAGAAGGGCGGGGAAAGCTCCAGAGTGGGCGGGGCATCCAAAAGCAGCAGCAGCAGTAACAAAGATGACAACATGTTTCAGGTAAGGGTGCATTTATATCACCAGGTTTCCCAACATGGTGGTCCTAAATTCTGGCCTAATTCCTTTTTTCGTGTCTTGTTCTGTTAAGTAGATTGGAAAAATGAGGTATGTGAGTGTTCGGAACTTCAAAGGCAAAGTTCTGATCGACATCCGTGAGTACTGGATAGACCAGGAGGGAGAGATGAAACCTGGGAGGAAAGGTAAATTAATTTTTTGGGTCTTTCCATGGCAGCCAACATGCATGTGATGGTTTCAGTGTTAACAGTTGTGCAGAAATAACCATATTTTTTACTCTTTTCCTTATTAATAATAGGTTTTCACAGGTCACCTTGTGTGGTATATTTATATGTCTTTTTTAAAGGGAAAAAAAGTCATTCAAATCTAATTGAGTGCTTGTGAGAAAAAATGTCCCTGGGGCTCTTTTGGGGTCCCACTATTAGCAAGTAGCATTTTCAGTAGCTAGATCAACCAATAAGGAAGGATCCAAAGAGATGTGCATACCTGCTTGCCAATTGTTTTACATGAGTACTCCGCATCAAAGGAGGAGTGATCTAGTCAGGCAAAAGCAGAAAATGCTGATATGGCTTGGAGCATTTTTTATTTAGAAGGAAGTGTTTTGTTGGAGTGTATGGCTATATGGTCGGGGTCCTTGGAGGATGTAAAAATCTTCAAATGTTTTTGAGTGATTCGTATATATGCCTTTTAGACACCTACTTTAATTTGTGAACTCCCAGGAATATGCCTCCTCTGTCCTACACACGGTGAGGTCAGCCCCCAAAAAGCTGAATCTGGTGATGTTGCAATGTCACCCAGTATTTATTTGGGTAGTTGTACTGTAGAAAACACCGGCCTTGGCCATGGTTTTGTCATGGCCATTTTAGTAATCCAGTGATACTGGATCCTCGGTGGTTCATGAAAGCCGCTGGTGCATAGAGCTCCCAGACTGGGCATTAGCAGGTGCATTACGAGGAGCTTCTGTTGGCAGTGGCTAACGCATGTATGCAAAGCAGCTCTCTGCAGCGTATCATCTGACTGTGGAGGGCCATTTTCCCAGCACATTTATTTCAGCCAGTGTGAGACATGGCATGTAGCTTTATCTCTGAAAACAAAAACATCAACTCATTTGGTTCACATACTTTGAGGCCTTTTTGGGAAATCTCCCAGGAGGTATATGTTATGGACATTATCATGTGAAAGTTTTAAAAGACAAAAGCTAATGCTGACTTTGTATGTAATACTACTAGCATCTTGTTAGTAGCTTGAATGTAGTCTTGGTAGTCAGTAGTCACTTTACTTTTTTTCTTTTCTTCTCTTCTCTTCTCTTCTCTTCTCTTCTCTTCTCTTCTCTTCTCTTCTCCTTCTCTTCTTGCATCCAGGAATCTCCCTGAATCCAGAACAGTGGAACCAGCTGAAAGAGCAAATCTCTGAGATTGACGATGCTGTGAGAAGGACATAAGATGTCTGCTTACTTCAGATGCCTGGCATAGTGTTCCTTTTTTAACTCCTTAAAAAAAAACTTTTTTCCATTATGCTTTCATATGTTTTTATAAACGAAGACCCATTTTTAAATAATGACCAGGACCACATTGTGTATATTTTTAGCTCAGTGTTTTGTTTATTCGAGCTGTTTGTTGCAACTTTCATTGTATATCATGATTGTTAATCATTAAAAGTACCTGTATGGTAGATTTGGGGCGGGCTACATAGGGTTTCATTGGGTTGGGTTAGAACCAATAAAACCAATAGAGGTTTTACCGAGTTTATGTGATTTGTGGTTTATATTGAGAGCCTGTTTCATATTTAGTTTTGAATTGTGTAATAACATTATCATGTGTCTTATGTCATGGATATATTTATTTAGAGGCGATTGCACTAAGACTACAGGGAAGCTCAGCCTCCTTTAAAATATCATGGAAAATTTAATCAAATACTACTGTATTACATTAGCCTACTATTCCAACTAGAACATGCTAATAACATGTTCAACTTCATGGTTAGTTCATTAAGCAATAAGGTTTTACCGGTCAACTATCATGACTTCCCGCCCCTAATACATTGCTGTGACGATACGATCCATCTCGGCTTCACTGGACTTCAATGGCACCTTTTTAGCCTATTTAAACTCCCCCAAAGTGAACTGGTAAAATGTAGGCAAGCCAGCTACCATGTCTCAACTCTATACTGTTTGGTCGAATCTGGATTGTGGGATAACTTTTTCCCTCAAAGAACAATATAGCACCTTAAAAATATTAATTTAATAATTTACTATTTGTATGCTAGCTTATGCACAGCTTCCCCTATTCCAAAGAGCAGCAACCACTAGTGGTGCATTTAAAATACAACTAAGAAATTGTACCGCAAAGAAATTCAATGCTCTCCTTTACAAAAACCTCTATTCTCAACAGTTACTGCTTTTCAACTCTAGGTGGTGCTACATGCAAACGTTTTGTGTGGCAAAGATTGAACGATTTGAAGAACAGCATGCTCTTGTTTTGAGAAATTTAGAAATTTGCAGATGCAACACAGTTTACATCACAGTTTTCTCTTTGAAAGTTGCACTGGCATCTCCATGGAGAAAATCATGACAGAATCACAATGTGACTGATAGTCAGTGGAAGACTTGAACAACACCATGATTCACAGGGTGGACATGACATGAGTGGTGTTTCAACATTGTGAATGAGATGGTGTCTACTTTTCACCATATTCAATGACAAGATATAATCAGGGGCCGTTACAGAGTAGAAGTAGGCTACTACCTGTTCATGCAGGCTATGTTCTGCTACACACTCAAGCCAAGTTTACACACGTCATGTCTGATTAATAACAGTCAACAGAGTTCTGTAAAGGGCGGGGTGTTGGAGTGACCTGTAATGCCATATATAGTAACAAATAGTTATTCACTATGTCTGACTACCAATATGTGGTGCCAGTCGAACTTTAGATATGTAGGCCTATAAGAATAAGGTCTGAAATTCTTCTGTCTTGGAAAGTGCTATTTCCAGACACTGAATTATGTTTACACAGGCCTGCTGTCTGCACGCATGCAACAGCATATGCCAAATTCTTGAAGGGTGGGCAGGAATGTAATTTTAAGCGACATAGCACCAACACCAACTAATACGTCAGCATTCATAACCCTTTTATTACAAGAATTGGTTGGTTCCTCAACATGAAATCCCCTTTCATATTTAGGCCGTATAGTCTAAGTTCTCACTTGGTTCATTCAGTCTAAGTTTCCTTATGGAATCAAGTTGAAACGAATAGTTCTATTATAGGTTAACTACACTTTGCAAAGCTTGGATATTATGACCAATCAACTTGATCCATGTTATTGTAAATGCACATGAACACACGCCCACATTGCTTAGGAGGTCTTTAGGACCCTGCAACCCACAGCATGTGATGTCGCCTTCATAAGAGAAACACGGCAGTGTGAGAACCATCAGTCATTTGACATAACGTGTTCTGTTATTGAAGCTCAAAGAAGGAACGGTCACCGTGTAGAATGCGAGAACTTCATTTCAAAGACAACTTTTGGGTAAGCTTTTGACTGTAGGCTGACATTTAGATGGGTTTGAAGGCATGTCGGAAATCTTGATTGCACACCCTAGGCTACCTAGTTTGTCACAGATGTTGAGTCAAGTGTGTTCTTTCATCACATCTGCCAATGTGTTGCTTAGCCTATACTTTCATGTTACGATAGGATTCTACCGGGTAGGCTACTTTTGATAAGTTTAATATTCTCCTTGTATTTCACACATTGTCCTCCAGAGTTCATATGAGGAAACATCGCCTAATCTGTGCGAGACTAGTGGTCAGCCTGTCATAACAGTGCTTCCAAAGCACACAAATCGCGTGCGCTTCACATGCTTTAATCGTTATGTCTATGATTGCAACCGGTAAATAAATCCATTTCCGCCGGATTACTAAACAAAAGAAAACCATACTCGTGATTACCATTGTTAATTGATATTTCCGGTCACTTAATTGCCTGTTGGATTCGTCTGAAGGCTATTGAATGCGTGCGTGAGATAGGTGGATATTCTTTAAAAACAAAACAGAAGCTGATTTTTGGCCCCAAGACGTTGGTGTGGTTTCAGAGCAGATTACATGCCTGGGACTAAAAATTACAGGGATTCTTAAAGACTGTGGAAGATCATTATTTCACACTGAGTGTATTTAACTGTAGGCCGCCTCATGGAATAGAGCATCTCTTGAATTATTGAAATGTTATCACAATGTAAGCCTAATGACAAATAGTTGTTCAATATTATTCCGACGACAGTAGCTCACTAACTTCGGAAATAAAAATTCCGAATGTGAAAGTGTTCAATGTCCTTTCAAAAATGAAAGTGACAGCCTTCGAACTAGAAGCACTGGATATGTAGTTTACTAATGGATTCTACAAGATAGTGCAAATGCTGTTGTAGCCCAATCAAAAGCCTATCACATAAAGACTTTTTCTCAGCATTTAGACTATGCTACTGATGTCTGTGGCCACCTTCAAAATGTGGTGTTGCAATCTTCCTGACTGTCACATGTTTTCTCTGACATTCACAAGAACACTGACATCACCTGCACTGGTGGCTATGACAACATTATTCAGCATCTGAATGATGGCAGGAGGACTTGCAAAGAGATTGAAGACTTCATGAAAGCAAGGTGTGCTTCCCCCTCACCCCACCCCCACATGTATATCCTCGAATATCTCTTTTCATTGAGCAGTATTTCCTCAGATTAGCACTCACAGCTAACTCCGGTTTATTTACAGCTTTCTGTCAGTCAATTAATGAGCATAATATGAGATTCTACATTGGTTCCTTTTTTCAGGTTACTTCACTAATTGTATAGTCCATTCTTTGAAATGCATTTCCTTGTGGAACCTTACCCTTGAGTTCAAATTTGCTTGTAATGATTAATCCAGGAAAGATTTAATCAAGGTTATGAGGACGGGAAAAGCTAGAGTGAAGTAGGCTATGACTCTCACGGTATACAGGTTGTTTTCTTTATTTGCCCAGTTGGGGTAGGAGTGTTTCTGCTTTACATAACCAAAAACACTCATCTAGATGTCCTTTCAAACTGCCTGAAGGCACTAGCCTACTGTATACTGCCTACAATACTGTAAGTGGCATGATGAGTGAAGAAATACATAGCATACAGAGTGATGAAACTTTTTGTGTGTGTGTGTGTGTGGGGGGGGGGGTCAAAGTCAACCCAACCCAATTGATCTGATTGATCTGGCGGCAATATTGGATTTTGTTGAAAACCTTAAAAAGTTTTCACAGGTCACAACCAAATTTGGCTCAGATGATCTTTAGACCAAGCCTCACTAAAGTTATTGAATAGATTTTTCATTTTAGAAAACATTTGCCTGTTACAACCAATCGAAATCCCCAAACAGGGAATGAACTCATGTCTCTGCAACGCTTTCATGTATCAAAACTAAACGTGGTACATAGCCAACTTGTGACATCAGAATTGATCCATTCGCTATATTCATTTAGTTGCTTGACACACTTGGGGGCAGCCGTGGCCTACTGGTTAGTGCTTCGAACTTGTAACCGGAGGGTTCTCGGTTCGAACCCCGACCAGTAGGAACGGCTGAAGTGCCCTTGACCAAGGCACCTAACCCCTCACTGCTCCCCGAGTGCCGCTGTAGCAGGCAGCTCACTGCGTCGGGATTAGTGTGAGCTTCACCTCACTGTGTGTTCACTGTGTACTGAGTGTGTTTCACGGATTGGGATAAATGCAGAGACCAAATTTCCCTCACGGGATAAAAAGAGTATATATACTTATACTTACTGATGTGAGAGCCATGTGTCTGATGTATAGCATCTGAATAGCAACGAGTTGCGCTGGGCTGCTTGGCCCCATTATTGCTGCCTGCAGCTTAGCTATATTTGCTTCTATTGTTGTACATAGTTTTGCATTTTATGAAGGTCTAATATAACAATGTTCTGTTTGCTTTCCCATCCTTTAAGGACCATAACATTGTATTTACCTTGGAATTTGATATTTAAATCAGAATAATATACATAATGTGAATTGTTGCATAATGTAATGCAATGCAAAGGAACAACGACATGCTATTTTTCTAGGTTATATTCTGCAAATTTTCACTGATATTCATCCACTGTGATTTTTGCAAACTGCTAATAAGCAGAGACGAGCAGACCAGCTTCAGTGAATATATTAAAGCAAAGCTTTATAGGAGTAATCATAGCAATATCTGTACCAAAGGGCAAGTAACCAAACATGTCTGCTTTTCAGCATTGGTCATGGCAAAAGCCATGGTGATGCATCATTTTTGAAACTCTGTTAATCTTGATCTGTTTGTCTAACCACATGTATAAATAGTAATAGTAATGCATGGGGAACTTATTATCAGAGTGCAGTCTTACGAGTATTGAGTCTTGACATTTATTTCACTAGACTAGACCATGTGATTTCATAGAACATGTAGGAAAAGATGCCACAGGGAAATAAATATATCTTGTCCTGTCTATGCACCACCTGTCTATACCTGTATATCACATTGCACTTTTCTGCTTTTTTGCACTTCTGGTTAGACGCAAACTGCATTTCGTTGTCTTTGTACTTGCACTCTGCACAATTGCAATAAAGTTGAATCTAATCTAATCTAATCTAATCTAATCTAATCTAATCTAAATAACATATCAATATCTGATTTATTACTAGAGCCACAATAGAGGAGAAGTACGCAAAGGAGCTTCTTGGTTTATCAAAGAAAGTGTGTGGACATAATGAAATGAAGTAAGTAATGCAGATCACTATCAAATATGTTTTGCATGCAGGAAGTGAACTTCAGTCAAATCGTCCAATTATGCCTACCATATGTACTGTAAGTGATAAAACTTTGCTGTGTCATCATTTTAAGAGAGTTGGACTTTCATAACAATGACGATGTTTCACACAATTTAATGATTTAATTATTAAACAACTTAAATGAAGGCTGAATGAATAGTAAAATGAGTTTGAAAAACAATCTCCTGATATTTACTTTATATCTAGTACAGTGGATTGTATGTACCATTCAAGTCATTGTCATAACACTTATAGTTTATACAGTATAATGTATCAACTAAAATGTATAAGACAATTGATAGCCATTGTATGGTAGTCTGCAGTAATAGTGGTTGAGTTTAACTTTTTACCTTAAAATGTGATCTGTCAAGTTCCTTTTTGTAATGGTACAAGACACATTTACCATAAACCTGCTGAGCTTTTAAAAGCTATTGCTTGGAAAACACTGAATCTGCAAATGGGCAAACCTGCAAAACGGCTATGTGACGTTTGTCATAAATGTATAGATTTTTTTTAAGATTTGCGTTTTTCTGATGTATAATAATTCAACAAAAAGTATGAAATGTCAACTTAAGTATTAAGACTAACCCTTGGGAGTATTCATGCCATCTGATTAACTAGCCTATATAAATGTGGGTGTTCAGCTCAGGAAGTTCCCTTGGCATTTGTTGGGTTAGATGGTTGCCAAGATAGCCATAACAGAGAATTGCTTATGAGTAAGATAGCGTTCAGTGTATTTACATTTTTATATCACATTGCCCTATTGTAAATTAATTTGGACAAACACAGTGACCTCTGTGACTGGGCCTCTGTGAAGCCATACTGTATAGCTATAAATAGACCATTATATTGTGTTGTTGTACGGGGGAAGACACTAAATTTGCTCATGTGTTTTTATCTGAAGACTCATGGAAGCAAATTAAAAGGACCACAGTAGTATAATTTTAGAAGAGTGTTGTATAGTAGTGCCATTATGTAAATGCAGTAGTTTTTATACTGGTCTGAGATGCATGTGTTTTGGTCATTGCAGTACACTAAAGCGATCCCTAGATGTTTTTAAGTTACGTAAGTAATCTAGTTTCTCTCTGATCTTATAAATTGATTTTCAGACAAGTCTGAACATTCTCGTTTGAACCCAAACTCAAACAAATAAAAAAAGGTATCTAAACATATCTTTCATAGAAACCGAAAATGTGGGCTTGTCCCATCTTCAGTTGGCTCACACCATACGAGAGGAAGCAAAAAAGCTGGAGGATTTCAGAGAGAAACAGAAAGAAGCCAGAAAAAAGGTACCAGTCCCATAGTGAAACCACAACATTAACTTAGACCTATAAGACCATTAAAAATGTACTGTAGCATATTTAGTGACCAGATGGGTATCTTGCTTGCAGAAAAGCAACTCACCATTAACTATTTTGAAACCACATATGACTAAACCATTGCCTTCTTTTCACTATGGCTCATGCATTTTGTTTTGAAAAATTTAGTCTAGTTTAGTTTTCATCATTGATGTGTTCTTCAAAAAACATCCGAGAATATTGCAGTGCAGTTGAGTGTGTGTTGTATTTTCTTAAGCTAGAACATCAGATGGATGGCCTACATAAGCAGAAGACCACACAATACAAGAAAACCATGGAGGTAAGATATATCTGAACTGACATAGCCTAACACAGTGCTAATGGCAACTAACATAAACCTCTTAATTAAAGGGAAGTGTTGGTCTGCAGCAATTCAAATGGAGGAAGTAAAGATTTTAACCTCTTTTAACCAGCAGGAAGTAAGCAATAAAGGAGAAAACTGTCCTTACCACTGTCAGTAACATAGTTGCCTCTGGGTCCATTTAATGTTAGTTTAGTTTATGCACATAAGTTCAGAAAATGAAACAGCTCCGTCAAGCTTAGGGTTACTTCTGTTTAGAGAAGGGTGAGGAATTGAATTTTGGGTTCCTCTTTGTGCCCTCTGTGACTGAACTATGGAGAACAGTCAGTGCGTGCCTGCAGTGCATTTGTTTGCTCTGTGGTTTTTATGGAACTGCTCATAATAGAGAAGATAGTTCATCTCACAAACTGCCATACACGCAATGATGTGAGTTCATTTGTGGCATCGGTAAAGTGATTAAGCAATTTCAGAGACATGCCAAATTGTGGAGGAAGGTCTGCATAAGCCAGAACCAAACTATTAAGAAATAACGTGATGTACATAGTGTTGTTTTGTTCCCATTTATTCCTTCTGTCAGTGTTGACAGAATAACATAGAAATGTTTACATGTGTTTAAATCACTGTCTGCTTAATGTAATAACAACCCTTTTGTGCTTGCATATTCCAACTCCCTGTCTCAAATGAGCAGTCCAAGAAGACTTATGAGCTGAAGTGCCGAGACAAAGAGGAGGCTGAGCAAAACATGAACAGGAGTGCCACCACAAGCAGCGCCAAACAGCAGGAGAAGGTACTACACACACTTACACCAAGCTGCAACAACAACAGTGGTCATGGAAAAGATGATCACCTGCCATTTTACAAACAGCTTAGGCCTACTTTATATGGACATTATTCATAGTGGATGGGCTCTGGTCCGAGGTTTTTTTTTTTATTCAGGAAGGCAGTATGTAGGGCCTACTTCTCTTGCCACAATAATTCAGCAATATTCACATAATATTCATGATACAGAGTATGCTTATTTTCACACTAATGAATGCAGTTGGCATTTCCAACAAGCTGCCCAGGTGTTATCATTGTTCTTGAAATACTGAATAAGTCATTTACTGTGTGATAATTTGTTTGTTGTAATATTTGTCTGCATTTCAGTTGTATTCAAAAGCACAGCAAGCCAAGAATTCAGCTGAGGAAGCAGGTGAGAGCTTACCAGTTGAGTCATTGAGTTTTAAACAGGTGCATATTCTTAACAGTAACATGTTGTGAATTGTGTCCACATTATAAATGAAGTATTATCTTTCCTTTGACTTGTAGACAACATGTACAATAGCAACGTGTGCTCGCTGGGGAAGCTCAGGGACGAATGGCAGAACGAGTATGTCAAAGCATGTGAGGTTAGAGATTTTAAAATGTAGTAATATCTTAAAGCAGAGATCTTCAACAGGAGGTCTATGATATAAATATATGAATCTATCAACAATTATTAATTTAACTGGTATGCATGTGTAATAGGCTGCCCTACACGTTTAATAATGATAAACGTGGCAGACCCTGTAAAACATCATTCTTGCACTTCATCAGTGTATCATAGATTGGATGTTTGCATGCTTCTCTGACAGATGTGCTCTACACCTAACTAACTGCACTTTGAACTGTATCAGCAATATTTGAAACACACTTGGCTTGTGTGTTTTATGGTTTACCATCCATAGTTCTTTGAGAACCAGGAAGCGGAGCGGATCAGCACTGTCAGGAACATGGTGTGGACCCATCTCAATCAGCTCTCTCAGCAGTGTGTCACAAGTGATGAGGTTTGTCTGTCAAACATTTGTTTTGAAGCTTTCTGCTGTCTGCAGCTCTCACTATAAAACCCAAATGTTCATTTTATGTAGTATGTATGTTAACAGTGCTAACACACATACCAGTAATGCCCCTTTCATGTACAGTAACATAGAAAAAATACATTTTCTATATGTGGCCTACCTTGCATATTGAGATGTACAGTACATGACAGAGATTTACATGACAAATATTATGTTTCCTATATGATTTATAGACCTTGTATATCCCTACATAGGTTCAGTTGACATAGGTGGAAATACTGTAAGATAATGTGGACATTACATGAGAAAAGTAATGTGTCATATATAGTCGTATAACTCCAGATGGTATAGCATTTTTCTGTTAGATGAAGTGAATTTAGATTCTGAATTCATCATGAAGATGAATTTGTTTCTGTTTTAAACTCAAATCACTGTTCCATAGACACAGCTATCAGACAGCACATGGCCTAATAAGGAAAGCAAATGCAGATGGTGTATGTCAGCATTCTGTAAATTACAGAGCCAAACCAGAATCACCGGAATGTAAACAAAGTGATGTCACATCCACCATGTAGTATGTCTTGGCCACATGTTAGTAGAGATGGCTGAGAAGTCATCTTTGAGTGAACCTGTTTCTTTGTGTACTATGGGATTTAGTTGTATGAAGAGGTGAGAAAGTCACTGGAACAATGTAACATCCAGGAAGACATTGAGCACTTCATCAACCTCAGGAGAACTGGAGACAAACCACCAGGTAGACATGAGCTCTTAAACAATTCCACAACATAGGCTAGTTACTGCAGTCTTTTTGTAATCCTTGTGTGCCCCTTTATGTGTTCTACTTGCCATAACTGTGACTAGGTTTTAGCTCACACAGTTTTTCTTTATCCTTTATGTTTCTGTGCCTCCTGTTCCTAGAGAAATGAAACAAAACCCCTTCAAAAAAGTCCTTAACCTTAAATACAGAACCCCTTCATTTGTGTATTATGATTAGGATTAACGCTCTGTGACTTCTGCTTCTGTAAACGTGGTTTCATTAGCTGTCTTTGTTCAGAATGCCGTTGCTCTTGAGATGTAATTTCTCCACATGGTGCAACGTGTGATTTTGAAATGCATGGGGTTAGCACATTTTACAGTGTGACAATTCAACGTGCCCAGTGACTACATCAATGCTTCTGTTCTACTCTCAGCACCTATACCATATGAAAATTTCTATAGCAACCAGAGAGCCCCCCCGCCACGCCAACCCCCTCCAATCACCAGGTGAGAGGACAGATGGAGAACACATGCCACTGCTGCCCTCAATGTCTTTCAGACTTTCAGACCATGCATCAGAAAAATTAACATGCTGTACTGCACTGACCACTTACTACAAGTGGGTTTTATAGATAGAATAACAAACACCCTAACACCAAAACATTATCTATTATTTATATCTCTAACCAGTATTAACCAGCTTTTAGCTTCACAAACTCCCACACACACAGAAATACGCACTTCCTTTTAGTAGCATGCATGCTTAACAATAGCAAGAACAAGTAAGCGATGGGCAGTTAGTGTTCAGAGTTCTTTTTTTTGTATAAACATGTTCATGTGTCCTCACTATTTGTTTGTTTATTTCATGGAACAGAAGGATGCCACCCATTCCAGACAGCAATGCATCAGGTATGATATCATTGTTTTAGATTTTGTACTTCACTTGTGCTTTGAATATATGACTCCAGCTATGGAATTGAGTGGGAGGTGACCTTTATTTTACTGCTGATTCTAAGTTTCTTTTTAATGTTCTCACAGGTGATGTTCTCTACTCAAGCGTGACAGACCCAAGCTACAGCACCATACGATACTGATCACTAATGGTTATATGTGCGTGTATATTATTTTATATAATATATTATATTAGTATATTATATTATACTATAGTATATTATTTTTATGTAATATAACATTAAAGGAGAGCCTGCTGCTAACATTTAGTCAGTGGTATTTTAATCTATGCACTCCTCTGTTACAATCCTTATTTGCATTGATGTGCTTCTCTTTTTAGCTTTTTTGAATGACACTTCATCCCTGTATGGTTCTAATCACCAGAAAACCATCTGGGTTCTGTTTGTGGTTTCTACCTACTGAAGAGCGCTGTGACAGTCATCATCCCTTCTGTTGGGGAAAAAAACAATGCTTTTGGCTTTTGATTACGAAGTGGAGTGATTTTGTAAATATGGAATACATAATTTAGAACTAAATGTAAGAGTAAATTATTTATTGACAGATTGCAAACATTGTAATAAAAACACTGGATTTGACTCCTTGTCATATTTTTGTCCTCTGGAAGAGGAAAGGTCAGTAGTGGGAGAATACAGGAAAATGTTGACCGAAATGGCAACTGCAGAGCAGAAGACAGCAGGAATTTGTCACAGTATTTACCACAGCCTTAACTAATCTATGTTTTTTTCCTTCAATGCGTAAGGTGACTTGGTCTCCAAGTTTGTAAAATAGGAATCAAGGTCAGTTTTCTTTTTACATAGAGAAGTGAATAGACATAGGATCAAACTTGTAATACAAAACTTATTTTATTACATTCTGAAGCTCTTTATTAAAGCAATGGTTCGGAGTGAATTTCACCCTAGGGTAATTTCCATGATGACCGCGAGCCAAACACACCCCCAGAAGCTTTTTTCCCTTGATCGAGTTCACGCTATCAGTCTATGTATCAGCCCAATGGCTTAGTGTTAGCACTTTTGGAACCAAAAGTGTATCTCGTAAATTACCCCAGTAATAATGTCTGGAATATTACCAAACTTCTACAGTAGTACAAAAAGGGTCTGTAATTTAACTGAGTCATTCAAATCAAGGAACTGCACCTGATGTTTCATCTGTAGTTCTGATGAAGGCCAAATTGTACACACCACCTTCTCCTTAATACATAATAACATATGTATTATAACATAATGCTTTATACTATTCATATATTTAAAGTAAAAACAATAAACACCTGATTTTTATTTCTCCTTTCATGATTTTTCTGTGGGTATCCAGAGGAACCTGTAGCCACCTGTTGGTGTGGGAGACGTGAAGCTCTTTCCGTGAGGGAACACACGGGTTCTGATGGTGCTGTGTTCTCTGATTGAGGTCTTAAAGCACATAGGCTCTCCCCGTTCTGATGAGTCCGTGTCAGTTGACAGAGTGGTTCTCACTATTTGGAGCCCTTGGAAACTTCCGCAAATATTGATCGGGTCGGATTTTTGTCCCTCTGTCTGGTCTTCTTGGCTCACTACTGAATCTTCCTGCTGGAGATCCCATTCAATATCCTCAAGATACTGCTGCAGCTGAGCTTGGAGTAGCTCTTGGTCATCTTTCCTCCGCTTGGCATCCCTCTGAAACACTACTGCATCTTCCGCGGAGCTGGAATGTTCGCCGGCTGATCCAGAATCATCCTGACTGGGCCACAGACATCTTTTCACTCCAGTGCGTGGGCTTGCAGGTCCAGGTTTTAGACATTCAGGTGTTTGGTCTGTCTGTGTCGGCGCTGATGAGACCTCTGTGTCCTGTGAGTCATATGCTGCGGTGCACACCCACTTATCCAACCTGCGTAAATGCTGCTCAGTTGATGAGTAACCCAACCCATATGATGACAGTGAGCATGCAGCGGCTTGTTTGGTTGCTCCTGTTGATGGTGTAATGGTCTGTAACATGCGCACACACACATGCACACATACATACACAGCAAACAAAAACAAATGCAAATATATCAGCTGTGATGAAACATCAGATTTACACAGAAGCTCATGTTATTAAGATCTTAGCTTTGTGATAGTGTGTACTGTAACTTTGTATTACACATTATTTGTAAAGGACCATTTGTCTTACATGTAGTAGATGGGCCAGATGCTCTGCCTGCCTGGCCAGCTCTTTTAATTGTGAATTCTTCTCCCTCAGTGCAGATATCTCATCCTGTTTCCTCTGCAAAGTAGTGTGTAACTGTGGAAGATGCCATTGATTTACCCAGTGACACATACATTGGAGATTTTTTCACATTCGGTTCCATGAAAGGGTGCAGCAATAGTCAATACACTCTGTTTTTGCATTCGAAAGTCATGTCCAATAGTCCATCAATAACCATGTGCCATTGTACTGCCATATGTGTTGCATTCCCAATTACAAAGACTGTTCAATTTCACAAAATGGTGCCGACAGTTGTGTTTGCTAAAGTTGGTGGTTTCCATAGTGTGGGCAAAAAAGAATAAGAACAGTTCTGGCCAAATTAAGCATACCTGTGTTACTTATATTAGCCTAGCGGCCTAGCCTTTACTGAATTTGGTATATTTGGTTACACACAGAACGTCATGCCTGCATTTCGAAAAATACATTATGTAACACCAGTGGGAATTCCTTTTTAAATAATAAAGCATATGGTAAACACTGAGAACTGTAATGACATATGGTCAGACTATATTTTTATTTTATATTTCTGAGAAATTAAATGTTAATTAATTAATTACCAGTACACGTATGAACATCACATCTAGTTGAAGAGACAAAGACTATTGTAAGCAATGCTGGTATTTCCATAGAATGTCCCTTTTGTCCTCACTTAGGCTATGTAAACCAATGAGGTCAACTCACCAGGGTAAAAAGAGGAAGGAGGGGTGACTTGCAGCATGTACACTGACTCAAATGTGCTTTCACATGTCTACAGGATGATCATCAGAGCTCACTGTTTCCTCTTTGTTTTGAACAAACATTTCTTCTTTGTCATATAACCAAAAGTGACAAGAAAATCCACTATTGGGAAATTCTCTTGGATGTTTCTCTGAAGTTCTGAAAAGGTGCACTAGCAGAATTATTTTCAGCAGTGCCACCCCCGCCACACACACACACACACACACACAGACGTTGTCACATAGGCCTACTGTCTAAATTCCTCCTTACCTGTCTGTTCAGTTCCAGGCTATCAACAAGGTCTGTTGGCTGCACAGCAACATCCAGACTGATAACATCTGATGCATCCATCGAGATCCTAGGCATCCACTTGGTATGTTCTAAATAATAAAATCCATAACATACCACTTTTTATTTTATTCATGTAACATTTGTTTTTTTACATTTAAAAACATTTATAAATAATATAAACATAAATATTTGTAATATCCTGCCAGCTTATTGCTAAAAAAGACATGTTAGTGTAGTAGCCTATAGAACCTGTGCCTCTTTAATCCGAAATGTTTTAGTGATAGCCTAGGCCTATTATGGTGGGCCTAGGCTATCTTTAGGATAAGTCATTTACAAAATGTTACGACAGAAATAAAATTTAAAAAAATATGTGTAGGCTACCCTACTGTACATCTTGTGTCACTTGAGCGCACTCCTTGTATTGTATTGGGTGTTTTCAATGCAGGCTATGAGTTGGAAATATATTAAGAATATGTAGGCCTAGGCTAACCTAAGCTCACAATAAACTTACCTGTGATGAATTCAAGAATGGCATCGTTTTCAAAGGAATCGACGATTGTTTCATTGTCTCGCTTAAAAAACAACAACATAAGACATTAGGCCTAGTAAAACAATTTATGTTACACGCATTATATACATTGAGTGCAAGTGAATATGATATTGGCTGTGTTATACCTACCTGAGGGTTGGTATCATAAGAAGGCACGTGTGTATAGAGGCAAGTATGCATTGCGGTCTGTGTGGTGAAATCTGTGCAGTGGAATGATGCTGCCTTCCCGCAGGCTGCAGCGAGATGTACTGGAGCTGGAGGGCGTGAATGAGTAAGCTACGCGGGGTTATGACCATAGGGTTACGACCAGGTTACGACTTAGCAGTTGTTGTCAGGTAAGTTTGGCGTCGCGTGCCTTGACTCCCCGCGCGCTCAGTAGCGCCAGTGGATTTCTCGCGGACGTTTTAAGCGCCACTTCACTTCCACGTTGGAGGGAGCCTGGCAGCCTGCATTGCTACCATTCCACGTCCTCTTTGTTCTAAATTAACAATGTTTACATCCAGACCGCTATGAGAAAATCTAGATCAAATCAACATCTCTGAATAACCGATAACTTCATCTTCATATAGGCCTACTAGGCTACTCACAAAAAGTTAGGGATATCTGGCTTTCGGGTGAAATTTAATGTTTAGCCTAAGAGTAAGCCTAGGCTACTGAAACATTGAACTGTTGGACATGCACATTCAAAACTTTAGAGAAGGCCACATTAGGTTCACAATCAAAAGTTTTAGTGGATTTTGGGTTCATCCTCAAATTTCACCCTAAAGCCTTTTTGTGAGTAGCCTAGTGGAGAGAGACAGAGAGAGACTGATGGGGGTGGGATGAGGGGCTGTGCAGCTGCAAATAATTGGTTGCATTTCTGGTCAGCTATTGATTAATAATGTTAATATCCAGGCTAGCCTACTCATATCCATGCTCAGCCATATTCTGCTGACTGAGAAGGAAATGCATCAAGAGAAAGGAAAAGCCCACCCACACACACCTGTGTTTCAATCTATCAGTTTGTTATTGTCAGGTCAGTAGTAGGCTATTTACGGTGAAAGCTGTTTGCTGTAAGCCTAGACAGGACACAATGGGCCATGTGAAGTCAAACACCATGCTCTGAGAGTTGTTAGCTTTCTCCTTCAGGAAATAAAGTTGGTAATGCAAACCAGCCCACACACTCAAAAGTACACAATGCCATACAGGATGTGTTACAAGTAAAGACAGCAGAAATATATGGAGATTGATGAAATACTTCCATTAAAGTCAGCATGGGCATTGAGGAATGGCTTTTGTGAAGGATGGCTTACTGCCAATGTCTGAAAATTGTCTCCACTTGTATGGATTCTTCTTTAGTAATAATATAAGTGTTGCATGTTATCCAATTTTTACATTCTCTTCAGACTAATTATATTATACATAATTGTATAAACATTTCCCTTTCCATGTTCCTGGGGAAAAATGTATGTGATATACTATCATTCATGAAGCTAGCCATATACAAATACGATACAAGGTTTTAACAGTGAATTTCAAGTAAATCAAGTCTCATTTCAAAAACAGAAGACTTTGCAGCTGTAGCCATTGTAATCTGATTCAATGAAAAGTGTAAAACTTTTCAAAACCACATAATACCGATTAAGACACGTTTTACTATTTGAGTCTTTCAGCACACATGTGGTGAAAGCTGAAAATAAACCGAATGAGTATTGTTGACATGTACCGTTTAAATGCCGTTTATGGCCATGGAAGAATTAAAGACTAACTTAAAGACTAACATTACATTACAACAACAACAGTCATCCTGCATATGACAGAGAGGTGAGATTGCTTTGCTAGTTCAATGTTTTATGTAATTTAGAAAACATTTATGATATAATGCACTTCATATTGCTTTAAAAAGTCCTCGTCTGGATGGGGCTGTGTAGTGTCCCAAGACATTGCCTGGTCTCATGTAGTCGTAAACACAACCATTAAAATGCAACCACACAATCCTTTGTCTAAATTCCATGACATTCTAAAAACACACTGCTGAATTGTTAAAATTCTTTTATTCCCATTTGGCAGCAGAAGAGAGCAAATGAGAAGACAAGGCCTAGCAGCATTTTGTCTTTCTCTGGATAATTATGACACAGTCATTTCCCACAAAGACCTCTTGAGATCTGTCACTCCTTACAGTCAAACAATCCATCATGTCAAATAATCCAAAATGTCATCATTCCATAGAGTCGAGCAGTCTTTCATAGCCCCCGGGAGATCAGTAAAGATCTGGTGAGATCTCGTCTTGGATCATATTCAGATCATGTTCTCGCTCTTTATCAGCTCTGTAATAATGTGTATGGTCTTCTCATCTGGGGAAAGAGCAAAGCATATCTATGCATTACAGGCATTAGAGATAAACTCACATATTTTATTTTAATCTATTTCTTTAAATACATGTCCCACATGCCTAGCCTAATCACACTGTAATCTCACAAATTTAGGTTGCAACCAGGCAGACAATACATACAGCTGACAATAATAGCTTAAATCAATCCCACCACAGCTCTTACGAGTCCAAAAAGCAAATTAAATGTAAGGAATGTGGCGTAAAGGATAAATAACAAACAAAAGGTGCCATGGTGCATTGGAGTACCTTCCAGGTTCATCTTGGGGTTTCGCAGTTTCTCCTCCAAGAGGGAGTCTATTAGACAGCGCAAGTGTTTGAAGATAACTCCGATTCTCACTGGGGCCTGTGAAATGGTTCACAGGAAATGTAAACTGACTATGTAAAATCACCAACCTCACCAACCAAACACCTCCATTAAAGCAACACCAAAGCACTTTTCCTCTGTCGCACACATGCTATTTATCCAGCACTGGCTTTGCAAATAACAATGTCCACAGACAAGGTAGAGTATGTTACATGATTTTATGAAAGTATGATGCATTGCGAGATCAGAAGCAAGTCAAATTTGTAGTTTCTTATGTCTCATTCCATCGAACTACAGATCCGCAATCTGGCAAACTTACATAGTGTGGTTATAGCCGATAGAGGGCTGCGAAGCGAATTTAGAAGTGCTGTTCACCCTGTTACGAGTTGATGAACCACTGAAACAATTCTGGAAACATTATTTTATGGTACAAAAAACTCTTCGGTGTTGCTTTAATGCATTCACACTGCAACAGCCATAGCAAGGCACAAATAACCACTTCATTAGATCTGGCAGCTTTTAGGCACAACATTAACTTCTACATTCATTTGTTCAATTCAGTTTTAAATGAGGTACAATAACATAGAACAAAATTGTAGGTAAGGAAAAGTAATTGGGAATCTAACAATACACCATTTTCAATCAACCTGACATACAGTTAAGCACCACCAAAAGTGCAGAGGGGTGGCATGTGAGTGGGTTGGGAAAAGAACAAAAGAAAAGTACAGATCATATGGCAGTATGCATATGGCAATACTGCATGGAGCAGAACTATTTAAACTATAGTCTTAGGTCAGAGTTTGACAGAGTTCAAACTGTTTGAATGGCATGAAAATGATTCACAAACCTGAAAGTGTATCCAGCTATCCACCGAGATGAGCCTCTCGCGATGCTGAACGGTGATGTCACCACCAAAGAGCAGCATGGGAAAGGGAGAGATGAGGGTGGTGTCTCGCAGAAACACCTTTGAGTACTTGACCTGAAAATAACACCAAAGAACAAAGACCTTTTTACTCTACTGTAAGTCAAGTCAACAGGTAGAAACACTTCCTGTACTCTGATCCAGCATATTGAATGCTGACATAACTTATAAGGAACAAACAAGGAAACGGATAATGGCATTCTGTAATTTACACTAAAAGAAGAAGAAAGTATTTATTATCCTACATAGTGCACATAAAGTGCAATTGCATTCCATCATTATTTTTTAGTTAGTGTACTGGTAAAATCTATACCCATGTTGGAAACTATTGTTGTAAATATTGTAAATTACTGTGGATAAAGGCTGTTAAATTAATAAATGTAAACTTTAAAGTAAGATGACTTATTAGTGATGGAAGATGCTGTGGTATATTTTAAGTGTACTCATTTATTTAGACAAAACGAAATCTTATTTGCTAAAAGAAAATGTAAAATCTGAATATACATGACAGCAACCCACCTTCTCCTGGTAGAGCAGCCAGCCGTGGGTCTGCAGGTTGCGGTTGACGGAGGAGGGGTGGACCAGAGCCTTCCCCTGCGGCGTCTCGGCCGAGCAGGCCACGCGATCCTCCACGTCCACAGAGGGCGTGTAGAGGATGCGGCCCACGCTGTCGTACAGGCCTGCGGTCAGCACGGCGTTCAGGAGCGAGACTTCTTTCCTGGACAGAGGCCCCTCGGATTTGTCCTGGGGATGCCCGCCGCGAGACTTAGAGGACCGAGAGAACCCGGCCTGCTCCACCATTCGCGTCAGCTCCTGTTTCACGTCCTAAAGGGATGGATGGGGAGGGAGAAGGGTCACATATGGTGGATAGCTACTGATGGACAAATGCTGGCCAAATGCTTGTGAAACTCAAGGCCGGTTTTCTCTACGTGGAGAACTACAATGGAGATTTCCACTGAAACAAGCTTTTAGTCTATGACTAGGCTTAATCCATGTAGGGGAATCTGGCCCTTTCAGCTCATGTTACACTTTGTTCTTGTAAACTCTTTGACCCTTTTACTCAGGCTCTTCAGTGGAAACTTTCAATATTACAGCACATTTCTTCTGGATCATGAGAAATACCTCAATGGTGATGAGGGCAGTGTGGTTCAGGAAGTGTTTTCTGCAATACGCCATGCCAGCTCGGGTTCCTTCACTGCATGCATTTTTCCATCTGAGAGAAAAAATCCATGACCAAAAAATGACATTAGACATAAAAAACAAAAAAGTATCAAAGCTCAAATGAGAATTCACAAAGCTGTACTCATAAAAAGCTGTGCAATTCTACAAGTTTGTTTATTTCTCTGTTTCTATTCTGTTTTCTTACCATGGCCAGTTCAGAGTAAGGATTGTATCTTTCTTTATCAACACAAAATTATGCACATCAATCAATTAAATGTTCCATTTTGGTGGAACACTCCAAATTCAGTCTCTTCTGATAAAAACAAATACAAATCATATTAAGTACACTGTGTGCTCTACTTGGTAACTACTGAAGAAGTAATGTGACAAATGTTTCAGTAAATCTCTTTGGTAACTATTTTGTAACTAAAGACACTTGAATGCTGAATACATTTCAAAACCAGTTGATTTTTGGCAATGGAATCTGACAGTATACAGCCTTGTTGTTTCCTTAGATTATGGGAAAATATCTCATAACCTACATGGATAAAAAGGCTAATTTCCGGTATGTTTATCTTCAGTAATCGTTTCTCACTGGAACTTACTTATCATGAATTACTACTAACTTTGCTTCTGACAAAATATTTACACGACTGCATACCCCAGGTATGCCTTGTACATGGTGAGGTGATCAGAGTTAGCAACTGCTAGTGTCGCTTTAGCCAGGTTAGCCTCCTCCTTTCTTCCCATGGGAGTAGCAAATGGTGACTTCTCGGTTATTGCTGCTGCTATTGTTGCCTGGAGGGTAGAAAAATAATATTTTTCTGTTCACTGTGCTTGGCAAAGTACGGTCATCCAAAACAAATACCTAAATCAGTAAATAAATCTCCCAAAAAGTTACAGAGAAAATAATGTAACATATTGGAATATATACTGGAACTCACAATGGGTTCGAGGCAGCCCAAGATGGCGCCGAAGATGAGCATCTTGCCAATCTTGACGTTGACGGGCAGGGCAGCGAGGTGGTGACCCAGAGGGGTCAGCATGTGCTGCTCCGGGTGGCAGGCACCAATCTTTCTCAGGAGGCTCACAGCGTTACACACAGACTGCTGCTGAGGAGCGTCCAGGGCGCGAGACAGGAAGTCTTCGGGTGACCCATACTCACACTTCTGCGAGGTTAAGGAGGGAAGTGTGCATATTTTAGTACGTGCATTAGGCCCCCGGAAATGTGTGGTTGCGTGAAGGTGTAAATGTGCGTGTGATGTGTGTGAAGTGTGTGAAGTGTGTGTGGGTATGTGAGGCTCTGTAAAGACTGTAACTACAAACAAGCGGACAATACTATATACATCTATCCATCTCTGGATAACTTGATTTACTATTACTGTTTGTTTTACATCATTTCACAAGTTACAGAAACATTACCATGATATGAAGACACAGCTCTTCCAGAGGCACCCTCAGTATCTCAGGAATGGAATATTCCAGAAAGCCATTGAATCTGAGATTGAGAGCAAACCAACATCACAACAGAGGTATACACCAGTAATAATAACAGTTAGTAGTATGGAACACTATTACATCAGACAAAGAGTTACTGGTTGGTGGGTGGTGTCTTTTAGCTATAGTGATTGTAAACAGGTGTCTCAAACCTATATTTGGTATATAGGCGGAAACAGAAGCCCTTGCGAACACGTCCTGCCCTTCCTTGCCTCTGGAGGGCGCTAGCCTTGCTCACAAAGGTCTCCACGAGAGAACTCATCTGGCTGCTCTCATGGTATCTGGAGAATAAAGAGATTAGTTTGTTTGTGAAATGTTTGATTTGTTTGTCCTATTTGTGTTTGTCCTATTTGGTAAACAAAATAGGAACTGAAGTTTACATTCCTAACTTAAATAATAATAAAAAGTTGATCTTACTTGTTCTCCTTTGTTTTGCCAGTGTCAACCACAAACACTACATCTGGAATTGTGACTCCTGTCTCAGCAATGTTTGTAGAGAGAACAATCTGTCCAAAAAAGGTGTTGTTAAACATGTCACACCAAAACCAGATAGTGAACAATAACACTAATATGAAACAAGCTGCAGTACCTTCCTCACTCCAGAAGGGGGAATTGTAAATGCTGCTGCTTGATCCTTAGAGGACAGTGTGGAGTGCAGGGCTACCAGCCTATACCTGTGGAATAATGTCATGATGCAGTGAAACACATCAGACCCAGATATATACAACTTCACACGGTCATGCAAAAAAGGTGATGCTGTTCACAACTACAAACAACAGTATGTCAGAGCTGACACTATTCACTATATGGACAAAACACGCCTACACAGTGATGCACACATTGCACAAAGCTAGGTCCAAACGTGATTTTGGTACGGAAGAACAAACCATGGGTTCTCTACACCATTAAACACCTTTGGGATGCACTAGAACAGACAGTGTAAACCAGGCCTTCTTGCCCAACATCAGTGACTGAATGAAAGGGCAACAGTTCCTACAGAGCCTACAAAATCTTGGGGAAAGCCATCCCAGATGAGTGGAAGCTGTTATAGCTACACACAGGAGACCAATTATTGGATTTAGAATGGGATGTCATTGAAGTTCCTGTGGGTATAATGGCAGGCATTTGTCCATATAATGCATAGTTAGAGAGAGCACAGATGGGTTTATATTTTGATGAATGTGCGTAAGACAAAAAATGACCTGTCTTTGGCACGGAAGCGCTTGTCCGAGGACAGAAGATCATACAGCTGCTGGATGTGAGCGAGACCCGGCAAGAACACTAGGATGGCGCCGTCCACCTCTGTAAACTGAGGAGCCTTGTCTGCAGAGTAATGTAGACTGAGCTTAAAAACAGTTTTGTTAAGCTACATCTCTCCCTAGACATGGAAACCGTGTGCTGTATTTCATAATGCATGCTATTTTGCACTAACCTGCTACAGCAGAGATTTTTTAAATGAGAAAACCTAAATAACATACACTGCTTTCTTCACAGGCTGATAAAATCTCACTATAACCGCTAAAATATAATGACCAAAAGCATGCAATGGTAACGTTTTGATTTTGAACAAATTCTACTTCGACCCCATGATCAAGAGAATGCTCAACAGCAGCCTGACAATGATCCCTCACCCAGGTAGGCCAGAAGGTCCATAATCAGGTCCATATTGATCTTGTAGGGGTTCATGTATTGCAGGGCATGGCGGGTGCGGTTACTGAAGTGGTCCAGGTCGGGGCCTAGAGTCCAGCCAGAACCAGAGTCCTTCGGAATCACCTCCTGAGAACAGCAGAGCACATACAGGCCTGTCTCACAGATCCAGTCTCGATGGACAGATGGAAGAGTGTCCATTTCACTGTCCGCAGAGGATATGTTGCGTCATGGGAGTGAGACCCGCTGTGGTAGGCTGGTAGAAAAAGGACACACGCAATGGGAGACAAACCTGGTGCTGGAAGACCTTTCCTCCTTTCTGCGTGACACTGACACTGACTTCATCCTCGTCCTCCAGGAACCTCTGGCAGTAGTCCGAGTCCTGCTCCAGAACGTAGCCCGTCTCCTCCACAATATCCTCCAGGTGAAACACCTGGACACAACAACAGCACAAGACTGAGAGAGGCCCCACTCAGAGTGTTGACATCATGAATAATGGACCAGTCACTCAGGCAAATAAACAATTTCTGCAGGGGATTGTTTTGAAAAGAACAAAGTATGAGTAAGATATCTTAGACTCTTATCTGAGTAAAGAGTACTTTCAGACAGTGTATTATACGGTCAATTGAACGATGTCAGTGAACAAACATGAGACATGTAATTTTGCTCTGAGGCGCCATCTTTGAGGTATGTCCCCAGACAAAAAAAACATTGTTTATCTTCAGGATTCATGTGTGTGTGTCCCCTGGCCCTCAGGGCTGGGCTTGCCTCGACAGGGAAGGTCCTGCCGGGGATGGTGATGACGGGGCAGCGGTTGAAGTAGCTGGCAAACTTATCGCAGTCCACCGTGGCACTCATCAGGATGAGCCGCAGGTCGGAGCGCTTCAGCACCAGGTCTTTCAGGATGGTCAGCAGGAAGTCCGACTGGACACTTCGCTCATGGACCTGCAGTGGTGGAGAGACAAAGAGGAGGGGGGGGCATGAAAAGTCTGCAACTGACACACGTTGACAAAAATATGTAGCAGACAGTGGTATAAACTGTCAACCAGTGTACATTCAGGTCAATAACAAAAGAATGTATCATTTGAGAGTATGGATTTTTTTTATTTTCAATTATCCTCATCATAGTAGCTTGAATTTCCCCTGGGGATCAATAAAGTATCTATCTATCTATCTATCTATCTATCTATCTATCTATCTATCTATCTAGTTCTAGAAGAATAATTCATTATTCTAGAACATGATACCATCAATGCTGTGACTAATGATGACTAACTATAGGTTGACCATGAAGATTTGGTGACTGGCCCTGACCTCGTCCACGATGATGTGCGTGATTGAGTTGAGGAGGCGGTCCTGCTGGAGCTTACGCAGCAGAACGCCAGTGGTGCAGTACAGCAGGCGGGTGGAGTCTCCGGAGCGGTTCTCCATCCGGATCTGATAGCCACAGATCGATGTCTGGAAACAAAGATCCTCAGTTTAAAACCCAAACAAGAACAAAACAAGAACCAAAACATGGTCATACAAAACAGAACATAGTTTGATTCTATGTAATGTGGTTAGAACATGAATGAAAATATTTAGAAGGATAGAAGGAAACACAAGGATGGAAGACTAAAGGACAGACTAAGACAGCAACATTAAAGAACCAAAGGTGGATAGATAGCAGGAGCAAGAAAGTTCTAGCATGGTACTTATCAGTAACATTGAAAATGAAGATCAATGCTCCAGCTACATTTCCCCCCTAAATTTTCTTTGGAATCACCCATATGTGATGGGATAACATGGTAAAAATTAATTTCATTGTGATACCATCCTAGCAACATGCACAATATAGTAAGAATGGTATCCAGGATGTTGCTAGGTGACGGTATCCAGGATGTTGCTAGGGTGAGGGTTGAAATGGAGCAGAAATCGAGGATTCCCAAATCCCATCCCAAACATGAACGTCAGCCTGCTCACCCGTGCCCCCGGGCTGTCGTCGCTGCCCAGCTCCTGGTTGACGCGGCTGGCCAGGCTCATGGCCGAGATCCTGCGGGGCTGCGTCACCACCACGTTACAGCGCCTGCCCCCTCCCTGTCCCAGCAGCGCCTCCTCCAGGATGAACTGGGGCACCTGCGTGCTCTTCCCGCTGCCCGTCTCGCCGGCCACCACCAGCACGCGGTGCCGGCGCACCGCCTCCAGCAGCCGCTCGCGCTCCCGGAACACCGGCAGCTGCTCGCGCTCTCCCAGCAGCCTCTGGGCCAGCGGCGAGGCGCGCAGACGCTGCAGGAGAGCCCGGCCGGCCTCGTCCTCCTCCGCGTCCTTGCTCGTCGCCGCTTCCCTGCCGGGAGCATCTCCGTCGGCGTCCTCGCCGGCCAGGCTCTCCCAGGTGTCCTCGGGCTCGTCGGCGGAGCCAACGTTGGCGGGCTGCTCTGGGCTGGTCGGTGGGGAGGGCTGGCTGTTCTGCTGTTGCTGCTTGAGGCGGGTCAGCAGGCGGGCGATGAACTGGTCACGAGGCTTGTTGGCCGCCGTGCGGCTCTCCTCCTCCTGCTGCTGCTCGCTGTCCCGCCACTCCAGCCACACGTCGCGGTAGGTGGGCGGTAGTAGCTGGTGCACTGGCTGAGAACATGGAGAAATATAAAATGAGATACTGTATATAGAATATAAAATACATAAAATGAAAATAAAATAGGAGTGGATGAGGTCCATTATGTTGTAGCTCTCCACACAGGAACAATAACTAAGAACTCTGCCATACCTCATATTTATGGACTATTTTTATGGAGCATAGACTGCATCGGGGTCCTGCTTGCCCAGTCAGGACTTATTTTCTAATACTGACCGGCAGACTTTACATTATCCCTTACATAATATTGCTAGGAGATTTGGGCAACTTACCTGTCCTTTGATCAGATTATAGAGGGCCTGTGTGGCGCCCAGGTGTTGAGCTTGCATGCTGTCCTCTGTCAGGATAGAAGTACAGACCTCCAGCACATCATCAGGTCTCCTTACACGCACACTGTTAAAACAGAGGAATGAAAGGTTTATGTTAACAGAGGATTTATCTTCCAAACGAGTTTAATCACTGCATCCCAATGGGTATATGTAAACATTATTTTACAGAAAAGAAAAACAGATGGGAAGAGATAAATCATACACTTGCAATACTGCTGATAAATAAAATTGTTGGTCATATTTTACAATAACACTAACAAAGCAGGCTTGACAAAATGATGACAGTACATACCGGCATTTCCAATATCTGCCTGCTTGAACTTTCTCAAAGGTTGGTGGCGGACTCTTGGGAAGATTTTTCCGAACCCAGTCAATCAAGAACTGTTTTGGAGACTTTCCAGTCCAGCTACGTGCTGTGTAGTCAAAGTTGCGGATATCTTTTGGCTCATTCTTCTTCACCTCTGTGAAAAATAAAGAACAAATCAGAACAGCTGTACAACTGTGCAACACTAACAAACAAGGTTGCTGTTAATGTAATTTGTTATGGCCTGAATACTAACAACATATTGGACTCAGATTTAATTCACAACAAATGGTAGCAGTCTCTTGGGTTCGACATTGGCATCATCTGGGCATTGAGACCTCAGTTCAGTGACTTTACATTATATAAATTCATTATATAAATTGTCCAACTTGACCAGTAATCTCCAAACACATTTATCTAATCAGCTTGAGCTCACTTGGCTTTTCAGCTTGCTTCTCAGCTTGCTCAAAAAGGTTAAAGTTGATGTCCTCCTTCCCTTCTGTTACAGGAGCAGGCTTCTTCTTATCCTCCTTGGGTGTGTCCACCACTTTAATAGCTGGGTTGAACATGGGGTGAGCTTCCAGAGGCTTCATTTCTGTAAGTAGCACATGGCAACAGCTAACATTATATTGCTTAAGCATTAGCCTACAATGTAAGCCCCTACATCATCAAATCTACAGATGATCTACAGACCATCAATATATGCATTGAAAGAGAGTATGTGATGTACATTACATCCATAAAGAAAACCCACAGATGATCCACGTTCATTACAAACCTTGCTGGATGACCCTGATTCTGTCTTGGGCAGTCCTTTGTCCGGTTTTATCCTTCTTGGCCTTGGCTGCGGCAGCCATTTCTTTTGCGTCATACAACTGTGCGGTAAGCACCAGGTACCGGTCATTCTGCCAATCGCAATGACATACATTAAGGTCAAATTAGAGGTGGAGATGGTAACTTCAACTGAAGAGAACCATCACAACGAGCCTTACGGGATCAAACTTCTCGTCCAGCTCAGGGTTGCGTACAGGACCGCCCGCCTCCTCCTCTTCTTCTTCACTCTCTTCGCTTGACTGCTCGGCGTATCTCAAGATCCACTCCTTCAAATCTGCTTTGCTATCTTTAGCTGGAGCCTAGCAACATGAAAAACAACAATGGTGGATAGGAGGTTTTCAGTATCTTTACGGAAAGTGTAATTCCCTTACACGTGGGGTAATGTACCTTTGTGTGATTTGTTTGACGAGGGCACCTACTGTATTTTTCTGTTGTTGAACTTCTTTGTTGGCCTCAGTTTTGGGAGCTTGGGGCTTATTGTCCTCTTTGGGGGGCTGGAACTTAGGCTTGGATTTATTGTTCTCTTCGTGCATCCTCTGACTAAAGCCTTCAGGGAGCTCCTCTGGTTGTGTGTGCAAGAAAAAGAGAAAGAGAGAGAGAGGAAAGAAGAGGTAGAAAGAATGATTACAACAAGGGAAAGAAATTATGTCTGATGTGAAAGAATTGGACATAACAGGAAATACAAACATTTACACCAATATGTCGTTTGTACTTTACCATCTTTAAGGTTAAGACACAACCAGTCGAGTGCTGAATGAAGATCCCCTCCATACAGCATACTGCTCTTCATGGCCTCCTCGATATGTTCTGTCTTAAAATGGAACCTCTGTAGGGCTGTATACAAATCCTAGGAACAGAATTGTAAAATGGTTTACACTGAAGTTCACTCACACACACACACACACAAAGAAAGCAAGTAAACCCTGTAAGCAGAGGTCAAATTCACTCACCAGAAGTTTCTTGGTGGTGATTCGTCCAGATATTGGACCTCTGTCCCCATACTCCTGCCTATAGTCATTGATCAGTTTGATAACTTTTTTTTCCAGGTCTGGTTGGATGACAACCTTTGCAGCAGTAGGAAAGAACATTACATAAAGTTAAGCAAGTGTTAATGAATGGAGGCAATACAAAAGCCACAATGCCTCAGAACACAAGCAACAATGCATAGATGACCTTACTTTGAGAATGGACTTGTCAGATGCTACTCCACTGTCAACTTGGGGACTTGAGAGGCAATATGTCTTTGGTGCTGTAAAGAAGTTCAACGAGATGTCAAATGTCAAATGTATCTCCCCATACATGACAGCCAGTAAGTCAGTTGCCTATACCACACGATGACTTGCTGGATAAATTGTCAAAAAACGTCAGCGGAGAAGTGGTTTACCTTTAGGTTTGCTCTCGTTTGAAGCAGGTTTTATGTTCGTTTTTGAAGATTTCTTTCCCGCAGATGGGTCAGCTGCTCCATTAGTTGCAGAAGGGACTTTATTCACTGCAGCAGCTGAGGGGACTACTGGAGGACCAGCCGACTTCTTCTTCTTCCCACCCATATTTCAGCGATTTCGCTTGCCAAAACAACACACACACTAGGAACGTGGACACTCAGCAATTCTGCAATTCAAAGCAAAAAATGGAATACAAAACGTGGAACATCCATGTTTGCTGTCAAAATGCCAACAGAAGTTGACGGTCCAAGCTTGTTAGCTTGTCAGCTAACTTCGTGAGATGTAGAGCTAGGTCCAGATAACTTTATCAATGAAAAATCCGATGGAACACATTGAAATTAAACTACCACGTGCGATGACAAACTATCCTGTCAGACAACTTTAGCCAATACTGTTTTGGCTGCCTCATACACAAGCAAATCAAGGTAGTAGATGTGGTGCTAATGTCTGCGTTATCTGCACATATGTTGGCATCATAGGGTTAGCATCTGTAAATGAACTTTTGGTGTTGCCGTAGCGGAAATGATTAACCGGAAAAAGAATTATGAAAATCGTGTCCGCTTGCCTCGCTGTGTAAACATGGCGGACGCCTTTGGAGACGATTTGTTCAGCGTGTTTGATGACGAGCAAACTAGTTCTTCTAAAGCTAAACCAACGCCACCGGCTGGGTATGTACAATTACTTATTTGGTTTTCGTGAGATATATATGAATTTATTGTTATTTGTTCTGTATTCGAGTAAATTGGTGATGTTTCGGTGTCATGCTTCAGCTGTGGGAGCCATCCAGCAGTAGCTAACGTTAGCTGTAATGCTAGGTATAATGGATTTACACTGTGTCCCACGTTAGCAAGCTAACGTGAGATTTGAACAGCCAGTTAGCTTGCTAACTAGCTAGTTAAATTGACATACATTTTGTGACCATTAAAACTTTAACCACTATATCTCCTGCCATTCCCTATATTTATCTAAATAACAGAAAAACTGCTGGTAAACATGGAAAAGGAAAGAAAGAGTCGCCCTCTATTACCAAGAGTAAACGAGAAGCTGACAATGATGGCACAGATGAAGTTGTCTTTGGGAAGAAGGCGAAGCTCGAAACCGTATCGCCAGAAGAAATCAAGTAATTATCTCCTTTTTCTTCCACACCCCTGATGTGTGCATTTGTTCTGCAGTGCAAAGGATGATTCGGCTGCTAATGTTTGTTTTGATCTGATCTGTGTAGCCTCGCAGACCTCATGCCTCAGGTAAAAGTGGAACCAGTGGAGACCGTTGAAGGCTGTACACATGAGGTAAGGGCTGAGAGTCTAGAGCTGGAAATGGTATTTTTTTCTCATACCTTCATGCGAACATAACTTCATTATCCCCTGTTTTCATTTGAGACGCAACAAAACATCCCTTTTCCCACATTACAGGTCGCTCTACCAGCAAATGAAGACTACAAACAGTTGAAACCTCGAGTTGGGAAAGCGGCAAAAGTAGGTCCATCTAGTTCTCCCTCTTATTGCTAACAAATCGGGACTTTTGAAGTATTACCTCAGTGTATTGTGCACATTTATATGATGTGTGATCATGCTATTATGTGAGTCGTTGAGTGCCACACTATGGAAGCAATGTATTGTTTTCTTCTGATTACAGCCATGTTTGCAAGTAAAATATCAAGCCACCTGTGTTTCAATTGACAATATTTTCCTATTTGTACATAACTTGTTATTAATGATGTCAGGCTAAGATCCCAGCAGCATTAATCCAAACACGTTCATTCTTTGAATGCATCTTGCACTGTAAAGAATGAAAAATGTACATCCAGGCCAAGCCCTGTTTATATACCCAAAGGTCCTAATTCCCTAGTCAACCTCTTACCCTCTTCTGTCCATCAGGAGTACCCATTCATACTGGACCCCTTCCAGAGAGAAGCCATTCTGTGCATTGACAACAACCAGTCTGTTCTAGTGTCAGCCCACACATCAGCTGGAAAAACAGTGTGTGCAGAGTGAGTAGGAGACAAATTGACCTAATTTAGACCTTGAGTAAAAAAAGTCTATATCGCCGCTGTCTCATGAATAATACATATGTCCAAAACCATTACTTTTCATACAGTCATTCACTTGCTTGTGTGATAGTATTATTCCCATTTTACCAAATTTAAGTTTAGATGGCCATTTTTGTACAAGCTATGGTGGAAATACATGTTTTGTATATCGTTTAGAATGGCCAAATTGCATTACGTTCTTGCTAGCCTATGTATGCACTTAGATTTTCCTGATGTTGAATGTATCTTGCTGATATGTCTTGTTATAAAATATGAAATGATCTTCCAATTACTTTCTGAACTGCACTTCATCCTACCTTTGCCTAGTTTAGTGTCCCTGCACTCTTCTTCTCTCCCACGTTGGCCTGCGTGCTAACCAGGCTACTCCCACATCTCATGCCTCCGAAAAAACATCTCCCTTCTTGAAGTTAATGTTTCTGGAGTAAAGAAAACGCTGCATGCCTCCTTTTTTTAACCAAACGTTTATTTAGCATTGCAGAGGTTTCAAACAATGTTGTAGCTCTCCAAATTGCGTAGTTCGAAGTCCGTAACTTCTGGAAACTTTGGTAGCAGCCTTTGCGTGCTTCTGCAGTTAAGCGAAGTTACTATGAACAACTCATGCGTGTTAAATAGATGATGTGATTAAACATATTTTCTTTGATCATTTAGATACGCAAAGCTAACTGTAAGCGGGGAGACTGAACATTCTATTTGTAGACAACATTCTATTTGTATTTGTATAAGTCAAAATCATCAGAAGTGGAGATGCATTGTTTTTTTTTATCGGACAGCGATGATATGCTGTATGTTATTGAGACTGGTAGTGTAAAGAGATGGTTTGTTATTGTTGCAGAAAAAAAGATTGCTGAAGCATGCCATACGTTTTGCAAGCCTTCTAGGTGGTGAATGTACATAATAATACCTTAAACTAAAGTGTATAGGACTTGTCACCCATGCCTGTATTTTTCTTTCTTAATAAGATATGCCATTGCCCTGGCCCTGAGGGAAAAGCAGAGAGTGATCTTCACCAGCCCCATCAAAGCCTTGAGTAATCAGAAGTACAGGGAGATGTACGAAGAGTTCCAGGACGTGGGACTGATGACAGGAGATGTCACTATCAACCCCACGGCCTCCTGCCTGGTTATGACTACTGAGGTAAGACTATAGCGTCACGATTTCCTCATGATTGTCTATGGCATGGGTTGCAACAGGCAGCCCGCGGGCCAAAACTGGCCCACTAGCAATATTCTTTGGGCCGCCAGATTATTCTAGTAGTCCGATTCTTTTTTTTAAATTTAAAAAAAAAAAAAATATTTAAACATTATTTTACGATATCGATTTACAAATAGTCACCAATCAGTCCACAGGTGCTTAACGCAATAGGATCTGGCCTAGCTAGCCTACTCTGTGTGTAGCCCTCAGCCTGCGCTGCAATGTTGCGCTTTTGTGCCGCTGTCTGGAGCAGATAGGCCACATTGAAGGTGCTGCTCCATCTGGTCGGCTAGTGCCGCCTGATATTCTTTTCAAACAGCGACACCATTGCATATACATCACCAACAGCATATCAGGTACCTCGGCCATAGTTACTTGCTGACCCCTGGTCTATGGATTTCTTCATATAGGAGAACATACAACTCTTGTATAGCTTACCCAAATGTGTATGATTATTTACAAAATTGACCCTCATTGATTGATTGATTTATTGATCTCAGTAAGGCCGGTTTTCCACTGAATGGTACCTGCTCAGCTTGTCTCGACTCGACTTTACTCTATTCGGTTTTGCTACCAGATGCCTCTTTTTCTACGGTTAAAATGAACTTAACCCCTTAATGTAGCTGGATGTCATAGCGGAAGGAAACTACCGCGCCATCATTAATGTGGGACACACAGTAGCACTCCATAACAACAATAGTGGAAATCAAGGATTATCTATGATCTTTTTGAACTGCAGAGTGTTTTTTTAGAGTGACAGATTGAATTTGCAAACACACCTGTTGTAAATGATAATAATATGTAGTTGTGAAATGCCAGGCTTGTTTAGAACATCAATACAGCATTACACAACAACGACCAATCAGTAACCTGCAATACTTTTCACTGAAACCAATCGATAACGTTGGTAAAGCAAAGCTCCGCTTCAACCCGTTGGAAGGCTACGGGGTAACGACATTTAAACGAACAAAGCTGATTCTTCCAACTTCCATACAAACGGAGCAGAGACCGGATAACACACTGTCTAGTTTAGCATTGAGTATTGTATAGTCAGATTTGAATATAACGTGGCCAAAAGCTATTGTAGACTAATTATTCTTCTTGTTTAAAAAAGATTTCCAAATCAGTGATTTACATCTATCTGCTCTGCCATTTACCATACACAAAAAACTGGTATTGTGTTTTGTGAATCTTTACATTCAGACATTCAAATGAAATTTCGTTAAAAAGCATGTAGCCTAAATATTTTCTCCATTTGCCTGCTAGTGTATGATGCTTGCATGAGGGAAACATCCCAGAAGAGTGGCACTCATATAGGCCTAATTGCTGTTGTCTCATGCAAGCATTGCTGAGTAAAGCAATTAAACTATTGCAATTATATTGTATATTAGTAAAGCATTCCTCTGATGTGCATGTTGTCACAAACTTTGACTGCTTCGAAGTGCATGTATAATAATATAGCATAATAATAATAATTGTGATAATGATCATCACAATGATATTTTTATGTACCCATATAGATAGATTTCTGGACCCATCTTTAGACTGGGGGGGGGGTCTTGGTGTGCCCTATGATCCCAAAGTCTGTCATGACCCGGGCTCAGGTCAAAGAAGTTTAAACTGATTATTGTCATTTTACCGTAGGCTACTGTTCATTTTGAACAGACATCAGTGTGTTTACTTGGAAAGAGTACTGTATATTTCCAATACCGATATTGAAATTCCATTGTAAGTTTGGTCTTAAATTTAATTTAGAAGTAGTATTAAAATGTCTTAAAAAGTCTTAACTTGTTTATACCTGTAGTAGACCCATCTTTTGGTGTTCGCCTCAGCTTGTTTGGAACCTTGACAGCGGTACCAGTTTTTTTTTTCTAATGGAAAATGAAAATAAACAAGTAGTTGAATCGAGTTGAGCAGGAACCATTCAGTGGAAAACTGGTATTAGGCTTTAGAAAGGGGTAGTTGTACATTTTCTTTGAGTTGATTGATGATGCTCTTTCAGATTTTGCGGAGTATGCTGTACAGAGGTTCAGAGGTGATGCGAGAGGTGGCCTGGGTCGTGTTTGATGAGATCCACTACATGAGGGACTCCGGTAGGTCACTTTATCTCTGATCCATACATAAATAAAAGAAATGTTTTAACTGTTGTGGAGAGACAGTAGCATTTTTAGCTGTTTGAAGCGTTGCTGAGTTTGCATGTGTTTGCTGCAGAGCGTGGAGTGGTATGGGAGGAGACGATCATCCTGCTGCCAGACAACGTGCACTACGTCTTCCTCTCTGCCACCATCCCCAACGCCAGACAGTTTGCAGAGTGGATCTGTCACCTCCATAAACAGGTGTGTGTAGTGTGTATTTATGTCGACTCATTAAGCGCTTATTATTATTATTATTATTATTATTATTATTATTATTATTATTATTATTATATATAATTTTTTAAAAACATTCTCATTGTTGCTTGCTGATGTATTTATTTTGTGTGGTGCAATGAAAACGGTGTATAAGAGTGCGTTTGTTTTGCCCCAGCCATGCCATGTGGTGTACACAGACTACCGCCCCACTCCCTTGCAGCACTACATCTTCCCAGCAGGGGGCGACGGACTTCACCTTGTGGTGGACGAGAATGTAAGTATATATCGGCTGTCAGCCCAGCCGCTGGGAACCAGCACGAAGAATAACATCTTCATACCAATCCAGCTGGCTATTTACGCGCATTGTAAATAACATCTACCCCCGTGTTGATGTTCTCAGCACTTATTTTCCAGATAAGGCCCGTGTCCAGCTCAGGGAAGGCATGCGTTTAAAAGGGAGTTTTTTCCCCCCCCCTCCTAATCCATTATGGTTGTTGGACAGTCAGTTCTATGCTGTCACTTGGGCTCTTTTTAAATCTTGTGTTGAACGCTAGTCCCTGTTCTGAAGCCATGCCCCAGGGCAGCGTTCCTTTTCACTGTCAGACTCTGGGAGGCGTCAGGTGTCGTTTACATTCTATTATTAAGTAGGGCTTAGTCAGGGTGACTGTTTTAAATTATCCACATCATGCATGCTATTTAGACGGGAGAATGGAGGAGTTACGTCAGCAACTATGTTATCTCTGTACAATGTATGCTGACAGAAACGCATGATGAGAGACAATGCGGGTATGAAAACACATGCATATAGGTAGCACAGCTTCTAACTCTGCCCATCATGGTCCATAGAGTCTTCTTGTCCATAGATTCAGCTGGGCAGGTGTGTTAGATTTAGAGCTGGATCTCATCAAAGACACTATGTTTTACAGAAACCGTACTCTTATGAAATCTGAAGATTTTTTTTTACTCTAAAGCATGCACAAAGAATCCAAACAGACTGGATTGAGTAGCTGATAACAGATGCACTGGCTTGTTTTTGGGCCGACATGTGTTTGACGGGCTACTCTTGGTTTGATGCCCTCTCCCCCCCCCCCCCCCAGGGCGAGTTCAGGGAGGACAACTTCAACACGGCCATGCAGGTCCTGCGGGACGCCGGCGACTCTGGGGGGAGCAGTGGAGGGGGGAAGTGGGACCCCAAAGGCAGGAGAGGAGGAACGAAAGGTAAGAACTGGACGAGCATAAGGTAATATGAATGGATTCTTCATTCTATTTGATTATCATGGTCTAGGTTTGCATCCAGAGGCATCATGTTGCTACATGAATCAGCTGCTTAGTTTGTGTTCCCTGTTTTTTGGCCACCTCATTGATTGGCCCAGTTTTGAAGCCTGATGTGGTTTAACCAAGAGGATTCGGATGATTAGTCGTCACTGACCTGGCCCACTGTTAGCATCTGTATTCTGTCAGAAAATTCTTAGAAGGCCTAGATTGTTTGACTGATGCTACTCTTGCAGACCGGGCAGATGGATTCACTGTGCATGTTTATTAACACTGGCAATAAACGGCAGAGACAAGAAAAGTTGTCCGCAGTAGTTTATGACTCTTCCTCTCCTCACTCATCATCAGCAGAAAGCGAACAATATAGATAAATAGCACATACAATATGAAGTAGTTGAACTGTTTTGTTACCGGGCAGTTTTAGTAGCACAGTATGACATTTCATGAAGGCAGTTGAATTCTCATCCTAACAGAATGTGTCTGTCCTCGTGACTTGACTCGTTGTCTTTGTCCGTGTGTCTGGTGTCAGGCCCGTCCAATGTGTTTAAGATCGTCAAGATGATCATGGAGAGGAACTTTCAGCCGGTCATCATCTTCAGTTTCAGCAAAAAGGAGTGTGAGGCCTACGCCCTGCAGGTGTCCAAGCTGGAGTTCAACACAGGTACATACACACGCGCAATTTGTGTATTGCACTTGGTGAGAACACACCACAGGATTTTCATGGTGTAAGGCTAGGTTTGCTACATGCATACACATTCACACAGCATTTGAAAAAAAAACGTGTTTGTGGAGAACTTCTTAAGAATGCAAGGTCACAGTTGAGTGTGGGAAGTTGCGCCAAGTGATGTGGCGTACCGCGTACCTGATCATACCATCCCACTGCAGAAACATCTCCAATGCCTTCAGCCTCTGCAGTCTTAGCAATCCTGCTCAGCAAATCTTTCACGTCACAGAGGCGTTTGTGTTTATATACAAACATATCACAGCTCTCTCAGAAGTTATACAAACGTGAAGCAATCTGGCTCAGCTTGCCTGGTATCTCACTGCAAACATTGCTAACCAAACTGTCTGTGGCCTATGGCAGAAATTTAACTAATGGGGCATTGGTTATGCTTTTATGGTGGTGGACTTGGTGAGGGGCCGTTTCGTGAGGCTGATTTTGCCCCGTCATGGTGCCACATGGAGACTGAGTGAAGAGACAAATGGGGGAAATCTGCTGATGGGATGATCACAGCCGGACGGCCTGTCGGCGCAGTAAAGTGTTTTAAAAGCATGGCCTTGATTTAGAGAGCGTTTACGGTAATGGCTGCTATCTGGTTCTAAATGGGGTTGTGGAGGGTGGGGGGAGGGGGTCGCGAGGCTGCCTGCCTGCTATCCTATGAGGGCCTAATGGTCTGAGTAACGGGAAAGAGCATGTGTGTGTAAGCGTAAGAGTGTGTGCCAGAGAAACGTGTGTATGTGCGTCATGAGTCTTAAGTGCGTGCATGTGTGAGACTGTGCGTGTGAGGAGGAGAGAGACACAAGAACCACACACATAGACAGGTGAGGGGGTGGATGGGTTGTTCGAGTGAAACAGACCTGAGCGAGAGTGCACAAGAGAAAGTGAGTGGGAGATTCAGAGACAGTAAGATGCAGAGATGAAGGCTAAAGTGGGCATGAGTGAGAGTGAATGTGAGGTGAGTCAGAGAGGGGGAAATGGGTGGAGGAGGGACAGAATTACATGAATGTACCAACAGGGCATATGATGCCATCATTTAGGCAATCCCTAGCGACATAGAGGGCTTTTCCTGGCACAGGCTCTTGCCTGTCAGTCTGAGCTGTGGAATCACGGTCTCTGATGAACCCCAGTGGCAGGCCTCTCCCTCTCTCCCTCTCTCTCTCTCTCTCTCTCTCTCTCTCTCTCTCTCTCTCTCTCTCTCTCTCTCTCTCTCTCTCTCTCTCTCTCTCTCTCTCTCTCTCTCTCTCTCTCTCTCTCTCTCTCTCTCTCTCTCTCTCTCTCTCTCTCTCTCTCTCTCTCTCTCTCTCTCTCTCTCCCTCTCCCTCTCCCTCTCTCTTTCTCTTTGGAGAGTAGAGGAGAGACTTGTAGAGTGGAAAAATCACAAGTGCGCTCCATTCATGTTATCAGATGGGCTGTGTGTTTTGGCATGCGTCCGTGCGTGCGCATGTGTCCCTGTGTGTATTGTCAACAGTATGGAGAGAGTGAGGGTGTGTGTGTGACGGAATCTTAGTGTGTGTGTGACAGTCTGGTCTGTAAAAGAGGTCAAAGGCTTGTCCTCTCTCCAAATTCTCCACAGCACCTCATTAGGCGCTTCACAACAGAAGTTCTTCCAGAGAAAACAAAAAACATACTGAAGTACTTAACAAAACAAGTGGAATACCCATATATAAATCTTCCATCTAAAAAGGGCCTCTTCATATTTACATGTGATGGTGCTAGCTGTTAAATATGTATATATATATATCACCGTAATTTGATATATAAATGTTCACTTTTTTTTTTCAGAGGAAAGCTGTGATTGTATCTCTTTGTTTTTCTCTCTTTCTTCAGATGAGGAGAAGAAGCTTGTGGAGGAGGTCTTCAACAACGCCATTGACTGTCTCTCGGACGAGGACAAAAAGCTCCCACAGGTCAGTGCGCTTTGCTTTGCCAAACAACAGGGGTGCAGCCCCACGTAATCACTGCGAGAGCCTTTGAGATGAGGTCAGCGCTCGTAAACCACAGGCCTGGAGGGAGATGTTTGCCTTGAAAGCCTCAACTCGTACTTGTCATGCTGATTTTCTGCAGGACGTTTGTGTGTTATGCCGTTTCCACAGTCCTAAATGCCACATAAACCCAATGATCCGCATTCACCTTGAATATTTATTTTCCATTCTGATCCCCTTAAAGTGTATATGCTTTTACCAATTTAAGGCTAATGAAAAATACAAATGCAACATTTGCCTCCGTGCTTGTTGTTTTTAACCGTGTGATGAGCTCCCTGCTCTGTCCCATGTGTCATTTATGGTGACCCAAGATGCTACTTGGGCCCTCCTGACTACCAGACGCCAGACACAGCACGCTTCCAGTTACCCAGCATCCACTCAGCAGAACAGCGCCATGTTTCTCTCCAGTTTCTCTCTCTGCATCTTGTTTAGCCGCTATGCCCTAACCCTAGATTCACTCACGTTGCGTTGCGTTACTGCACGGCAGTGGGTTTTCCCGACAGTCGGGGGTGTGTACTATGGTGTATGCCTTGAAGCCATGACCGTAATTTGATTGGCTGGTGCCTTGCGTTGCTGCCTGTTGGTGCAGCAAAAGCAAAAGTTGAACATTTCTCAACTTTTTGACAAAGGCGATGGGAGAAAAACAAAACGCAACGGAACCACAATTCACTTCGGCAATGGATGACGTTATAAACAACGTAAAGGAGATGCGTCTCCAGCACTGCATTCAATGCAAGCGTCTGTGGGTGTCCTAAGAGAGGTGGCATGGGGTTGCACTAACTGCACTGAAGAAAGGCCCGTCTTGTTCTGAAGGAGATCACTGCTGAGATGGAGAGCAGTGAATGGGTAGAGAGGGGGAATACAGAGAAGTGTGCCATCATGCCAGCCTGAAACCCCTGCCCCCTGACCACAGTGTGAGTGTCAGTAACATGGCACGGCATATACAAAACAATTTAACATGTTCATCTCAGAGCTGTCTATCTGTGTGTGACCACAGATTCAAATAGGGAGAGAGAGGAAGTGGCAAACAATCGCAGGCAGTATTGCTTCTGCAACTTTTTGGGGGCAACTAGATTGCAGATTGCATCTGTATTTTGGCATTTCATGATTCAGTTTTTGTACTGTATTTGGTCAGAAAGAAAACTTGGTTAGCCTACATAATTTGGGTTTTGTGTGTTCCAGTTGTTTGCAACTCTGACAGTGAAAAGTTTGTGTGAGTGTGTGTGTGTGTGTGTGTATATATATATATATGAGCTGAACATCAGCAGGTGTTGGTTTTGGTAAGCAGTGCTATTAATGGCTGTTGGGTAGTGGTGCTTCCCCTGATTCCTTCATCAAAACCACAGTCATGGCGGTGCTGAGAGAGTCTGCCATTACTACATGCACACTGGCACGGCACATGTGCCCACCATCATGTTTTACATCCACCACCTTGTGTCACTCGGAGTGGTTTAACAAGGCTAGCAAACCACCAAACTTTCCACACTTTCGCTCCCCTGTTCGAGGCTGTAGCCGCTGGTTTCAGTGACGCATCTCAGAACCTCGACCCCAAACCCCCCTCTTCTGCTCACATTCTTTTTCTGTCAGTACTGCCGCTCTGGTTTACATTAATACTCGCTTGCTTGGCTCAGCTCCTTACAGCCATCAAAGCTCTTGCATGTGAGCTCAGCCAGTGGGAGAGTTTGTGAGTCACAGACGCATCGCTTTTCCATTGCAGGGGTCGCGGAAGGTCACCGCTCCTCTATCCCTTCCCATTCACATCATGTTCTTAACGTCCGTTCGATGCATACTCCGCCCGACCCGTAATCTGGTTTGGGAATCGTGTTAGCGTTTCAAGGGTTATTTGTGAACGTTTGGGGACAGGCGAAGAAACATTGCCGTCCAGAACATGGAGACAGGGGTGTGCTATTTAAGGCTGGTCTGTTCAGTGTAGCGCCTGTTGCCAGTGAATGGAGTTTGTCATTCAGAAGGGCTTCTTGGCCTCAGTGGCTCTAGCGCAGGGTGGAGGTTTGAGAGCCTGTGTCCTTATTGCTTGCATATCCCATGTTCAGTTAAATGAGGTGTGATACCCTTTTTTTTCATGCCTATGTTACGTGTCTGTAGGTGGAGCATGTCTTGCCGTTGCTGAAGAGAGGCATAGGGATCCATCATGGAGGTCTCTTGCCCATCCTGAAGGAAACCATCGAGATCCTCTTCTCTGAAGGCCTGCTCAAGGTATGCCTGTCTGTTAAAGATCATCTTTGTCTGAAAAATATCCATCAGATAGCTAGTCCACCTCAGCATCAGGCTGAAAGATGCACCAGTTTCCTCCATGAGTATGTGCCATTCAAATGAGCCAAATGAAATTCATCCTGCATACAAGTGAGAAGACTATTAAATCTTCATTAACACATCATCTGACTATCTAGCCAATTAAATGTTGTGTTCATCTGCATGCCTTTGGATTTGTGTGCCGTTTGGTCAAAGGAACTGCGGAAGACATTTAAGCTTGTCAGCTGACCTGTCTCTATGTTCTGATAGAGGCCACTAAAATAGAGGTTCTGAGAAAAAAAGACCTTGACTGGGAGTCTCCATTTCTCTGTAATCAGCAACCAAAATTTCAGCTCTGGTGAGACGTCTGGTTAATAAAGTTAGGAAACTTCCGAAGAGACCCGCATCCATACCTGGCAATTATATTTCTGCACCAACAGCACTTTCAAAAGGGGGATGTGTGCTCTCCTGTATGGTCTACCTCTACCACAATACATCAGCAGGAATTTCTGAAAACCTCTTGCATCAGCTTTAGGGACATGTAGGAAGTCCGATCTTGAAAATGGTTTAGGCATGTGGACGATGTGTAGCACTGTTGAACTAGATGCCCTTCCTGAGTTCCTGTGCTGATGTCACTGTTGCCCTGCAGGCTCTGTTCGCCACGGAAACCTTCGCCATGGGGATCAACATGCCGGCTCGCACCGTCCTCTTCACCAGTGCCCGCAAGTTTGATGGCAAAGACTTTCGCTGGGTAAACACACACACACACACACACACACAGATATAGACAGATAGACACACACAGACAGACTGCTCTGAGATAAACATGTTAAATTGTTTTGTATATGCCATGCCATGTTACTGACACTAAAGGCTATTACATACCTGCCACTCCCGACCGGTAGCGCCACAATGTGATGTCAAAATGACGTAGATCTCTCTGGCGCGCCAGGATTTTGGCCGGGTAGCGCCAGGTAGCACAAAGTTACCAGCGATAGTAGCAACGTGGAATTAAGAGGAAAGAATAGAAAAGATTTATTTTCAACCAAAAGATATCCACTAAGACCTGAACAAAATCTCTTTCCAGAAAGACTGGCTGGGCCACTTCAGAGAGACTACACCCAGGGATGACCGGAGCACTCAGAGAACTTTTAAACGACGTCAAATCTACGTCAGTCGTTTGTGCACCTTAATAAAAAAAAAAAAAAAAAAAAAAAAAAGTTCTCTGAGTGCTCCGGTCATCCCTGGGTGCAGTCTCTCTGAAGTGGCCCAGCCAGTCTTTCTGACTCTTTAGTCCTGGACTGTGAGCACCGATAAGGCTTGAGCGCAAGTGACACCCGTCTTACAAAGTCTCTTTCCACTTTAGGAAATTACACAAACTCAGCTGCTAGCTAGCTAGCCAGCTAATTAAATTGTTTAAATTATTACAATTTCCCTCGGGATGAATAAAGTATCTATCTATATATCCATCTATTTATCTATCTGCAGACACCTTGGAAACTAGATGGTAATGATGGTAGTTGTGAATAGCAGCAACTGAAGTCTGAAGTACGTAGGTAGCGATAGCCTTTTCACAACAGCGACACCTCTGTTCAAGAGAATATTGAAAATAGTGTTGCGACCACCACGCGCGAGTATAAATGGTTACGCTGCTCCCGTGAGGTCACATTGTCGCGGTACCGGTCAGGAATGGCGAATATGTAGGGGGCTTTACGCTTAAAAAATGTGCTATATAAATAAACTTGACAATTATTTGGCAGATGCCTTTGTCGAATGTGCACCTATTTAGGACCTATTTTTAAATGGACTTTGCCTCATGCAGTCCCTAACAGCTCATAGCAAGCTACTGAAAGCATCCGTTATCGTGGGAGTGAGTCATTAGACATGTTCGGTCAGGCCAGGTGGCACCACCAGGAATGCTGCCAGCCATTTAATACTGATTACTGATACCTATCCTGTAATTTACCTGTGTAACATGATCTAGATATCAGTTGCTGGGAACTAACACCTTTCCAGACGTCGTAATTGATGCGTTGCCGTTGAGGTTGTTGGGTGTGTGAGAGAGAGAGGTGCAGGTTGGTGCATCCAAGCGACAGGTTTGTGTGTTAGGGGTGCTAGAGTTGGGGAGAGCTGGAGCCTCCTGTCGATGGCCACGTCCACCACTGCCACGTATTGTTTACAGGAGCGCTCGGCTCAGGACTCAAGCTGTTCTGAATAAAAAATGGGGCTCGCTTCCTCTCTCTCTCTCTCTCTCTCTCTCTCTCTCTCTCTCTCTCTCTCTCTCTCTCTCTCTCTCTCTCTCTCTCTCTCTCTCTCTCTCTCTCTCTCTCTCTCTCTCTCTCTCTCTCTCTTGCTCTCTGTCTCTCCTTTTTTCCTCTCTCTTTCTCTTCAAGAAGAGAGGAGGGAACTGCCATCCAGGGGAGTGTGTGTGTGTGTGTGTCTGTGTTTGTGAGTGAAAAGGGGAACATCTGGTGCACATACAACTCCTGCCAGAGACTCAGTCTGTTCTGGTCTCTTTTCTCCTCTCTTCTCTTCTCTTCCCTCCTCTCCTCTCCTCTCCTCCTCTCATCCCCCATTTTCTCTGTTCCTCTCTCTGGCATTTCTCTTTTGTCTCTCATTCCCTTTTCCCCTCATAGCGTTTCTCTGCTACAGCCCGGAGGTTTTTAAACACCAGCGGATGAAAATAAAGATGCAATGTGAGCCGAGAGTGGACTGCAAAACCCCTTGGTGCTGGCGTCAGCATGAGGGCATTATTAAATTAGTGTCCGGGGGAGAGGGAAAAACAATGGGCTTTAAACGAGTGGAACAGCACGAGGGCCTCGACCTCTACTGGAAGCGGGAGCGTCTATCTGAGGTAGACGCCTGCGAAGAGCGAGCGAGAGAGAGAGAGAAAGCGAGAAAGAGAGAAAGAAAGAAAGAGAAAAAGAGGCCCTAATTGAAGCCATGTGAAGGCCAGAGGATGTAGTTGCGATTTAGATTATTTTTGTTTCAAGCCTAATGGGTCTTGTTGGGTCATATTATATTGCCATAGATAGGACTCCAGCTTTACTCTGTGAACAATGTTATTAGTTTTCTTGGTTATCAGCGAGTACTGCCTTATTGAAGCGTGTTAAGTCAGTGACCAGTGTTAAGTCAGAAATTATGAGGTTATCTGTGGTCATCGCTGTGGTCACTACCCCAGTGCCTTTGCATTTCCCTCAATCAGTAGGTCATGATACTCTTGTGAATAGCTACCATGGGTCCATAATATCAGCGTGTGTGGAACAGACCTGTGAAAATGTGAGGACATTTTGAGTCATTTCTTCTCCGTATTGGTGTGTGTGTGTGATAGATCACGTCGGGCGAGTACATCCAGATGTCTGGGCGAGCGGGCAGGAGAGGCATGGATGAGAGGGGCATCGTCATCTTCATGGTGGACGAGAAGATGAGCCCTTCCGTGGGCAAGCAGCTCCTCAAGGTATGTCAATGTTCTCTCTCTCTCTCTCTTTCAATTCAAAATCAAATCTCTTTCTCTCTTTCTCTTTCTTACTCTCTTTCTCTCATTCTTTCTTACTTTCTTTCTTTCTCTCTTTCTGTCTTTCTTTCTCTCTCTGTCATTCTCTCCCCATCTGTCCCTTCCCCCTTATGGTCACGGTGTTCTGTTTCTTTTTTTTCCTCTGCCCTTTCGCTGTATAGCTCTGTCCAGATCCTGTTATTGTCGATATGGCCGAGTGAGGTCATTACTTGGGCTTTATGGGAGTTCAACTCATGACCTGGCTTGCAGAAACAATTGAGTAACTTTGGACTTTATCTCTCTGTAGCCATGTTCCTCCTCCTCCACCATTCTTTAATCTTTAATCTTCTCTAATCTTGTGTGGGGTCTCTTGACGTTATACTCCCAAAGTTACAGTTATGCTTCCCATTCTAGGCCCGTCATGCTGGATGGGCATAAATAAGTGCATTTGTGCAACCACTTTAGCCATAAAACAAAAACAGGCAGTAACTCAGGCTCACCAATAATCCCACCCCCCCAACCCAATCCCACTGATGTCACCATAAAACCAGTCCCTGCCAGTGAGTTCATAGCCAGACTTGCTTTCTCTCTGTCCTTCTCTTTCTCTCTCTCCTCTCTTTCTTTCTCTCCTTCTCTTTCTTTCTTCCTTTTTCTTTCTTTCTTCTCTTTCTCTCTATCTTATTCACACACTCACTCACACAGACACTGTGTTAATCTCCACCAGGACGTGGGATGTTGGAAGCCTTGTTTGGGGGGAATTGGCCCCACAGGGCCTGTAACTGGCAGTGCAAGTGAGGTCTTATTGCACAGGGGCTCTGTGGGAGGTCACTCTTCACCCTGCTCTCCCTCTCCATCTCTCCCTTTTGCTGCCCTGGTGGCACTGCCATGTTGGCTTAACACAGTGGGGGCACAGGCACCGTTTGCGCAATAGCAACCCTCTCAGGAGTTGTTGTGATCTCGTGTGTGTGTGTGTGTGTGTGTGTGTGTGTGTGTGTGTGTGTGTGTGTGTGTGTGTGTGTGTGTGTGTGTGTGTGTGTGTGTGTGAGTATGAGTGAGTGTGAGATGCTATGTGCCTTTCACAACAGCCCGCTGCATTGGACGCTGAAAGTTGATCTTGGGTCCGCCGCGAGAGGGGTTGACGGCTGTGCCGGCAATCGCTGTGTAGCATGAATCATCTGGCACGCTAGCACCCCATTTGTCCTCGCTGAGCCTTGCTAGCTCTCTCTTTCTCCCTCTCACTCCTTCGTTCGTTCTCTCTCACTCTGTGTGTCTCTCTCTCCTTTTCCTTAAGAAGCTGTCGAAGCGGCAACCTCCCGTTCTCTCTTAGAACCCCTTTACTGTGCTCGAGTGCTTTGATTTGTCGACTCGACTCTGCGTGTCTGTGTTTATTGTTTCTCTGACATCTTGCTCTACTACTCCTTGACACGTCTGGCACCCTGTCATCACAACCAGTCAGAAAGTGTGAAACCCCTAATTTATGTATGTTTGCAATGGAGGTGATCTCGCCAATACTTTAATTCCACTGTGAGCTGTAGCACATTGGAGGTTTACATTTATCATTGGGGGGGGGGGATCAGTCTTCCGTGGAATGAGAGTCAAAAGAGAAAAATTATATTGCTTTTAAGCAGGGCTCCAGACTAACTAACTAACTAAACTGCACATCTCATGGCTCAATGTTTTACATACTATCCTTCATGATCTTTAGGCCTTGGCTAAACCAGCTCGCCATGCTCGCATCTTCCATAGAAATGTATTTGAGCACAATTTAAAGAGATGTTCCAAGTAGCCTGGGGGATTTTTATGTGATTTTGCAATGATTGCAATAATCATTTGACAGCCCCACAATGCAATTTACTTTTTAATTTTAGTATTTTTAATTTTTTTTTAATAAGAACATGGTTAATGCAGTAACGAAATGGTAGGCCTATTATAGGCTATTGCAATGACTTGCCATGCTCGATCTAAATGTGTCCATTCAATTCACCGTACACAATGACCACTGTATACATGCAGGGAATATTCGGGCTTTAAAGGGACACCAGGCAAGCCTGATGCTTTTTCTCTGCGAAACTCCCCTTCGCTCGGTCTGAAGCTCTTTTCCTTTTCTTTGCGTCTTCCGTCAAGGGTTTTCGCTGCTTCTTCGCTGGCTCTGCCATTATACACACGTTTGCAACAATCTCTAGCGTTTCGTTAGCCTGCCTCTGTGCTGTAAACTGATCCTGCTTCGGTCGGCGGGTAGGATACACCGAACTTGCAAGTGGGATAATCTTCCTACAGGCAGTAGGGGCAGGCGAGAGCCTTCATTCGCCCCGTAATGAGTCATTTAACCATATACCGACTTACGAAGATGATTAATTAAAACGAAAACGTTGCCTGGTGTCCCTTTAAATGTAGCAGTGATATTCGGTTTGCGCCAAATACCGGATTAAATTGATTGATGCCATCAGAATGAGTTTACACAACTCGCGCGCAAAACGAATTGCTGTTTTTTGTTTTTTTTATTGCTGTTGAAAACCGGGTTACTCCCTGCATGTAACTGCGGTCAATGACGCACTCCTTTTCGGCGATATCTGTATCTCTGTCGTTCGGTCGTTGTATGCATTGTTCGCAATTTTAAGACGTCTTTTCATCTGCAATGACTCCTATAAATTTGGCGCAAGTGGCATTCCTGTACGTCGGGTTTACGTTCAAACTATTTTTCTGGTGAATAATTATTTCGGACTGAACTTGGTGAAGTTTCACTAGGCCTATCGTAGGCAACGATAAACTTGATCATCTCGGGCTCGTCTGATTGGTTTGCTGCTGCCAGCCGCTGAAAGGCAGTGGGGAGAGGGGACATTTATCTCGGCCTATGTGACCACACTGTAATGCAACTACATCCACTCTGTTTATCTGACGGGTCTCTGACCTCCCTCTCTCTCTCTCTCTCTGCAGCACACGCATTTTCAAATTTACACACAGGCACTGGGCCACGGCCAATCAGAAGGGAGGTCCCGCCCTTCACTATCTGTGATTTGTTTAAACCATGATATTGCCCGATATTGGCCAAATATGTGTCTGTTATTTAACCAAAGGTAGAGTTTCAATGCGGACACTTTTTCCTCTCTCGAATAGCTGGTCGCACGGGTGCGACCTCCGATTTTTTTTTTAGTCGCACTTTTGAAAAATTAGGTCGCATATGCGACCAAATTGGTCGCACTCTGGAGCCCTGCTGTTAAGTTACTCGGTATAACTGCGTTTATGTTTCACAAATACACTGCTGGAAAGACAATGCTGGAAATTTAGATGAAGGATCACTCTTTGGCTTTCCTTTACTTAATTTAAAAATAATTATTGGCCGTTATAAATGCTGATACCGATAGATCGGCAAATGGTTAATATCGCCCGATAATATTGGCACACTGATTTTATGGGTTGGGCTCTAATAAATATACACCGATATGCTGTGGTCCACCTACCAGTGACTAAGTTGTGGTCCGCTTGATCACAGAGTTTATAGTTTACTGACCTCTTTTTTTTCACTACACCCCTGATGAACCTGATGAAAATAAGACCTAGACTAGAAGAGAACTTCAATGACAATCCTCAATTGCAAATAGCTTTTAGACTCGGACCAGGCTTAATCCAGGTGTGGGATGCTGACCAAAGGTGTCTTTGAATTTAATGCGAATGGCATTTTGCACCTGAGAATAGCACCTAAGGTATGAGGATGGTTTGAAAAGGCTCAATATAACTGTCTCCCTGTCTGTCTTTGTCTGTCCATCCACCTATTGTCTATGCCAGGGCTCGGCGGACCCTCTGAACAGTGCTTTCCACCTGACCTACAACATGGTGCTGAACCTGCTTAGAGTGGAGGAGATCAACCCCGAGTACATGCTGGAGAAGTCCTTCTACCAGTTCCAGCACTACAGGGCCGTACCCGGCGTGGTTGAGAGTGAGTAGTGCAACTGACCTCAAGTGACCCTGAGAGAGGTCGTTTATAGAAGAAACGGCACACATTTTATTGGAGTCTCTCTGCCTTGATGGTTTTCTAAAGTCCCTCTGTCTGTCTGATGTGCATTGTTAGCAGTTCAGAGGACAGCCGTCTCCGTAAAAAAAATGCAGACGAGATGTCCAGCTGGTCGCTAAGAGGTTTTGCTTATGCCTTAGTCAGAGTATGCAGCTATTCATGGAACTGTTTGTCAAGCATTTGGCCATAACCCGACATCTGGGCATGCTGTAGGCACCTTATTAACTCATTAATGCTGTAAGACCCACTGCCTCAGAAGACATGCATCTGTCGGTGTTCAGATGAAGTTGTTCTCAGTGCCATAGCTATGCTGTAGACGTCATTCCATGTTCTGAGCAGGGAGAAGATTAAAGCCCCGTTCACACGTACAAGAGTCCAGTGACGGGAGACCACGGAATGTTGATGTAATTCAGCGATAACAAGTGAAATAGCCACTTGACTTGCAATGTGAATCATCATGCGGCAAAGTTAAAAAAGAATTCAGGCGACTGGCGAAGAGCAAATCTCTGGCAATGTGAATGCTTAACACACACAGACACACCACAAACACCACATCACACCACACACACACACTCTCACACACTTTTTTTTTTTTTGTGGCAGAGATGAAGAAACTGGAGGAGCAGTACAATGCCATAGAGATCCCGAACGAGGAGAGTGTGGTCACCTACTACAAGATCCGCCAGCAGCTGGCCAAGTTGGCCAAGGAGATTGAGGAGTTTGTCCGCAAGCCCAAATACTGCCTGCCTTTCCTCCAGCCCGGGCGGCTAGTAAAGGTCAGGACCTATTAAATGTGTGTCCGTGTGTGTGTGTGTGAGAGCGAGCGAGAGAGAAGGAGGGTGTCCAAGGGAATGAGGGAGAGGCAGAGATCATTTTTTCACGTTATGCTGTTTTCTACATTTAGGCTATACATGCCTGGAAATATATTTGAGCAGGTTGAGCAGATTTAAAAATATATATATAATTCGCTCAGTTCTTTGAAATCCTAGTCCCATAAAAATGTCTGCCTTTGTAGCTACATCAGTCAAATTGGAGTCTCCCCCCAGTTACTCCAGCTTGTGGTGGCTTGGTTGGTTGTGCACCAAACACCAGTTGCTATAATTCAGTGGTCCCCAAACTACGGCCCGCCACCTCATGTCCGTGGTATATAGCATCAGGCCCGAACTGGAGTATGACAGTCAAACTATAACCTCTGTAATTTCTCTCATTCATTCTCTATGGCGAGTCTTAACAGTACACATGTAACACTTTTTTTGTCCACTGGTGGTTGTTTTGCCATTGATTTAAATGTAGGCCTATCTGCAAACAATGTATTCTAAAGTATTATTAAAGTTTAACAATTAATTGTTAATAGGTGTACCGGTAATTTCTATTCAAGTAATTTCTGGGATAATTATTGCTATATTTTATTCACTCGTTCAAATGTTCACGAATGCAAAGACGGCAAAGTTCCCACAGCTCTCACCAGATGAGTGCAAGTTAGAAAGGTGGTCATTTCGGATGCTTTTTCCAACACTTCATAAAACTCTCCTAATTTGAGAACTTTAAATTATTTGTAGGATATTGCTTGTTCACAACTTGAGTTCAGAGTTCACAAATTCCTAAAATATACTTTTAGATTTTAAAATGATTAAATTAAGATCTTGCTTGTGCCTGTTGAGGTGTCCATGACCATGGCAACCTTGACGGGGACAACAAGGAGGCAGACATTGTGTGGACATTTTTGCCCATCAACAGACCCCAACTAAAGTAGACTGCTGTTGTTCACAGCACTAAGCTATTTACAGTTACTGACATACTCCGAGTCCCTGGCCCTCTCTTAGAGCCAGGCATAGTGAGCTGGACCTCTGAAGAAAATGTTTGGGGACCACTGCTATAACATCTTGCTCTTTGCTACTTGCTAAGTGCTTGATCAGGTCTTGTTGTGTCCTTTCCCAGGTCAAGAATGAGGAAGCTGATTTTGGGTGGGGTGTCGTCGTGAACTTTTCCAAGAAGACAAATGTCAAGGTATTTGTCAGACATATCCTGCTTTGTGCTTATTTTTGCGTATTATTACAGCAAACATTCATTTCCTTGTACTCTGTGGTTTCCAAAGGGAAATTCCAAATTTTCATTCCGTATTCCACTTTGCATATACATTGACTTAACCAAAAAAAATTCTGAATTGAGCCATTGCAAGGCAGTCTAGTCGGTCCTTATCTTTGTTTTTCTTCCTCCCGTTAAGGGAAATTAATTTACCCCTACTCATGGTCTAGAAATACATAGGTATGAAATATACATGAAGATCTGCTTATGAAGGAACGTATACACAACCACATCCAGATTTTAGTACCCAGCTACACGCATATCCTAAGCAACAGATTAGTTTCAGGAGTGGTGAGTGCATACCTCCCAAACAGACTTTGGAGATAAGATGGAGAGTGTGTTGCGCAAGTCTGCCCTGCCCAGCCAATTCCTTGGCCCGAGGAAGCGGTCAAGTGACAGGAAATTCTCTGGGCATGAAAAAGGGATGATGTTTTAGTTGGCCTCCACCTGCTGAAGACCCAGAAGGGCTGTAAATGTAGCACTCAAATGCTAATTAGGAATCTTCTGGAACCAAGATGATTGTGGAGATGAATGTCTCACACAGAGTTTCTGCATGCCTCAAAAGTTAGGGGAAATTACTTGGAATTTGAGACAAATGACAAATTGGAAGAATGTGAAATGAAGCTGAAGTCATGAAGAGCGCTTGGATTTCCTGTCAACAGTTACATAAATTTCTATTAAAGGGTGTTATTCTGTGCAGTCGTAAAGTAGTCACATTGAGTGTTTGCTCCTTAAGGCTGCTTCCTGTTAAGTGTTATGTCTTCATACTTTTACCCCCAGAATGTTGTGTCCGTGTCACTATGAAGTGGTGTGTTTATACATTTTAGAATGCCATTAAAAAAAAAACTGTAGAAATGACCACTGTGCATGTTTGCTCTCTCTCCTCTCTCCCCTCTCTCTCTCCCCTCTCTCTCTCCCCTCTCTCTCTCTGCTCTCTCTCTCCCCTCTCTCTCTCTGCTCTCTCTGCTCTCTCTGCTCTCTCTCTCTGCTCTCTCTGCTCTCTCTGCTCTCTCTCTCTGCTCTCTCTGCTCTCTCTGCTCTCTCTCTCTGCTCTCTCTCTCTGCTCTCTCTCTCTGCTCTCTCTGCTCTCTCTCTCTGCTCTCTCTCTCTGCTCTCTCTGCTCTCTCTGCTCTCTCTCTCTGCTCTCTCTGCTCTCTCTCTCTGCTCTCTCTGCTCTCTCTGCTCTCTCTCTCTGCTCTCTCTCTCTGCTCTCTCTGCTCTCTCTCTCTCTCTCTGTAGGTGGTGGATAGGGATGTGGATCCTCTCTATGTGGTGGAGGTTCTGGTCCACTGCAGCAAGGACAGCGTGAAGAACGCCGCCACTGAGTCTGCGCGTCCCGTTCCCCCAGGGGAGAAGGGCGAGATGCAGGTGAGTGGAGGGGGGCAGGATGAGTACACCCAGCAGTCAGCTCTGGTTTAGCCATTACTCTGTCATAACAACATGCTGTTTTTGTTGCTGTCAGGGCTTTGATAAACGATGCCTCTCCATGCCTCTTGTTCTCCTAGCAAGGCTAGTTTTCTCGTTTATTTTCCCTTCTCTGAGAGAACATTGTTAAACGGTCCAGGATTATTGAGTTTGGCTCCATTAGGAATCATTGGCATGGTCAAGGGCCACCCCCTACCTCCACCCAATCCTCTCTCCCCTCTTCCCTAAGGACCACCACAGAGTGTACGGTCTTCAGTAACTACAATTGAATAAAGCTGAGTAAATGACAGTAATGGCCGGGCCTTCTGCAGGCCGAGACTCATTGTCAGGGTTGGGAGTCCGGCCTTTTCCAACTGCAAAAACAAACAGCGCCGCTGACCGCCCAAGGCTCCCGGCTAGTTGTTTGCCTTTCAAGGGATTACAGAGTGAAGATAAAAACCTCTCTGCTCCAGGTAGCCTGCAAGTGTGTGGAACAACAGCTTGATCGTCGTTACATTTGAACGTTGAGAAACGAGAAGCATTCATTGGATAATGGTTTAACTTCTCATTTCGCTTGCACTGTACCAAGAGCTATGACTGCTGCTTAGCTTGAACAGTCATAGCCCCTATGTTTCCACTGAAGCCGTTTCCTTTGAGGGCTTCATCATGTGAACCTGACTAGCTGTGCTCTCACTAGCCTCCACTAACACCACAAGAGTCATGGGCCATGACACAGGCAGGAAGTGGGTGGGTGGGTGGGGGGGGGGCGGGCTCTGAAGGTCACATCTACATTAGCATAGCACATAGCAGGCCTCTTTATCCAAGCAGGCTCTAGAGTCTGTACTGTACTGTACATGTGAATGCTGGCATTGTTTCAGCAGCGCACGCGGCTACTCCGGGGAGGACACAAGTCTCAAACCCTGCCATGGCGGAGGCATGGCACCGGGCTCTACCGAAGCCGGAGGAAGCGCCACAGCCGATGGGCCTCGATAACCCTGTTTATTGATTTTGCCGTAAAGCAAACTTCTGCCGTTTTTTTTAAATACCCTTTACAACGTGAATGGGCTGGTTTGTGGCTTGTCCAGGCCTGTATTGGGTTTGACTGCCTTCCAATGAAGTAGGCATTGTAATAAAGGGTGGAGTTTACCCATTATGTGGTTGTTTCTTGAGAAGTTGTGGATGATTAAAAAAGACATGTTGCACTCTTATGCAATAATTTGATTTGTAGTAATATTTAATTGTTCTCATCCATCACGTGTCCCTCTGGTGCCTGCATTGCCGGTCTTGGGTCACTTCCTGTTAAAACAAAGATGTTGTGTCGATGAGACAGAAAGGAAAATGACAGACCTACATGTAAAATGGTGGAAATTGTATTCATTTGATTGATTTAAATTAGGATGTCTGTAAAGACAGATGCTTCTAAGCCAGCCTTCCAAGTTAGCATAGTTTCTGTGTGTTTGATGTGAAAGTGTATTTTCAGTGTGTGAGCCCTTGCAATATTTTTGTCAGGCACTAGAATATTTCAAATGTCATACAGTTAAAGAGCTAGAATGATACAGAAAACCTGGATTTGGATGCTGAACTAGTGGGCTGTCTTCTTATTTTGTGTGTGTGTGTTTATACTGACAGTCGCCTCCTGTGTTTATGTTAAACAGGCGCTGTCAACTGCTGTGTTCTCTCACATTAGCGCCAGCTGACCTCTAACTCAATATGGCGCATTTGGCCATCAAGTGACAGTGTGTGCTGTTTTCTCTGCATTCCCCAGGATCATTTTCCCCACTCTACAAATCTGCCCTCTCCAAAACACCCCTGTTGAATACTCTGGGGCAGTAGTCTCTTTCTCTCTCTCTCTCTCTCTCTCTCTCTCTCTCTCTCTCTCTCTCTCTCTCTCTCTCTCTCTCTCTCTCTCTCTCTCTCTCTCTCTCTCTCTCTCTCTCTCTCTCTCTCTCTGTGTTAAGCGATACAGCAGTTTCAGAAGCACAGATGTGGGACACGTTCAGTCCTTTCTTTCTCTCGTCTTTACCTTTTCTGTTTTGTTTCACCCTCTCTTCTCTTCCCTCCTCCATGGCCCCCCTCAAACTCCCTGCTTCTAACGTTCTCTCTCTCTCCCTCTGCTCCCGGTGATTACAGAATGCAGTCCAGGTTTATGTAGAATTGTTGCCAGTGTGCTACCTGTGGTGGATGTTCTCTGACTGCCCCTTGCCATAAATAACATTTCTTTTTTTTTTTTTTTTGGGGGGGGGGGGGTTATTTTGTAGTTTTTGGTCAGGCAAAGCACAGCGCTGAAAGATAAAACAGCGGCCGTTTTGTCGTGAAGACGTCTTTATGCATCACAGGTGCTGGATTTATATTGGGAGCACATGAAACAGACGCAACAGCAGGCTTTTCCTTCAGAGCTGTCCAGCAGGCTGAGCAGATCCAGATATCTTGCAGTGGAAAAAATGCAGAAGCCTGTCACTTTGTTGTCTTTCTCCTTTAGTGCTCACTCAATCATTCACTCTGTTATTTTTCTCCCTCTCTCTCTTTCTCTCTCTCTTTTTCTCTCTCTCAGGTTGTACCAGTGATGCTTCACCTGATCACCAGCATCAGCTCTGTCCGCCTCTATATCCCCAAAGACCTGCGGCCCTACGACAACCGACAGAGCATGCTCAAATCCATCCAGGTGAGAGGAAAGCCATCGGCAGCCTCCCCCCAAATCCACTCATTCTTCATTCCCTTCCTCTCTCTCCATGGCCACCCACTCCTCACTTCACTCTGTTTCTCTCTATCCCTCCATCTTCTCTCTCTCTGTCTGTCACTCTGAGCCTTTCTCCCTCTCTCTCCCTCTCTTCTCTCACCTTCTCTTATCCGGTGAATTTCCATATAGGCAAATAGTACAATTGTTAACTTCCATACATGCAAATAGTTATGGTGCCAAGACACTCTCACACTGAGCTTGCGATCCTGGACACACACACACACACACACACACACACACCACACTTAGGACACAGTGCCCATGCTGTTTAGTAAATGTCAGCTCCACCGCCTCACCCATGTGGACACAGACACGCGCATTGTCTTAGCCGGCCTGCGAGATTAAATCTGGCGACAGACGTCTCCTCTGTCTGCACATGGGCTAAAACAGACACCTCTCGGCGCAGCCGGCTGCTAAATGCCGCAGATATGTGAATCGGCCCCTTCATTTGCTTATTAGACTGGCCACTTGAGGATGGGATCAGGATGAGCCAGAACTGGGATGAGGCAAATGGGTAGAATCTGGCCAGAGGTGGAAGTTCGGAAGCGGCAAGTTTCAGACACACTGACACCGACAGGGCGTTTCATAAAAGGGATGGTTAAATACATCCCATTGTTTTTGTGGAGACAATATTTCTAAAAATGTCTGCTCTCTCTCTCTCTTTCTCTCTCTCTCTCTCTCTCTCTCTCTCCCTTGCTCTCTCTCTCTCTCTTTCTCTCTCTCTCTCTCTCCCTTTCTCTCTCTCTCCCTCCCTTCCTTCATGTCTTCCTATCCAGGAGGTCCAGAAGCGCTTCCCTGACGGCCTGCCCCTCCTGGACCCCATTGACGACATGGGCATCAAGGACCCGGCCCTGAAGAAGGTCATCCAGAAGGTGGAGGCCTTCGAGCACCGGATGTACTCCCACCCGCTGCACAGTGACCCCAGCCTGGAGGCCGTCTACACGCTGTGTGAGAAGAAAGCCCTGGTGAGCGTCCACCCTAAATACACTGACTACAAAATCCATGGACACTGCATGTCACAAAAACATGCCCTTTTGATCAGTACAGCTTCCATTAACCAGGCTGACCACAGAAACCTAGAATCTACAGTTAAGGAAGAAGTATTTTCAGTTACACCCAAACTGATGAAAGTGTTGTTTTGTAATACAAAACGGCCAAATGGATGACAGCTGTGTTTTGTAATTTTTGTAATTCTTTGTAAAGAAAACAAACAGCTATGTGGCTAGCTGTATAATGCTGGGAGAAAGTTTCCTAAAGACAAGCCGGTAAACAGCCACACAGCTAGAGTGGGTGTGGGCAGTTCATCCAGTTAATCAGCTGTACAAGTGTTCCCCATCAAGCATTCATGGCCTGGACAAGTTGGAGCCATTGTTTGTGTGTGTGTTTTTTGAGTGTGATTTGAGAAGGGAGGCTTTGTGTGTGTGTGTGTGTGTGTGTGTGTGTGTGTGTGTGTGTGTGTGTGTGTGTGTGTGTGTGTGTGTGTGTGTGTGTGTGTGTGTGTGTGTGTGTGTGTGTGTGTGTGTGTGTGTGTGTGTGTGTGTGTGTGTGTGTGTGTGTGTGTGTGTGTGTGTGTGTGTGTGTGTGTGTGTGTGTGTGTGTGTGTGTGTGTGTGTGTCGAGTGTGACAGAAGGGAGGGTGTGTGGCGAGTGTGACAGAAGGGAGGGTGTGTGTGTGTGGCGAGTGTGACAGAAGGGAGGGTGTGTGTGTGTGGCGAGTGTGGCCAAAGGGAGGGTTTGCGTGTGTGTGTGTTTATTTTGATTTAGCACCACGGGCACGGTGCCATTTCCTGGCATGTTAAAGGTTTTTTGAAGTTCCTGCTGAATCAAACAAATACAGGAAACGGTCCTTGGCGCACGTTGTTTCTGCTCCACGAATCTCTCCACACCGAACAATGGCAATCCGTCCCTCCAGGCGCTCCCTCAAACGTCACGCCGCCCTGGCTGTAAATACGAAGCTGATGTGAGCTGACGGAGGAGAAAAGCACAGCAAAAGAATTGAGGAGCTATTTAGTGTCTGTTAAACAACTATTATGAAATGTGTTATTGTTCATTTATAGTGAGGATTCCCACAAGCCTCGTAAAAGAGTTTGTTTGTGTGCTTATTTAAGCATAGTGTGTGTATTTGTGTGCATATTTGGAGAACTTCGAAGATTTGTGGGAATTTGCATGTGCTGTGAAAGTACAGTTGCCCTGATTAGTTCCTAGTGATGGCATTTCTCCCGGGCTAGTTCAGGTTCAAATTCCTTTGCCTCTAAGCTGTTGGCACGAGAGTGGCCGTGAGTTGCCTCTTGTGTGTCACGGTCCCCTGTAAACCAGATTACCGTGTTTGATTAGGCATGACGTGAGATTTACACCTCCTCTAAAAAGATCGGGCAATCCCGCACACCTCCACCCACCCCTACCCCCACCCCCACCCCACCCCAACCTTCTGCCCCAATCCAGGATCCCGTGCTGCCCTTAAGCCCTCGTAACATCCAGGGCAGGATGTAACACACACTCGCTCCAGATAAACAACCACGCCGGGCCAGGGTCAGAGCTTCATAACACACACATAACTACAGTCGGTTTCTCTGTGAAGCACATGTTGGATCATTTTAGTCATGAATGATGAGGAATATGCAGTGTTTCAAGTGACAAATAGATTACATTTTTTTCAGTTATAAAACATTCTGCATTCTCATAACATTTGTTAATTGCATTTTGCCAATATTTGTCCAAAAGATTTTTTATAGCTTGCTAGTTGAACCAGCTGTCTTGCATATATGAACACAACTGAAAGATTTGCAGACTACAGGATCTAAAGCAGAAGGGCAGCATTTAAGTGGTCTTGGTCCCTTTTAACAGCCACTTAAATGATATATTTCCTTAATTGCAAATAAAAAAGAACATTAGCCTAGCACCAGTCTTAAACTGTAGTGTGCGTGCCAAAAAGGAAACCTCTCGCTGCTGATAATCCCTGCATAACCAGGTAAAATAATAAGGCTAGTGGGTGTTAGCATGTCCATGCACAAGCATGTTATAACAAGCAGGACAGGGAGGCCTAAGTGGATAATGCGCTTAGCTGGTGACAGTGGGGCGTGATAGCCTGACAACGCGAGGTTAGAACAGTAGTCTCAGCGCAGGCCAATACCATTTAATCGTCCTGTCTCAGCTCTTCTCAAGCCCTCTCCTCTGATTGGATTTAGAGCCCTCAGCGTGTTGGACACGCATAGAGATGGCCCCTTTGTTTGTTTGTTTGTTTGTTTGTTTGTTTTGCTTTTGTTTGTTGTTTGTTTATGGTTTTTTTACCGCCCTACAAAGTCCTTTTTTTTGTTTTGTTTTGTTTGTTGTCCATTCTAAAGGTGTGTGTGTGTCCATGTTTTTTTCCCCCCCGATATTGACATCCCAAGTTGGTGACTAACTAACGTCCTTATCCATATTTGAGTATGTCCTGATGCTGCAAAATGGTGTCTTTGTCCAGGCACAGATAATGGTGCCTTACTGTGGCAGTCACATGTAGGCATGTCCTGCTTCATTGGTCGTGCATGATGGCGTTCTATAATGTTAGTCAGATGTTTCTCTCTGCTGCGAGTGAAATGTTTTTCAGATGATTGTGATATTTAGTGAAAGATTGTGTTCTGTAGCCACAATGGCACAAAATCGTCTTGGGGCATGGGAAAAATGGAAGGTCAACCTCTGGGAATTGTTCAGCCTTTTCTGCAATTGTTTCAACATTCCCATCATAGACTGTGTGTGTTGTTTAAACAGTGTTTGTCTCCATCTCTCTCACACTACCCTTCTCTCCGGTTTCTCTCCCGTTCCCCAGATTGCGGGCGACATCAAGGCAGCGAAGCGGGAACTGAAGCGGGCGCGCACAGTGCTGCAGATGGACGAGCTGAAGTGCCGTAAGCGTGTGCTCCGACGCCTGGGCTTCGCCACAGCCTCCGACGTCATCGAGATGAAGGGTCGCGTCGCTTGCGAGATCAGCAGGTGAGAGGAGGAGGTGACCCAAATGGGAGAAATGACCAAACAGACCTTAAACAAGAGCCAAGTCACATCTACCCTCTATCCATGCAATGCCCCTCATTCAGATCACATGTACAGTTCCACACATGTACAGTTAGCAATACCCTCTAAAACCCAACAGGAACCACTCAGATTGCACATACAGTTCCACTATAAGTTATATCTGAAGCACATTGAGAACTGCTGTCTTCAGCGTTTAATCTCAGATATAAGCCATTAAGAACTTGAGTTGAGGGCCGGATTCAGTTTAGTTTTGGGCAAACATTGGCTTACTCATCGAAGGGTAGGTGGTACAAGCATTCAGGAAACGTCTCTAACTTTGGCCTTACTGGTGTTTAGTTCAAAACAACCCGTGGTCTGCCTTATCTCTGCAGCTCTGCCTGTGAATTAGACTGTGAAACCGCATAAGCCATTTCAGGCATGAGTCTTGATTGACATCCTAATAAGTCTTGTTTGCGTGCCTCGACTGTTGGGTTTCCTGAGAACTGCGTGCGTCAGACAAGACGCAAATTAAAACCACAGTGGTCGGCGATCCAGCTCTTGCCATCGGGCTTCAATATCAAATGTTGGTGGGGAAGAGGAGCCACAGATCGCAGTTGTCTTAAGCCACAGCGGGAATGATTTGAGGGTTTAATTTGATTGATGAAGTGATCAGTTCTTCTTGAACTTCACTTCACATGCCATGGGTTTGAAGATCTTTGGCATAAATCAGTCCTCCAGATCTTACAGTTGAAGTTCAAACTATTACTGTCATTGATGCTGACCAATGACTAAAAAGGTTGCCGCCACAGCACTTCCATTCTAAGAAAATAAAGCCAAAATGGGTGTCATATCGGTTAAATATTGTTAACTATATATATATATAGATGCAGGCAATATATATAGATGTATAGTTAACACTATGTTAGCTGTAATTATATATATACTGTATCTGTATATCTCTATTTTTTCAGACATTGATGATCAGACTGCTGTGTATGTTTGACTCATCCAGCTGGTTTGTGAAGGGTCTGCTCAGCACCTGACCGATTAAGACAACCGCTGCACTTTCATTTCCAGCACTGATGTGTGTGTGTCTCTCGTCTCTGTCCTGCAGTGCTGACGAGCTGCTCCTGACTGAGATGGTGTTCAACGGCCTCTTCAACGACCTGACAGCCGAGCAGGCCACAGCCCTCCTCAGCGTCTTCGTGTTCCAGGAAAACGTACGTAACACCTCCCCCCCCACACACACACACCTCTCTTCCCGTCATTGTCTCATCACACACACAATCGCGCCGTAAAGCTGACCGACCTTCCAGTGGAGGCACTGGCTCTCGCTCCCTGCGGCAGGTATTCCAGCGGCTTGTTTGCAGGAGAGGGGAGCGCTACGCTACGTGGTGCTGTGGTGTGGGGCTACGCTGCACTGCGTGGTGCTGTGGTGTGGGGCTACGCTGCACTTCACGGTGCTGTGGTCTGGGGCTACGCTACGCGATGGTCTGGGGCTACGTGGCCATTTAAGGCGAGGAGATTAGAGGAGGTGGACGTGCATTTTGATCAGCTCCAGGGATCTGGAACGGGATTCAGACGGAGCTTAGAGTGGACTCTCTCTTGCTCTCGCTCTCCCTCAGGTCCCTCCACAAATACGGAGGAATTCAGAACCAGGCCTGGCCAACGGGTCTCTGCTCAGGCCAAGACTACACACATACACACACACACACACACACACACACACACACACACACACACACTACTGCTCTCACTCACTCTCGTCCTCTCTCTCTTTGATGTTGCCTTTGTACATTTAGTTTATAATTCCACTTACAAAAAATGTTCAAATGTGTGTTTGCGTATGAGCACACACACACACACACAGACACACACACAGACACACACACAGACACACACTTAAATGCACAAACATTGATCAGCAAAAATGAGGTCTCATTAATGTTGTTTATAGTATACTTTCCTGTGGATTAGCCAGACGCTTTAGTGTGCATGTCTGACAGTGCAGCTCAATCAGGGCCAATGGCTTGAATGTGCAGCTGTCGGTCAGCTTGGTGTGTACACAAAAGGCCTGTGTGTGTGGGGGGGGCAAAAGAGACAGAGACAGGCGTTGATGGAAAGGACAAGTGTGAGTGAGAGTTCAGGGACAGCTGTCTCTCCCTCTCAATCGCCTGTCGGTGTCCACCGCTTTCTGGCAGAGAGCGAGTGAGCGAGGGAGGGAGAGAGAAACGGAGAGCGTGAGCGAGAGAAAAAGACAGACGGGGAATAGGATGGATTGAGTGAGCAGGATAGATGGGCTGATGGAGGGAAAGGGAAATGGAGGAAAGGACTTGGCAGATCATCCCAACCTAGTTCATCAACCCAAGAGGTCTATCCCCTCCACACACACACACACACACACACACACACACACACAGAGGAGAGAGGGAGTCTCCTGAGCCCGGTGCTAATGGTACAGGACGACTGCCCGCTGCTGCCCGGTGGCCGCACCAGAGGAATTGGGGGAAAGAGTCCCGCGCCGAACACTCCACAGCAGCCCGAACTCTCTCATTTAACGGCGGCGCAGTTAAAAGTCAAGGCCGCGGGGCAGAGCCGGCCGTCTAATTGCTGTGCAATGACGTGCTTTGCGATGGCTGATGGGTCACTGCAGAGGTGGTGTTATGTGGTCGAGCACTCACCCAAGCCTTTAGGGGAGATTTTGGTGGTTATTTCTTGAGGTTATATGCACTTCGTCTAATACGTTTTGTTACTATGGAATTATCAGCGTCTCCAAGACAAAGCTGTTTCTACAACTGTCGAGCAATTCCCACCCATGATGTTTTAATCAGATGCCGATGTCAAAGGTGTGTTTTTCAGGTTCTTGACCTGAATGGCTTGTGCGTTGCTATAGAATTAGGGAGGCGTCGCCGTGACAAAACTATGGAAATTACATTCCAACCAGACCCACCCAGTATGATTTTTGAACCCTTTATGAGACCTCAAGCTCTGGGCTTTTAAGCTATATTGAGCTCTTTATGCTTGTGGTGGAGTCGTGTTTAATGTGTATGTCTGAGCTGTTGTGAGATTTTCCCATAAGCACTGTCTGACGAGCTCAGGACCTTATGCTATTGGTTATACGCCCATGTTACTCCTTCATGTCTTGAGCAATATGATTTGTGTTGTTTTCATGTTTATGTTTGTCCCTTGTGGTTAAGTGTCCTCATCGCTTAGTGTTCTGAGACCTCTAATAATTTGTCTGGTATATTGTTCTGTTATGAAAAAGGAATTGAAACATGGATCTGAAAGCAGTCTGCTCTCTGTTTGTCTGTTGTAGGCTAATGAGATGCCCAAATTGACAGAACAGTTGGCTGGTCCCTTACGACAGATGCAGGTAAAGACTAATGCCAGAACTAACCCAAGTTATTGCCTGAAGTACAAATAAGGAGTGGCAACTAATTAAGCCATTACACAAATATGCAATACTACCGTAGCAGAATAAAATGCAAGTCTGTGGAGGCACGTACTGTTTTTTTAAGTCTGTTGGGTCCACATGTGTTTTTGTTTTCAATCATCTCAGGAATGTGCCAAGCGCATCGCCAAGGTCTCTTCAGAGGCCAAGCTGGACGTGGACGAGGAGACGTACCTGAACGCCTTCAGGCCGCACCTGATGGACGTGGTCTACACCTGGGCCAACGGCTCCACCTTTGCCCAGATCTGCAAGATGACGGACGTCTTTGAAGGTGAGCCCTCCGCACTGCGGCGCCCATTCAGATCCGCAGACTCTGACCTTTAACAGCTCATCAATGATTTACAAACTCTACCAGGCAGGGAAGCATCATGTTACATTTCATTGCTGAGGGGACATCTCCATTGACAGACACCTGAACCTATATGTGTGTGTCAATAACAAAAGGCTGAATTTATGATTAGGAATAACAAGTCCTTGAAGAGTACAAGCAGATTTCTCCTGTGGCCCATAACGACTTCAGATGCCCTCATGGCTTGAGTCTTACTTGGACCATTCTCTCTAAATATCTCAAAATTAACCACTAGCAGATTCACCAGCCATCAACTTGCTCTTCCGTCCACAGTAAACTGTATTCGGGATTGGATTTAATAAATACAACGCCTGATCTGATTATTTTACGCAGTGACCTCAGCCTGCCAATTCAGTTTCAGTGAATTTGAGTTCCTCGCAAATTCCACTCGCTAACAGTGATGCAATTACAGTTCATAAGCGTTACTGATCAGACCAGTGAGCCCAGTCACGACTCGTCCGCTAGCCAGCCGAGTGATGGGGAATCAGAGCTTTCAAAAACACTGTGTGTGTGTGTGTGTGTGTGTGTGTGTGTGTGTGTGTGTGTGTGTGTGTGTGTGTGTGTGTGTGTGTGTGTGTGTGTGTGTGTGTGTGTGTGTGTGTGTGTGTGTGTGTGTGTGTGTGTGTGTGTGTGTGTGTGTGGTTTAGAGAGGGGTGGAGTATTATTTTTCATCAGAATTTGGAGCAGGAAGCCAAAGGTCCCTGAGGAGTGTTAGTCATTACTGCCAACACACAAAACACAACGTGAAAATGTGTTTGTGTGTTTGGGGTTCATGGAGCCCTCGGCACCATGAGATAGTGGATGGCTCTGGCACTGTCTACCCGGTTGACGTGCTCTTCTGAAGAATGCACAGCGTAACCGAACTCCACATCAACCACCAGAGCCTGAGAACCCCGCTGTTGGCTGAGCGTGTGTGCGTGCGTGCTTGCGTAGGTGCTCTGAAATACACCAGCAAAAGTGTAGCCAAACCGACGCCACATCTTTGGAGAAGGGTGAGAAGGACGGCCATTTTTGCTGAGACGTGAGGTTGTGGTAGTCCTGGTGTCAAGATGACACAGTGTGATTGCAGGGAGGCAGAGAAGGGAGCACGAATATCATACAGATACCCACCCCCCAACAAAACAATTTTTTTTTTTTAAATCACACAATCCGAGGGGGGGGGGGGGGGAGTTTCTCTCATTCCACTCATTCCACTTGTTCTCTCCCTGCCCCATCACCCCATCCTCTTCTGTGAAATGTAGGTCACCGTGACTTCTGGGCTACCAGTTGTAAACCCACACATCACTGTGGCATAATGAAATGAGCAGAAAGACATTTCTAGCGTTAAGCTGTAGACTTACACACACATGGCTGTCATCACCCGCGCAGACACAAATGATAGCTTGAAGTTGCCAGCCAGTGTTGACTTACAGTTACCTACACGCTAATTCATCAGCAAGCTGATCACTGTTGGGTGCTCAAATGGATGTGAAATGGAACAGGGTTCCTTTCTCAAAGTTTGCTCCAGGCTGGATGTCTGTCCAGGAGTCCTGCATTCCTTCTGCTTTTCAGCACGACCTCCTCGCCACAGCATGTTTTTATGATGTCAGTCATTACGTTTTTCATACCAGCCTGTTACAATTAATTCATCAGAAGATTGGATCTTTTCATACCTTGTAGGTGTGGGTGCTATCCAATAGCGTGTGTTGAAATGGGTGCATGCATGTATGCACATGTATGGTACATTTATTAATTTCAGCATTTGTCCAAAGTGACTTTCAAAACACAAAGAACAATCAAAGTACAGCTTGAATAGGAGGCAGTGGTGTAATAATAGCCAATGCCTTGTGAGCATTCAAGTAAGTGGGTGTGGAACCAGAGATAACTTTGAATGGCAGCATTAGGCAGGGATCACTGACCAGCGGCAAGCGGCAGGTTTCCTATTGTTCTCTATGGTTCGGCAGCGGAACGGTGGCAGCGCTAGCGTTGAACAAGCTAAGCGTTGAGCTTAGTTCAACTTTTAAAGTGCAACACTTGTGTATTCAATTGTCAGTTTAGTCAAACCGTCTGTGTTACTTAGGAACGAGAGAGAACTTATTATGGTCTGAGCGTTGCGTTGCGCTTACCGCTGCCGCTTCGTTTTTTCCAGTGTGATCCCCGTCTTGGTGAACTTGAATGCAGGCAGCTACAGGCAGCCAGTGGAGCTTGATGAGCAGTGGAGTAATGTGACCTTTTGGGTTGATTGAGGATCAGACGCGCCACTGCATTCTGGATCCTCTGAAAGGGTTTCACTGTACAGGCTGGGGGGCTCGCTGGGAGAAGGGCGTCTCCTGTTTTAACACACTTCTGCACTAAGCCTGTGTGTCATCAAATATTCACATGCATACTTTTCTAATGTGCTGCTGTATAAGTACAGTGTGTGTAAGTTCTTCTTTTCTGTGTGCGTGCGAGTAATGCCTGTGTGTGTGTGTGGGTGTGGGTGAGTTTTGCACAGGGCCGTAGTCACCATAGACACAAATTAGTGACCTACGGTAGAGATGGTTCCGGAGTAACCTACACCCCCGAGTGGTTTGACCTGGTGGTTTTACGTTTTTCTAGGGTGACCTGATTGTGTCATCTTTTTAGTTTGTGAAAAAGAGGACATAAGAGAAAACACTGCCTCAAAAGGCTATTTTGAACTTATTTGTGAATGACAGAGAAAAACGCAATGCAATTGCACTGTAAACACGTTTGAGGCTCTAGAATAACAAAATTCTGGACGATTTGTAAGATCTCAAAGAGGACATGTCCTGGAAAAAGAGCACATCTGGTCACCCTAGTTTTTCGTTACTGGCGTGCCCAGGGGTTCATAATCCATCCATGCCATGCCTATGTCCGTCAAAAGTTTGGAATACCCTAATTGACTGACTTAACTAACGACTTGTTTGTGATTTTTAATAATAATTTTTGCATGGTAGGAAATGTATTGAAATTCTGTTTGGATGTCCCTCAGACCCCACCACAGATTTGGTCCCCCCCAATGTTGACATAATGACTACGGCCTTGGATCTGCATGTGTTGGTGTATTAATGTGTGTGTGTGTGTTCTGCCTGTGTGTATGTGTGTTCTGCCTGTATGTGTGTGTGGGTGAGTTCAGCGTGTGTTTTACTGTGTTCCGTGTGTGTGAGTGTATCCCTACTGACGTGCTCGTGTGCTTCTGCAGGCAGCATCATCCGCTGCATGCGTCGTCTGGAGGAGCTGCTGAGGCAGATGTGTCAGGCAGCCAAAGCCATCGGCAACACTGAGCTGGAGAACAAGTTCGCTGAGGGTAAGTACTCCCAGCAGAACCGCTCGCTAGAACCAGTCCGGCCCATCCCCGGTTGTGTTCTATGTACAAATCTCTTGGTTATTAGATATGTGAAGCCTTTAAATGGCCTATGTTTCAGAGGGACAGAATATGAACGTTCATTATGTAACAAAAAAGTTTTAAAAGTAGGCTGACCAGTTTCTATAGGGTCCTACAGAGCCTTTCTAAAGGCTTCCAAGAGTAGGGTTTTTTAGTTTTTGTAGACAAGATAAGAATATTTTGAGTTTGAAGTTTACTTCATCCATTACTTAATCCAAACTTAATTGCAGTAAAGAAGTGTGTTCACAGCTATTGGTGTGTTACCCGGGAGATGAAGTGATCATGTTAGAATAACTAATGTTCTCTCTCAGCTGATAAGCATCCTAATAAGGGCGTTCCATTCTGAAAGCTCAGGCCCTATTAGCCAAAAATGTCTCTCAAACATCACTTCCCAGAGATAGCAGAAGAACTCTCTAGAATTTAGTTTGAGGCAGATCAAAGTCCCTGGAGCGGTGCGTACTAAAACAAACAGACTGAAATAGCACATTGCTGAGCTGGCCTGTGAATGAGCTGATAACGATCATATCTCCCTCCTAACTATCTGTCCCGACAGTCCTCATCAGGGTCAGAGTCTGCAATCATAATAAAGCCCACTGATGGCTGAGGCTCTCGCTGGAGGAAGAGCCCTGATCTACAGTCAGATTACATCGACTTCAGTGCTGGGTTATTCATGGTGATCATTTGGGAAAACCTCTGAAAAAATACGGGCTCCGGTACAGGACGCCTGGCAACGAATGCTTTCAGTCACATTACATAAAAAGGCAGCAAATTGGACCATTAGAAGAGCGTAACTTAATTAGATGTGCATGTGATGAACTTTGACCCTGTCCATTAGCAGTAATGGTAGCATCGTGATGAAGCCCGGGTGGTTCTACCATCCCATCAGGCCTTCTCCACGTCTCTGCTTGTTAAAATGTTTGAAGTTGGGGTCAAACATGCAACAGGGTTGTAAAACTGTCTGAAAGTACATTTTAAGTAGTTACATTCCCCCCCCCCCTTTTTTTCTCTCTCTCTGTTTCCACCAGGCATCACGAAGATCAAGAGGGATATCGTTTTTGCTGCCAGTCTTTACCTCTGATTCATCGTTAGACCTGCAGCACTGCTTGTTACTTTAGAGTTCAGTTTCTTGCTTTACATGTGTCTTGAATCACAAGGCTGCACACAATGACATTGAAATGATGTTTATTTGTGTTAAGAAGCATAATGGCTTTGTGTTTTTTTTTTTTCTTATTCTTTCAGAAAGCGCAACAGATTTTTTTGTACATACACTTTTTAAACATAATTTTAATTAAAAAAACGTCTGTATAGTGATTTTTTTTTCTCTTAATACAGATAAAAAAAACAAATATGGTGTGTGTTTTTTTTCTTCTTCGGATGCATATAGAGGTACACTCTTCATATTAGTTTTTAAAGGAAGAAAAAAAACAAGAAGCTCTGGTAGCAGCAATAGCAGCAAGTCCAGCCAAGGCAACATGGAACGACAACAAACAGCGTCTGTAAGGAAAAGTCAAGCATCCGCCACTTGGAGTGCAGATCCAAGCAAGGTACATTCACAGGTACTCTTCACCGGCAGTGGTCCGCCCCCTTCATATATATATTTTCTTCATTTCTTTTTTTGTTTTTCTTAAATGTCCTTTTGTATCTTTTTCTTTTTTTTAAGTGGGTGCACGATGTAATCTCTTCCCACCGGATCAGTGGTGTCAACAACTTTTGGTTCCTCTGAAGCTTAGCTGGGGTTGTCGTAATGGTTTCCATTGGTCGGGGTCTCCTGGAGAGTGGTGTGGGGGATTTCGGTCTCTTTCGCTGGCTCCACACTTTTCTTGAAAAAGTCTGACACACAGAACACCTGCGGGAAAACGATGCCTCCATCAGTCAAAAAGCACCAACTTCAAACACATTTCAAGAGATTATTTCATCTGCTTCCCCCCTTTCGGAGATTTGGAATCTGGGATAAAACGTGACCTTCAATGACCCATGGACCCATGGATGCTGTCCCCAAAGAAAAGACATTCCAAAATAGTATCTGGCAGTCATGTCTAATTGCAGCTGTGTTATTTTCCCATTCTGGTCCCATAAATCTCTCCCCAGTCTTATGGGATATCTGAGTGTTCCTTTAAACATTGGAACATAGGGGGGTTTCCAACCCACAATATGTAAAATAACCACCAGATATTTCATTAGATAGCAAACAAAAAGCCTAGCAACTCATGTAAGATACACAAAAAAGACAGAAATACACAAAAGAAGTCCTTGCTTTTTGAACATCCCATCCTCCCAGGTAGTCATCTAAAGACCTCACAGATGCTTAAGAGTCTAACACCCAACATCTATAATTTCCCTTGATGGGCAAGATGTAGAACATAGGCAGTAGTGTAGGAAGCTCTATACTCTACTCTGCATATAGAGAGGAAGGCAGATATAGGTTCTAGTTACTCAAGATTTCTTTCAGTCATTTAATCATGCACTTGTGTACAATCAAGAATAAAATGACATCGCTCCTGGACCAACAGTGCATAAATACCAGTGATTTAAAATGGTGAATTTAAAAAAAATAGGTGGGAAATGCATGTAGTGGAAGACAAATCTACATTCTATGTATGTATAGAATGGACAAGTAGTCTTTCATGCCTGTTGAGTCGGTAGAGTCCTTACCACTAGGATGGCCATGAGTGCCCCTTGCAGCAGACCCGTGAGGACGTCGCTCCAGTGGTGCTTGTAGTCGGAGACACGGGACAGGCCCGTGTACACGGACGCCGCGATCAGGAAGAACTGAATCGTTGGCCGCAAGAGTCTGGCCCACTCGGCCTGCAGTCTCGCCTGAATATAAAGCTGTAAGACAGAGAGAAAGCGGAATGGTCAGTAAACATATGCATACAGGGGAGAAAAAAAACCCACAACCTCCCATTTGGCCACTGTATGTGATTATGAAAGTTGAAATATGAGGTGCCAAATATAAAAGTCATGTAATAAACCTCTGGATGGAGGATTTTATGGCTTCTACCAATACGGGGACAGGAAATATGATTTCATGCATGGGGTTTGCTAATACGTAGCTTGGAGGAGCCGCATGTGCGTCGCTGCCCAAGGGCATGTGTTGCGGTTTGGCTTGTGTCTCTTTTGTTGCTGGTTGTGTGGCCTTGTTTGTCTTGGTCAGTGGCGTTGCCTTTGGTGCTGCTTGGACCCATGCCTGCGGTTTTGTGTGTGTGTGTGACAGAACTGTAGCTGTACTAGTGGTTGTATATTGTGGCGTTTCAACAGCGGTCACTACAGCCACTTCTCTACTCAAAAAAAAAACACCAAAGTCTGTCCTGAGGCCTCAGGATAGGTTTCCAAGATTACTGTTGCATGGCAGTCTCTGGACAAGTCAACAGCCAGGGTAGGAAATAGAGCCATCAGTTGGCCTTGTTCCTCAAGTCATAATTTGAGAACTCTGGACTGGCAATAATCTCCATTTATTGAACCATCCTCTCCAATTTTTATGTTTGACACATTGTTTCAACAAAGGTGTGGGTGTGGGTGTGTGTGTGTGTTCACAGTTCACACCACTTAACATATTTTCCATCTTGAACAACGTGTTCTGTACACTGAGGAAGCAGTAGCAAGATCAGTACTCAAACCCTAGGTGTGTCACAGTATTGGAAATAACCGGTCATCACTATGTGGAAGATCCACTGCTTACACAACACCTTTGTTGATGGTACTGAACTTTGGCCCCCATGACAAGTGGCTTTCATCATGAGGCCATAAAGCCATTACATCACTGCAATCAATGGCTCGTCACTCGGTGATAGGGGGCGAGCACGCACATTTACATGCATCCGGGAGCTCTTTAGTGTCAAGCTGACGTGTAACCAACGAGTCTTCTCTGTTGTGTGTATCTGTATGGGTGTATTTCTGTGTGGTGCATTGCACCACAGGCTGTAATCTTTTATCATAAAATCAAATCACAGCTTTCCCATCCCATTCATATCAGGCTCTCTGGCTTCCCTAAGTGTTTTGGCTGTTTTTGTTCATTACCCTAATGGACAGGCAGCAGTCCAGCATAGTGCACACGTATTCAAGGTCACCCTGTTCACCACTGTACCTAACAGGTGGGGGTGTATTGGAAGATTAGGTGACGCTATAGCATAGACAGTGGGTACACCGAGCTAAAAATGTGCTCTGTGTAAGTCAAAAGCCTTTTGAAACAGTTTGGGTGATTAACCCAATTAACCAATATTACATTGAATCAAATGGTAACTGTTACTGGTGTCAGCCAGCCAGTTAACCCACCATGTTGGCTAGTTCAAATGATTATGATTAGCTTTAATTAAAGTCAAAGGACTCTTTAGATAGCATTTAAATACAAACTTGGATAACTCAGATGTATGTGAGTGTGTGTGTTCGCACAGGCAGGAAAGCTTTGAGTCTATGGCTTGGCTTGTTTTCAGGATATCCTGACCCTGAGATAACGCAGCAAACAGGCTCCAGTGTTGTCTGCTGGGATCACGAGTGGCTGGGAACGGCTCCTCCCCCACATCTACACTATATTAGGTGGCGAATAAATCATTTAAGCCACAGTCTCTATGCTACACCTCCATGCTACTTGCACTAGTAACACCCAGAAGCGCCATTCAACAAGTGTTCTTTTGTGAATGTAAAAATACTTCTTTTCATCACCATGGCAACACCATGGAGATTTGATTCGTTGCACAAAGATGGAATGTTCTACCAGTTTTTCTTAGGCATAGATCATTAACTTGAGGACAAATACTAAAAAAAAAAAAAAACAATCAACATGTTTCTCTCAGTTGCGTATAACTGGAGAAAATGCGGACTGGATTCACCTTGAGGCAATTAAGGCCAAATAATTTAATTAGGGTAACAAGATAGGGGGCAGAGACACACACACACAGAGGGTTATAGAGGGCAGAGGCATGAGAGAGAGTCACAAAAGAGCTCCTCTGTGAATACTTACTGCCAGGAACAGCATGCAGTACATGGAGAAGGAAGAGTGGCCAGAGTAGAAAGAGAGTCTGCAACACAAGAAATGACAACAGCAGCATTAAGGCATGGCGTGGCATGGCATCTCTCTCTCATATACTCACACACACACTTACTTATCCACACCTATTTCCAGGTGATAAAAGGCATCCAGGAGGTGACATCCCCAAATGTTCTATCCTGTGCTGACTGCCTCATGTCTAGGAAAGAGAGTGTGAGTGTGAGTGTGAGTGTGAGTGTGAGTGTGAGTGTGAGTGTGAGTGTGTGTGTGTGTGTGTGTGTGTGTGTGTGTGTGTGTGTGTGTGTGTGTGTGTGTGTGTGTGTGTGTGTGTGTGTGTGTGTGTGTGTGTGTGTGTGTGTGTGTGTGTGTGTGTGTGTGTGTGTGTGTGTGTGTGTGTGTGTGTGTGTGTGTGTGTGTGTGTGTGTGTGTGTGTGTGTGTGGGGCGCGGCAGAGGGAGTATGGAAAGTTAGGAAAGCAGCGGCGAGCAGAGGGTGGTCTGCTCACACCCAGCTCTGGTGTCTTCCTGTTTACATAAGCTGGGGCTGCACTGCCCAAGTAGCGGCATCCGCCTGGCGATGACTGGCACGCCAAGAGGGCGCGCTCCGAAATAATCATCCCCAATCCAAAAGGGGTGCCACCGCTACTGCAAACACTCTTCCCATATTTGTTTGGACATTGGACTTGCGGTTGAGTGGACACACAATTGTTGGGGCGTTTGTTAGGAAAGTATACTTGCAGTATGACAGACAGACACTAGTGCTTTTCAGAATAGTAAAACAGTATTTATTTATGTTTATTAGGACACTAAACTGGTTTTTATGAGGACTGTATACTTTGTAAGTGTTTGTAAGGACAGTAGACCTTTATTTGTGGGGACTGTATGATCTTATACTCTCGTTTCTTAGGAAGACAGAAAACAGGAAACATTAAAAAGAAGCTGACCATATTTTCCAAAGGGGGGTAATCACAAAAGCATTAACTTTATAAAAGACTAACTGTTAAAGCAAACAACAAACCAAAAAACAAACTTTAAAAGAAATAGCCATGTCTGCAAATCATTTGTCCTAATCAGACATGTTCCAGACTCAGCAGTGGTGAAATTACCACTTGCACAAGAAGACGTGGGATGCATCTGAGAAATATCCCAAAGAGCAAATAACATGCAGGGACAGGACTACTGAACTCCAGCTTAAAGAAGGCAGGTCCCTATGTGATATATATAGAGCTTTCATAATGCGGTCCACGACACACACCAGTTTCACAAAAGGTTTTTGATATCTGAGCTCAGACAGACAATCAAATCCCAAGAGAACACAAATAAACATCTCCATCACGTCTGTGCTCAGGAAGCACCGTGTTGATGGGATTGTTTATGGGCCAGTCAGGACCGGACAAAAACAGAGCTTTTTTTAGCCCAAACAGAAGGGAAAGCTAGTGGACCATGAGAAGCAATTTGCCAAATTTTGAAGAAAAGTGTATGAGATTAGAATGGAAGACTCTACCTTTAAGTGATTGGTTATGCAGCACATGGTAACAATGTGGGAAGCTGGAAGGGATTTCTAACATGTCTGAGGTGATCTGTTTTCAAAAGCTCAATTTCTCTCAAATCATCTGCACAGTGTAATTAAGAATGAGGCGTGTTTAAGAGGTCCATCCTGAACACAGATCATTGGTGGCATGTCTGAGCCCACTGTGAGAACTCAAAAACACACACACACACACACTCACACACACTCACTCCACCCCAACTCTCGAAAGGTGATACATGGTTATTCTGGGCTTACCCTCATCACAGTCTTTATTTGTACTATTAATGGCCCCATCTCTAAGGAAAACACAGACACATACGCACACACACACACACACACACACACACACACAGCCTTGACTAAGGAAGGACTGCTCTTTGAGAAACCACACCTACAGTTAATACCATCAGATTCCTTTCAACATAAGCCACCAGATTCACAAGCCTCTCCATCTAGACAAGGGAATAACCCACACAGGATCCTTGAGAGCCGACCAACGCTCACACACATCAAAGGAGCTGGAGGTGCTTCAACCACAGTCCCACCGCTAAAGTTTTCTCAGTACTTGGAGGGAAATGATTGCAGCGATGATTTAACTGGAGAGGCGAGTGGTATGCCTGGAGTCCTTGAATGAAACTGGCTCCTTCTGGCAGCTTGTCGTCTTGAAATTCAACCCTCACAATCAAAGAAACACCTTCCGTTTGGTGCCGAACTTCAATGTACTCCTATGTCAGTCAGAGTTTCCAGTGGAGCCTTTCATTTGCAATAAAGAACTTGACAATGTTTTTAAATCTAAGGTCACATTTTTTCCAAATTTACTTCACCACCGACACACCACCAAATAGCCCAATCTGAGTATCAGAAGAAATTTGTGGTTTTAAGTCACCAGAAAAATCTCTCCACACATACTATAAGGAGTGCTGAGATAGCTATTTAATAACGGCTTACTTTGTCCTTCAAACAATGACTCCACTTCCCCCTCCTTGATTACAGACTTACAGAAAACAGTAATCTTTTGACTTAAAACGACTTTATGCAACACCGGCTTCTTTGCATTACAATTCCTATATGGGAACAGGAAAGGAACCATGGAACAAAGGAACACAAAGAACACATTGTAACCCTAATTCAGGTTAATTGGGAATCGCAGTGTTTGACCACTGAACCCCAGCAGCCTTGCACGCACACACCTGCTCATCTTCCTGATCCGTGACAAAGAGAGCCACAGTAGCCTTCTCTCCAAACCACTTCACAAATGATTCGGTGAATAGGAAAGCTCAGCAAACATCAAAGCTATAGAGACCGCCATTACAAGGCTTTTAGACCATTAGAATCCTTGGCACACCAATACATCAGTTTCATCTGCTGTGTCTTTTCAGTGTGCCCATGTGCCGCGGTCTTTCTTTTTTGTGGCAGCCAAAGGGTCAGTATGAAAAGGAACTAGTATTTGTCACTGCAGCTGCCAGAAACGAGGCCTGTGTGTGTGTTTGCGTGTGCGAGGAAGAGAGATCTGACTTTTCTCTTCTGCAACAGCCAAAAGTTAACAATAAAGAGGAACTAGTATTGGTCACTGCACCTGCCAGAACTGAGAAGAGATGGAGACTGTGTACATGTGTATGTGTGTGCGTAGGAGAAAGAGGTCTGGCTTTTCACACCTTCAATGGACCAGCTAATAGGCTTAAGATTAATGTTCAGCCCATCACAAGTAGCTGACCACACAGTTTCTCCTAGTAGCCACAGAGCTCCTCCAAGAACGCACCCTCCCCCCACATAAACTCCTCAACACCCCCGCCACACACACAGACAGTCATTAAAGTTAATAACCCCTGAGGCCCCCCAGCCATTACCCACCTGCCCTCGTTGACCATGCGCGCGTTCCCGGTGCAGGTGAAGTCCTCAATGTAGGCACCCGCTGTGCAATTGATTTTGCTCCAGTCAGGCTTGCACACGTCCAGGAAATGCGGTCGCAGGCGCCCGATGGAGTACTTGGCGATGTCGGTGAGGGACTGGCTCATGGCCGCCCCGAACAGGAAGGTGCCGATGGCCTTGTAGACACACGCCAGATAGCTGTTGCTGAAAGAGGACTTGGATTTGATGCGCTTTAGATAGACTGAAAGGCACTCCCCAAAGATCATCTGTCGGAGGGGGCAACAACAGACAAGAGTTATAGACAGCTTCTTCTGGTACACTTTTACCCCACAACAAGTTGAAACGTCGATTGGGTTAATTTGTGAATCAATCATGTGACTTCAAAACAGAAATGATCAGTCTGTATTCATCACACAGTGAAACAATACAACAATCAAACAAGGCCTTACAAGGATGTCCACTTCAACATTTAAACATATGAAGAGAGATTTGATGCCATGATGGGTGACCTCACAATGCAGCTATAACTGGATTTTGTTTTAAGGTGACAAAATGATTTACTGTTTGTCACCATCCTCTGTGTGACCGAAGGTAAATACCCACAAATAGGGGGGAGCGCCCTTGTTGCACATTCTAACTAAGGTTCAAAGCATCCATGCAACATGCAAACACAGGAAAAGCGTTCTTACGGGAGAAGAGTCTATTGGCTGGGTGGCAGACTAGCAGGACAAAATGTTCTCATCAAACGTCTCATTTGGGGTTTTCAAAATGTGGCTGTAGTTTCCTGTCTCAAATGGCACTATCAAAATACTAATGCTTTTGCATGCTTCATGGCTGGTAGTCTTTTTCTTTTAACAACTCAAAAATTCTACCTCTAAGGGTAATCTGTTTAATTAAACTAACACCTACCTAACACCAGAAACTGTTGAAGTTCTAAAGAATATTTACTAACACTACACCCATCTCTTAAAGCTCTAGTCACAATGAATGTTAATTATTTCCGTAGAGATGGTTAGCAATTTCTGCTGTCGCAGATGGTGGTTTAAAACATAGATATGGTTAACACAAGAATAATGTCGTGCCAAATCGTGTTCTGATCTGACATCCTGTCTACACTTGACTTTTGAATACTTCCTGGAAAGATAAGATAAGATTGTTCAAGATATATTTAACTTGCCACTATCAAACATTTTTTTGGCCAAGAGGAAGCTCGTGTATTTTTCATTGATTTGAGAAGATTAGCCAATTGCCTATACTCACTTTCTGTCAATAGGTGTGTTGGTTGAAACCAGGGCTAAGATACAGTGAAAATGTTCTGGTCCTGGATTACACCTCCACTACCCTCATTAACAGCTGCATAACTATCACTGACACATGGGGGAAAGCAGATGGAGCTTTCTTTGTGGATTCCATCCATAGAAATAGAACTTCGACATTCTCTTTCTATGGTTTCATCCCGTAAATAGGGTCACTGAATCCCACAAGTGAATGATTAGGGAGTAGGGACTATAGGTTTTTAAGGCAAAAACAAAACAAGGGGAACCACATCACTTCAAACAAACACAGTTAGGAAGCCAGGAGGGAGAGGAGGGAATAAAGAGAGAGATAGAGAGGGATTAAAAAAGGAATGAGGGACTGAGTGATTCAACAAACAGGTTCACTTACAGTGAGAACTGTGAGGGGGATCATTACTCCACCTAATAACTGATAGGAAATGGTGTCTTCTTTTAGGGGGTACTTGATTGTATCATCGTTACAGAAAAATCCTCGTTTGAATGGACTGTGTCGCAGTGTGAGTATTGCGAATGGGAGTCCCGCTAGCAAAAGGCAAATGAGAGAGGGAGACAGACAGAGAAGGAGAGACAGAGAGACACAACAAACAGGAATATGTTAAAAAGTGACGGGTCAATATTTCCCTTCCCTGAACTCTGTCTAGAACCCTGCTTCATGTTCCTGTTCCTGGGGGGCCACTGCAAATGCTGGTTTTGCTCCCACTCAGGATCTGACAATTGTTTGATTGACCGTAATAAAGAAGGGGGCATTTGCATTCTCCTCTGTGTTCTACGTTGGCACAATGATGCCAATGCCTTTTTCGGAGGGACAGCAACAACTCACAGTGTCCCTCGAAACAACAGGAGGGAGAAACATCAAGAGCGTAGACACCACTAATGCATAGCATCTTCCGGGAAAGACAGTGTATACAAAGACGGGGGCGCGGGGGGTAATAAAGTTAGCAGTAAGACCATTGTTTAGCTATGCCTCATCCACTCTCAGTAGGATTCAGAGACGCCAAAGAAAATCTTGTCAACGACAGCTGATGGCTTGGCATCGCCCACTCATTCTGGCGGAAATGTGATGGACACAGAGCGGGAAACCCAGTGCCCGAGCTGAGGGCCTCATTGTGTTTTTGCATGCACTGTGGTCGGGCTTTTTCGGACTTGTTGAATGTTTATGGACATTTTAATTGCGTTGTTTTGTTTCCTTAGTGGCTTCTGAGGTTGGCGCTTAAAGAGGGCTGGCAAAGGACGTATAGTCCTCCTTGCACGAGAGGCCAGGCACGCTTGTGCGACTTTATTCTGGTTTGTTTGTGTATGTGTGTGGCTCTTTAAATACCAACACATACAAGTCTGTGGCCAAGTGTGTCTAGGCAATCTGTCTAGCAACTGGGTGTCAACTGCAACTCGGGACGGCATGCAAGTCTGTTCTAAATATCCACTTCCCGTATTGCTCATGCTCCCTCTCTCTCTTTCTCCCTCCGTCTCTCTCTATCTCCCTCTCTTTTTCCTTCTCTCTCCCTCCCCCATCCTCTCCTTTTATGGCTCGTAAACTCAGTAATTCAAAGCCCAGATCTTTGTTGTTTTTTTTACAACACTTTTAGCAAACCTGGAAGGAAAAAGCAGCAGTATGGCGTCAGTTGTGCACAGAGCCACGGAGCTGCTGAGCAACACAAGTTAAAACAAAATGAGCACAGGGATGTGGTGAATGCGATGACAAATTAGTTTCACACAAACGCGCGCACATACACACACAAAAAAACAAAAACAGGAAAACTTGGACAGGAATTCAGCACACAAATATGCATTTAACTTTAATAATGCAATAATAATGCCATTAGCATGCCTTCGACAAACACATCATATGGTATGTAACTGTCACTGACTGCGGTCACCCAGTCCACCAACATAGCGTTTCCAGCTATTCACTATCTTTCTTTCCCTTGACTGCAGATGATGAACTAGAGCAACATCTCCATTTCTCTACAGCATCCAACAACACACCCAAACGACCTCCCTTGATGCTGGATCATATAACCGTGTGTGGCTGCTGTAAATGTTATGAACCTGCTATGCAACACCAACAGGGGGCCGACTGATCTGAAAACCATAGCGGGCACGCCATCGTGATTAGAGCTATTGCACACCATCGCACCTTAACAGTTAGAGCTGCATTGTGAGGAAACTCTATATGAGCCGTGTAGCATGTGCCTCTCTGAGTCAGGGCAGAACGGACATGTGCACGGCAGATTAATATACAGACCCACGGGCTCCACCAAGCTAAGAGAATTAGAAGCTCTGCATGGACTGGAATAAGGACTGGTGAATGACACGTTGTTGTGCATGGGTTTGTGAAGTGTCCACAACAACTTGCCGAGTTCAGAGTGCACCGCTTTGGGTGGGGGTGGGTGGGGGGGGGGGGGGGGTCAGTTATGATGACACAATCAAGAACATCAGATAGCTCCTAAGTGAGAAGTTTTAGTTCTGAGAATGCTGAGTTAAAGGCTGGTGATTCGAGGTGTGAGACTGAGAAGATCTGAGGCTTTGAATACCGTGTCATCAATATCATCAATGTAAAGCCACACACACATAGCTTCAACCTTCCACTAGACGGCTCCTAAGAAAGAAGGCCGAGCCTTCCATGCATGCACGTGTGCGCACGCTTGCACATTACAAAATAACAGTACTCTGAGCTACTGCAGAAATTGAACATGTTACTGATATCAAACTAGGCCGTGACTTCCCCGTTCTAAGGAGGTATGTGAACAATTTCCAGCGGAGACAAAAAAAAAAGAATGCAGAGGGAAAATGCATCATCATGCCAAAAAAGAGCGATCATCTACTGCTTCTTATTTGTTCAGCCTTCTGGAGGTGTCACGGGCCTTTTTCTACAAAACAGTGATGAAATAAGGTGCCTGCTTGATAACCCCAGTGAAATGCTCAAAAAGGCTGCTCTGTTGGTAATGTTGTGCTTTTTACTGATTTGGTTCTGTGGTTAGGCATTCAGGCTACTGACAGCATGTTGTGCTGTGTAAAAGAGCCTTTGCAGATCCCGGGCACAACATGTGGTGTGTGTGTGTGTGACTGCCCCCAGCCAACTGTATTCTTGTTGTTGTTACATCTCCTGTCCTGTTGTGTAATTTTAGATCGATTGCTGATTGGCCTCTGTGGCAGCGCATGTTGAACCATGAAGATGTGAAATAGGCTTGGTTGTTCACTTATCGCACAAGGGATGTAACACCTTCTCTGTGTATGTCCAGCCTTCAGCGGATTCTCCACATCTAAAAACTCACATGGTTTTGATTACTACAGGCCGGGTGCCCTTTTTTAGCACAGGCCAGAGCTGTTAAAGGCTAATCATTGATGATCACTGAAGGCATAAACATGGGCAAGTGATCATTTTAAATTCGCTGAAAGACCACGATGCAAGCTTCATGTAACACGTCAGAAATGCCCTCGAGGTCTCTTCCAACCACGGCACACGCTGTCAGGGAATTATGAGACATTGCAACACTTTTATAGTTGAGTAAGAAAACCTCAAGACTGAAACAAGCAGTGTGTGAAACTTTTTTACAAAAAGGGGACATTATCAGTATCTCCCAGTAACTGAACAATGGCCTCAATGACCATTGAATCACCAGCCCTTAAGTTGACCTCTCTTTAACAGTTTTTGTATACAGTGGACATCCTCTTCTAGGCTTAGTAACATACTTGCATACTTATTTAAGCACCATGCTCATGGCTTCCACTGAGAATCTTCAAGAATCCAAACACTGTTCCACGGGAGGCATTCTTTTCTTTCTTTTTTTTCTCTCTCTCTCTCGCTCTACTCTGGGCCTTGAGATTGTCTTGAAATAATTAAAGATTGCAGTGGTTCTGAGGACATCTGCTTTCAGTCTCTCTCTCTGCCCACTCCATTCAAACTGACACCAAACAGCTGTTCCCTGGTCAGCTCTGGATGTCTTGAAGCAGTCACAGGTAAACACCACCCAGAGGGCAACAGCTGCTGGTCTAAACCTAACCATACACTGGTATCAGTCAAGGTCAGCTTATATTTTGTATGATTTGCTGCTGTTTATGTCAATTTATTTTTGCTTGAGGGAAATGTGCTTGAGGGACCGAATTCAAATTTAAGCTCTTTCAGCACATCAATTGCTTCCCATCGTGTTAAGACTCCCCCAGTGTTGACTAAGGCTAACTCACTGCTGACAGGCTTGAGTAGCACGGGCTGATGACCGGTGTGTTCGCCGCACCACCGGCACATGGAACCCAGCTGCTTCGAAGCCTGAGAGCAGTTGTCGCCCTTCCTTTGTTGCTCAATGGAGGCCAAGAGCATGGGTGAGGCTTCTGCTGCCGTTGGCCTATGTGGGGCTACTTACACAACTAATGGGCAGAGCGAAGCCAACCGTGTACAGCACAGTGGAGGTGACGGTGCTGTGGTGGAACGGGTAGCTGATGCCCTCATCTTTACAAAAAAAGCCCCTCTGGTAAGGCTTGATTTTACCCAGGTTAAAGGCCGCCAGTGGGAGACCAGCTGTGGGAAGGTGGAAAGACAGTTAGAGAACAGAGATCATTGTAGAAGTCAGCTCAGATGATGGGACTCCTGACGAGGCAGAGGTGACGTTCCCTTGGAGCTCCATCCGTCCGGACGATCACACATCACAAACCTGAAGTAGTATGAGGGTACTGAGATCAGCCCAGTGAAAGGGGGGAGGGGGGGGGGGGCATTTAAGCTAATGCTCCTTATTCTAGCTGTGATGTGTGGTCGGTCGGACTGAGTTCTGGGCAGCTTCACATGCTGTTCTGAAGGCTCCAAACCTCAGCTATCAGGGGGGCTGACAAGCATCCAAAACCAGCAGTTGAAAGCGCCATTCATTTTCACTGACTGATTTGGACTGTGATGGAATGAACTGTTCTTGCTGTTTGTTCAGAAAAGCACACAGAGATGAAGACTATTGACACTAACCAAAGTAGTGTTAGGCTAATTAGATTTAGTTACTATGAAACTAGTGTTACTACCCGTGACATCCATAGCCCTGAGCAATGCAGGCAGCATAGTTTAGTGTCTGTGAGTGAGGAATTCACAAACACCTTCACTGCAGACTTTATTGCATGCAAGCTTTTAGTCCCAATACACAATCATCAATCTAACACCAACCATAATAGAAGCAAAGAGCCAACGTTTGACTTTACAGCACAACACTAGCTAGGTTTCTAGGCCATATCGCACACCTACCATAGATGTGTGAAACCAATAGTGGTAGTATCTATGTACCAAAATTGACACTTGTTTTCTTTTTTAGTGAAGTGATGACTACCTTACTTTTGACAATCCTACTACCCCAATTCACAACCCATAAATCCCTGTTCTCCTCTCAAAACAATCTAGTATTATTCCTCTCGTTGTGTTTATCTTCTCTTCATACAGAGAAAATAAAGTTTATTCGTCCACTTTTTTATCCACTTCACACTGACCTCCTTGCCCTGCTAGGAGGTGGAGCCAGGCTAAATGCCAGGCTGGCAAACTTGTTATATTCCAAACTTCCAACTCCACTATCAACATCAGAACAAACACCATAGTCTCTGCTCAACATCCTTATTTTATTGTTATTACTTACTATGAAGACAGATACTAACTGCTATAGTTGTATAGTATAGTTGACTATTTATTGGAGGATCATAAGGCATCACGTTAACAAGATACTCATTTTCCTAGCCCGAAAGGCCTCCCTTCTTCCAGCAGACAGAGGGTGGATTTGTTACAGTGCAAGTACACGATACGCGAACACACACATGCCCAGACGCACACACCCACAAAATATATTACACTGACACATAGTAGCGTAATGACTCAGTCAGAGCTTTTTGTTCCATGGGCTTTAAGAGACGAGAGGAAAACCTTGTTGAGCAATGAACTACTTATCTTGTGCGTTATAAATAGATTATATAACAAGCAATGAAGCACTAATCTCATTGGGCATTGTTGAAACCATTTCAGAACTATCACGCATGGCTATGCTCTGCTGTGCTGTGCTTCAATTAAACGCAAACATGAGGAGAGAGAGAGTGAGAGAGAGAGAAAGAGAGAGAGAGAGAGAACACATACACACACCCTCTCTCTCACCCCACAGTGTCACTACCCTCTGTTTAAATTAACATCCATTCACACAACCAGCCTGGTGTCCACTTTGTCAGCTGTGCTGCATGGTTTGGAATAAGTGACTGCAGCAGCTGAAAGTCTAAACCAGCCAGAATAGCTGATACCCAGTGCCCCTGTCTACTCTCTCCCAGCCAAAAGACCCATCTCATGGTAGGACAGCAGCCTACAAACTCCAGTCTAATACTAAGTGGTATGGTATTACCTGTTCACAAACACTCAAAGAGAATTGTCCTACTACATCATCCCTTCCAGCATAAAAGCGTCTTAGACAACTTCCTTCTTGTTTAATCTAAATAGAGAAACAAGTGACACACAGAGAACATCTACATTTTCCAGGTCATGTTTACCACAACTTCCTCTGACAAATCGGTCCTCAATAACCTTTTGACCATTAGCCTACCAAGGCCTACACAACTTCATTTCTAAAAATAGATTTATGAAAATGTCAGATTTCAGTTGCTTTGGCCTTGGAACTAGAAGTCTTTCTGACTAAAACATTGTTTCAATCCTCCTTTAAGCAATATCATGATTTTGTTATGGTTATTGAATACAAGAACGACCTAGTGACTCATATTATGTGGTCATACCTCATAATTAGATTAGACCGAATTCTCTCCCCAAATCCCTGGAGGACTGTGGAAAATGGTATTATGAAAACGTGATTCTATTCTCCCATGGGCTTTGGAAGAACTTCTAACCACAGCCTCGAGCTACGACAAAAATAAATGTGTATGATATTACGCACGTGCGCGCCACGCACAACAATAGCAATGTAATTGTCATTTTTGTCGGCTAATTAATAGATAACGTTACATATGAAAACAACGAATTCAATCATATTAGTTCAACGACTTCATCTTCAGGATACTGAAGAAGTAGTGCTCATAAGATGAGGGCAAACATCTTGACCAGCAGCGCTTTTAAAGAAAAACCAAAGACTGGATTTGGGTAGGCTACAAATTATCTAAATTTCCAGTTTGCTTTGTTTATAAACAACGTGACGCATAGCAATATTATTATTGATCATTAATGGTTAAATGGTTACAGTTATGACATGGAAGATCATCCTCTACTTGTCAATGATTCGCTCATAATACATTATGAAGTATATTTGGGCGACCACGAGGCACCAGACTGCACTGCATACAGTAAGCAACAGCATAGCCACTCCCTTTCACGTGACAATAAATGGTTCTCATAATATTATAAAGCAAATTCAACTACATGACAGTAATTGCAATATTTCAACCGCAAGTAATAAATTGCATGGTCATGGCATACTTACCCAAAAATAAGCAGACAATGTCCAGCAGAACGAATGGTAACCCCCTGGTTTCAAACATCTTTGAAGTCTTTCCACAAAGACCCGGGTGCTGGTCAAGATAGGCTAGCTATGTGGTAACGTTAACTACTTGGCACCGTTTGAGTCTCTATAGCCGAGATGGGTTTTGTGTAATGATAGTTTCACACGTCCACTCAACGTATTTTTGCATTTAAAAGGCCGCACAGACAGACACGGACTACACAAAAATACAATCGAGTAGAGATGATGTTAACGTTACACTCGCAATGGCGACAGCTAACTAATCGTCCAGTCTTTACTAGGAATGTTTCGCGCGGCCCTTACAATACCAGATACGTTAACGTTACCATTATCCAACCATCCTGGACAGTAAAAGTATAAGACGAAAGGCCGGTGAGCTCGACGGATCCTTTCGACTCATCTATCACCGGCTCCTTTGACTGACACTGAATATACAGCGCAATCTCCACCTTGACTGCATATAAGCTTAAAAACACAGCGGGATGACATGATGGCAGCAGAAGGAGGTCATAAGCAGCCTATCGCCTGGTCGCTGGGTCCTTACGACAGCATCGCCACGTCCCTCCGCTCCTCCTACCAATTATCCATGTTTTGACCATGGTTTGTGCGCCCCTGCGCAGCTTCAATAGCAGATAGGTTCCAGACTCCCTTTTTCATACCACCACTTTAATCCTCCACAAATGATACTGATACATTATTTGCTGTAAGCTATATTTTCACCTTTCAACAGATCCATACAAGAAGCAATGAACAAGGTTGTTACTGTTGAACTCTATGACATAGAGCACCATTTTTTGTTTTCCAACTTGCATTGATGTGGTTTATCCTAGAAAGCCGACCACCCTTACAAAAACAACTGCACTTCAAGTGTCTAAATAGCAGTTTTCTAAAAATGTGCCGTTTTGGGGTAATTATTTGCAGGTTTATAGGCCTACCTATGCAAGAAGTGCAGTATTTTGGAGACGAATACCTGCATTGCATTAGTGCCTACTGCACTTAACAGGAGAAGTTATATTATATTTTGGACATGAAAATATGATTGTATCCTACTGCACCAGTCCCATAAGTGCAGTTGATTTTTGTAAAGGGCAATTGAATGATAGCGTTCATACAATCCAGTTGCGTCCTGGTGACAGCATGTTATTTTAGGCATTGTTTTTCAGAAATGAAAAAAGAAAATACAAATACATCTCGATCCACATCGAAAATGAGATCACTTCAGTAATATGTACTTTTAGATTAACTTCAGGGCTTCTGGTTGTGGTCTAAGTTTAGAGCCACAGTTTTTGTAACAAGATGATTAGGACTAGCCTAATGTAGAAGACGTCACCAGTCAACTATAGTCCAACAGTGCCATCTACTGATCAAAGGTCTCACTTACATCAGAGTTGGTGAGGATTAATTTCAGTGTAGTCTTTAAAGGGGACATGTCCCAGAGTGTTGCATTGTAGCTGCCTGGCTACTTTAGCTCCGGCAACTAGTAACTCATACTGGCAGTAGCCTAGTTCTACTCTGTGACCTCGAGAAACGGAGATATGTGAAAAAATTGTGATGTGTGATTTCTCCTTTAAGTTTTGACTAGTTCTGTCCTTGTAAAGATGATATGTTATGGACTGGTCTGGTTCTGTAATGCCGCAAAAAGCTATTCATCACTTTTATGAGATCCTCCAATGAGTATTGTAAATGCATAGGCCTTGAAGCAAAGCAAACACCAATGCAAAGGCAGTTGTTATTATATTGTTATAATGTTATAGTTATAATTTGATTAGTAGAAAAAGTAAATATTATTTCTAGGTTTAAACTCAGCTTCAGTTGGACAAAGACAAATGGGCATTAAAATATAGAATAAGAAGTAACACACACACACACACACACACACACACACACACACACACACACACACACACACACACAAACACACATACACACACACACAAAAAGAAACATACCAACAACTACAATAGAAAGCAAAGGACAAATGGCCAGTGCATAAAAATGTGCCTTTGGCCTAAGTTTTAGAGTGGAAGGTACAGAGTCTACCACTATTAAACTCAACATTTCGAGAATAAAGTTTACATATTATATTAACTTTAATCTCAACATTTCATCTTGACATGTCCAAAACTAGTTTGGAGAGAGATTGACCACTCCGTTGGCCGACAACTCAGCCTACTTCAGAATCGAGTTTAGTAGCAAATATACTAACTAGTTTTGAATGTCTGAATAAATACGGAATGTCGAGCTTAAAGTCGACCTGATATTTCAACTTTATTCCCGAAATGTCGAGTTTAATGGCAAAAATATTTTTTTTCTTCATGTGTGGCCCTAAGACTCCGTCGTTCTTCTGTGATGTAGAATGGGGGTTGACCATTAAGATATTATTACATGGATCAGTATGAATAACCCGCCCAACCCACTCCCTAGAAATTAATAAACACATATCTAAAAATAAATGGCTATACCTAACGTTTCACTTGTACTCTAACTATATCTAGGATTGGCCGTGTTACAAGTATTTGTAGGCTAAAAGTAAAGCTACCTATTTGTTGCTGACCCAATGCTGCTTTTTCTTCAGCACAACACTGACTGATGGATTACAGTTTCACCCACAGCTGCAGAAAAACTGAGCAATCTGTCAACAAATTTCATCATGGCTTATCACTGTTGGGATGGTGCTATAAGTACAGACATCTGTTACAAAATTGATGAGGGCTTTCTGGAAGATGAAAGCTTTCTGAGCAAAGCACCGTTCAGTTTATGTGTGAATGATTGGAGCCTCATTCCCCATTACTTACAAATCCTTTCTCACACATTTATCTCTTCACAGCATCCATGAGGACACAGTTAATGGGTTTGGTTTAATTTTGACATTATATGTTTCCATCGTGCTTAATATAATGTTTTGCAGTACCTGACTTCCTTGTTACCTAGACTTTCAAGTGGTTCCTCATTAATCATTAGGCCTATACAACCCCAAAACAGAAAAAGTTGGGACGTTGTGTAAAATGTGAATAAAAACAAAATGTAATAATCTGCAAATCTCTTAAACTCATATTTAGTTGCAGAAAGGACACAGACAACATATCAAATGTCAATGACAAATTTGACTATTTAATGGAAAATATATGTTCATTTTGAATTTGATACCAGCAACATGTTTCAAAACAAGTTGGGACGGGGCTAACAAAATGCTGGAAAAGTTGTGTAATGATAAAGAAAACAAAAGGAAGAATGTTTCACAACTAATTAGGGAACTGGGAACATGATTGGGTATGAAAAAGAGCATCCCAGAGAGGCAGGGTCTCTTATAAGTAAAGATGTAGGGGTATTCATCACTCTGAGTAAACCTGTGTGCACAAATTAAACAATGTCATTTTAATGCTTCTTAACATGAAATTGTGACATATTTAGGGAGTTCATCATCTACAGGACATAATATATTAAAACATTCAGAGAATCCAGAGAAATCTTTGCAAATAAGGGAAATAGCTGAAAAACAAATTAGATGGCCATGATGGTCTTTTGGACCTCAGATGGCACTGCATCAGCACCAGACCTGTTTCCAGACCTGTCATTGTGTGGGCTCAGGAAAACCTCTGATAACCATTGTCTATATGCCCAGTTTGATACTCAATTCAAAAACTGCAGCCAAAACTGTAACAGCTAAAATTGTGACATTGAGACATGATACAGAAAATACCACCCTCTTATCTGGGCCTGAGCTTGTTTAAAATGGACTGAGGTAACGTGGAAAAAGGTCCTGTGGTTAGACCAATCATAGTTTGCCATTCTTTTTGGAAATCATGGACTCATCTGGGCTAAAGAGGAAAGGGCGTGTCCAAGTATCCAACCTATCCAACTTGTCTTAGTGCTCAGTTCGAAACCCAACATCTATGATGGTGTGGAGGAGCATTAATGCCTACAGCATGGGCATCTTGCACATTTGGCAAAGCACAATCAATTCTAAATTATGTATACAGGTTATGAGCAACAATACTGCCATCCAGGCAATGTCTTTTCCAGGGACGACCTTGAATACTTCAGGAAAACAATGAAACCCCATACAACTGAAATCCTATATCGGGGAGTAATGGGACAACATTTCATTATCAAAACTGTAGCAAATGGTCTCCTCAGTTCCTAAACATTTACAGAATTGTGTTAAATGAAGAGGTGAAGCAGCACAGTGGTAAACATGCTCCCGTCCCAACTTTTTTTGGAACATGTTGCTGGCATCAAATTCAAAATGAACATATACTTTCCATGAAATAGTCCACATTTTCATTTTCAACATTTGATATGTTGTCTATGTCCTTTTTGCTGCTAAATATGGGTTTACAAGACTTGTATATTATGACATTCTGTTTTTATTTGCATTTTACACAACGTCCCAACTTTTTCTGTTTTGGGGTTGTATATTCTGATGCTTACTGTCTAGAGAAAGTGAATGTAATTTTCAGATTTGCAGTAAGGGTGGTCAATTAGGTATCCACTTAAAGGGATAGTCCACCATTTGGGGAACACTCATTTTCCACCTCCCCTTGAGTTAAACAATTGATTTTTACCTTTCTCCAGTTCATCCAGCCGTTCGCCTGAATAAGAGTATAGTTCCATGTTAAATCAGCCTAGAAAATCTCTCTTTAATTTTCTGTTGGTCTTATTTTCTACCTTGAGAGGAGACAAGTTTTAAATAGGAAAATTACCGGAAATCTTAGTCACTTTTAAACGTGATGCTAGCAGGCGAGAAGCTAATGGTCTAATCCGATTCAATGATCTATGCTAGGCTGGAGCTAAAACTGGTTTCGCCAGACTCAGAGAACGGCTGGATGAACTGGAGAAAGGTAAAAATCAATTGTTTAACTCAAGGGGGGGTGGGAAATGAGTAATTCCCCAAATGGTGGAATATCCCTTTAAGTCCTCACTGGACCCATTATGTTTTATTTCATGTCCATACTTTTTTTTAACTTAAAAAGAGATCACAAAACTTCAAACATCTCCAGGGCTTTAAGCACACTAACTTTAACTGGCTATCTAAGTTAGCCAGTTAAAGTTAGTGTGCTTAAAGCTCTGGAGATGTTTGAAGTTTTGTGATCTCTTTTTAAATTAAAAAAAAGTATGGACATGAAATAAAACATAATCAGCACCAGCCATTTACATTTTGATATGTAATAAGTAGGTTGAAATTCAGGTTAGCAGAATGCATTAGTAGCCTTTAACAGGTCATGGCACCAGTTTGGGTTTAGTGAAAATAGTGTGGCTACAGTACATAATGTGCATCAGCATTTAAACACTTAAGAAAACAAAATATTCAATCAAAACCAAAACAACAACCAATACGAATGAACTAATCTTTCTTTATTTGAGTCTTTGACCCAATAAAACACAACAGTCTGTACTACAGTATAACTGAAACCTAATCTTCACACATATAGATATATATCTCAACCAGCAAACAAATGCAAAAGAAATTGTCTGATATTTCGTGTCTCTATTTTTTATAAAATAAAATTAAAATTAAATTTAAAAAAAGAAATACAGAGAGCAAAATGCATTTAATACAGTATTCAACAAAAGTGCAATTTTAATAAGTTAGATTGTTTTGTTAACAACATTTGGTCATCTATACAAAGGTACAGTGAAAGCAGTGCTTCAGCCAACACTGTAGCAGCACCCTGAGAATGGCACCTACTGCTGGGGACTTGTACACCAGACCAGCACTATGTCATCAACTCTACATATCTACTTCTCATGTCATGATCAAGCCAATGCCGTCGTTCATTATGGTGATATTGTCCAGTAGCTCAAACAGCAAAAGTCAACTTAATCATCACCCCCCCCCCCCCCTTTTTCAGTTATTATACTTAATATACTGTACATTTACAAACAATACTTTGCTGAGTACTTCTCTTTCCTTTTTGTAAAAAAAACAAGCAACGCTTGCAGACAAGGCAATTACAGTTTGGCACAGAGGCAAAATGGAAGCCAACACTATCATTCCACAAGGAGAATAGATGGTGTGTGTGTGTGTGTCTGTGTGTCTGCACAATCTCCATGAAAGCACAAGTCAGCAATGACCAGACATCGGTGAGTTATAGCTCTTTGAGCTCGTCGTCATTGTGTGTGTGTGTGTGTGTGTGGTGTTCCTGCAGCCATACATTATAAGATATATCAGTGTACATGCAGAAGAATAGGCAGACCTTTTAAAAAAAAGGTATTGTCACACACAGCCACTGCATTTGTTAAGATTTGAACAAGAAATGCTGTTACAGACTGTTTTCTATGTAGTCTTTGTCCACTTCTGTTCTACAGACGTTGCTTTTGTTTTATTCATGGTCTTGAACTCCCTGATTGACAATGGTATAGTCTAACCACTTCCTACTTTAGGAAGACACAAAAACATATTCTCAGCAGAAAATTTTTCAGTTGGCACACATTGACAGCTGACAATATGTGAACAAGCTGCACTCAATTTTTCAGTTCCTTTGTCTGTACACTGTAAAATGTGTCAAAAACTACAGCACATTTGTAGAGTAGCCTATATTATGCACACTTTCTGTATGTGAAAATTCTCTTTGTTGAAAAAGAATACATGGTCAGGCATATATAAATAGTTACAAGATGTCTTGAATAAAAAATAGCTACTTAAGCTCCACGTGGGCAGGAAATATGGAACACCAGTGAGCCATGTCAACGAAAATCGCAGTACTACAAGTGACAATAATATAAGTGTAGCAGTTTTCAAGTTCACCACGAATGTAGCAAAACTGTTAGAATGTAATTTCTTATAGTAGAAAAATCTAAAATATGTCTCAGCAAAATAAAATATAATACAATCTATTCTTTCTTTCTCTTTTCATGAATCCAATGAGTCTCACAAAACAACACTAGAGGGCACTGTAACCAAGGCTTCTACAGTCCTCCTAGTGGCCCTTGTTCTGTGTAGTCAGTCACAAGACAGCAGGCAGCCTTCAAACAAGTCTCACCAGCTACCATGCCAAACACGCGCTTAGCTTATACACTCAGTATAGCAATCATACCGACGGGCGAACTAGTGAAGTGAGGTTAACAAGCACTTTAGTCACAGGACTCTGAATTAAATACAGTCTTGACCTATTGACCTTTTTGTCTTACGGTCTTCACCTTTGATCCTCCAGTTTCCTGTCCATGTGTTACTTTTCTTGAGGATGGCAAACCTAGTTTCTTTGATAGATGTAAAATAACACCAAAAGCAAGTTTCTTTGAAAGTTTGGAAACATGTAAGAATAAGTGCATCTGTAATCTTCGAATCATTTAAGAGAGATCGCAAGTCTTCCAAACAGCACTCAGGATCCTCATCCTAAACAATTGTATTGTTACATCCCTTCTCACAAAGTCCAAAAAACTTTGCCTTCAACTCTAGTCAGACTTCCCAGGCGATTTTCACAAACTCCTTACATAGCATGTTAGCATGTGATGCTAGCTGTGTCGTTTGTCTTTGGAGCTTTGCGTGTGATTATCCTGTTGCAAGAGATGGTCCCAATCTCAACTCTCCGCACCCATGTCCACTGTCCGTCCGCACACCCGCGCACCCGCTCAGGCCTTCTTGGCACTGGTGCGCGCCCGCTGCTTGCGGAGGTGCGCGTCGATCTCGTGGCGGAAGAGCAGCATGCCCAGCTGACCGTGCGAGGCCTCGTTCATGGCCTTGGACTGCATGCACATCTTGTACTGGTCCGGCGGCAGCTGGTCAGCGCAGTGCTTCTCGTGCCACAGGTGGAAGAGGCCGCGGGAGGGCGCGCGCACCACCAGTAGGTTGCTGTGCAGGTACTTGCGGTACAGGTGCACGTCCTCGCCGCCCCAGCCCTTGATGTCCACGTCAAAACCGCCTGGAAGGGGGAGAAGACAGTTAGATGGTGTGTGCGCGTGTATGTCTGTCTGCCTGCCTGTGTCTGTCTGTGTATGTGTGTGTGTGTGTGTGTGTGTGTGAAAGAGGCTGATACATCTGTCTCTGTCCTGCAGTTATGTAATGATATATGGAAGTGAAACTATGTAGTTGTGTAATTGCAGCACAAGGTGTGGTATAGCACAGCACATGTATTACATTTAACAAGCTTGTTGAGCTGCTCTTTAATGTTGAAAAAACATGTAGTTGTCATAGGTATGTCATATTACTAAAAGTCTGTGTCATAGAATTCTGGGTTCAATGAATGCTTTCATGTATCAAAAATCAAACAAATTCAGACATTCATACAAAACTATGAGGTGTTTTAAAAAAAAGATTCTGAGGCCTCATTACAGAAGGGATATCAAACGACATAGAAAAGGAAGTTTATGTAATGTAATGTAAAGATGAAACTGCATTCAGTCAGTGTTCTATCATTATCTGAACTGTGTGAATGTGGGTAAACATAAACGTAAATAGTTTTGCTCCGATTTGTCAGTATGGGAGTGAAAAATAAACATGCCTGTCCTCTCAAAACAGCTCACGGGAACGTCATGCTCGTGACTGTTAAAAGCAATCTCCGAGTTCTCTAACATCAATATTGTGCATCATGACCACGACCATATCAATATACTTATATATCAGGAATGTCACGCTCTCCGGCTCCTGGTTAAGAGGAGCCAAAACAAGCCCACAACTCAACTAAAAACACATCCTACCCTGTTATCCTCATAGCAGTCACAATGTTATCTTGTACTGCCTTTACTCGTACATGTAGGGGCTTGCACAACCCCCCAGATATTCCCAAGAAGGGGGGCTGAACTAGCCTGGCGAGCCAGACCCACATTAAAATGTAGGGTCTGGGCACTCACCGTTCGCAGTGCTCAGTCCCAGGGGCGGGATAATCAGTTGTCTTTCAAATTCCCTCTGCACGCAATAGGACGCAATAGGATATTTGTTTTCAAGTAGCAGGGAATTCAAGCCAAACCGTTGCAACTCTGCCATCAATAATTATGTTAAGCCCACCAAACGATTCTATACACGATTTCAATGTCCTGATTAAGTTTCGATTTCTGGAGCTCACAAGCCAACGGAGAGTTGCTAGACTAGCCCTGGCTAGGGGCGCGTCTAGATTTCTAGGCTAGGGCTGAACCACTGGGCTGTACAAGAACCACTGTGTTGTACAAGAACTAGACACTGCTGTTGTCTATGGCCAGGGATTTAGTGTACTTGGTCACATTCAGAATGTCACATTCAGGTTGAGTGCATTTCATGCTTCTGTGGTTTATCAAATGTAGCATGAACCTTGATGGAGAGGGTAGCAATGTTGGAATTGCCAAGGTGATTTCAGCTTGAGAAAATGCCTGCATTTGCCACAATGGATGAAATGGGTCTGCAACTGACACGGATCCAAGATTAGAGGGGGATTTCAATAGTTGAGGGCGGTGAGTGACCAACAAACAGTTTCATGAGCATTCTTTTCCTTCAGAGATTATCAATCACTAGTGACATCTAAGTCACCCACACACTCCAGACAACCGATCATCTGTTCCTAATCCAGCAGCAAAGCCGCTATCTGGGAATTCGGAGGTCGGAAATATGCCGTACATAATCCCCAAGACTGCCCACGTATATTTGTTTGGGCTTTTTGCCTTTATTGCGACAGGATAGTGAAGAGAGAGAGAGATGGGATGGGATCAGGAAATGACTCGGGCCGGACTCGAACCCGGGGTCCCTGTGGGTACGTGGACCTGAGTGTGGTACGGGTGCTGCTGTAGCCAGTCGCACCACACGGTTGAAGAAACCCTAATACAAAACCTTTAGCTGAAGGGTCTAATGACAGTGAGGAATCTGTGAAAGGCAACAAACCAGGCACCAATAATAAATATTTATCATAAATACTTGTCATGTACATAAATTTACATGACTGTTTATTCAGCCCATGCTCATTTTCAAATCAATGCACAAAATAGGTGAGTTGTAACTGCAACAGGGGAAAGCCACTAAAAATAAATGTGAAATTGAATCTTTAATATAAATTTCTCTCACAACTGCCATAGAGTTTTTGGTACAAAATGTAAAAGGTAGATGCCATCAGGAAGAGCAGAGGAAAGTACAAGTCCCTCTTGACGTCCCCTCTCCTTTCTCCACAGCTGAGTTCATTTCACAGCCACTGCCTCAGTGGAAAGAAATCTCTCACAAGAACCTGACTAATATCCCGAGGACAAATAAGAACAAGCATACATCACTTTCACAGAGTGCACCGTCACATACAACCTGGAAATATCTGTTCATCTGAACAGGCTGGACAAAGACGGACTTAGTTGAATGAATACTACTTTCTAAATCTGTTTAATGCATTCAAAGCTGTTAGCTCAACATCTACATGGCAAGGATTTCACTGTGTAGGTGTTTGATTCCCAATTCCCAATGAAGAAGACCCAGCAGGGTCGAAACGTTGTCTTTCCTTTTTTCTAACATTAAATATGGGAGTTCAAGCAGTGTTGCAGACATTATATTTTCTCATAGGTGTTTGATTCCCCCAGGATTTGAATAGGCTGTGTCAAACTATAACAAAGGCTCTCCAGCACACACGGTGAGAAATTCTAATGGCTCTCCGCTTGTGTGAAAACACCATATCAAATATGGGGTGGATGTGGTTGGTAAAACACTCAGTGTGGATGGTTACCTATGTTGATAAAGTCGGATCGGTATTGGCACGTCATGCCAAAGCCAAAATCTCTCCAGAAGCCTGTGTCTTTCTTGATGACCTGTCCAAGGCAACACATACAAGTCCACCCGTTAGAGACAAACCCCCACCACACCTCATCCTTTTCATCCAAACATCACATTAAAACAGTTTACTCAGACAGGCTACACAGCACACGGTGTACAGTCGGGGCAAGACAAGCAGTGTCAGCTCCCTGCTGTGAGAATAATTTTGTTCCAATAAGTCCATCCCACGCAGCGACGGTTGCAGTTAATAACATAAACATTGGCCTCATTAAGAACACTGAATGTGATTACTTAAACTCCAGGAGATTTACTTACACCTTCAAGCTTCATATTTCTGCATAATGCTGCTGCCCTGCTGCTAATATGTAAAGCTTTCTGGAATACAGCTCAGGCATATGTGTAGTTACAATGGGGGTGGAGGAAGGAAGGGGTGGGGGTGGGTGATGTAGCAACTCACTGCTTTTTGATTTGATTAAGCAGCCTAACCAGATTAAGCAGATGCTGAGTTATTAAGAACATTACCAGTTGTTGTTCCACTGGAGGAATGTGCTCATGACTGCCGTAGATGACTGCAGGGTTGTACTGGCTGAACAGAACAGGGTAAAAGACCTTTTTACCTGGGAACCAAAGGAGAGAACACAAGACTGTTAGGCCTAGTCCACACGTACCAAACCGACCTTTTTTTCCTCCGTCTTCCCTGGAACCGTATCAAGAATATTTGCGTCCAAACGGATCCATCTCAACACGACTCAACACGTTACTTCATATCCTACGCCTATAGGTGGCACTGTTTCTCTTACAGAAATTGACCAAAGCTTGCGAGCTGTAGGCTATAAACAGACAGAATAGGCTAGGACGAAAATGGCTAGTGCAAGGAAACCAGAATTGTTTGTGTGGACTGATAGTGAACTGCCAAATGTAGTCAACTGTAAAACTAATACACTTCATTTTTACGGTTTGTGAAGGGTGCAGTCCCGTCCTTTATTTGGCTAACGCAGGTACAAATAATCTCCTTTACTTTCTTGTAGGATAGTCCGTGATACACATTAGTTTGGGCTATCATCGCAAATGCATAGGCTACTAAACGCTAGGTCTACCCAAGTTAGGCTATTCTGTCACCACATTTATAATATTGCTATAATACCTTCGTTAGTAACAGTCAATACTTTTGCCTGCATCAAATCGCGCATTCGCATTCAGTGTGCTACCATCGGCTTAACGTGAGTTCTAAGCGTCTTTGTATGCTTATCTGATTTCACTCGACTGTGAATGCATGTATATATGTTGTAAGACATGTAACATAAATGAATGACACTGGCACTACGCATAAATTAATGTAGCCTAAACTTACACCGCACTTTCCTAATAACTTAAGTTCTCTCGCGTCACTGACAGTAGCTAGAATGCATAAAAAAACACCGGGGAAAACAGTGTTCAGTCCACCAAGTCATAAGCTATCGGCGCTGCGCAGCACCAGTTGTGATATTTATCTTACGGAGTGTAATCGTAGGTAATGTAATGTATGAAAACTAGTATTGTTAGGCAATACTACAAGTGCAAGTCCAGGGCAGCTGAGGTGTGGCAATGACATCATCGCAAGCAGGATGTGCGGTTTCGCTGTCTAAACGAATTCAAACGGGCTACGGTTTCAGATTTCTCCACTCTGGGACCAGGTTTCAGAAAGGTGCGGTTTCGGGCAGTGCGTTTACAGGATTCGTTTGGACGCTCGGCCAAGACGAAGCAAAACCTCTGCGTTTAACCTAAAAAGCGTCTCCGTGTGGACGGGCCCTAAGTGTTAACTGTGGGCCTACTTTTGTAAAAGCGTTTAATGATAATACTGTCCTAATCAAGGTTTGAAAATCGGAGGTTCACAGGCCACTTTCAATATTCTGCTTTGCATCCGACTAATAGCGATTTTCATTTAACCTATGGCCTGTCAAAATAATCTTAGCATTCACAGTGCAAATTAATTTAGTATTTTACGCAGTGGAGAAAGTCACAGCGCACGGCAAGAGCGCCCAAATTCACCCATTCTTCTCTGTTGAACTACTCGCGAAGTAGCCTCATGACACAGACATTACATGTATCACATCACATGAAAGAGCTTTTTCTTAGCTTTTAAACGATGTTAGCCACTAGTTGCTGTGATAAACGGTTCGCGAGAAAAGTAACTTTAATTTAATCAAATTATTATACAGTTCTGCGCCTATCTTCCTACCCATTCATCTCGGTGGAATGCTTTGCGAAGTCTTCCCATATACAAACAATACATACAAACCATAAACAAACCTTACCGAACACAAAGGTGTAAAGCAGCCGGACCGCGGTCCGAGTCCGGACCGTGACGTGATCCTATCCGGACCCAGACCATAGCCTAATTTAGATTTTTACGTAAGATTTCAAACCTGCGCTAAATGTTTCGTTGGTTAGGATAACAGCATTTACTTCAGGAGATTCAGGAACCATCATTTCGCTTGCTGCTACTCAGCCAGTGAAATCTGTGAATTCTGATAAAGTCGAGTCAGTGAGTACTATGGAGAAGAGACTGATAGCCTGAAACGAGCGAGGAGAGGAGACGGGACGAGAAACAATTAGATGGATATCTAAGTTAACGATAAGTAAGTTATTTTCAAATCATCGATTGCTCAAAGAGGAGAAAGCTAGGCAGCGAGAACAGAGATTTATGTAACGATACGGGGGCAATACCACGCAAAACTGTCACGTCCGTAACGCCAACTAAATATGGATGTGACAGTTTTGCGCGGAATTGCCCTGGACCTCTTCTATATATTCTGAGACAGGCGATTTTAAGCGCCAATTTGAAGCACCTCTACTAGACAAAGCATATTTGAGCAAGCATAGGGTAGGCTAGGCCAGGGGTGGGCAAACTTTTTGGCTCAAGGGCCACATTGGGTTTTGAAAATTGGCCGGCGGGCCACACAACCCCCCCCTCCCCCCGACGACACACGCCTAAAAAAATACATTTTTTATAGCCTATAATTTAGTATGAAAAGTATTTGTTTTAAAATAGTGCTAATTTGTTTTAAAAATACTGCTAATTTTATGCTGTTAAACAAATGTATAAATTGTACACTATCGCTTTAAGACAGTCGCTTTAATTCACGTTTATTTCTCAATGATCTTCTGCCTGCTCCACTATGGCTAGTGCTGTACCTACGGCTGGGCCCTCTCACAGTTTTTAAATTGTCAGTAGTGGGAACTACTGTTGCCTTCATGATTTCCTTTTAAAACTTTCTTATAAGGAGGAGATATCAATTATCAACAATCACAAGCCAGCTGGAACCTGCGGCTCTCTCTCCCTCTCGTGAGTGCAGACGCTTTCCCAATTAAATGGATTGCATATGTTCACGTTAGATCTGCTGCAAAGGAGATAACTAAGAGTTAAATTAGTTTAACATGATGTTATCTCTATTTAACATGATGTTTTGACATTGACATTGTAAACGTTATCTAAGGAGAGTGAAAAGCAGTTTGCAGTAAAGCTAACCAACGTCTATCGCAGGAAAAAAATAGCGAGCAGCCTGATAACTAGCCTAAATGAAATGCTCGGCGGGCCGGATGAAAGTGCTTGGCGGGCCGGATCCGGCCCGCGGGCCGTAGTTTGCCCATCCCTGGGCTAGGCCCATTCAACAGTGAACTGAGACCACAGAATATTTTACGATTTAAGAAGGCAATATTATTGATCCACCACAATCTAGTTAAGCATTCGCTGCCCAACAACGTGATATTCCTGGGTTTCCAGGATTTCGGTTCAACATAAAAAAAAAACTAAAAAACTAAAAGTGCACGTTAAGATCTTAAAAATAGCCAAGGCTACTCAGTTTTTCTCCCCAATTAGGCTACTCTATCTTGCCTTATTTCTCCTCATTTCGAATGTTGCCTTTTAGGCTACTTATTTTATTTCACATTAAACATTAGGCCTAGGCCTACAATCTTTTATTTCTTGAATTTCCCCTTGGGGATCAATAAAGTATCTATCTATCTATCTATCTATCTATCTATCTATCTACAACTAGGCTTCATCCATCCATCCTAATATTATACATACATACATAAACATATACATAGCCTAAACACACGTTAAACATTATGATGCTCCGGACCTTTGCTTGAGGAAATTTTCTGTAACTGGACCTCGCTGAAGATTTAATTGAATACCCCTGGTGTAAAGCATCCCCCTGTACAGATAGCAATTCCAGAGTAATCCGGTTTTGAATTTGCAGCAAATTTCTACATGCATGCCTCCAACTTTGGGCTTTACATTTTATAGCAGGCCAAATAAAACATAAATGTTAAATACAGCCTACGTAGATATCTGTAAAATCAGATGATTTACAGTTCTATGTAATATGTCATGTTTCATGTTTTTGTCATGTTTCATACAGTGATGCAGGTCTACTGCTGTGAATAGACTAAATACAACTTTGATCATTTTCTACTGTATAGTTAACTTTGGCCTTGGTGCCCTGACGCGTGGCCTTTGTGCCCCCTGCCAAACATGCCCAACTGAAGGCCAAGTGGCCTTGCCCCTAAACTTATGAAATTCCAAGCCTGGTCCTAATGTAATGTTAAGACAACTTTTCATTTATGGGTCTTCAAGCTCACTCATAAACATTCGTCGCATCTAGGCTAGCTACAGGTAGCGATATGAATTCTGGTGACCATTCAACCAGTCAAGGATTTGTTGTGAAATATTTACATTTTGGGAAGTTTACGTAGCTTAGGCTAAACTGTATGTTTATTTCGTCCCCCATGCCTATTCGTCCCGGCCAGGAGGGATAAATGAAACATTGTGCACGTTCCACTTTTGCTTAAAGAATTCCTACACGGTTTTGTTCAGAGCTGAAAGTGCAACTGTATTTGACAAAAAACAGATGTAAGTTATAGCTAGTGACAAAATATTACCTTTCGGTGTGGTCTCTTTGTAAATTACGTGTAAATAAAACGTGTTTTGATCGTCCCAGTTGTCCCCTATAGGCTAGTGCATGGTGTCCTATATCCAAGGGGAATATTATTTCTCACCCCTATGTATTGCCACTCTGTTTCGAGGGACAAGGGGTAGGCTAGGGGAAGGGGAAGAATAACAAATGTGATTGAGCCTTAGGGTCTGTAGCATTATTAATGTAACGTTATGATTAGATTAAGGTTAGTCTTTAATTGGTGTTTCATTCCTGTTTCATACAAAAGTTTTTAAGCATTTAGTTGAGAGGTGTTTGTTGATTTTGGATTACTTTGTTATAGCTCTTTGCCAGCTCAGAAAAAAAAGCAGGTCAAATTATTTTAACAGCTACAAAAATAGATGGCCATAGATAGCCATATAATATAATAAAATATATTTTAATGTCCCATGATGGAATTTATTTTAGCTCAGCATAACCCATTGATAGACAACTTAGATTTAATATGTTTGTTTATTTGTATTTGCATTTTATTCAAATACAAATACATTTTACAGTATGTGAGAGTATGGTCTTTGTCCTTCAATTGATGAGTATGGTGTTTGGTGCATGGTTTTCCTAATGTATTTGTGCTAATTTAACATCTTGAGTCTGTTTCTATTTATCTGGATGTTTTGCCTCATGCCACCCTTGAATTAATCAGTGCCTCACTAGGGCCACCCTTGTTAAAAATGTCTAGAATCGCCACTGCCTAAGTTTCTGCCGATGTTGATTAATTAATAATCAAATTGTATATGTTTGTACTGCACTACAACACATGCATGGGTGGAGCTCAACATCTGTGTGATGAAGTGCAGTGCAATCCCTTAATGCACTGTTAATGTCACTGCAATCAGTAGAGTGCTGCATCATCGTAGCCTGTCTTTATGGGTCTTTTTAGACTGCATTCTCACTCAGCCCACAGCATAAACGTTCACAAAAGCAGAACTCTGGTGTTTAGGCGGTTAAACCACTTCCATAAACTACCAGTCCAACCTTTGCACAAGTCCGACCAGTTTTACAGTGGAAAAGAGAACTCAAACTGGAGCATCTGTTGGGTCTGTTTTGGGTCTGATGGCCTCTAGGGGTCTGTGATGATGTCTCTATGTTGTCTGTTTGGCCCAGCTGCCGGATCACTCACCGGCCTGGGCGTTCAGACGGCAGGTGTTGAGGAAGTCCGCTGTAAAGACGATGTCCACGTCGCAGAAAAAGAGGAGCACGTTGCCCCCCCTCCACGCCCGCGCACCGACGTCCAGGCCGCGGCCCCGGGAGAACTCCTCGTTCAGCTGGATCAAGGTGAAGTTCTTGAAGTTCATCTCCCTGAGTGTGGAGAGAAAGAGAGAGAAAGAGAAAGAAAGAAAGAGAGAGAATGGTTATGGCAACTGTACTTGGAACCCTACTTAAAAGCAAACAAGGTTTAGACTCTAGCAGATTCTTATTCCAGTAAAAAAAATGTAAACTTGGATTTGCTACACAAGCTGTAAGTGTGTAACAGAGTAAGACACACAAACATTCAACACACTTTTCCCTCATATTAGAATTATACACACATTACATTGTTTACATGGAAAACGATATCCCTGACGATAGAAGGTGCCATAACACAGTATGAAATTATGCTATTTCCAGTTGTCACAATAAATGGTCAAATGTGTTATTACAATATTTTCTATCATCATAACACTTTTGACTGGGAATGTGGTTTCACCAAGACCATTAAATGCTTTTGGACTTGCTGACACTATGATTGCTATAAAAGCTACAATGTTTGAGCAACACAAAGTGGCCACATGATGTACTGCAATGTGGTCAATCAACCAGGGCAAACTTGTGTACACAAACTGAATACAGACGTGTCCACATAATACATTTTGCAGAACAAATGGCCTGAATTCAAAGTATTTAACATTTAGTGGTTCCCACGGTCAGATGTGGACAAGGATCTCGCCAACAAACTTACCCGGACTTAAAGGTCTCCATTAAGTGAGCTCAAATGAATGAAACATGACATCCATATTTTAACATGATCACATTCCCCATGGATTAAATAGGCTCCTGTGTACCAAATAACAAATAGGAGAGAGCCATGCAGGAAAACCGCAAACAGCCACGTTTTTGTTTCCCTCCATTTCTGGCTCCTTCATCACTGCCTGCATGATGAAGAGGGGAGCGGGATCCTGGGCTCTCAAAATGAAATACTCTGTGATTTCTGACATCGCCAGATGCGTGATCTAATGTCAAGGAACGAACTTGCATGACCGGACGAAAGAGCGGCAGAAAGACTGCCAAAGGCTTGTGCTTTGTGTGTCGGGTCAGCATGTGACCCTTCTGGTCAACTCAGTGTGTGCACAGAAAAATACACAACCAGCTGCACCAGATGATACAGTGTTTGAACACCCAACACACAGATATAAATATAAGCCTTTAAATAGCTTTGAAATATAAACCATCTCTAATTCCATGGCATTTTTGAGAGATTACCGTAACACAATAATACTATTATGATATTACTGCATCATCTTACAAATACCAAAAAAGCTAAATGATGCATTGACATCGACATGAGAAGTACAATTTTGGGTAGGCAGTAAAATAGGCAGGCTATTTCTGCAACATCAAAGATCTAATGCTGATCCAAAAAGATAAGAGGCATCGCATCCAGATGAACAATATGCCCTGAACACACAGGTCACACAGAGGAAACAACGCTGCAGGGCTTCTGATTCCTCAACTTCAGTTTTTGGTCTTTTTCTCTATGGGGTTTTCCTCCCATTCTGTGTTATTTCCCAGTGTATTTTGCCATTGTGATACCTCCACTTGATATTACACAGCTATGCTAATTGTGTTCATTCTTAAATAGTTTAGAAAGCCAAACCAAACTAATCTTTGGCTAACTGTTGGTTGAGGGATGGGTTTCCTCTCCTGGGAACACTGTATTGGAGGACTGTTTACTTTTAACTTTTTCAACATCGGCCACCATAATAGAACTTCTGTTTTATCAGATGTTCAAATAAAAACATTGATTTGGGAGTGGTCCGTACATGAAAACAGACACAGACACACAAACACACACACACAGACACACACACACACACACACACACACACACACACATGTGAGATATAATGTACGTGGGCATTAACACACTCACAATCGGCTCTTGAATTTCTGATGCCTATCACAGCAAAGCAAAGCAAAAGGCCAGATTAGGAGGCTTTTGGAAACCCTCGCGTCACCAACATCCAGTCCCCGCAAGGTTATTTTCTGTGTGGGTTCAAAAAACATTTGCTTAATCTGACAGACGAAATTCTTGGGCCATGAAAACACTGTTCCTTTGGCCCCGAGGGAGTTGTTACACGTCGGATAAATACCTTTCAGGGCTGCTAAGTCTCAAAATATATGCGCACAAGAAGAAGAAAAAAAAAACCTGCAGTGGGTCTGGCAGATCGGGGGGAATCTGGCACCGGCAGGAGAGCACGGGCAAACAGGATTGTGTGTTAAATCACATTACCGGGACAGCTGTGGAAGAACTGTGGCTGTAGAGGGGTTTGGTGTCTGATTCACCCTCAACCCTCAGGCCCAAACACACACACATACACACACACATACACACACACATACACACACACATACACACACACACACACACACAGCACCTAGTTTCCTTTTTTTTTGTAACGTTTTCCTGGTTTGTCTTTCGGCGGCTGGAGGCTGTCTGGGACCACCTTGTCTTCCTTTTGTTGACTCACTCCTCCCTGTGTTTTCTGTTTCCAGCCTTCCTCACATTAAGACCCAACAGATGTAGGCGAAGCCTGCTAAAGTGCTGTGACGTATCCGCAGGTACAATACTCAGGGCAGCTCTGCTCCTTAGCCTACAGGGGTAAGAGTACCAGAAGGGACACCACTGCAGTATTCTCCTCTGTTTGCCTCTCTTCCCTCCATTGTGTTGGCCTTTTGTAATATGCGGTCTATTTTTCTATCAGTTCCAATGAAAAACTACCTTTACATAAAAACTGTCCTTGCTGTAGAGGATCGCTCTTCTTATCTGTGTTGTATTGGACAGATTCCTCGCTGGCGCATTGGCGCCTTCAAAACATTGAGTATTTGAGATGTTTTTCTCTTTCTGTCGTTATGGCTACAGGCTAGATAAAACTCGGAGGCTCGGAGCTCAGAGCACTTAAGGTGTGCTTGAAGGTTGAGCGTATCACGCTGTGTTCCGAGCCGTTTCCCCACTGGTCTCCCCCTTCTGAAGCCGCACGAATTATTCATGCCTATTGATTAATCTGCTCGACAGGCTCACATGTCCCTGTCTATCGCAAAAAGAATAACACCCCTCACATTCTAAATTCCGCCCACTACTGCCCCCCCCCACCCTCCTCCTCCTCTCCACCCCTTCCCCATAACCAGCCTTGTCAGTCAGCTGGTCTCCCTTTAGAAAAACAAAAACTCGGAGAGCCAACAGAGATTCAGAAGAAATTGCTTCATTTCAGTCCCACAGGGATTGCCACAGTGGAAATGTCAGAGTGGCCAAGCTGAGTGGACTAAGCCTGACTCTTGACAACAGCACATGATTCTGCCCGGGGATGGAAGCAAGATATCGACTCAGTGGAGGCTGCTGTTGGCCTATAATTGGCTGTCGCTAAATCGGCACCACATATCAACCCCCCCCCCTCCACCAAATCCTCTCTCTCCCAACAACATCCGAGCTCATCTGCGTCCATCAGGGCAAGTCCCGCAGTGAGCAACTTGGGGAGTTGAAAGTGGGAACATTCTGTGCGTCGCTCAGAGATCAGACGCCAGATGAGAGAGGGGGCTGATGGTAGATGAAGATAAGGGCTTACGCAACAAATACGTCCATTTCTGCAGCCACACTGCCGGTTGAGCCGAGTTGAAGATTTTTTCTCCTTTTTCCCACTGGTTGGTGCGTTTGATGTCATGTGACATCTCAGACGACCCCTAGATGACTTCCTGTATTGTCTCTTGACTTGTGGGCCGACGGCAGCTGTATCAAAGAGTTACTTTGACAGTGCGGGAGGGACAAAAAACGAAACAAGAAACTTTTTTTCCCAAAGGCTGACCTGAATTTTGTTGTTAACTGTCAGATGCAGCAAATGTCTGAGGCTACAAATGAGGCTCGATGGATGACAATAACTGTACCACTGTTCGAAAGAAAAAAAAAAGTAAACAACAAGAAAACCTCTTTCCTCTTTCACGCTTCTCTAATAGTCCCTTTAAAAGGAAACGGAGCTTTTTTAACACTTTTCTTTTTTTCCTCCTCGGTACACAAAAGCAGCGGACAGAGTGTCTCTTAGTTAAATGAGAAACCGAGCTCGTCAGATAGGCCGGGGAGACAATAGCGTCTGGCAGCATTGTGAGAGATGTGCCATTGAGAGGAGAGCAGGGCCCATCTTCCCATCATTTCCCCTCTCTCTCTCTCTCTCTCTCTCTATCTCTCTCCTCGTTTTCTCTGCTGGCTAATGTGTGGTGCCCAGAGATGAGATCTGATATGAACTCGAGACACGTTTTGTTCCACTTTCTCGTAGGGTGCCTGGCTCTATTCCAGCTAATCAGCTGCCTTTCTGAACCAGTCCTCATCCACAGTGCTACCAGAGGGGACCTGTCACCCCCCCCCCCCTCCCCCTGCCCGCCTGCCCTGCACCCACACGGGTCAATGCCACACCGGTCTCACAATGAGGGCACCATGGCCTGACCTTCACTCTGCAGTTTCATTCATACAAGCTGCACTGGTCCTTTATTGTTTCATTATTAATGTGTGTTAAGTGCACGTTTGTGTGTGTGTGTGTGTGTGTGTATGTATGTGTGTGTGTGTGTGTGTGTGTGTGTGTGTGTGCACAAGATAGCCTGCATAACTGTGCATGAATTTACACATAACATCCCTATGCTTTAATGTGAGTATGTGTGTAAGCATGGTACATTTAAAAAAAATATTGCACCATTGAGGAGGACACATTATCTACATTATTAAAATCTTGACCACTCCAGTTTGCACACGTCTCCATTTCCGACATTTCGCTGGTTTTAATATTCAATCCCACAGCGTGTGGCCTTGTGCCTCGTTCATAATAATTCCGCGCTAAGTTCTCTCCCTCTCTCTCCCACTCCCACTGATGTGCACATGAAAGACGGAAAAAAACAAGCCTGGGGAAATAGCACTGCTCTTCTCCATCACAATCAATAACTTCTCGGAGTCGGAAGCGGTCGCAGCAGAGCTTTGAGGAGTCTGGTGTCGGATGCTTCCCGCCCGGTGTTCCGGATAGAAAGAGAGAGACAGAGTGTGAGGGAGGGAGGGAGGGAGGGAGAGAGAGAGCAATAGAGGGTAGATGGAGGGATAGAGAGAGGTCATGGAAAGGGTAACGCCTGAGACTCCCTCCTCTCTGTGGTCCCGTGGTGACGCTCTGTCTGCTTTCCCACCATTGCACTCGAGGGTGATGCTTCTCGTACAGATGAGCACACAGACACACATCAACTTACACACACATACACAGACACAAACACAATACACACACAAATATACACATTCTGCCCTTGGAGAAAGTTAAGTGGAAGCATTCCCAAGAGATTTTGCGTTCCACCTCCATTCCCCATGCTCCGTTACCTAAAATAACTATACGCACCACATATACACACACACACACACACACACACACACACACACACACACACACACACACACACACACTTACAAAAAAACTAATCTAGAGGAATTCAGCTAGAAAAATGCCACAAGGTTTCTATCTCCCCCACCACCCAGTGCCACACCCATTTAACACACACACACACACACACACACACACACACACAGAAACACAGAAACACACACAGAAACACACACACACACACACACACACACAGAGCACTCACCTGGAGGTGTTCTCGAGGGTTCCCTTGACCTCGCTCATCTGGTCCCTCCCGAAGTAGACCACGGTGAGGTGAATCCGTTTGTCTTGCCTCACACACACCTCCCTTTGGGCACACAAACACCACAGTGGTATGTCAGTGCACACACACACACACACACACACACACACACACACACACACACAAGAACAGGCCATAGACTGCAGGGGTTGTGCATCTCACCACTGCTCAAACATTACTGGCTCTCAGGACATAAGCTTATGCATAAATGCATCCATAATACAGTTAATTCTCCTTGTCATTGAATCTAAACCATGCAATATGTTGATGCACTCCTGAGTGATAAACTAACACACTCTGACACAGCGTTTGCAATGTGTAGGGTCACTTGCAGGTTACACTGCTGAACGGATGCCTTGACCATGTACTGGAGGTCACTTATGATAACAGCTCTGCATGTATTCTCAATGTCAATATATCATTATCATACTCTGTTTCTCCATAACTTGTAACTTGCCTTGGGTGCAAGCCGAGGTAAACGTTCAAGGACTGTAATCTCTGCAATAGATCTAAACAGTCTGTGTTCTTTGAAATGCATGAACGGCAAAGCTGTGTGGGGCATTTCATCAGACCAGCTGCCTATAATTATGCCCATCTCAGCTAAGCAATATATGCTCTTATAGAGAGGACCCCACATCCATCCTATCCTGACTGAAGAGATTTTAGATACAGATTATAAACTAAGCACATAGCCACCATATTGTATTTCAGTGCAGATGGCTTCAGACCTGCACAGTATTATGCTTTTCTTTTGAGATGTTTACCTTGAAGGCTTTGGGTGCAGACAGAAGAAAATACCACCCGGAGCATGCAAGGACTCCTAAAGAGGCTGCAACCTGGTTTGAAATTGTAGGCTTTTGAAGCGGACACATTCTGAACAAGGTATGCCAAAATTGCCATGTTGATGCCGACGATGACTACACTGACCCCACTCGCACAAAATAACAAGTGGAGGCACCACCTGCTTGGAGAATACCAGATCCGCTGTGCTCAGCAAAAAAAAAAAATTATCATTAGTAAATATGTAAGAAACCTGAAGTTAACCCATGTCAAACTGTACTAGAGCAGGTGTGGAAGAATTTCTGGAGGTGTGGAAGACTCTGGATTTCTTTGCATATCCATTGTGTTGAAATGGATGCGACACATTTGAAGATTTTCTTTGTATTCTGCGCGAGGGAAGTGTTTGATTCCCAACCTTTAAGTGCAGTCAGTGGCCGCTGATTCTAAAAATATGAATATCCTCGCTTGTTTGATATTCAAAAGGCAACATTTCTGGACTATGCGATTACCATAACAAAGTAAATGAGGAGGAGAGATTTTCCCAAAGGCTAACTGCATGTGGGCAGAGAGCACCAGAAAAAGTTTAATCTCTAAACAAAGGGAGTTATTCCTGTTTTATGTGTGTGTGTGTGTGTGTGTGTGTGTGTGTCTGTGTGTGTTTGTGTGTGTCTGTGTAGCGTCTGAAGTGTGTGTCTGTGTTTTCCAGGAGAACAGAATGCTATCACACACATCTCCATTCCACAGTAACTTAAATATGTATGAGAGGAAAGTGTTGACTCAGCTAACACACACATGGAGACTTAACGCCATACCACACTTGCAAGTTTACTGCAATGGCCCATAGTCATCTTGGTGTACACAACCCTGCTAGTATTATGCAACCTCCCATATGATTCTCATATAGTGCTAATGGTGAAACATGAAAATAAAGATGTGAAACAATAGGATGCTAGTTTGTGCACATATGCAATCCATTAGTCTGTGATATGGAATGATCCACAGCATAAAATTAGATAATCCATGCCTACAGTTTACACAAGTTGTTTAGAAAATGAATAGCGTAACAGTATCCAAGTCTTAGATTGTTGTTGCATTATGTTGGAGCCTATCTAATGAGCCAAGTCCACTGGTGTTATATTACAGAGAGAAAGGAGCCACACTGTATCATTCTGATTTGATGTTGTATAAAGCGTTTTCCACTTTCTGATGTAACAAGTTTTAATGTTATCTTCAAATTCATTTCGATGCTAAATTCAAACTCATTTACACTGATGGTATGGATAGATTAGCGTGTCTGTGCTTCCCACAGGCAGTTCAGGCTCTACACCATGTAGTTATGTGGTCTGGGATGAATCACTCTGTGAAAGCTTTCAGAGTGCACCACTGCCAACTACACCGCCAAAAGACACCAGATAGCATGCAAATAGGGTTTGATCAGTGCCAACTGAGCTGTTGTTGGTGTTTTCAAGTTTTTTTGGCATGCCTTTTTAGGAAGTTGGTTGTTTTAGACCAAAATACCTTCTGCTTCACATGCTGGGGTGTTTAAAGCAGCTTTTCTTTCTCTCTCTCTCTCTCTCTCTCTCTCTCACACACACACACACACACACAAACACACACATACACACACACACTCTCTCACTCTCTCTCAAACACAAACACACACATACACACTCTTTCTCTCTCAAACACAAACACACACATACTCTCTCTCTCACCTGAAGTTGTGCATGAACTGCCGGAATTTGTCAGCTCTCTGGGACAGAGCAACCACGATGTTGATGATGACGCTGGCCGTGTCCACTTTCTCATTCTTGACCTTCATCAGCGGGCCGAAGGGACGGAACAGCATCAGTCTTCGGAACTCCTGCTTCTGGTCACCGCGGAACGTCAGCTCGTACAGCGTCCCCTTGTCCTTCTCTGTTCGTGCAATTCCTGCAGTGGATAGGCGAAATGGATGGACACATCATTAAATCAAAACGGAGACAGATATCCAAACAAACTGCTTTAGGTTAAGGATCAAACAAACATGCAAAAGGATCAAAGTTCTGTGCACCAGAAGAGTATCCCATAAAAATGATTTATGAGGTAGTTACATTTCAGGCATTTTTCTTATCTTCAGGCATTTCAACTGGAGGAACTTCTTTGAATAGTCTGTATTATATAATGTGGGATCTAGTAAAGTTTATCAAGTGAAGTATTAAATAAGGAATATATCAATACTATATCAATCAATACTAAACAAGATGCTGGCAATGTCATGTTTTTATTTGCACTTGGAGACCTGTTCTGATAAAGAATAATAAAAAAAATGGCCCAGAAAGTGAAAGCATAGTTTATTGCGCAATAAATGTAATGAGACAAAATGATGTAGCGCTCATAACACACCTGGCATTCATCCTACCTAGTGCCATGTCTCACTGTTCACCTGCTCTATCCTTTCTCTAGGTGCTATTCTAGTTGTTTTCTAGTTGCTATTTGCACCCCTCTACTCCCCCATCTCTTCCCAGCACTTTAGTCAGACCTGGGCCATGATTGGGTGTTCCAGGATCTGACCACAGCAGCATTCCACTCTAGGCCTCTGAGCCAAAGATCACCGAGTTCATACTGGACTTCCTCATTTCTTTCTTTTTTATATTTCCTCAAATAATCAAATCCAATAAAATGTTCTGCAAAAAGCATTTTTGGAAAAAGGTTCACCGGTTGCCATAGCCTTTTATTTCCTGGTGTAAAAGAAAAGTGCCTCCAGGCTAGAGGCGGTGGGAGGAGATGGGGGCATTTCAGGCCAAGGAGAGGGCCTCATCAAGCGGCCCTTCACCTCACCTCATCTGCCCCTGGGCCCCGAGCCACGTAGGCAGCTGGACGATCGGTCACACATGCAGACCGTGCAGAAGCGTTGCCGGAGCATCACATAACACTCACAGCGGCGCTTCAGAGTGCTTCTCACAGCGAGTGGGCAGGCGGCAGTCTGGCCATCAGCTCGCCACGGCTGCGCTTCATCTGTCAGTGGCCCCACGGACCTTTCCAGAAGACTAGTCCTGAGACCGCTCAAGTTCCAGCCCCAAACATCATCTCCGATTCAGTGGTAGACAAAACATTCTCTGATCTGAACAAAGAGCGTGATCCTGTCAGAATGTGTATGACTTTCAGTTTAACACTTTAAATCTGCACAGAGACACGCTGTCTAACTGGGAGTAACTTGGAAACGTAACAAAATCCTTGTCAGTCCCTCTGAAAACATCCAAAGAGAGACATGCTACATTTGCATCAGGCCCAATAGTGAAACCACTTGGCTGCTCACTCTAGCATGATAAATATATTCTGGTTGCAATTCCAAATGCACCGGATGAACTATGCAAAAGAGCTCCGCGAGTTCGGGAAGAGCCAAATCTGTGTGAATCAAATAACGATATCCAAACAAGGTCATTTAGGCTATTTGTGTGCGCAGCGCGGGACACCCTGGAATATTTCAGCCATTATCCCCGAATGAAATGACAAACGGCCAGGGACCGAAAAAACCAATAACAACGGTCCGCCTCGCCTCCATCTCACACACATCATCCACTTAGCGGTCACAATTAGGAGGGACCCCGCCACGAGCAAGGCTGTTTGTATCGACGGGAGCTCTCGCAGGGCTGTGGCATGAAAGCCAGACGCAGAGCCCCCTCAGGGGGGAGTCTGAGCGAGAGATGTGTCCCCGCCACCGAAGACAAACGGCCGGGAATCAAACAGGAGGGAAGTGGACCGCTAATGGGATCCAGCCCCTGCCGCACAAACTGTCCACCCCACCACACACACACACTGCACACACACACACACACAACCACCACACTGCCCCGTCAAACCATCCCTTCAAGCCTGGCGTCGATAAACTTCACAGGAAATGGAAGTGGAGGGGGGATAGGAGGGGGGGAAGGGGCAATGTGGAACGGGTCCTGTGGCACTTACTTCCTCTGATAGCCACGAACTTCCGCCTGCACGTAGCAAAGCAGGAGAGAACCACCAGCAAGTGGAGCCATCAGCATTGTGAAACCAAACCCCATTTGTAGTGTCCTAAGTTGACCATAAAGTGTTGCATGTTAAGATGTGTATAATGCTTCACAACACTTTTGCAGAATGGTGAAAGAACCATGGGCTAGTGGACCCATCGGAGCCATTAAACAAAACCTCAATTGATGCAAGTCTTGTGAATTAGATTAAAAAAAAAGCCAAAGAGCCTATTAAATGTGTCAAATTATATCCAACCGGTCAGATCTGGCTGCATGACATTTTATTTTACAGCCTTTCTGCTGTCCTGCCGAGCGACAGGCAACCTCTTGTTACGTCTGGCACCTGTGATTGTTGATCTAAAAGCAGATGCGCGAAATTAACAAAATCCCCCCTTTTTTAACTTTATGGGAATTCTTTAAACAAATGAGACTGTGCTCAGTGAGTCATGCAACATCGAGCTGTGCTGGCAAAACCCGTTTCAGTGGCTATTCAGTCAGAGAGTGAGGCCTACTGCTCTGGTCTGTTCCATGACTAAGGCCACAGCGTGCCATTCCATATAAACATGTTTTGTCACTAAGAGGGTCATACTTTTTCCACTCTTTCACTCAATCATTCCCTCATTCTTTCTCTCTCACTGTTTCTCACCCTTTCCTCCACAATTGCCCCTTCTTTCATGATGAGCTGTCCCTAAAAAACCCACCATTGATCATTCTGGAAAGAGCCTTGATACAGCTACGGTTCTGGACCCAACCCTGAGCGATATTATACCAGCACAAGGGCTTTCTTCTGCCAGGCCTACATGGCAATACCACAATTGCTCTGTCCCAACGATTTAGCCCGACATTACAGAGAACACAGAGACCCACATTCATCGGACATCTCAGAGCAGAACAAATCCTGGGCATCCTATATGTGCCCCTCTCCTGAATGTCTTCCCTTTGAGCTGAGGGTAGAGATAAATGTAATGACCTTGTGATGTGGACACTGTTGTATACACTTACACAGTGCATTCCTTCTGCACTCTGGGCTAGACATCTGATCAATACAAGCATAGAGGTTTGGACAGCTGGAGCAAATAAAGGCTAAAGCCATCCAGGCATCTGCTGGGCTTTTTGGATCAGTCAGGGAGTGAGAGAGGGGTGGGGGGGGGGGGGGGGGTGAGGGACAGGGAGGGTGACAAAAATACACTGGTAGAGACACTACTTCTGGCTTCATTTTAATCAGAGAAGACCTCTGAGAAGACTTGGGAAAGATTCTTCTAGAAGACACTGACAAGCCCTGCCCAAAGCCACTTCCCCAAGGAGCATGTCCAATGACAGGCTGTGTGTCCATATGCTTTCCCCATTACACCTCTCAGGGGAGTCATATGATCCCTGCCGCTATACTGTTTACTGTGTATGGGATAAACAACAAACTATGTGCAGGCAGGACAACTTTCTACAGGATGTTATTCCACAAAGTGCTCTTTTGGCTTAGCTGGTGAAGCATGAAAATAACATAGCTAAAATGATGCCACAGTACATTCCTCTCTTAGACGATTACTGATTAGACTGATAAGCTGTGTATGCTCTATCTGACTGATTTAGTCACATATGTGCAGAGGTGGAAAGTAACGAAATACATTTACTCACGTTACTGTATTGAGTAGTTTTTCTGTGTATTTTGTATTTTTTAAGTAGTTTATAAAATCGGTATTTTGAATTTTACTTGATTACATTTTGAGTGAAGTATTGTACTTCGCTACATAAAAAATCCCATCCGTTACTTGAGTAAAAAAAAAAAGTTAAGACTAAAGAAAACAGAAAGGGAGAGAAAAGAAATCGCGCCCTAAACCACTAGTGATAATGATCAGCATGTAGCCTACAACAGGACATGAATCAAGCTGGCGCCATGCAGTCTTTCTGAAAGTGATGGAGATGGAGCTGGATCACGAGATGCATCAGATTACATGTGCAGCCTAACCTATGAAAGTCTATTTCCCGCGATTTCAATGGGTTGTCTTAGTTCGTTGTAGCACTAATGATAGCGGAGATATTCAAGCAAACACCATGGGATTTCGTGTTTTGACGTTTGTGCTCACCTTTCCTTGGAAAGAAGTTTATTAGCAGTTGTTTCCCCTCATTTTGATGTCTCTCTTTTTAGTAACCTGACTTGGCTTTCTTGGAGAAAGACATTGCACCAGCAGCACAACAATTAGCGGTCCACTACTAGCGATGCTCAACTAAATAAACAAAAGATAGACTACCTTATGAATCTTGCAGGCGGACTAAACCATTTAGCTCTTTAGCAAGGGAGAGTGAGTGACCTTAGACAGTTTTCACTATGTTTTGTATACAAAATCCAGTCAGTCAAACTTTAAATTTCGTCTGACATTCATTTTGACATTTAATTTGGAAGTTAAAATATTCAGGTAAAATAAATATAGGGTGGACATATATATATATATATATATATTTTCGTAATTAGCTGAAACTTCCAGTGAGTCTATTCGAAATTTTCACCACACATTATATTAACACACATATAAAAAAATCCAAACATAAGAGTTATGTGTATTAAAGTGGAATGACACAGGAAAAGTATTGAACGTGCCTACTGAAATTTCTTCAATAGCTACTTTGTGGAAAAGCCTTTGTTTGTAAAGACAGCTTCAAGACATTTCCTGTATAACAAAACGTATTAGTCACAGTATCAGGTGTGATTTTGGCCCATTGTTCTAAACAGATTCCAGGGGTCCCTCTTGTGAATCCTGATCTTTAGTTACTTCCAGAACTGTTTAATTGAATTTAATTGAATTGGCTGCCTTCAAGTCTTTCTGGAGCTTTCTCCGAGTGGTCCTTGGCTCTTGGAATTGACTATCCTTCTGACTCCCTGGTCAGAAATATTGCGAGGAGATCCTGCATGGCAGTGATGTTTCTTCCACTTGCAGATAATGGCTTCCATGCTGCTTACTGAAGATTCTGAAGTTTTGAAATGCATCTGTAACCAGTTTCATTGATATGTTTTGCAACAATAAGGTTGCAAAGGTCTTGGGAGAGCTTTTTGCTTTTATCCATCATGAAATGTTCTTGTGTGACACCTTGGTAATGAAAAACCTTTTTATAGCCCATCAATATACTAACCAAGCTTATATTAATTTGCACAGATAGAAAAGATAACTACTCAGATTCCAGCTCGTTCCTTCCCTTTCCTTGCCTTAGTGTTTTTTCTTAGCTTGTTCAATACTTTTTCCCTGTGTTATTCCAATTCATTACACATGACTCTACTTATGGAGTTGTTACTACTTAGTGGACTCTACTTATTACCTTACCTGGAGTTATTACTAATGCCTGGTGAAAATGTTGTACCCCCCGTATTCCACTTTTCAAGGGCCCTCTCCATTGGGGCCCTATACTACCCACTCTCCCCCACTGTTCGACGCCCTTTAATCTGCTCAAACTTAAAGGAGAACTCCGGTGATTTTTCACATAGATCTCCATTTCTCAACGTCACCGAGTACTGTCGGTATGAACAAAACTGAAACAATCGGTTTTACCTAGCTCGAGTTGCTGCAGCTACAGCGCTACACACTGGGAGCATGAACATGGCTGCCTTAGCTGCTGGCTGCAGCAACTCGAGCTAGGACCAAAGTCCTTTTCAGGCAAGTACCTCCACTCGGCAGCTATATTGCAACACTTTTTGGGCACTTATCGTGCATCTATTTCGGCAGAAATGCGTGTGCGTAAGGCTTCACGACACCAATCTTGCTCCAGCAGCGAGATCACAACAGATGATTGGCACAATGTCTTCACAGCACACCACATGATTGGCTCAATGTATTTTACAACACACCACATGATTGGCTCAATGTATTCACAAGTCAACGTTTTGCCGCGGAAGGGTTGTGATATTTGTAGACAACTGACTAACCCCATGCATTACTATGGAGGATTTTTTAAGTGCTGTATCTCCTCATTAGAAAGTCTCTGGTAAAACTGGTTGTTCTGGTACCCCCCCCCCCCCCCCCAAAAAAAAAAGTAACTAAGTAACTTTTACTTAAAGTACATTTTAAATGAACTACTTTTTACTTTTACTTAAGTACATTTTCAGATCGGTATTTTAACTTGTACTTGAGTAATATTTCATCAAGGTATTGGTACTTTTACTTGAGTACAATATTTTCGTACTTTTTCCACCTCTGCATATGTGATATGTCTTGATGAGTTTTTGTGTTTCAATTCTTGTCAGTCTCAGAGTGTCTAAGAATAAGTCAGATTTATCAGTGACGTGCATGCCGAAATCCTCTTCTCATTTCACTGCAGTTCAAGGTGGCTGTTCAAAGAGTCTAGAGTGGCAAACTCTTTGATCTTTGTTTTCATCTTCCCATTATTTCACATTGTGACAGAATCCAGATGGAACCTTCTCCGTGGCCACGTGACGATGTCTCTCCACCGGAGCATAGGCGAAAAGTCGACAGGCTCCTGAGTCACCCTGGCTGCTCGCTGATGTTTGCTGACCTTTGAGGAAGACCCCTTTCCTTTTCCCTGACAGCCATCGGAGGGATGATGCATCTGCGCAGCGAGCAGCTGCTCTCGCTTCCTACCTTCAGTTTCGAACCCGTTTCTCACCCACGGATTTCCTGGCTTTTAGCGCCTTGACGTTCAGGACACAGGATGCGCCAATTGTCTCACATTGTGTTTGATTTTTATTGTTTGCCAGCGTGAGATGTTTTGTTCAGACGCCTAAACAATAACAGCTTAGATCCTCAAATGTTCCGATGGAGAGGGATAAGGAACGGGGGGTGGACAGAGCGGGTTTTGACATGAATGTCTGTTTTTTTGTCACAAATGAAATGGCTATTGACTTGTTTTTATGAACCCTGAGAAAGGATTATTAATGAAAAGGGAGGCACTGGAATAGGCTGAACATTTGTAATCATACGGCGTCCTCCTGTTGCTCAGCCAGCTGAGCACGTTGCTAACAACACCAAGATCAAAGATTCTATTCCCTTGGAACACAAACAGACATTAATAAAGTGTGCACCTAACTTTGAATAAATCTGAAGGATTAAAGACAAAATTAATCAGATCTCAACTGTCTGTCTGACTGTTCTATTCTTATCAAATCTATCTCGTAATATTTGTGTGTATCTGATATTAAACTGAAAAAAACATCTGTCCACTGTCCAAATCTGTCTATTAGATAAACATGTCTGCACACAAACAAAATGTAAACAACATGCCAAATGGCATCCTGTTGCCTCACCCTCAATGAAGTCCGATGGGGCGTAGACTTTGCTGAGGGTCCTGTCCCCTCCGGCATTGCGCGGGGCATTGAGGGCCTGCAGGCCGTTCTCGATCACCTCGCCCAGCTCGTCGCGTCGGTCCTTACGGACGGGCTTCTCCTCGGGATGGCGCGTGAGGCCCATCTCCAGCTGGTAGACACGCTGCAAGGTGAAGCTCTCGAAGGGCACCACCGCGTACTCGCTGGGCAGCCGCGTGCCCTGGTGCACCTCCGCCTGGCTCAGCTGGCTGCGCAGGAACTCCTGGAGGTCGGCGTTGGGGCTCTTCTCGTTGGCGGCCGGCGCGGCGGCGTCACCTCCTCCTCCTCCTCCTCCTCCTCCTCCTCCTCCTCCGGCAGCCCGCTCCAGGGACTCCTGGACGCCCTTGAGCTGCTCGCTGCGCTCCTGCAGGGCCTCCTTCAGCTGGGCGATCTCCTTCTTCAGGGCAGCGATGTGGACCCGGTGCTTATCCTCGTGCTCCTGCAGCAGGGCCTGATAGCCCTCGCGGCCCGTGGGTCCCCCGCTTGGACCGCTGGCCCCGGCACCGGCCACTCCGCCTCCTCCTCCTCCCCCGCCGCCCCCACCTCCTGCCCGGGGCAGAGCGTGGACCCCCAGCCCGTCCTCCTGGTAGGGGCCGCAGGTGTTGACGTAGAGAAGGGAGGCGGTGCAGCACAGCAGCACCAGCACCAGCCCGATACGGGACAGCCAGGCGAGCGAACCCCTCCTCAGCATGGCGACGCGTCACACCAACAACACGGCCTCTCTGAGCGTCACGCAAAAAAGCTGCTTGTCTTGTTGCTGATGTGCTGCAGAAATGATTTCAGTTAAGCTTCCATCTGTAAGCATGCACTGTGATGTGGGCAACACATAAGGTATCAGCCATGACAAAGCATGACTGATTGGATGATCTCCAATGCCTTCACATACTCAACTCCTGAGCTGAGTATGTGCTTAAGCAAAAGTCCTAAAAATAAGCCCATAAGGGACTGCTGCTCGCTATCCTGTACAAGTGGCCACTGTTATCTCTGCCTCTACGTTCCACACCAATGTCAATAAAACAGGCAAGGTTATGACCAGGTCCTCACCCCAGCCAACAACACAGTCAGACTGCAGGGAAGTGAATGAGAAACTGCTGTTTCCTGTCCAGTCTAAAGGAGACGTCCCACTTTCGGTCCTGACTCACACATGACTAAAAATGTCCAGTTCCCAACCAAAATTGCGTTACATTCCCCGGAGAGCACGTCTGGACCCAAGGCCCGGTCCATGCAGCCCGAGCTGCTGATGACACATCGGTCCCGGCCGTGAAGCGGGTGAATAATGCATGCTTTCAGAGCAGGGGGTATTTGCTCTCTACATCCTCCTGAGATCCATGCACAGTAGAATCACAGGGCACCGGTTCAATCCACATTCCATTGTGATGCAAATTCATATAAAAGATGGACTGTGGAACAATGACTATAATCTGCTCGCTGTGTTGTTGTCATCTGGGCAAGAGCGCGGGGAGTCTTCATCCACAGCGCCACATCTTCTTATGGAGATCTAGGAGGAGAGAGAGAGAGACACAGAGGAAAGGAAAAGATGAGAAATTGGCTGAGAAACACAAAGAAAGACAGAAGTGCAACCTGTTTATCTCACTTGAAACTGAGAGCAGACAGAAACAATAACATCATCATCGTCAGTGATCCTGAACATATGAGATAAACACTTGCAAACATTTTTCATGTCAATTGTGTTATTGCTCCTTTGTTACTCTCTGCCACTGTTTTTTTTCTACACTCCTCTTCTTGGTAAAAAAAAAGTAACTGCTGGCACCACCAACAATCCAACTGCACAGATGTTACTAAATGAGAAACATTGTAGCTGGAGTTGCAACAGACACATTTCCTATAAAATTAAACATGTGTTTCACGTGCTACAATTTAGGCTACCTCAAAGACGACGTTAAGAACCCAACAAAGCAGCCAAGAACTGGCTCCTGGAGAACACTGTTGCTAGTGATGTGTGAAAATAGGAGCTCTGTGCTAAAAGCAGCCCAATGTGAACACGTCTGACCAATCTCACCGGGGGAAGAACAGGCTCACTGTAGTCTAAGCAAACATGCTGGCAAGAGGCGAGCCATTCATACACACACACACACACACACACACACGGACACACACACACACACACACACACACACACTCACGGACACACGCTCACACACACACACTCACGGACACACGCTTACACACACTTACTCATTGACTCACATACACTGACTGGCTCTCTTTCCCACATGCATACACTGTTACAATTATCTGCGTCTGCATGTCATTAACCTCGGAACTCAAACATACACATACTATCTTCCCACTTGTGCTCAGGCTCACATATCCAGTGGTGTAGTCCAAGTGATATGTAGGACTACGCAGTATACCCATTTAAAAAGCATCACCATCTCAGCATACCCACTTAAAAAAGGCAAGGATACATATTAACATTTGGGGTTGATCACTGTATACACACTACAGCTAACTACTACATCACAGTATACACTACAACTAACTAGACTACACCACTGCACATACCTACTCATGCACACAGCAGTGATGCATATGTCTGTATTTGCCCAATTTCATAAGGAATGGAGTAAGTATAAGATTGATTATGAGGATGCTTATTTATGTTTGTGTGTGTATGCATGTGTGTGTGTGTGTGTTTGCCGGAGCGTGTGTGTCTGTTGACTCACCACACAATTAGCTCTTTTATAGGTTTGGGAGGCTGGCCCTAATGAAAGGATTAGTTATGTCAGCAGTGAATACCGGACTGTATCGAGCAGCACTGGCCACGTCCCAAGACTCAGGCATGGCCAGGGATGGCTATTTATCAGGACTTGGACCGTTACTGACGCGGTCGACGGAGCCATTCCTCTAGTTCACTTCCCTTGCACCATCGCAGATAAACTATCACAACCACCTGCCCAATGTGATCACAGACTGGCTAGAAACAAAAAGATGAGCAGCTGGTTTATGGTCTCTTATGTTGAGTGAGTTACATTGTTAAATTGGGAGAAATATGCATAAAAGGATACTACTGTTACCGACTACACAAAATGGATGAAATTCATTTCCCAGGGAATGCCAATAACAATAAACACCAAAACCAAGAGCTGATTTTCCATTGGTTTAGTTGAGCTATTCTTTGGGTTGGTTTCACAAACACACACACACACACACATGCACCCACCAACACATGCACACACACACACAGACACACGTTTAATACTGGATTACAACTCAGGACACAGACACATTCAGATAGGATACAGTCATGTTTCCAGCAGCCATACTTTGCCAGAGTGGGATGCTTGTCCTACGCGCAGCCTCCTTGCTGCTGCCGTGGGAGTTTAAATAGGGCACAGAGGGGAAATCTTCAGATGTCTCCATCAAAACTTTCCCACCTCCAGCTGCTTTAACTGTCATAGCTCAGGCTGATTTATGTAGTCACGCCCTGGTGAGGAAAAAGACACCTCTGTTTATGACACACACTCCTACTATATACTTCACATATGTGTGAGGCTGTGTGTGTGTGTGCTAGCATATGTTTTGCGAACGAGTGAGTGTAGATATATGAGCAAATGAGTGATTCACTGTCTCTCTCTCTCTCTCTCTCTCTCTGTGTCTGTGTCTGAATGATCTGTGAGTGTATCTAAGAGTATGTGTGTCTGAATGTGTCTGAGTGTGTGTGTGTGTGTGTGTGTGTGCGTGTGGCCTGCAATTGCCAGCCATTCATGCCCACTGCTCTTGGATGCCAGTAAGCTTGGAAAAGAAGGAAACAGGAGCTCAGCAATTTGAATGTGGCCCAAAACTACTGGCCCTTCACTATGAGGAGTGATTCATTGGGAAGAATGGGCTATAAAGGCAGCAGAGTTGGGTCCCAATGCTGCACCGTGTGCACTAAAGCTTATTTACGGAAGTGCTGTTTTTCTCTGGGCATTTTAACAAATTCTGCTAAAGCAATATAAGTAACACAGGAGTAAATTGACCCATAATGAAATACATGAAACCTGACTGTGAACCGAATGGCCAAAATTGCCACCAGGGTTCAGGTGGGACTGTTCATGGGTTTTTGTCTTTGGTCAAATAAAAATGGGATAAATCAGTTGACAAACATTATAAAATATATAATAAAAATAACTATTATATAATATAAAAATAACTTCCCTATTAGTATCAAACAGTCACATTCAACACACTAACTCTGTATTAGATAGATAGATAGATAGATAGATAGATAGATACTTTATTGATCCCCAAGGGGAAATTCAAGATTATTCAACTTATTAGGACATCAGGTATTGCTTAATGTCTAGGAAGTTAAGTAAAGGTAATGCAACAACAGCTTTTTTCCCTCTCCTCTCCGGAATCGTCCATCTGAAGCAACAGCCCAGGCGCTGATCTCACACCCCTCGTTGAGAGGCCTTTGCCAAATTGCTGCCCTCGCTCATGTTCTCGTTCGTGACCTCGCCATTTTCTTCCGTTGCAGCCTCTCACTCCCTCAGGCTGCGAGGGGACTGAACTTTTCCCCTGAAATTAATATGTGCTGCAGTTTCAATGACTTGCTGGGGTGGAGCCGAACCACAGCCTCTCTGCTGCCTACTGCTGTAGACTGGATGGGCTTGCAATAGGCTCCTACACTGGGCTTGAGCCTACGCTAGGCTATGTGTTCTGCATCAGAAACGAGGGAAGACAGAGTGACTAACAGAGAATGAGAGAATAAGAGGGATGGAGAGATATTAGGAGAGAGAGGAGGGGGAGGAAGGGAGAGAGAGAGAGAGAGAGAGAGAGAGAGCACAATAACCATTACAACCTTTACATCACTCACGGGCACTAAAGTTGAGAACAGATGTCTCCAACGAGGGAGGGAAAAAAAATAAAAGCATCACTTGTGCTTGAACTATTGCTCCTGAATAATACATTCCAACATCAGGTGGAATTAGGTAAGTGTGGAGGCGGAAAGACAGAGAGGCCAAGACACAGTTAAACAGAAAGAGAATGAGAGAGAGAAAGAGAGAAAAGGATAGAGAGAGACAGAGGTGCAAATACCGAGACAGACTGACATAGCAAGGGATCAGACATTTCCTGATTACATTGCACTGTGTCTTTGACAGCTTGACTGTGGATAGTGACTGCGGGCAGGAATTGAGATGGAGGTGGGGTGGGCGGTTGTGGTGGAGTGTTGTGCATGTGTGTGTGTGTGTGTGTGTGTGTATGTGTGTTGGGGAGGGGGAGGGGGCGGATCTGGTGAAAAACAGCCACTTCCTCTCTTCAAACAGAACAGCTTCCTGTCTGCCGGGCATGGGTGGTACGGGGAGGGCTGTGGCACGGCTCTGCCCTCGGGGGCCTGCAGAGAGAGAGGTGTCATTTAGCTCGTCTGATTCCAGCACTCACTCACTCACGCACGCATGCACGGGGGAAGCTGTGCCGCCGCTCATCACTGATGCTACCATTTGCAGGGCTGCTCTCATCGGTGCTTGTCTGTGACATCCAGGCCAAGTGTTTGCAGAGATGCAGATTTCAGTGCTCAGGGCCACGGTGCAAAACAATCAGTGATACTCAAAGCACACACACACACACAAAGGCACAGGAAAGAGCACACAGAAGCCACTTTATTTTTTTCCACAGCCTGCACGGCAGATTGTGTGTGTGTGTGTGTGTGTGTGTGTGTGTGTGTGTGTATTAGCTACTTTGTCCTAAGCTCGATAACACTACAAATTAAAATGTCTCTCACTCTGCGCGCACAACAAAACACACCGCCACAGCCGAGAGTAAAACACTCACTCTGGTTTTTTTTAGTTTTTTATCTCACCACCGTACTTCTTCCCTCTGAGGAGAAGAATCTTCCGCCTCTCCCCAGAGGACCTTGGCTGTGGTTTTGATTGGGATCTGTCAGCGGGGGTGCGCTTTACAGAGGAGGATATCCGGTCAGAGACAAGCATAGGGGGTAGGAGGGGAGAGAGAGAAAGAGAGAGGGAGAGAGAGAGAGAGAGAAAGAGAAAGGAGGGTGCAGGGTGGAGGGAGAGAAAGAGTCATACGGAGAGGTTGCTGAAGAGGTCCAAGGCTTGACGTGTTTTACTGGGTTTTTTTTATTACTGTGCAAGTGGGCACCAGTGAAAGCAATTCCAGGTGTTAGTCATAGGCTACACTGACTGTCCACGCACACACACGCGCACACACATGCACACACGCACACACACACACACACACACACATAGAGATGAAGGGAGGTAAGTGGGGTGATGGAGAGACACAAAAGGCGAAAGGCGAACAGAGAGAGCATGAACAACTGTGAGAGAGAAGAGAGAAGGAAAAAGAAACAGCAGTGGGGAGGGGGGGGGGGGGACAGGGGGAGAGACAAACAGGAAAACTGAAAGAATTGAGGAGGAAAGAGCAAGGGAGAGAAAGATAGAGAGCTTGGAGAGAGAGAGAAAGATCGAAAGCAAAAGACAGAAAGATTCACTGGCTCTTTGATGTTTCCGGCCCTCAGGTGATTCTCTCTCCCCTTAATTAGCTTGGGCCTCATGTCAGGCCCCGGATCATAACTGCCATCTGCCCTTCTGCTAAAACACACATACCACTGCACACAACACTCTCACAAACATGCGCACACACACATACACACACACACACACACACACACACACACACACACACACACACACGTACATACACACACATACACACACACACACACACACACACACACACACACACACACACGTACATACACACACACATACACACACACACACACACACACACACACACACACACACGTACATGCACGCTCCACTGCACAAACATAGCACAAGATGCAGAACCTATATAAATATACTACACCCTGCTGTTAAAGTACATACTGATCAATATAATGTTAAAGACAAGTCTCCGTCTGCCTCGCACACAAACTAGCACACAAAGTACACAAAGTAGCATGACCAAACAGCTTTAATAATTGATAAAGCCTCCTACACAATACATTATTCAGGAGGCCTTCACCCTCAAGTTTGCCAGTTTCTCCAATTTGCTATTGTGATAAAACAGCGTGTTCATAGCCGTCTGTATCTAACACGCTCACAACAAGCGTTCAACTTGCACTGCTACAAAATGCTAATCCTGCAGAATAGAGACATCGCAAAGCCATTGACAGTCATTCAGTGGGCGACTTCCTATTATGCAGATCCACCTCTGCCAAACAAACAAACAAGCAAACAAACAAACAACAAGCCATACAAATTATAACCATCCTTCTTCCTGGAACACACAAACAGCCAAATTAGAGAACACTTGACTTCAACATTCTCGGTTTTAAGTCACTGAGGACTGTGTTTTCGCAGGCCCTCATGAATTACAAAGCTGCTTTCAGCGAGGCTAAATGCAATTGTTTACATTCTTGACAGTGCAGTAGATATAGATGTAATCTCCAATCTCTAACTCCTGGTATCTTGGTACACACAATGAGTTGTTCTGGGTTGAAAACCAATCTAGAGCATCAGAAAAGCACACCAGGTTTCCTCTTCAATATGTCATCCTATCACTGAGATGAGGGAAGTCATTAAAAGCTGATGGAGCCACGTTGCCATAAACCCATAATGAGTGGAAGCAAACCATTTTCTGCAGATTGTCTTCTTTACTGATAAATACTTTTAAAGCACTCCTCCCCCACCCCCCAACTTAAAAAACAAACAAAAACATTTAGGCTATACTTAGTATTAATCACTGATTCACGCATAGCCAGTAGCCACTGAACTACCATCCGACACCTTGTGGCACTGACTCCTGATTCAGCTAACTGTTCTCTTATAACGAAGGATATCTCCCAGAGAGTGCCTGCTGTTGCCACGGTGAGATGTTGTCAGTCTGTTCAATTATAAGGGGGCTGCTAGGCAGAAGTTGAAGCTGGGAGGGAGAGGAAACGGGGGCCAATTTGCATTTTCACTGAGTTCTAATTCCTCATGAAGGAGAATTTTGCCACTGCGGTTTTCTCTTGTGAGTTTTTTTTAATTTTTTTGTAGAGATGCTATCTTATGACGTATTAAAAACCATGGAAATCATTTTAAGCAAATCCCAAATTCGGAGGTGTTAATTTCCTCTCACAATTCTTTGTATTTCCTGCTATCAGGACAGGGTGTAAAATATTTAAATTTTTTGTGAAAACCTTACAAATGTGAAAACAGGGTTAAAGTTATGGTTACAGCAACCTTAATCATTTCTCATAGTCTTCTATAGTACATTTCCAAATGGCTGAATGTCTTTCTCTTCTATAGGTATTGTAGCAGCAAAAATATCTATCCTGGACTGCTCCCTAAATGCAAGATGTGTAGACAGGCATCATTGCACTTTCAGGAGAAATAAAACGACACTGGAGACTCCTGCCACACTGGAGCTTGGCCAGTGAGCAGGTCAGAGGAGAGCTGAGGAGCAGGTGGATGCCTGACACTCTAACCCCTCCTGCATGTGCTATAACTCAGCCTTGGACAAACTCAGACCGAAGACAGACAAACATTGTGAATCAGTGAACAGTACACAGTCTGGATCTGTCCAGTCCTAACTCTGTTTCTTTTATTCATCAGGCCAGAGCAGAGCAGAGCTCCTTTCACTGAGAGCAACCAGTCTGAATAGAAACTACAGGTCGGTCCGTAGGCGCCTCCGATGATGTAAAGATTAGAAACCCCATACCAGGCTGCCTGTCCTTAACAAGCGGAGCTCGAGCAGACCATGCAGCACTACAGAGCTCAAATGACAGCAGATGTCAGCTCAGAAGCAGGGACAGGGGAGAAGTAGCCATTGAAATGCCATTTGTAGACCGAACGTTATGTCTGGAAGGGAAATAATGAAATTTAGAGAGCACTAGCCTTTGGTGATATTTAAATTGGATGAAAGATGGCATATCTAATATATGTGTAATTTTAACACCAGATCTGTGATAATTATGCCTTGAAACTGAAAGAGTATCCAACCCACATATGCATACTCTCTCATTATTTTGGCTAGAGATGCTTTAGATCCCATGCTTAAACAGCCTTAATAAGGGCACTTGGTAGGATTTAGTGTAATTGCCCAAAAGCCACAAAATACACCAGTATATTTAAGTAATGGTGATCACAGCATGGGTTGTCTGAATAGCCCCAGTATCCTTTTGCACACAGTTTACTCCAAAAGTGCCACACTTTCCAAATATATTTATACTTGATGGCTGATCTGATGGCATTTTGAGAAAGCCACTTGTGCTGAGTGCTGCATTGTGTTTCTTTTCCACGTGATAATGGCCTCTTCAATATCTAAGACATCACAGCCTGCTCCAGCTTCTCTATCTTGATTTAAAATACTGATAGTAAGCCAACTACATGTCTAATACCATCTAGCAGTACCATTAGCCAATGTCAACTACAGAAAAGCCCAGATCGATATTAGTTAAATTAATTACTTTAATGCAAACTAATAATTAAGCTAATGCTCCCTCTGAAAACGCTTTGCCATTTTCCTCTAACAGTTTGCACTTTCAGAAAATACATCTTCATTCATTTGGGTCCAGGAATTCAGAGGCAGTGGCTGAATGCAGGTCTCTGCCCATTGCAGTGATATTTTTGAAAGTTGATTCACCGTTCCAAACAAATCACATATCAGTAGCGATCATATAGCCTATTCACCATATCAAGTCCGATAGCCTAAATTGTTCTACAACTGGACTACAACTGGACAACAGTGTGTAAAAGAAAACTCAAGGTTTCCTGTACATTTCTCGGATAAAGTTAGAAGTATGATTTAACCGCCCCTTGATACAGAGATTGCCTTTGTCCCGAGACAACTCAGCAGAGGCGGTTTTCACACGCGTCCCATCACTGACAGATGTAAAAACACAAAACACAGATCAATATTATGTTTACCTTTTGATGTCATTCTGGCTTCAAAAAAGTAGGTTACGGCTTCCAACGGCTTGGGGTCTGTCAACGTTGTGGACAGCGGGCGCTCTGTGCTCCGTGGTCCTTGCATCGCGGTTCCGCACTACAGTGCGATGAATAGGTGCGTGTTTCGGACTCTAGAGAAACGGAATCTCGTGCACCCCGCCCCAGCGGAGCCGCCTCCTCCCATCTCGCTCTGCATAAAGGATGCGTTGTTAACGTTACCTGTGGCTCTTCGCGGTCTGTTCAAGGCGCACAGGGCAATTTCCACTCTTAAACGCTAACTGTTTCTGTGTAGCTGAATTCTAGAAAGTCTTTCGAAGACAGAAGCGACTGCGAGTTACTGATTGTCCCATCCATCTCTACTTTGCCACAGCGTTGCGGTGCTCAGTAGGTGTTGCATCAACTTCAGACTGGCAGAGAAGAGGTGTTTATGAAATAACGGTATCAGTGCATGCGCAACAGCAGCTTCGTCTTACTTTTGTAAAATATATCTTATGAAATCACAAAAAGTTTCACAGGATGTGAGGAAAATTAGTAATCTCATAAAGGCTATATAAATAGACTAGGTTTTCCACCAAAAACGATAAGCTGAACTCTGGGCATATAGGCTATCGGCTAGGTCTGGGCCTAGGCCTACGCCTCATTTCGTCCCTTGACAACATTTGGTTAACCTTTACAAAGTTTTAGAAGCGGCTGTCTTTGTAGGCCACCTCACAAATTCGTTTAAAGTCAATTTGACTTTTATCAAAATTATATTCGGGGGAGACTGTCTGAAGTTTGCAGCTGATGACTTTATTAGGCCTACTCGCGAGCTCTCAGTTAATCGGATTCAAAATAGATCGTCTTCATGGACCTGGTAGCCAATATCTTGCCAAGTGGTATGGGAACCTAAAGGCTATTTACGGTAGGGCCCTCTACCAATACCCTCTACCAATGCGAATGTCAGACCAGGCCATACCACTAGTTTGTGTAAGTAGTCTCTGGTTCCATCTGCTGGACACAGAGGATGCTACTGCTGGAGAGCGTAATCAATTCAAATGAAGCAGAGATCGGAGCTGATCCAATTAGGTCTGCTTTATAAGCATTACAATAACCCATATGCATTACCTCTGATGCAATAAAAAAAAACCCTAAAGGCATTTAAACACAACCTCAGTGACAAACTAAGCCTTTTCCCATATACACAATAGAGAGCAGGGTTTCTCAAGAGAGCAGGTTTCATTAACAGGGCTTTAATAAATTAGGAGTAGTGAGAAGGCCATGTGTCTGTGGGGCTGAAAGACTTTAAAGATGTGATAAACCGTAAATGTGATAAAGGTCAACAACAGAGTCTTAAATGAAAGTGTACCTTGAGTGAGACCAGGCTGATATATGTTCTTTTCTTTTAGCATTGAGCAGACATGCTGGCAACTGCCCAAGTCTACAACAGTGCCAAAGAGTGAACTGGTTATAGTTGCATTTAGTGTAGATAAACACACTGCAAGAATGTATAATGCATTTGGGAGGAAATCACTCCTCACATGTTTCACAAGTTTTGTGAAATATTAACAGAATATTACAGAAGAATATTAACATTAAAGGTCAAACATGCAAACACACTAGGCCTTTCTATGAACGGCAAAAGCCATGAATGCACATATTGCACATACATCCTTTATACTGCACAAGTTGTCCACAGAACAATGTCTATTTTGTAGTCTTTTTGACCTCTAGGCCTTTGGCAAGCAAACATTATGTCTAACTTACAAAAACTTGATTTCCCGAGAGAGTTAAATGAAAGGCATGGAAGACTGTCAACAAAATAAGCAAAGCAATATTTATTCTGCCTCAACACCCAGATTCTGATAGGTTTAGACAGACCATCTATAGGCCTATCAAATATAAAATACCCTGCAATGCACAAAGGAAAATGCAAGCTGATTTACCACATCTTATTCAAGACTAGGATGCATGCCTCTGTAATACTACTACAACACAGTGCCAACATTCTCCTGCTATCCCCTTCCAACTATTCACCGATATGTGGTTGTTTATGAATAAATAATTGTGTTTATGTTTATTCTGTTCAGTGACTTGTTGTATGAGCACCTGAGGAAAGACCAGAAGGGATTTAGATTTATGAGCATAGCTTTACTTCTGGTGGCCAAATCTGTCTGGTTAATGATACTGTTGGATATCCAAAACAAGTTTTTGTTTTGTGAGCTGATTTTAATGGTATGGAGGTTTTTGTGCCAAAGACCAATTGAGAGGCAAATTATGGTCACCTCAGATTTTGACTATGACTAATATAACTAATAAAATGGCCCAGCCTATGCTTGATAACATATGTTGTTTATCATCAGCGGTGAAATGAATATGCAACTGTAATCATATCTTCACTTAGCTCTTCTGTCAATGGCTGAAATGCTTTTTACAGTGATTGATTGGACATTTGAATGACTATTGTTCAAATACTGCCATAGTTGACAAAATCTTCCACGAATGACAAATCCAGCATTGACTGTCACTACAATGTTTTTATTATAACAAGACATTTTTTCAGTGTTTTGCATTAGGCCTATGTTTTTTTTTCTGTCTCAAGCCTTAAACCGTACTTGTTAATATATTTGTGTTGGCTCACATTTGCATAGGCTATTTGAAATGATAAAGATATCAACATGGTAAAGCAATTAGCCTACACACAAAACGGTGAATAGGCCTGCATAAGAATATTTAAATAGGTCTATTTCAGGATCAAAACAATATCCTGAACACCCTATAGGCCTATCAGCAAAAATACCTGTGTAATCACAAGCCAGGTATAATGAATGCAGGTTTATTAAGGATTTTTTATTTTTACTATCAGTCGCTGTTAACGGTCCCATGACTTCGCAATCCTATAACTTCCTTCAGGGAAGAACACATTTGGAGGCGGAGTTGGGTTAAAATTCGGGTTAGGATATGAATGGTGAATCTCTCATGATGGACTATTTGTAACTGATAGTGAAATACATATAGCCTATATTGTTTTCTTTACAACTTGCTACACACAAGCAAAAGTCATAGAGGTAAGATCACATATAACTAACCGTTCGTTTTTTTCTAGGTAATGGATCGCTGTTGTTTTTTTCAGCCTTAACAAAATAAGAAACAGCCATTACTTAAAATGTTATATGTGCATCTGCTGCCTTAGAAACAAATGTAGACGACTAAATGTTTTCTGATTGTGTGGATCACGGATTTCATGGAATGGTGATGTACCGTGGTAAAGTTGGTTTTATATTGGATGTTGGATATTCGACACATTCGAAAAATCTATTTAGCACTGACTACGAGGGTCGAGTTTGTGTCAAACCAACTTTAATGTGTTTAAACAAGGCCTGCCTATATTACACAAAGCTTCTTTTGTCCAAAAACCCATGTTTTGATTTTATGATTTTTTTATGCTGATAAAAGATTTCAATCTATTATGCGGCTTCACCTTTTGACTTACCCATACTAAAACACATCTCCTGAACTCGCCTTACTGCCCTTTCTAGTACACAAAGCTTCTTTTTCCCTAAAACCTACTCTTTGATTTTATACAATCTTTAATGTTAAATGTTTCAAATCTATTATGCGGCTTGCCCTTTTGACCTACCCATGTCAAAACACATCTGGTGAACTCGGATTACTGCTCTATATAGTACACAAAGCTTCTTTTTCCCAAAAACCCATTCTTTGATTTTATAAATATTTTTTAATTTAAAAAAAATGCTATAAATGCTTTAAATCTATTATGCGGCTTGACCTTTTGACCTACCCATGTCAAAACACACCTGTTGCACTCAGCTAACTGCCCTTCATAGTGCACAACGCTTCTTTTTTCCAGAAACTCACTCTTTGATTTTATATTAATTTTTTACTTTATAAAAATGCTATAAATCTATTATGCGAATTGACCTTTTGACCTACCCATGTCAAAACACATCTGATGCACTCAGCTAACTGCCCTACACAATACACAAAGCTTATTTTGTACAAAAAACATAATCTTTGATTTCATATAAATTTTTTACTATTCAAAAATGCTATACATTTATTATGCGGCTTGACCTTTTGACCTACCCATGTCAAAACACATCTGCTGCACTCAGCTAACTGCCCTACATAATACACAAAGCTTATTTTGTCCAAAAACTTACTCTTTGATTTTATATTATTTTTTACTATTCAAAAATGTTATAAATCTATTATGCGACCTGACCTTTTGACCTACCCATGTCAAAACACATCTGTTGCACTCAGCTAACTGCCCTACATAGTACACAAAGCTTCTTTTTTTCAAAAACGCACTCTTTGATTTTATATTATTTTTTTACTATTCAAAAATGCTATAAATCTATTATGCGGCTTGACCTTTTGACCTACCCATGTCAAAACACATCTGTTGTACTCAGCTAATTTCCCTTCATAGTACACAAAGCTTCTTTCTTCCAAAAACTCACTCTTTGATTTTATATTAATATTTTACTATTCAAAAATGCTATAAATCTATTATGCGGCTTCCACTTTCAACCTACCCATGTTAAAACACATCTGTTACACTCAGCTAACTGCCCTTCATAATACACAAAGCTTCTTTTTTCCAAAAACTCCCTCTTTGATTTTATATAATTTCTTTACTGTAAAAAAATGTATATAAAATCAAAGAAGGAGTTTTTGGAAAAAAGAAGCTTTGTGTACTATGTAGGGCAGTTAGATGAGTGCAGCAGATGTGTTTTGAGATGGGTGGGTCAAAAGGGGATGGCACATAATAGATGTATAAAAAAAATTACAGTAAAAAAAATTATACAAAATCAAAGAGGGAGTTTTTGGAAAAAATAAGCTTTGTGTACTGTGTAGGGCAGTTAGCTGAGTGCAACAGATGTGTTTTGACATGGGTAGGTCAAAAGGTCAAGCCGCATAATAGATTTATAGCATTTTTGAATAGTAAAAAAATAATATAAAATCAAAGAGTGCGTTTTTGAAAAAAAGAAGCTTTGTGTACTATGTAGGGCAGTTAGCTGAGTGCAGCAGATGTGTTTTGACATGGGTAGGTCAAAAGGTCAGGTCGCATAATAGATTTATAGCATTTTTTGAATAGTAAATTTTTTTATATAAAATCAAAGAGTAAGTTTTTAGACAAAATAAGCTTTATGTATTATGTAGGGCAGTTAGCTGAGTGCAGCAGATGTGTTTTGACATGGGTAGGTCAAAAGGTCAAGCCGCATAATAGATTTAAAGCATTTATAGCATTTTTCTTACATTAAAAAATATTTATAAAATCAAAGAATGGGTTTTTGGGAAAAAGAAGCATTGTGTACTATATAGAGCAGTAATCCGAGTTCACCAGATGTGTTTTGACATGGGTAGGTCAAAAGGGCAAGCCGCATAATAGATTTGAAACATTTAACATTAAAAATTTTATAAAATCAAAGAGTAGGTTTTAGGGAAAAATAAGCTTTGTGTACTAGAAAGGGCAGTAAGGTGAGTTCAGGAGATGTGTTTTAGTATGGGTAAGTCAAAAGGTGAAGCCGCATAATAGATTGAAATCTTTTATCAGCATAAAAAAATCATAAAATCAAAACATGGGTTTTTGGACAAAAGAAGCTTTGTGTAATATAGGCAGGCCTTGTTTAAACACATTAAAGTTGACACAAACTCGACCCTCGTAGTCAGTGCTAAATAGATTTTTCGAATGTGTCGAATATCCAACGTCCAATATAAAACCAACTTTACCACGGTTGGTGATGTCTGCATTTCTGCAGGAAATCACGAGTTAAGCACAAGCCACCGCTGCTGACAACAGGACAATGACAATCAAAATAATAGTCAAGTGCGTAAACTAACATTGATTGTTGTCGAATCTAGGCTACAAAGTAGGCTAGGCTCACTTCTTAAATAACGAAGTAGCCTATATCCTTGAGCTCGCGTGTAACTTTTCATGCAGGCTAATCTGTGGTTTTAGAACTCCCCGAATCTGGCTGGATTCTAACATAATTTTCTAACATAACATAATTCTAACATAATGTTCGACCGAATAAAGTGGTGACCTGCAACGGGCAAGGCCCGCGGTAAATGACACTAGATATGCCGACATTTTTCATAACTCAGTTTTAAGATTTTATAAACAAAACGACGGCATATATGTGATGTTCTACAAAATGCAGATTATGGGCGTTTCTCCAAAGGTCTCTTTGTCCAAAGTTTGTCATAGAGATAGCCTACAATGTCCTGTCGCATTACGCAAGGAGGTGCGCTATTTTGCAAAATAGCCTACTGTTGAGACAAGCGGAGTAAAACTTAAATCTGAGTGACGCCAAACTAGCTGACTTTTCAGATCTTCAGTAACTCACGGCGCGCCCCCTCTGCAGGCGCACTGCAGATCAACATGTCACGCTACCTGAGATTCTTCACAGTCGTTGGAGACCAGGATCAGGGTGACACTGCGTGGCAGAATGAGGAGCTCCATGAGGCCAGTGAAGACCTGGAGCCGGCTACCGGGCAGCAGCTGGCGCGCATCACTTTTAGAGATGCCCTATGCCGACTCTACAGCTCCGAGAGATTTCAGGTGGAGTAGGCTAGACAGAGATGAATTAGATACGATTATTGCTTATCAAACCGGTAGGCTAGTTTACACATAATGTCAACCATTTTGGTGGTAATATTTATCACTGTAGGTATTTTTTAAAACTAGGATTACAGTCAATGTCCTCATTTGACAACTTCTTAATTATTATTATTTTATTTATTATTTATAGGGACAACAATTAATTAATCAACATGTCTGTAAATGTGCCAGTGTTAGCCGGCCGGCTAATTTTCAACTGCAGTCCTTAGAAATAACCATTAATTGACTGGGCCAGTTGTTTTTAAATGCTAAGTTCTTGTCTCTGAAAGTAGGCCTAGGCCTACTGCCCACAGGATTTGTATATCAGTTCTCTCTTGTAGAGGTGTTGGTCTGATCATATGATGTATGTTTTTCAGATTGTTGTGGTCTGTATGGTTATTCTGGATGCTGTGTTTGTACTCTGTGAGCTTCTTATGGATTTGTCCATAATACAAGCTGACGCTGGCCATATTGCCCCACAGGTAGGCTATGTCAGTCATTCTTACAGTACATTAAAGTGTGCTATCTTAGTGTGTATACTTAATTATGTAGCAGGGAGGAGATGTATTAATCACTATTGACCATAATTATTGAACAAGTCATTGTCAGGACAATTTAATAAGTGAAGCTATTTTTGATTTGTCATGCTACAGTTTCAATTTACTCAAGTGGGTTGAAAAGGGCCTTGTGTAAGAATTGTCACACTTGATGACTTCATTTAAGAGGCCACAGCTGAATTTAGATTAATTCCCATTTCCCAACCAGTAGAGCTGTTTGCCTCCAGGATCTCCTATCTTGCTTATTAGATTGCCTAAATCATCGCAACAAAATCAAAAAGATCTAATGCAACAGTGCATGAATTTATCTTATACAGTGTACAGCTATGCTCAGTGAGGATAATCTTTATCAGCTAGTTTCTTAGCTTAGTCCAAGACTAAAAGCTTTTTTTAATGGAGATTTTCATTTACTTTTTCTCTTTGAGTCTAGGACTTAATAAACATTAGGGTGCACTCTTTAACACTTTAGTGCACATTCTAAGAAAGTTGCTGATCAATTTGGAAACAAATGCTTTCTGTGCAGCGGATCAAACTAAATATTGCCTCATAGAATATACTAGTTCATGGAATAATGGATGACATGGATTGGTTGTTACACCTGTTATTCCCACCATTGTCTCCTGATCATTGGTAGGTCTTCCACTACCTCAGCCTGGCCGTGCTCACCTTCTTCATGGTGGAGCTAGCGGGGAAGATGTACGCCTATCGTTTGGACTTCTTCAAGCACAAGTTTGAGGTGTTTGATGGAATGGTGGTGGTGGTGTCCTTCATCCTGGACATCGTGTACATCTCCAGAGAGGATGCCTTCGATGGCATGGGATTGCTGATTCTGCTCAGGCTGTGGAGGGTGGGCAGGATTGTCAATGGTGAGCCCTTTGAGATTTAAAGCAACATGATGTAAGGATGGGCATACCACTTAGTGTAAATTCTTAAAGTTCTGGGGTACAGTAAAGGGGTATCCAGTGTGTTGAAGAGTGTCCTGCACAGTACATCAGTTACATTGTGCAAAAATACCAAGAGTTTCAGGCAGACAGTGGCAATGGCAGATGTCATTCTCCCTATTATGAGTAAGTGTAACATCAAAATGAGTTTCAGGTTATTTAATTTAACACAGAGTTTGAATGGTGTTGGTATAAAATATGATGTGGTAAAGATGTGCCTCTGTTCTGTTCTCTGATAGTACACAATCACTGGAAGGTAGATAAACACATAGTTCCCATCAGACATCTATATGCACTATGCAGTTCTACGTTCCAGGATGTCTTACAACTCATTCTTTCACTCGTTGGGATTACCAGTAGTTGTGTAAGCCTTTCTCTTTACTTTTTTACAGGTGTCCTGATGTCTGTGAAGAATCGTGCGAATAACAAAATCCAGAAACTGAAGGACAGTAACAATCACCTCATTCAGAGAGTCAATGAGCTGCAGGACAAAAATACAAAGATGGTAAGTGCACTTCTATGAAATGCCTCAGTCCACAGGTAAATCAATAGCAATGGTCAGGGTCTTCTGCTTTTTTCCCCATGGTCAGTAGTCTTGCCATCAGCATGTGCATACTTCATACACAGCAGTATGTTAAAATCTAGCATCCTGATTAAGGTGGCTGTATGAAAGTCACCATTAATTGGAATTTATGTTATTCTGTCCTAGGAACAAGAGAATTCTCAACTACGCTCACTTTTGCAGCAACACAGAATCCAGTTTTGATGTTTCCAGAAGCAAAAATAATGGATCTATGATACTATGAAGCAACAGATTTATGCACTTGATGCTTTTGCTTTTGCTAAGCATGTGACAAAGGGAGACTATTTACACGATCAATGTAGAAATCAAATGTATTTATATAATAGTGCCATCAAATAATGGTGTTTTTCATGAAAATATACAGTGATGAATCAGTGAGCTTACAAGTCTGCAGTTGTTCTACAAGTTCTCTTGTGCTAAATACAGTCAATATTTGCATATTAAGGCACAAGAGGGGCTTCACTGTAATCAACTGTACAGAATCAAATTATGTTTGATGCAATTCCTAAACAATAGTGTATTTTCTTTTGAACTTATTTTGTTCAAATTGATTTTACATTTAACTTCCTTACAAACACAAGGACATTCTTAACCCACTGGGCGTTGAGATTTGTTTATGAACTCTACACAAGTACCGGTATCTGTATTCTGCATCAAGTCCATTGTATATAATTTACTATGTCTAGATGTCATGCACAATTAAAAGACATTTGTACATGTGTGATCAAAGTAATTTATTGCAATATATACAAAACGTATCAGCACACACATATCCACAATGTTTACAAAATAGTTCATACATGTATCTAATGTAGACACATGTATAGTGTACTTGTGCATTCTCATAATCAAACGAAACATCCTTGACCTACAGATGTCGTCTCTTGGTCCTATCATTGCAGAACTGTGTTGAGGTAGGTAAAGTCCTTTGAGTCTTAGAAAACAAAGGTTGATGTAAGATACAAGTCAACACAAAATAGGAAAGATGGATCTCATTTTAATCCAAAACAGGTACATCAATAAACTGGATTTCCACATTAGTGAACTTGCCGAAATAGAGCACTATTTAGTATATTACGAATTGTAAACACATTGACTTGACTATCTGCTAGTGCCAGCAGCAAAACCACTGTGTAAGGTAGAATAAAACAATTTGCTGTCTTCTCTGTATGTAAAATAATTCTGAAATAACCTTGATGATAACCTTGATAAACCCTCCTTGTGCTCCAGTATATCCTTTCACATCTGCTCTCTGAGTTGTTTTATGAACACAGACCTTGACCTTATAAGACACATACCCTACACCTGTCACACAAAGGGAAAGAAGAAGTCAAAGGGCAGCTTGGCATCGATGGTAGGTGGCACCCTGTAACCAGGCTCTGCTGGTGCAGACACATCCACAAACGCCACAGAGGTGGTGACAGGCACAAAGCCATTGGCACCTGATAGGAGGACCTGGAACCACGAGACAAAATGGTCAAAATTACCTCAGCGCAACTTGTAATGTGTTTCAACTGTGAAGCTCAACACTGCACCTTGCCTGGGTTCAAACATGCAAACTTACAGCACCTCAGACTGGGAGGCAGGCATGCTAGTGTAACCCACATGAATTGGCCACTCCCATTGTCATGCACCGATAATTCTCTGGTGGCCCCTAGAGGGCGCACGAGACAAATTTTCAAACATTTAAATAATAATTAATAACTGCCACTTGAAATTAGAGACGGACATCAAAACTGATAACTAACGCTACAGAGAGATAGATCTGAATATTGATCCAAACAGAAATAATATTGACCAAAACTGAACATATTGAATCAAATCCGAAAACTAATATAAGGAGACTAAAACCTATGGTGCTTGCATGCCTCAGGGAAACAATAACCTAGGGTCTATTTCTGGATAATAATGACTATATTTTCATTTGGGACCAAAATTATAGTGTCCGTTGTTAGCAGGTCTCTTAAGACTTCATACGTAAGATGTAAGACCTACATACTGCACAGCGGCTGTACCAGCTGCCTACCGTTACATCAGCACATATCTACCTATTCTGTATACTGAATGATGACATTACAGTTACAACTATTACGATTCCACAAAGGCGACCTGATATGTGACCACTGTAATTTCACCATTATATACAGAGAAGAATCAGATAATTTAGGTGATTTATTTTCTGATTTAATAATGAAGTGCCAGTATTTAAAAAAAAAATTATGCCACCAGTCACAGGCTCACTGGTAGCACAAAGGTATGTAGCCATTACAGTGCAGCTTATTTAGAATACAAAAATGTCTACACAATATAAAATATCAACATGTATACAAAATGTTTCCTCTAGATCTTTTTAGCAGCAGGCGCAGGCCAGTCTGCAACCTCCAAACAAGCCTAAAGTTCTATAATTAAAACTCAATAAATGATTGAGGAGATTTGAGAAAGGGGTAACTTACCAGGCTGCTAGTATTGGTTTCAATTATTTCAGTCACACTGACAATTTGTGCTTGGGGATTCACCAGGGACCCATACTTGGTCCATCTCACTTCAAGGTGAAGAGACAGTGGTACGTTACACTCTCTGGAACCCTGTCAAACACACGGTAAACAAGTTTAAAATGAAAGAGCAAACAAAAAACTTTACTTCAACAAAGAATGGGGGTAGAGGAGCACTTCTTGGACTCTAAAGTTTGGTTAAGTCAGAGGTGCTCTTTGGATGGGAAACTAAATGCCAAGAATCAAGAAACGCCAAGGCACTCTCTATTGAAAAAGTTAAAAAGCATTTATTATCATGGCTTGGTCAAGTTAACCTTGTAAAAACTCCAATGCGTTTCGGCTACATGCCTGGGAGTATCTTTTTTCAATAGAGAGTGCCTTGGAGTTTCTTGATTCAAAGAACTTTACTTGGGTGATCTTAGCACCAAAATAATAGCATTTTGGCCTCTTTATTCTGTCTCAGAGTGTGAAGTTGTTCTGAAGTCCCTGTAAAGTTGCATCAGGTAAAATCTCTTCATTAGAACAATAACATGTGGGTCCCACAACATCTAAAACAACCATAAAACCCTTACTGATGCTGTAGTTTGGTTCCTGATTGGTACCCAGTCCAAAGTGTACTTAGGAGGGGAATTTCCAAAAGAAGCCACATAGTCTGGAAAGTTCTTTCCTTTAAGAACACCTATGAGAGTCTCAGAAAGAACTGAGCAGTTGGAAGCATCTGTCAACCTGGGCAAAACGTTGTAAATGGAAAAGAAAAGAAGAAGAAGAGGATAAGACATTTTTTTTTGTAGAAGCGCCCAAAACAACAACACTGTGCACAAATGCAACTTATATAGTCATCATAGTGTCCTCAGTTTCATGTAAAAGAGCAATGGAAACTAAAAATGATCAAGAATGAAAAGAAAAAAGGAAACACATAATTAATTTAATGAAATGTTTGTCTCACCTGAGGGTGCAGCCAGACACTGTATCTACTCCAAAGAGTACAGGAGAGCGATCCATGCTACCTGACAGGCAGTCCTGACCCCTGGAACTATGGATGACTGTGAGACCTGCCTTGGGGTCAGTTCTCAATGAAATCCCAGTGAAGGAGGACAATTAAGGACACAAACTGTGACTGTTGAGGCTCAGTTCTGAAACTAGGTTTCTGAACCAATCAATTGGTTCCCTGGGTAATTTGTTTGCAGATATACACATTTTTTTTTGTGTGTGATACAGATTCAACTTCATAAATTACACAGTAGGAGGATGCAACAACAACTACATTCTGATCAAATCTGAGAGTATTAATAATAACTAATATCACTGACATAGAATGTTGCACGTTAATGTAATGCTAATCTGGACAGTTTTCATGGGAAAACAAAGACGAGGACAGGATATTAAAACAGTTTAAATAAAGAGACCTCATCTTGTAGAAAATGGGGCTGGACTATCTGCTCATGCTCATTATCTCCACACTCTAGTTTTACAAAACAACCATAAATCCTATACTTGGATCTGCATCTGGCAAGTTTAAAAGGGTACAGAATATCCAAAACAACCTCCTCTGCATCATGGAAAAACAGGACTCACTTGCATACAAATTACTCGTTTTAGAGCTGGTGAAAAGGATATTTTGCTGTTTTTGTGCCAGCAATTATAGGTAATCCTACTATGTACCCAGGATTGCCACTGAATCTGAATAATGGTTTTTTCACATACTCCTGTACATGTAAAAATATATACTGTTTTGTAGAGTATACAACATCAGGAAATGGGAAAGAATTATACCTGTTAAAATAAGCAAACACTTTCACCAATTTTCAATACCTGCACAAATTCAATCTGAAAAGTTTGCTGCAGTGGGATCATATTGTTCCTGACTGCACCCAGGATAAATGCTGTGGTCACATTCTTAATTTCCCCGACGTCGCTGAACACAACTACATATTGGACCTTTGACAGTGAAAAACACAAGATATTTTAGTACTGACCAACAGATGTGTGAAGTGTAGATAGAGATCTGTGAAGAAGCAAAAAGTGATTGTGTGCACCTTTCCAAGACCTTACCTGAAGCACCACGTTATTGCACACAGGAGAGGCAGCACCTGTCGGGTTCACTAATTGAGGAGTGTAGCTAGAGTTGTCCGAGGGATCCACTGGAGTCTGCACACCTTCCAAAGACTGCAGGACAATGGATATCACCTCCACTGGTACCAGCTGTAATCATCATGTAATCAAGAGTCACAGACCATTAAAATCTGACTACTGCCCACATTTTGAGATGCTATGCACTTATTCTCCACTGGCACAGACATGCCTTAAACAGATAGGGAGGCTAGCTCTAGCTCACTCCAATAGATAACCATAACCATAGATACAGATGACTATAATTCTAATATACTCAAGAAAAAAATGGGATGTGGTAGATGGGTTGACAAGAATTGCACTTACAGTGGCAAGAGTAATTTTGCTCTGCAAAATAAAATGTGAAAGATCAACATTAATATTAGTGTCTACTCTGCAAAAACACTTACATTTGGTGCAGTGCCATGGCACATTGAATAGACAAATAGACTCACCGAGACAACTTGGAAACCATTATAGCTCTGCAAGCTTAATGCACCCAGTGTGGTGCAGTCATTTACCAAGTCAAAGTTTTGCATACATGTGGTTTTCTGATCCTGTAGAAATGCTGTACAATAGACCAAATAGTAACATTAGTCAAATTTAGATTAAATGTTTCATAACTACTCATTGATTGTACTATCCGAGCAAAAATGCACTGCTAAAATTAGTGTGTGAGTGATGCAAGTCACCCCGCTCACAATTTGTTTGGTCTACTGCCCTCTGGGAAGAGGTACAGAAGCCTGCGCTCCCGCACCACCAGACTCACCAACAGCTTCATACACCAGGCTGTTAGGATGCTGAACTCTCTCCCCCCTCTACCCTCAGCTACATAACATCCTGGACTTTGGACCCACAATGGCTGTCTTGCACTATTCCACTTGCACTACTCCACTTGTACACTTGAACACTTTGCAACTTGTTGTTGTCCTGTTGTCCTGAAAACACTTCTGAACACACTTCTGCTGCTCTTACATAACTTGCACCACTATGCCACTTGCATACTTAGGTCAAACAGAACTACCTCAGCCATTTATTGGCCTGACTTTTGCACTATTATATTGACTGTGTATGCACATTCAACCCAATTTTGCTGCTCTTATTTCTTCATTGTATGTGCCTTCTTATTTACTTTTTATTGTTTACTTGAATGCTATGTTTGTCTGTGGACTTAATTGGTAAAATATGTCTTGTCTCCACCGTGGGATAGTAGGAAACATAATTTCGATCTCTTTGTCTGTCTTGACATGTGAAGAAATTGACAATAAAGCAGACTTTGACTTTGAAACAAAAAAAAATAAAATGCATACAGTGCAACTGGAAAGTTTCCGGACCCTTTCAAGTTTGTGAGAGATGTGTGTGAGAGAGAGAGAAAAAAATCTGAAAAAAATGTTTGGTAAGAGGGATGTCGACACTCTTAATACCTGCAGGGTTTGCATCTAAGCAATAGGCAGTCCCAGCTGAAGCAGGCAGGAGGAAGTTCCCTCTCTGTCCCATCTCATCTTCGGTTAGGATTGTATCACCATACTGGCAATCCACATGAAAAATAAAAGGAATGGGCATCAGTTCACAAAAAGTGTGGCTTTACTTTCTTTAACAACATGCAATACTACCAACATGCTGCATCAAAAATGTAAACATTGTTCGTATTTAGATTTAACATCAGTCATTATGTATGTGTCCTATGAAGTCAAATCATTAAAGGGACTTTACAAGGTATCCAAATGAGAGTCCTGGATCCTGTTGGTTTGACCCACTGCTTCCTTCAGAAGTGCTGAAGAAAAATCCAACAAACTGATGGAAGAGGGAGTCAAAATTGACATCTGTGGGCACCTCTGGAGTGGCATAAGACAAGCCTGCATCATCTGTGGGAAAACAAACATACAAGACAAACAAATTATACGCTTGGCAAGTAGGAAGGCATATATCAGGCATTTATTTACACATCAGAATTAATGTTATTGTTTGTGACAAGTGTGTTTACTGATGACAGATGTTATTTACACAGAACCATGTATGAACATGGACATTTTCTTACAGTTGGCTTTCTGTATGCAGAATAGTCCCGAGTTGACCTCTCGATCAACAGAGGACTGCACACTGGCATAACCATCTGGACTGGTTCTCAAGGAATAGGAAGCCACATCTTGACTACACAATTTAGGGCTGACACTGCAAAGGTAGAGAAAAATGCATTTTGGTTCATGGCAGGTCCACAAGTATTGCTAGATATGGAATATATATCTAAAAAAGGATTCTTTCATTGTTATTCCTCATTTCTTATTCCAAAAATCTAATTAATTATCTATGAATTAGGCAGGTTTCCCACATACATGACTTTCTCAACGGAACAGGAAGTGAAGAGAGATACTTCTTCTGTGCAATCAGGATCACAGCAGCAGTTCACCTCACATTCCCAATGGTGCTGATTACATGGGCACAGGCTGGAAACTAGAGAATAAGAGACTAAATTAGCCAAGGACTAACAACATATGGATGGTCTTAGCTACACACAGCCAAGTCTTTGCCACAACAGAGCAACTTACTGTTGGAATTAGCTCGCTTATGGCGTTAGCTAAATGATTTGCCCTGACAAACCCAGCAATGAAGAGTAGATGCATGGCTTTGTAAATTTGGGCAGCTATATAGCTACATACATTAGCTTTAATTCAACGTGCACGCAGTCCAAATTAGTCTGCAAACAGCTAAATAGTTGGCACTCAATTGACAGCCACTTTGCTAGTTAGCAGATAGCTATGTAAAATGGAGTCTTTAGCAACAATGTCAAGATCGTACCAGAATAATCTGGGCTAGGTAGAGAACTGAAAAGTTGATGAGGTTCCCGTGGAGCGACTGTAGGCGCACTTTGTGTTGTCGTTGTAGGAAGATCTTTTGCCTCATTTCCAGGAGTGGTCTCGCTCATTCCAGTTTGACCTGGGAATGGAGTGTCTGTTTCAGTGGGCAAAGTATCTGTTGATGTTGGCAACGAAACGGTGGTACTGTCCATTAATTCCGAGAAATTCTGTAGTCCAATCAAGTCAGTTGTATTGCTTAAGTCGCTATTGTTCTCACTGTATGCATTGGAGCAAGTGTTTTCAGAGTATATTAAAATAAACACTAAAAACAGGGCTTTCATAATATCGGTCCTAGTAACAGATTTGTGTCAATGGCGTCATGTATCCAGGAAATTAGACAGGAAGTACCTAAGCATTCTGGGTAAAAATAAAATTAAAATAAAAGAAATAGTCTACCCTTTTATTTCGTTTTATTGATTGGTAATTGTCAGAAGAAAATGAGGCTATCGCTTACAACGTAGTCAAAAGCCATTGCACTGGAATTAAAACAAAACTGTCTCAAAATCAGCACTAGCCATTTTGGCTCAAGATAAACATGTGCAAATAGACTAATGTGAAAAGAGTCGACACGTCTGTCTGGGTGCAGAAGTGTTTTTTTTATCAAGTATAATATCAGCTGCAGGACTTCAGTTTGACTAATTGTAGCACATACCACAGATCAGAATAGCTCTCCGATGGTGACTTTTAAACTGAAATGCACATACATAATCAGATCTTTGACAAAGACCTCTGACATTAATCTCTCGCTCCTAGTTTATTAAAGTTCTTATTTCATGATCTGACCTAAACAAATTAAATAATGTATATCACTTAATTTATTCGACTGACAGGGGGTTAAAACTCTCGAGGATTATTATATGATTAGATTAGTAGGCGTACTGCTAAATTAATACAGCAAAGGGGAAATATAGCCCACTAATAGCATGTTATGGACTAACTTTTAATGACTGTGAAAAGTCCTTTGCGACCGCTTGGGTCATCCATTGATGCAGAAACATGCTAAATGTCCTTTTAGGGAAAGCCCGAATTGCGTCGCCACTAGAGCTCCTGACGTCAGTACGAGTCACGGTCACGAGACCGATCTTTGCTTCTCCGGAACCCGGGTTGTTTGTTGGAGGGCTTGCGAGTGGAAAGGATGATGCCTGGTAGGATGGAGCGATATGGAGGAATCGCGTCTGTTAAATCTGCCAAAACCTAAATAGGCTGTGACTTTAAACGCTGTGTTGTGTGGCCTACAGAGACGCTTTCTCTTAATCGCTAATACGACCGTGGACGCTTCATTTATCTCCGTTAGGTGTGTAAGTGCTAGCTCGCAACAATTCTTACCTAAGATCAGCCGAATGTTGGCGGACTGAGTGGCCACGGGCTCGGACAGTGTTGGGGTCGGCAAGTAGACTTCATCGATCTCGAATTGGGGGATGTTATCCGTACTTTCCTATGGCAGAATTGTTGCCAGGGCTGTCCTGGGTGGACTCTCCCAAACTGATGGTCGGGATTACAGCCTCATCACAGCTAGCTGTGGTTTCGGAAAAGACTTTCGTAAGGGGATCTTGAAGAAAGGGATGTGCTACGGCGATGATGCTTGCTTCATTGCTCGACACAAATCTGTTGATGTTTTGGGTAAGTCCTGCATGTAAGGCAGCCAAGCTAATTCTCTTAGTATTATTTCACATAATTTGCCATTCAGATTATGTCTGATTTAGAACACAAGCGTGTCAGTAACCAAGTGATGCATGGTCTAATAGGAGCTTCCCCGTGACCGGTTTTTTTTTTTATTGCATGACCTTCATGGGTTCAAGGCAAGCATGTGGAGACGTACAATGATGTACTGCAAGCTAGGTTGTGTGTGTAGCACCGTTTAGGTGTGACTGCCTACCTGACCTAAGTTCACCTTATCAACACTTAATTTTCTTACACAGTTGCTTGGTTGGTCGCCATAACATGCTGAGGAATGAAAACATGGAACAATAATGTTAGAACGTTATTTTGTTGAGAAAATTAGCAACCACCACAGCTGTGTGTAGGAAGTCTTTTTGGCGTGACCTTTTACCTAGAAACAGTTCAGGACGAGCCCCCCTAGCACAACTAGTGGTGGTATCTTGTGAACACATGCTCAATGTAAACATTATATGATCAGTAAAAACAAAGATAGCAGACACAACAGCATGACAATTTTGTGAAGAATGCATCATTCCAAGGACGCACACAACGTATTAACGTTCCACACAACTAACCGGTGTTGACTCAACCTATTGTCCTGCTCATGTAAAGAGATAGCAAATTTATGCTGAACGATGATAAATAATCAGCCATGTAAATGTCAGTTGATAGTAAATAAACGAAACGTAGCAAGTCATAACACACATTTATATGTGGGCTATTTTGTGTGATTTTGTCGGAGTTTTTTTTTAAAGGTCAGAATGGTTGAGCATGGAGGCAGCCATGTTGCTAGCGATAGTGGCTAATGTTACAAACTCACGCCTGTACGTCGTTGTTCCGCACGAGAAAGCCTTTGTCCTCAAAACACCTTCTTGTGTGAAGTTGATGGAAAGCGAAGGGAAAATGTCATCTGTCTCGATAAAGTGGATGCCTGCCCTCCATTTAGACTAGATTATTATTATAATGACAACATTCTGTAAATGTTTAATATTATCTGCTTATCTTCTCCAAACTCACAAATCTTACCGATAGCTTCTAGCTATTTGGGCAACTATGCATCTGCAAAAATAATGGAATATTTGTTCAAGATTGAACCTCTTATAGCTAATAAGATACTTATTTTAGCTAATGCAATGTTTTATAATTAAGTAGCAGCAGGAAGTTATTTTTAAATGTCACATTTATGCATGTATTTCTAATTGTTGCGCTGGTTTGTATTCTATTTCTGATTGTAATTGCAGGGGCATGTAACAAACGTTCCTCATAATACCTGTAAAACAGTTTCTTTAGCTTACTACTTCAAACTCATGGTATTTTTTCATCTCATCTCAATAGTCCGAACACCAGAGCCGCTGAAGTCTTTTGTTACTATTGGAAAATGCACGACACGTGGTAGCACAGCTGTTCACATCTCTTTCTTTTGTGTGCGCAAGCGGAAGTAGGACAGCAATGGTCATTTTTTTTAAACTGAGCCAGGGGCTCTAAGCTGTACACCCTAGTCTAGTGTATTGTGAATGTTAAAGGCACTCAACCATTCAGGCTAAAGGTCGAATAATTTATTAATCAAGGTCGAAATTATATTTTCTTCCATCTGATTTTAAAATTAAATGTCCATATTTCGAACTTCCATATAGCATATGTAGGTGTTAAAGATGGCCTTTCAATTAACGTCACCTCCCGTCACGTCAGTACAATTTGTATAGGATTATTACTTCCTCTGCAGGAGGTTATCCAAAGCTGGGTTCTGGCTGTCTCACTAGGTTGCTGGGATGAGTTGAAGGGAAAATACCAAATAAACAAACAGACTAGTCTGGTTACTTTGTCAGAATCTTGAGTTTCTTGGAATAATTTGCATTCCTTAGCTTATATCTGATTAATGTAAGTGTAATACAGTGGTCCTCATTCATCACAAACTGCATGAATTTAGTATGGTTGCATAACCTAACAAATAATATATATATAGGGTAGCCAAATGTTTGAGTATACACTAGCCTCCATCCTCTTGTTAAGAGTGATCAAACAAGGGTTGTGTTGTTGCTGATAGATGGTTTGTGTATTTTGAATGGACCATTGTCCTGTTTACAGGATCATCAACACTCTCTCTAGTCAGGTTACTTATCCGATCTTGAGAGAACGGTCAAGCGCCTACAAAGACTAATATCAGCTTAACACTCACTGGGTCACGAGGGCCATTTCCAACTGTTAATCAAAACTCAGATGTTAATGCCCGTTGACCATGCCACCTGAGGCAAATGGGATCACCTCCTTGTCTCTTACTGCTAGTACCCTTTCGTGTTGGTGCAGTGTGTCTGTAATATGTCAACACAGATGCAATTCATTAAGATTAAATAGATTAAAAAGGAAGTGTACTGTATGTAAGGTCCTAGGTCCAGGTCTGATATAACTGCCCGTTGAAGTCTTTGTAGCACTCTGCAAATAAACTTGTCAGGTTGATCATCTTATCGATGTACAATATTTATGTACGAGTGCCACTTCTTGTTTCTTTTAAATTGGATGCTCTTGTATGGTCCCCCTAGCAGAATAGTGTTCACAGTGTGTGTGAGAGAGAGAGAGAGACAAAGAGAGAGCTAGGGAGTAAGACATTACAAAATGGATGTTTTTTTTCCTCTGTCAGAAAATCTCCCTTTAAAACGTCTCTCTAGAGACCCATACAGATAGTCAGACATATGCGTCCTTCCCTCTCTGTTAAAGTATCTCCTACAGACACCCCTACCTTCCAATACAACAAACAATTATTTGTGGCTGTGGTTCAATTCAATGAACCCAGATATTCTTTAGAATGTTCATTTTCCAACATTCCCATCACACCGGTGGGTTCATTTATTTTTTCTTTCAAGAGAAAAGGGCAGCGCTGTAAATCATGACCTGTAATGGGAGGTTCCATGGCGCCAGGCACGCGGGTCAGAACCTGATAGCTGACAGCTCTCCTCATGTTCTGTACTCCCCAGTGGTGGCTGCCTTGACCACAATATGACACAGTTGCCCCCTGCAGCCTGCTCAAGTGAGTGACGGCACTATACAGTATATTTGGCTCTGTGGTTCCCACAAAGGTGAGGTCTCGTGCATCAATCACAAGCAGCTGCCGTGTTTCCAGTCTCAGTCTTATCAACGCGTTGATAATCAGTCGGTTTGTAAAATGTGTGTGTGTGAGGGGGAGAGGGATGTCAAATGGTGAGCCAAATGTTGTGCTAAAGAAGGCCGAAGACGTCCCACGTATGCCTAGAGCAGCCTTATAATAAAAGCAAAGGCATGCTGGCATTAATAGTTAAAATTAGCCGTCCGCATGTGATTGGTGTTCAGGGAGGGAGAACCCCATGATTTGTTTTTCCAGTAGTGCCTTGAGGTGGATTGGAATGATTACATGCATAAGTGAATAAAATGTGCAGACAGACAGATGGCTAAAATAGATAGATAATTGATCTCAATGGAAAGTTAGGGACTACTGGATAGGCAGCCACTTGCATCATCACTGTAAGTCGAGCAGGAAAAGGATACCACTGGAACTTGCCCTTATGCAGTCTCTCACTCTCTGTGGTCCCCTTAGGAGTGGCAGATGGCGTCGGAGGCTGGAGGGACTATGGCGTGGACCCGTCGCAGTTCTCCGCCACGCTGATGCGGACGTGCGAGCGGCTGGTAAAGGAGGGCCGGTTCACGCCCAGCAACCCAGTCGCCATCCTCACCTCGGCCTACTACGAGCTGCTGCAGAATAAAGTGCCCCTGCTTGGTGAGTTACACACTCTCTCTCTCACACACACACACACACATACACACACACACACACACACACCAACACCTACCTACCTACTGAGTGAGTCACATGTGGATGTACTGACATAGACGAAAACACTCTTTGTCACAATGAGCTGTAGCAGAATACAGTGTCCTTGCTTGGTGAGGTTAATAAATGCCCTCGGACAGACCAACCAACAACCAACTATGAGCAAGGAAAAAGAAAAGAAAAATGACACAGTCAGAAACGCTACAACCAAGTCAGACATTTTGTGCTGGTGTGAAGTCTCGCTGATGTTATGGAATGTACACTACACTTCCCTTTCTTGTGAACAAAAGTGAGCCTGCTTGGTGAGCCCTGTAACACTCACACACTCTTTTCACTCTGTTGTTTTCCCACATTTAAAACCACACCTACATTTGTCTACAACACAGCTGTCTTTTCGCTTGCCTGCAGGGCCTATTAAAACATGACTGTGTCAGTCACGCATCCACACACACACACACACACACACACACACACATACAAACAAATACACACACACTAATAAATAAATAAAACCACTACCACCCAGCTGCAGGATGAGTCACAGGACGCCTGTCGTGAGGACCCCCCTCCACACACACACTCGCCCACACGTGGATCTGTAGCCTAAAATTAAGCCGAGCGCAAGCAATTCAGGTGCTCTTCTTAGCCTGTGCCCCACTTCCTTCACACACACACACACACACACACACACAGCCCCAGACGCAAAGGAAAATGGCCATTAACTGAAGCGACCTGTGCCGTCAGCCCGAGCGGCTCCCGATGCACCCATGGAACAGCTCCAGAAGTGGAGGTGGAATTTCTCTCCGGAGTCTGACATCATGGGCGGCTAACTTGACACCTGCGCCGGCTGGGTTGTTTGCGCAGAAAAGTCCGGCCTCGTTTTATTTTTGGACGGCGCACTGCGCCGAAAGGTCACTGGGTGACCGTTACCCTGCTTGTAAGGTCGTCCGTGTGGCTGGCTGGCACGGAGGAAGGGAAGGGGGATAGGACTCACTTGACGTATGTAGATGGCCGGTTTGTCTTGTTGTGACAGTCCTGACCTCTCCTCTGTTAATGCTATTATTAATGCTACATTAAACTGATGATTACCATTGTAATTTGTCCCTTCATTAGGCCTCACCAGCTCCCTCACTCTCTCTGTTTTCCTCATGTCCACGCAGGGAGCAGCACGGCCTGCATCGTGGTGCTGGACCGGCGGAGTCACCGGCTGCACACCTGTAACCTCGGCGACTCGGGTTTCCTGGTGGTCCGCGGCGGCGAGGTGGTGCACCGCTCGGACGAGCAACAGCACTACTTCAACACGCCCTTCCAGCTGTCCATCGCGCCGCCCGGGGCCGAGGGCGTGGTTCTGAGTGACAGGTGAGGCATGACCAGCTGTGCACTCTCTCTCCCTGTGTGTGTGTGTGTGTTTGCCATATGTCCTAAATGGCCTGTTGGTGACCTCTGTCTAGCTGTGCATTCAGCTTTTTCAACCAATAGAAACAATGCGGGACAAACACCATTTGCTGTTTATTTTAACACTTTTACAACCTCTGACACACACACCTCCTTAGTGCTTTGAAAGTTCCTACACATCTCAGGCTCACACCTAAAGAATGAAGAGTTTTGGAGACGGCATTTCTTTAAATCACTATGATGATCTCTAAATATTAATCAGTGATAAAAATGTGTATGAAGGTAAAATATCTATATGTATCTGTAGCTGATCCTTTGGGATTGCAAAACACTCTACCAATCATTCAGATTAATCATGTCATGACAAGTGATTGGTTTTGGATTGAGTCATGATCCACCACATTGCGTGTTACTTGTTAAAATAAATCTCACTCTTACAGGGAGGCGCGTAACTGAAGCATTCGTTTGTGTAGCGTCTGCTGCAACAATTAGACCCGTCTTCTAAAACTATTTTTATGCTACGCGAACGGAGCGCTTCAGTTGCGGCCCTGTTGTAGCCCCTTGTATTGATTGACCTCCTATGAGTCCTTGTTGGGAGTGTAACATACTTACGCCTACCGCCCAACTTTAGGCCTAGGCCACGGACAAGGGCTCTCTGGGAGTGTAACACAGATACTAAAACATCTCCACTTCCCCCTCCCTCTCTTCCTACTCCTCTCCCTCCTTTCACTCCTTTTCTCTGTCTCTGTTCTCTCACTCCTTCTCAGAACCTACCCCATATGCTAACCAGCTCTAGTGTTGTGTTGTTTTTTTTGTTGCATGGAGAACTTTTCAGGAGTTGCCAGGGCCATGTGATGCCAGCCCCTAAGGCTTGCCAACATTGTGTGACACACACACACACACACACACACACGCACGCTACCCAGAGTGATGCTGTGCTCCAATCATGGGCAGAGGGTGGGACCCTAGGGGGCCGGTAAAGTCGGCCAATCCCGTCTCTTGGTTGTGCACTTTCTTTCCCCCTCTCTCCTCTTGCTCTTTAAACTGGGAAGGGGTTTCACGATTCAAGCTTTCCATGCACTTTCTAAATTTACAGCGGACCATTTTATGTTTTATGTCGGCAGCTCAACCTTTGAGGGACACTGTTTACTGTCCTGTTCCTACCAGCCTCGTGAGATACCTCCAATCAAACAGTTCCTTTTTTAGACGCATGCTTCGGTGACACATATTTTTGTTCCTTCACTCAATAACTCCATAGGTTTTATATCTTGTCACAGACCCCTCAATTCTCTCTCCTCTTTAGCTAGTCCTTAGGCTACGTTTTTGTTAAATGAAAGGTCGTGACTCATAAGTATGTGTGTTCTTCTTTTAGTCCCAACACACCACGTATTTTTATTTATTTTTAATGCATGCTTGACCTCTGGGCTCTTCCATGTTAACAGGCATGTCAGGGCTTTGTCTGGGAATTTCTCTCATATGCTTTGCACTCGCATGCCTGGGAGTCGAAATTGGATTTACTCATGACAATGGCGACCGAGAAGCATGTGCCCAGTCTGTGAAGCAGGTATACGTTTTAAGAACAGGTGTGTGTGTCTGTCTGTCTGTCTGTCTGTCTGTCTGTGTGTGTGTGTGTGGGCGAGAGGTGACCCGGTGGCCCGGATAGCAGACGGATTATAGTGAATTATGCCTGGTGCCGTAGCGACACGGTGATGGCTGTCGTCCAGGGCATGGACTGTGCTCTTTGGGTGTTTTCCAGGGGCGTCACTGGGCCAAGGTCTAGACCTCTCAGTTCCTTACTCACACATGATCCCTCTCCACCCCACTTTCTCTTTTACTTTATTGAAAATGGTAGAAAAATGTGAAAAATTTAAAGTAAAGAACTAGTGGAGGAAAGATGTAGATGACCTGAGATATAATAATATATACATTTTGACTGTACATGAAGCCATTGTTGAAATTTGGAAAAATTGTATTTGTTTGTTACAGCACCACCTTGGGGTCAAAGAGTGTCATATTATATGCCTGAGCAGTGGATGGAAAATCCAACCCATCTGCCACTTTTGATGTTTCTAAGGCTTATGATTTTTGCTGCCCATACACTTTTAGCTTCGCTGTTTGGACCACTAATAAATTCTGTCGTTTCTTTGTAGTCCCGATGCTGCAGACAGCTCCTCTTTCGACGTCCAGCTGGGAGACATCATCCTGACAGCCACCGACGGGCTCTTTGACAACATGCCTGACTACATGATTCTGCAAGAACTCAAGAAGCTCAAGGTGAGAACCAACTCTGAGATGGGGCTAACACTTCACTCTATGCATTCAACATGCACGCCTAAATAATGCATAGCTGCCTCTTAAATAGATTTGTTCTGCACATGCCAGCACACACACGCACACACACACACACACACACACACACACTAATGTGCATTGTACAAATGCATTCAAGTGACCCACTGGCACTAACGTAACACAGAATTATTTCATAACCCGATTCTCACATACATTCAAACACGCTGAAATAAAAAAAAAACCTCAATATCCAAACATGCTCAAATATATACATTTACAAAATCATGATTAAGAAATAATGATTACTTATACACACACACTCACACACCCACTTTAACATAGCCCACTTGTTTGTTTGTCCTGTTCAGAACACCAACTACGACAGCATCCAGCAGACGGCTCGTAGCATCGCCGAGCAGGCCCACGAGCTGGCTTATGACCCCAATTACATGTCGCCCTTCGCCCAGTTTGCCTGTGACAATGGCCTGAATGTACGAGGTGAGATAAGATGGCCTCCGCCTCCAGAGGGAGACCAGACTGTGAGGGCGGCCTCCTGCTGACTCAGCTGTTTTTTGATGACCTTATTCCATATGCGCTTCATATTTGACATGCTGCCTTTCCTCACGAAAATGGATCTGTCACAGTTTCAAACTGATCTATTTCACCTGTTCTATAAATCTCTTAAGTTTTCAGTAAACATGTTTACATGAAGAATAAACAACAGTGTTTTTCATATTAAGTGGATGTTTCTAAACTAAATATGTGTAGTGATTTCTTTGGACTATTCATGGTAATTTGTTGTAAATGTATGTTTGTTTGTTGTAAATGTATATGGTTGTGTATGTATATGTGCATTAATTCCTTTTGTGTGTGTGTGTCTTGTGTTTTTGTTCTTCAGGAGGAAAGCCAGATGACATCACGGTGCTCCTCTCCATAGTGGCGGAGTACACAGACTGAGCGCGTGCGGGAGTGTGTGTGATGTGCGTTTCCTTGTGGGAGTTCTCTATGTGGTGCTGCTCCACCTCAAGGCCCGAGTCTTCCGAACTACCCCACCTCCCTGCCCTCCACTGTTCTCAACCTTAACTCCCCGCCCGAGTCACCCCTCCCCCTCTCACCCCTCCCCATCTCCTTCTTGCACTGCCCTCTTTGTAGTCACTCTGGTCGTCATGTGCATAACACGCAAACGCATGCACGACACAAAGAAGTAGCCTCTGTGGTCAAAGTCTTCCTACTCTGCACCAGACAATGCAGACACGGGGCTGTTAAACAAAGATGACGCACCGAGATGACAATCATTTCTGTCTATGTGGTGTGCATGCTGAAAGGAGAACGATCTAAACAAAAACAAAAAGTAACAGAAGGTATAGTTGTCCTTTGTGTGGTTCTAGTGACATGAGAAGAGTGGTGTGTCATAAAGGATGCGGTTCTAGGGATGGAATGGGGTTACATTCAGGCAGAAAGGGTCTTTGTTGTCACCATGGGAGATGGTTGTAGTGTGGGAAGGTGTTTGTGTGTGTATGGGGGGGGGGGGGGGTTGAGGGCAGAGTGCAGAAATATGTGGCTAAATGTCTCTTGTTTGTTGGAAGGAAAATTAAGGATGTCTGTTGTTGTGCTGGAACGTTGATGCTATAGATTGTTTAGATGCCTGGGTCTATTTGTTAGTATGTGTGTTGGGAATATGTTCAGGCCATTAAACTGCCTGTGACTCATAAACATTTGTGGCGAGTGCTGCCCATATTTACTCTGAATGATGGTGGCACTGGTGCCTGGTTTTCTAGTTGAGATGGGAGTTTGATCGTGCACAGGATGTTTGCAGATGTAGGGTGCATTTGTGGGTTTAACATAAGCAAAAGCAAAAGTTTGAGTCTGATGTCTTGATTTGAGCCTTTTCTGGTTAAAGGGCCGTGGCCATAATAAATGTACTGTCTGCATTTAGTGAGTGAATGTGAGTGAGTGGTTGGATAGTTTCAGTGCGACTGAAGTTCGTATAGGGAAGAAGGGAGTGTTGCTGTTGGAATGGGAGATGTCAGCCCTAACAGACACTGACACAGGGACGTTTGTGGTTGGGTTAGTGTCTGGGGCTACACAATGCATCTTAGTTTTTTGAAGTTGCCAGTCAGATGTCATGTTCATACTGCCTACTCCTCTTCTTGATCAGGTCAACAACGCACAAGGGCGAAGCAGGTTGTTGGGAGGAAGTACTCTCGGTGAGGGGGAAAAAAAAAAAGAAAAAAGTTAGGTCAGGTATGAGTTGAAAGTCAGAGGTTTTATTTTTGTATTATGTTTCTTTCGTAGTGTGCTTACTTAAAACAAACAAAAAAGTGTGGTAGATGTACGTCTCTTTTTTGGATGTTCGGCTCAGGTCACGTGCACGTGCAGCCATATTCAGTTTTTCGGACGGCTAAACACCACCTGCACTGTGAGAGAGTGATGATTGTGTGAAGGGTTGTCTAACAATATATATTTTTTTATTTTATTTTGTTTCGGCTCTAGGTTCAATCTAGAGAAAGTTGAACGAGTGTGCTGCTTTTTCATATGTACATGAAACAAAAAAGTTGGTCTATTTGATTTATTTATATGGGTCAACTTGGTTGGGTGGGTGGGTGGGTGTGTGTGTGTCTGTGTGTGTGTTTAGAGTGTAATGTGTGCATCATTCACATTGGAGCTCCATCTAACTGTTACATCATTCAGTGGGTCCTCTTCTGACCCGATCACATTTCTCTTCTCGGTTCTTACCATTTAAGCTCAAGTCAGAATGTTGGTATGTCTAAGATGGGAGCCATTATAATCCTGGTCTCTTTTGGGAAACGTCAAAGCAATATGGTTGCCATCACAAGTGATTTGGTTGTATGTTTGGCTGATTTATTTGGATCATATCTGCCATTATGTATCCAGGTCAGCAACTGTCTGTGTTTGAAGTGGACAGTGAAGCTTAATTAGGCTGTATGTGTGAAAAGTCAGATGTGTTTAAAGGGGGAAAATGGTCAAAAAAATAAATAATTGACCACATCCTCATCCATGTGCCTCAATCATGATTGTGACCAGAAAAGAGGTCATTTGAACATGTTTGGCTTTCGTAGTTTGGTGATCAGATCCCCTGGTCGCTAAAGGTGTATGTGTGTTTGTGTAAGAAAGTATGCGTGCGTAACTTTATCGCAGGTCATGATTCTTTACTTTAAGAAAACCAAAGTAGGAAAGCCATAGCTGCCAGCATGACCAAGGCATCTCAAAATTCCACACTCTGTTATGTTGGGAATGTGTTTTGCTGTTCTGTGAGAAGAATATGGGGTCGCTGTAATGTCTGAATATATGTACAAGGACATGTAAAACAAATCAAACAAGCAGGCAGTAAACTTAAATAGTTATTAAGACAATACCACATGTAACTGACAATAAACCTCTGTGTGTGTTAGGGTGTGTGTTTTAGACATGGAGAAAAAAAGGTATTTTAAGCTGCATTTCATTTCTTTTCTCTTTTTTCCCCCTGGTAAATCGTCTGGGCTAGTGTTGCATGATGTTTGTCGAGGCTGGTTGTATCTCTGATGTTCACTTCTGTCTGTGTTGCTGATACTCTCGCCCATCTCAACACAACACAGCCTCTGCTACATAATCAGAAATGGATCTTGTCCTTAATTAAAAATGGCATTAAGATTCATTAAAAACCTGGACTTGCCTCATCGGAGACATTTAGCAGCTGAATACTGAATAACGTATTCAGCCACTAAATGGGTGATCCCCCCCCCCCCAAAAAAAAAAAAAAAAAAATCCCCACTTTGTTTCTGAAGTCACTGTTCCATTGTAGTGGCCAGGGAGTCCAGGCACACTCTTATAACCAGGACTTTAGTGGTATTCAGCCACTAAATGGCTGATTTCTTCCCCCCCTCAAAATCCCCACTTTATTTCTGAAGTCACTGTTCCATTGTAGTGGCCAGGGAGAGTCCAGGCACATTCCTACAACCAGGACTTGCCTTAAGGAAACGTTCACCAAGACTATCCTGGTCAAGAGGCTGTGTGCGGCAGAGCTGATTTGTCTTCATCAGGACCTGGGTGGTGGTCCACATATTAGTCCCCCACTTAGCTGTCCCTCACTGTCTGTCTCATCACTGTCGTTCAAGCTTTCTTTGATGGTGCTTTTGCAGTCAAGATGAGTCTCCTCTGTCTTTAAGCAGATGTTTGTTTTGAATGAGAACTACACTTTTCTGTGTGTACAGTGTGATACTGCAAGAATAGTTTCTGTAAATATGTTTTCAAAAGTTGTAAAATATTTAAATAAAAGAAATATAGTATTTATACTAAAAAAAACCCGTATGGTGTATTCAATGAGTCCCTGTAATGAATGCATAAAAAGAGATGGTTGGGGAAGTGCACGGATAAGCCTGCCAGTTAGCCTACCTACGCATTACCAAACAGCTGGGTGCCTCGTGCTTGATGGACTACAAAGCGTAATGTCAGGCACTGTGCCTAAATCGATGATAAGAGTTGCACATGAATGTCAAATCGTTGAGTCGCTGGATGCTGCCGCCTTCCTTTCTACCCAACGGCCTCCAAGTCACGCGTAAGCAACACACGGAGAGCGCTCAGCTGATCGCTCTGAAGCGGGTGAGGGTAGCCAGGACACAGCCATCACGTGGCAAACGCTGCGAAATGCGCCGCTGAAACGTGTGGAGAAACATTAGTGTAGTCTATGCACCGGGTCATATCACACATCTGGTGCTCGGCCATTGATGACATTCGCGCAAATATGCATCAAGCATGTGCCTGCCAACATCTGTGTAGCATATGGAACAGAATACACTGAACCCCTCTATGTCTATCGAATATGGACAGTATTGACATTCTGACATCAACATGCGGACATCCTCTGGGCTGTTGTCATATGTCAACACTTTGACAGCTAGCCTATAACATTACCAAAATAACACATGCACTTATTGCCATTTAATGGTTTAGTTCGCGCATATGTTAATTCATTGTAGGCTACAAGAGCGAGCTGCAAGCTCTAACTGGCGGCTTCAAAAATGAATCTAACCACAAAACACTGCAACAGTCGGCTCTGCTCAATTTCACATTTACCCGATAAACTAGTTTATAGGCATCTCCTGGTGTGATGGATGTACACAACAATATGATAATGCCACTGACTGCACATAGTATGGATATGCATTGGTACTCATGATGTTGAAATAGGCCACTAGGCCTATAGATATCAAACAGACAGGACTTAAACATCATCAGATGGTTAATGGATAGTAGCTAAATACTGCCATCATCCTGTAAGAGGCATGTACTACATCAGATGTATTTGTATGTATTTATTATTTTTTCAAAAAACATGCAAAAAGAAAAAAAAAGAATGACTTACAATTCCCATTCAAATTGAACACCAGAGATCAATATATCCCTGACACAAAATTACACAGATTCACAGTTGTAAATTCACATGTGAAACACTTTTTAGTAAAAAGCAGCTGATTGCAAACCAAGGCATTATTTAAAACTGCATAACAGACAAAAAGGTAGCTGGTGCTTGTGAATGTGCACATCCCTATAATCACTTAACACAACACTAATTAGGAAAAACTAAGAAAACAGACATTCACTTAATAAACTATTGTGGTATTGAAGACACCATGTTTACATAATTTCCAAAAGGCAAACAAAAAGATTAATACCCATCAAAAGTGAACAAGAATCTCAAGAAGAAGCCCAATGTTAAAACAACTAAAAGCTTTAAAGACATTTAAAAGTTCAACAAATAAACACCACACCTTTTAACAGTTCTATTATGTGAATGCAATCAAAAGGAACAATTCCATTCTCAATTCTCCCTCCCAATCCAACAATTTGATTGATACTTTTGGTCTTATTCATGATGCCTTTCCTCAGTGCAAACAATTAAAGTACTTTGCCATTAAAAACAGCCTTAAGACCGATGACAATTAATATTGGCACATCATAAGGACAGAAGTCCCCAGTCATACTCATAAATAAACTCAATAAAGTAGCAGCTGTGTCAGAAAATACCATAACTGTGTTTACACTCTTTTTGTTCTCTCATTCACTTGTTTGCTCACTCACCCACTCTCCATCACACAGACACTCAAACATACACAACAAACATTAGCTCATCTGAGTGAGGAATCTAAAAAACACGAAATGGCCAGTTCTGAGAGAATCCTGAACACATTGAAGGATGCATACAACATACCTTTGTGCATCTCAAAATTGGACAAAAATTGTTTTCTTAAAAATGTTCCTCAAATGGAAAACCAACATCGGGCCCTTACAGGTAAGAAGCAATATTGCACAGGTGCTACAAACACTATTATGATGTAAGACACACTTTCCCATTCTTTGAATTCATCCTGTTTGGATTGGTGTAATAAAGCCAAGACACCCTCTTAGTTCTGAGTTAGTGTGTCTGAGGTCAGAAAGTGGTACTACCTTTACCCTGCACGCAAAGGAAAAAAGATGCCATCCCAATCTTCCATTGGCAAATATAAAGACAGGTCTGAAAGATTAGTAGCATTACAAGGACTAGTAGTAAGGCCCGATTTCCTCATAGCTTGCATATCCTGGCCAATCAGGGAAGATCCCATGAGAGCATCTGGGGCTCCCATAGCAGTCAAAGTGAATGCCCCAGTCACTGGTGTCATTTTGTATTGGACTTGTTTTCTTGTGTTCTTCCTTCAGCGAGGACGGAACGATCCTGTAGTTTTGCCCCTCATTGCTGTCCCAGTGTTGTACTCCGCTCTCCTCATAGAGGACGGCAAACTCGATACGCTCGTGCGGCCGCAAGTCACTGGACAGGCTCACCTCGAAGGCGAAGGTGTCCCGGTTCTCGTCAGTGTAGGTGGCCTTCACGTACTGGCACGGCACATCGACGTGGCTCTTCCACGTGTCGTAGGTGATGCGCAGCTTGACCGACTTCTCGAAGGCCAGGTTCTTGACCTTCACCGTGCCCGCCAGAGCCCGCTCCTGGAGCGTGCAGTGCTCCAGGCAGACGTAGTCGCGCTCCAGCCGCTGGCGGAAGAGCAGGTAGTCGGATGACGGCTGGGTGAAGGCGAGGACCAGCGTGTCCTTCTCTGACAGGCTGAGCGCCGAGCGCAGAAGTTCCTGGATGTTGAGCGGGATGTCGATGGGATCCTCGAACTCCGAGAAGACTTTGACCCTGGTGAGAGCCATGCCCCTGTGGTCAGCAAAAGACACCTGCTTCTTCTTTGCTTTGAGTGTGCTCACCTCGTCCAAACTGGACCACTGCTGGGAGCAACCTCGTTTGACTGTTTGGCCTTCATCTTGGTTCAGACATGGTTGTAAAGCTTTTACAGGCCTGGAGCACCTTTTCCCATGGAAGTCCCCATTTGCCAGGAAGAGTGGCATTGCTAAGTCTACTGGCATGGCAGACTTATATGAGGAACTGTAGTGTGCACTGTATAAAATAAATAAATTCATTAGTCATCATTATCTGCTTGCATGTGTAGCAAAGAGCTTATGTTTTGGTAAAGGCTATTACATAACAGTATGGCCAAATGTCACATCAGTTTTACTTCTCAAATATTTACAAAGTAAACTGAAATGTATGCAGAGAAGTAGCTAAAATAGATTTTATCTAGGACAATCGTTAAATATTATCTAATAGTTAAATAGACCACACTAAACAGATACTTCTCCTCTGGCTCATGGCAAGTTCCAAAGTTCATTCTTTCTTGGTCGCATTTCATAGTGACATTTGACCCAGTGCCGATCTTTGCACATTAACAAGTTCCAAAGTTCATTCTTTCTTGGTGCCTTGGTGTTAAAGCAGCTATACATTATAAATCTCTGACAAAAACAACAAGTATCCCATTATCCCTCCACCAGCATGACCAAACAGTGGCAGTGCACAAAGCAAGGTCTATAAAAACATGTTTCAGTGACTTTGGTATGGAAATAAAATGACTGGCCCCTCTCAGAAAAAGATTCTCTAAAACATCAAACATCTTTGGGATAAACTAGAACAGACATAGTGAGCCAAGCCTTTTTATCAGTGCCTAACTTCTCAAATAATATTCTAAATGAATGGGCAAACATTTCCAGAGAAATTCTAAAATCATACACTACTTTTGGCTACAAAGTGTATGCTGTGAAACTGTGAAAAATGGTGATGTATTGCGATTTTTAAAAACTAATTTCTATAAAACTTTCATAGAAGCCTACATAGGATAGCCTGCAACACTGCATAAAGTGTTAGTTATTAGAAGACAGAACATAAACGTGTCAATAACCTGGGCAGCTGGTCGTTACAACAGCTGTATACATTAGGGCTGTCAAAATAACAAAAATTTAACGCTGATCAATCGCATTTCATAGTGACATTTGACCCAGTGCAGTCTGGCTATCATGACTGAAGGAGACAGACAAGAAAGCACTGCTTTCAATGACACATTTAGCCTAGGCTTACATTTACAGAAACGGCCTACGACAGAAACGGTTGATAAAGTTAACTATAGAATCTTTGCCTACGAGTTAGCACACCTCTTGATGATAATAAAGGCCGCCAGCCTTGTCAAAGTTAACTTTGCTAACGTTTTGCTGAGCCTACCCTATGACCGACTAACTAACCGACAAACTCCTGACTACATTTGTTGCACACTGAGACAAATGTATATACAAAAGTATGTAGAAGGTGGTAACATTTATTTCCATTCCAATGACTTCACACATTACATTTCCATTTGCACTTGTAGGCTATGCTGCTATAATTTCTTTGTTCCTACTATTTAGTTTATTTTCTTGAACTGCTATCTCTCAGGCTCTGCTATTTTTACAGTGCATGAAAATGCACTGTACTGTTCTTCCTAGGCTTCTTCTTCTTCTTCTTCTTCTAACACAGTTAATGCAGCTTCAACCGTTTAACGTAGAAACTTCATTCAAACTATGTTACGTAGGTCTTACTTAGGACATCTGGGCTTTGTATTTTTCATCTTTGTAACTTTTATACTTTTTAAACTATTAATAAAAAACTATTCAAAATTTACCCATAGACTTAACATGATCTAGGCTAATCAGTGACTGATTCGAAACAAAGCGGCAACCATCAAAAGCCGAGTTAAGATCAAACGTCCAGATAAAATGTCCAGATCTTGCGTTTTCATTAGTTTTCTCCATATCAGTGACATGCACACCAGATCAAAATCAGGTCATTTAGTTTCGTGGGTTTATCCCTAGGTGGCAGGTCTCGTTAGATCTCTTCCCAGAAACTTTGCAGGCAACACTTCTCAGGTCATAAAAGACGTTATATCTCCATTTTTAGAAGAAGAAAAAAACAGGGATTTTGATGAAAACTAGCCACTGTTTTGCTTGGGATTTCTCAGGAACAGAGGCGTGTAGAAATACACGGTTTGCACCCACTGAGAGCTTAAAGTCTCACCTTTCAAACGAGCCATTGTATGTGTTCATAGCTATAACACAGAATATGCTGTGGCTGTACAAAAATCATCAACAATGGTCTAGATTGCTGGCACTCTAGAACAAAGCTTCTGAAAACAGCTTGGCATTCAATGAGTTAAACCTCATCTACCTAGCAAATAATTTAACCATTTAAACTATCCACCTATTTAACTGTTCAGTCATTCTAACTAGTGTTGTCACGATACCAAAATTATGACTTCGATACGATACCTGCCATAAATATCACGATGCTCGATACTAAAACGATACTTCGGCGAAATCCTAAGATATCTGGACAAGAAAGGACTCATACCTCCTCCAAGTGTATTGAGTCATTTGTGTTAAATTTGGTGCACTTTTGTAGTGTGTAGGTCAATTCTGGGTTCTAAACTTCTAAACTTCCTACATAATTATTATTTTTTTATAGTCAGTAAAATAGTAGGCCTACTTTGTGTGATTAAGTCCTTTATTGTTTGTTATAGTTCATTTGACAAATGACAAACTATGAACTCAGTAAATTCCTGATGATTAATTTGATATTAACGAATGAAGTAATACATAAATCATGAATTAATTAATGTACCCTTACCGTAAAGTGTAACTTACTCCGAGACTACATACATTACCAACCTAATTCGCTTCAATTGTGTAAAATGTAATGTAAATCAGGTTTTATGACCAAGTATACTTTGGTATACAAGGAATTTGGTCTCTGCATGTATCCCATCCGTGAATTAGTGAACACACAGGTCACACATTGAAGCACACATTAACCTGGAGCAGTGAGTAAAATAGTAGGCCTACTTTGTGTGATTAAGTCCTTTATTGTTTGTTATAGTTCATTTACATTGTGTTGTGTTTTGGCAATAAAGTAGCTTTAAATAGCCAAACTAGGCTAGATCAAGGTCAGTGTTAAAATGACTGCATGCAAATCACTGAATGCTATGCAGAGGGGCCATCTGATGTACAGTATTGATGGGTTTCATCAGGTCCCTTTCCACAGGTGTATTAATCAAGCACCATGCAGTCTGCATTGATAATCAAGGTGCTTGATTTTATACACCTGTGTAAAGGGACTTGATGAAACTCATAGATATATACACTAGATGTCGCCTTGACTACTGCTGTTCATTGGAACGAATGCGTCAATCGAGACGCCATCTTGCTTCAGTGATCCACTCCTCTATAATGCATTAGTGTCAATCTGGGCAAAGATCTAGCGAAAATAAAATCACCATAAATCGTCAAAATCTCAAGCAATTATCTAATTTTTTGGGTTGTTCCAACTGACAGGCATGTATTTATGGTTGAGTCTAGAGAAAACTAAGCTTAAGACGATAATAAAGATACATTTTACCCGTCTAGCCCCATAGACTCCCATTCATTCTGCACTAGCTAGCGGCGGCCTCTAGAGGAACAATGAGTAAACTGCAACCAGGTTCGATACAATGAAAGTAAACAGGCTCTTCATAGACAGGCTCTGGTTGAGGCCACATACCCCTCGTCTCGTTTACTCATGTAAGTTGTAATCTCACCAGAAGTTGCTGTAGATCTGTAGAACATTTACCTCTGCTACTACATAGGCTACGCCAGTCGTTACTTTTATAATCATGGGTCAGTGCCATGGGCAAACGAGATGTAGCTGAATTCATAAATGACAAAGCCATAAGAAAGGTGATTGTTTTACGTTTCAACAACAAAGAAGCCGATCTGCCATCATTGTGAGAAGTTCCCAAATTTGTCGCTAATCGCTAAAAAGGTTTTCTATCGCTGGGGGTGGCCAAACGTCGCTAAATAGGTAACACTGACAATACAGGAGAACTAGTTTAGCGCTTCAGATCCCTGTACAAAGATGGCGGCGGTGTTGACGCATGCTGAGAAGCAGAAGGCGACATCTAGTGTATATATCTATGGATGAAACTCATGAATAGGCTACCCTAGGCCTTCCCGTGTTCATGGGATTTCTTTGACAGTTGCAAAGGGGAAAATGTGAGGATAGTCTTCTTTGCGCCCAGTGTACAAGTACGACGTTCCAACCACTCAGGTCTTCGTCAGATAAGCCTACACCATTACCTGTTGCAATATATCTGTGTGCATTCCTACATTACGTCTATTTCTTTGATAACATGATTTGCTACCACGTAGGCTACTGTAACAATAAGCCGCTATTATTAGGACTCAACACGCTTTGGTGGTATTATGCTGTGGGCTTTAATTTAGCGCATTTCGGGTAGCCTATCCTACATCTGGGCAATAATTATTGAACAAATTGCAGTCTACATGCCATGACAAAGGTTCGCTTTATCCCAGATAACCATACTCGTTTCACTTAGGCTAGACTAAAACATAAGAGAAGAACTTGGCACTAACCATGTAGTCGTGTTTTCTATAGCATAATCGTTAACCTGTCGTTCTTTGAACTCTTTAAAAATGTTGGGATATGTCTGCGAGGTGTTTAGCCAAGTTCCATGCGTAGCCTACTGCTTTTAAATGACTTTGTGTACCTGATGGCTTGCCTTCACTATTCGCGATGTATCCGAAATAGTTGCAGATTTCACTGCACCTTTTGTTTTATCCACAAGGCCTAGAACTGTCGGCAAAGAACTATGTTGACGTTGGCTGCCCACTGACTCACTCAGAGCTGCCTGCTTAGACACGCCCACTTGCCTAGATGCGTGCAAGGAGCAGTGAGAGCAGCAGTTCACACAGACACAGAACGTTATTATTTTTAATAAAGTATCGATTCTAAAAACGTCTGAAATCGTATCGTTTTTTGCGTGAAGGCATCGCGATACCTTTTTAGTATCGATACACCGTGCAACACTAATTCTAACTATATTAAACCTCATCTATAGCAACCAATATAGTTTGTTTTTACTCTGTATGATATTTTACATCATATTTTTTGCATTTTCATGCACTGCATTTCCTTCAGGAAATGCTTTTCTAGTTTATCCTGGACTGCACCCCCCTACTGGATAGAAAAGGTATAGTAAGTAGTATACTCTTTTGATCCCGTGAGGGAAATTTGGTCTCAGCATTTATCCCAATCCGTGAATTAGTGAAACACACTCAGCACACAGTGAAGACAGTGAGGTGAAGCACACACTAATCCCGGCGCAGTGAGCGGTCTGCTACAACAGCGGCGCTTGGGGAGCAGTGAGGGGTTAGGTGCCTTGCTCAAGGGCACTTCAGCTGTTCCTACAGGTCAGGGTTCGAACCGGCAACCCTCCGGTTAGAAGTCTGAAGCACTAACCAGTAGGCCACGGCTGCCCATAGGCAACAACCTAGTAATTATGTGAATAAAAATCTACATGTTTGAATGGCCAAAAATAGGATAAATCATAGGTGGTATTCCACACATTACCTTGGTGTTAGGGTAGCCTACTCTGCACATGTCAGTGAGTAGTAACTTCAGTCATTTGCATTTATCATGCAAAAATAGAGATACGTTGAACTTTGTAATGTTGGTTTGGCTGTTCATTGATTCACTCATCTGCCAAACTTGTTTTTAAGATATGTTCATAGCAATGTAAGTGATTAATTTATATTAATTAATGGATGTAAGTGATTAATTTACATTAATTAATCACAGAGTATGTCATTAATTAGATTATTTGTTTTAATCGATTGACAGCCCTAGTTTACATACATCCATACATACTACAATAGACTATCACCAACATGCTTCTGAAGACCGCTTTACTGGGATGCATCGGGACTGTAACTAGGCGGTCTGGAGCGACCTCTAGTGTTCACAATCTGAAGCGCACGCGAGTCCAACAGTCTTGCAAGTTTTACATCCAACACTAATTAGCGTTAAATGTAAAATAATTATCAATCATTTGAACAGTGATTGTCAATTATTTGATCAATTTAGGGTACCCTATACAAAGAAAGATACTGGATAGGCCTAGGGTATTTGCAAAAGCAGCAGTCACCCTGGATTAGTCTAGCCTACTCTGAGAATTTATCAGACCTAGATTAGATCTACAGGTTGGTTAAGCCAAAGTCCTTTAAACTGATTGATTTCGAAAATTAACAAATAAATAACTTAGCCATAATACAGGCTAAATAACCGCAGGAACAGTCTTTCCGGCACAACGTGTAAAGAGAAAACAGTGCCATCAAGCTACAATAACGTCTAAAAATCCAGTGCAATCGTCATAACTATTCATTCGACAGAAAAAAAATAATGCTGTCGTTCATATGGCCGCATTTCCTTGTGTTTAGAAGCTACAGGTGTAGGCAAAGGCTACTTTTCTTCCTGTTTAGTTACATTGTGGTCGCTTACGGATAGTTCGGTTAGATACGGATAGACGGTTCATGTCTACAAAGCGTGATTTAGATCTAGGCCTACTAAAAAAAATCACATTTCAAAGACCCAAACACAATAGGATATGACAAGACACTGTAGGGCCTACTTCCAATGATTTCTTGCACTTTAGTGATTTCATGAAAGCCATTAAAAAGGCCTGCTCAACTGACTTAGCCACAACTGACTCGGAGTGAGTGACAAACCTGCGTTTTAACTTACCAGGATAATTGGCGAAACAAGATAGCCTTTTGCCTGCTCTTCCTTATAGCTCTAGGCTATTAGTGGCATGCTCTTTCTGTCTGCCGGCCCATGGTCAGTGGATTTGTCCGGGACTGCTACTTCCAACTCATTGAAGGTAATAATTCCCTTGCAGTTGGATACATAGGCTACCTTCTTTAGCATCAAAGTGGAACGCTCTCACGGTGTTAAGCCCAAGATCACACCGGGTGCACGTGGACATGTAGTATAAACCAATCACAGACGACTCGTTAGGCATGCTGGTCTCATCCCATAGGGAGTGATCCATTGCCCTCTTTGGTATGTAAATAGAGCTGCATAGTCCCGCCCACAGCCGATGCCGGATGTAAAAATTCAATGCAATTTCTCCATTGACAATTGCGGTATAAGCCATAAAAACTTAACTGCACGTGGTAGACTTAAAACCAGCTACGGCTGTACTAAGCGATTGTATATGCTCCTATAGACACCAAGAGTTCATGGGGAACTAACCTTGTTTTGAGATAAATGCCTTTTATTCGCGATCTCTTGGATAAGTACTTCATTACCCACAATCCTAAACAATCCCACAATCCCACAGTGATGCCTCTGATTGGTGGAAAGGCCGTTATGGTCATAAGGAGGGAAAGTAATCTCATCGCCATCTAGTGGTTGCGTTCCTAGAGTTTAGCGAAGGGGATGGGATTTTTTTTTTAGAAAAAATATATCTCGGTGCACATTGGGATCTTAATTTAATGCCTTACATATGTTAGGCACTGGGGTCACCTCTATTGCTTCAAGTGGTCATACCTTATTTTTAGGATCAGTTGAATTGTTTTGAGTTTTTGTCGTAATAACAAACTACAGTTGCATGTGACGTCACAGGTTTGGGCGCTTAATCTCTAACTGATCAATACTGCAATTTGCTTAACTGGCTTACATATTTTTGTCGGAAGGTGATGTAAGCCACGTGGTGATAACCTTTATGTCTGGATAACTGGTGTTGTGCTTCTACTCACATGAAGAGCTGGCAGTAAGTGTTAAGTGGCAATGCTAACCAGGCTAATAAACAAACCATGCTACCGTGAGTAGTTGAAGGGTAAAGTCACATGGCTTTTTTGTAGTTCGTTTATGAAACAAAAGGAGCAATTTAGATTTTTTAAAATAAGGCAAAATAGGGTCTGACATTTTCACAGTTAGAAGATTATTACTCTATAGACACTGAAAAATATTGTTGGTGGATAAGATCGCTGATTTGGCTTCACAGTATATTTTTTTAAAATAGGTCTATGGTACTACAGAAGCGTATTGCATTCATGACCAATAAAAAAAAAATGGTCTGTAGTACAGAAGCGTATTGTACGGAAGCGTTTTGCATTCATGCAATTAAAAAAAAAGCACCCTGTTTGTCTGAATTAATGACTTAGCACATCCTGTTTTTCTGAATTGTTGAGTTAACTATCTCATCAATACAGAAAAACAGCCCTGTTTCTCTGAATTAACGAGTTATTCTAATTTTCTGAATTAACGAGAAAATTATCTCGTTAATTCAGAAAAACAGTTGTAAAGACGGCCAAGCAAACAGCAACAGAGGTGATGATCAAAATGATCGGTAGCCTATGCAGACTGCATTGTAGGCTAGGCATCACAGCCAACATCCCTATAACTAGCTACTGCTAGCTGCTAGCTAAAACGCAAAATACTGTGATTTAGAATCTAGCAGTGTTCTATATTTATGCATCTCCACAGACATTCTTTGATAAAACCCAAGTTAAATCGGACTTTTTCAGTTTGCTGCGGAGGGTTTGACAGCCAAACCAAACACCTAAAACAAACATTAAAACACCTAGTCCAGGTATCTATAAGCTTATCTCATGCAAGTCACAGCTCTGTTTTTCTGAATTAACGAGATAATTTTCTCGTTAATTCAGAAAATCAGAATAACTTGTTAATTCAGAGAAAAAGGGCTGTTTTTCTGTATTGATGAGATAGTTAACTCAACAATTCAGAAAAACAGGATGTGCCAAGTCATTAATTCAGACAAACAGGGTGCATTTTTATTTTATTTGTCATGAATGCAATACGCTTCCGTAGTAATTCAGTGAGGCGCGGTGGTTTATGGGATGAGTAGTTCCTTCGCTCGGAAATGAAAATATGTACACAGTCTTGTACCTTTGACTTTTTTTGGATTTTCTCTTCTCGAAATGATATGTTGTATGCTTATGAGTTATGCCGTAGCTGGTTAGCCTAAGACATGCTGTAAAACTCTTTAGATACGGATTTTTCCAAACGTCAGTGGGACAAATGAATGGGAATCATCCGGCACCTAACCGCATTTTGGCTGTGGGCGGGACTGTGCAGCTCTATAAACCTCTCCGGAATAAGTCACGCCTCCGAAACATCCGGATACACCCAACTTCCGGGCGTCGAATGTCTATGGGAAATATCATGGCGTTTCGAAATATCATACCTGTCAAACATCTGTAGGTGGCGAAGTAGAACAAAATGGTGGGCCGATTGGCCTACACACTTCTGCCATCTAGTTTCCACTGGGTTTTTTGATTGTCGGTGCCGTTAAAGTAGAAATATATCAGTAAGAAGCACTAAGCTAGCGCACGCTTCAGATGCCGCGACTCCCCCAGTCAAGGTTGCATAGCAACAGCAATGTTTCATAGTTTGTCTTCACCGAAATGGAGTTCGTGACACCAGAGCCTGTCTACGGAGGTGGCACTAACCCTGCGTGAAATCATCATGTTTCATAGGTTGTTAATACATTCTGAAAACGTTACTGTTCTGATCAAGGTCATGCAAAATAAATCTATCGACTCAATACGATTCAGCCTCTGATTCCTAGTCTGCTTATCATTATCTGTTATTCGTGAAAAAAAATCTCATCTCGTCATGTCTTTAGTTAGCCTAGAAATCTAGACGAACCCTAGCGGCGGCAAAATTTATTTGCTCAGCCTGTACGTCTAGTATCAAACCATAGGGATTTCTATTGGCTGACGCCGTGGACGTCATCCAATCACAACGCTCTATTTTGTTAGAGAGTCTTAAGGCGAGCTTAACAGGATGACGACAGTCCTGCGACGGTGAACAACAAGGAAGGTGGCTATGGCGAACGAAGAGCGGTTGTTTGAATCGGCGTTGGCGTCAACTTTGGAGGAGTTGGACTTTTCTTTGAAAGTTGAGCAACACAATGCACTTAAGTCATTCCTTTCAAAGAAGGATGTATTTGCCGTTTTGCCGACCGGATACGGATATGGTCGTAGCGCTGGCCTATTGCATGCCTAGGCAGGTTGAAAGACAATGTCTCGTTTTAAATGTCAGGGCCCTCGGAAGTCTACCAATGAAGTGTGGAGATACATTGAGCCTCGTAAATGGTGTAAAACAGTGATTTATTTGCATGGCTATGCCGATGCCGAGGCACCACCATTGACCGCCTTGTTGGTATCATCGGCTAACTAGCGCCAGATTTCGGAGTGCAGGGGACAAGCCGAGATGGGCTATGAGACATACGTTCACACTCGGTATCATGTTTCAAAACACTTTAGGTCAAAATCACACCGGAATTCTCCTTTAAGCGAGGTGAATGGCTCGATTCCAGACTATACATTTCAATGATATAGGATGGCCCGCCAGGCTAGTCTTTAGTGTCTTCGTCGGCAATTTCTTTCTTTTTCAAATATCTCAATAACAGCCAACAAACTCGCACAGTCAAACCAAAGTTAAGTCATGTTGAAAAGAGGCTGAACCTTGCAAACGATTTACATTTATAGACCACTGAAACCACGCATGAATCCCACGTGAAAATGACCATCAAGTTAGGTTGTGACTGGGTTGTGAGCAAGATCTAACGCCCTCCTCCGCCCGCGTACATCGGAACTAGCTCCCGGTTAGCATTAATAATCGTTTACTACTTAAACGGCACCGACAATCAAAAAATCCAGTGGAAACCAGATAGACAAGTGCTATTTCAAGAAAAAGTCCTTGTATATGGGTCTAGAGGCATTTCTTAGTAAAAGTTGGGAACAGGACTTTTTATCATAATTAACATGTGCTGAATCCAACTATCCCTGTTCCCAAGCAGAATTTTGAGTTTTTGACCATCTAATTAGCATAAACAAAATGGCTGCCAAAATGGCGATTTTGGGCACTTTCTTCGGACGGGCATTATTATGCCATGTAAATAAATTAATATTGTTCACAACTGTGCATCTCAGAAATCTCCTGTGGGCAATAAATAAAAAGTAAAGGCTATGAAAATATAAAAATGCAAAAAAAACTAGTATTATGCTAATTAGCCTTATTATCACCTTATTATACTCTTGATGGAGGGGTGTGAGGAACCAGTGATGCGCTGAGCAGTTTTCACCATCCTCTGCCGTGCTTTCCAGTCGGAGGCAGAGCAGTTGCCATACCATACTGTGACACAGTTGGTGAGGATGCTCTCAATGGTGCAGCGGTAGAGGTTTAGAAGTTCACCAGGATCTGAGGAGAGAGGTTGTGTTCTTTAGTCTCCTCAGGAAGAAGAGATGCTGGTGAGCCTTCTTGATCAAGGTAGAGGTGTTGAGGGTCCAAGAGAGGTCCACAGAGATGTGGACACCCAGAAACATGAACTGGTGACATGCTCCACCTCAGTCCTGTTGACGAGGATGGGGCTTTGTGTGCTAGCTTTTGACTTCCTGAAGTCCACAATGAGGTCTTTGGTCCTCTTGGTGTTGAGAGCCAGGTTGTTGTTGGTGCTCCGCGGTGTTAGGTGCTGGACATCCTCCCTGCAGGCTGTCTCATTATTGTTGCTGATGAGAGCAATCACCGTAGTGTTGTCTGCAAACTTGACAATGGTGTTACGGCTCCCACACACAGCTGCGTGCTTCGTGTTGCTGGAGACGCATCCCATTCACTTTACATGGGCTCACGTGATCCATTGCCGAACTGAATTGTGGGTCCGTCGCGTCGCGTTTCTCCCGCCGCTCGCGTTGAGGAGTTCAGCTGTTGCTGCACCAACAGACGGCACCGGCCAATCAAGCCAATCTAAGGACGGCACCAACCAATCACATTAAGGTTTTACTTCAAGTAATTTGCATAGCTACCGTCGGGAACACCCACTGGCACCCACTGGCACCCACTGGCCACGGAACGCTGCTGTATGTGGGAGCCGTGAGAGCCATGTACAAGTATGCAGTTGTAGGTAAGAGGGAGTAAAGGAGGGCTCAGCACACGCCAGTGTTCAGGGTGAGGGTTGAGTGGGTGAGGTTATCTAATCTAACAGACTGCGGTCTGTTGGCTAGGAAGTCCAGAATCTAGTTTCAGAGGGAGGTATTGATGTCCAGTTCATTGAGTTTGGTGATCAGTTTGGAGGGGATAATGGTGTTGAATGCTGAACTGAAGTCAATGAACAGCATTCTCACATAGGTGTTGCTATTGTCAAGGAGGGACAGGGCAGAGTGAATTGCCGTAAAGATGGCATCCTCTGTGCTCCTGTTCTGGCAAATTCTCTTGAAGCATTCTATAACTGCAAGCAAAATCTACCTCTGGGTACAAATAAAGTAACTTAAACTTGAACTTGCACTAGTTATAAAGTTATTCATCTAGCTATTAATTTACAGGACATGCAATCATTTTACTAACACAAATATTATGAAGAAATATGGGTAACACTTTATGGTAAATGTACATGAATTATCATGAATTCATGCATGAATGAATTCATGATTTATGCATTACTTCATTCCTTTATATCCTATGAATCATCAGGAATTGACATGAATTCATATACTCTCATTCATGATGACCTCATGTATGAACAACACATCAACTAAAGCATTAGGTGTGATGGGTATATCATTATGATTTATGATTGCTTAAGCATGATCATCATGATTACATGCATTTTAGGATAATTGCTCATGCATTCATCATGTCTGTGGCCCCTCAAATAAAGTAGTGAATAATGACATGTGTTCAGAGAACTCCAAAGTTATGTTCAAATCAGAATTTGAGCAGTGATGACCACATTTTTGGCAGAAAAATAAAGTCATGATCATGGTTAATACATCATAATTCATGATGTGCCCACCGTACCTATACTTTAGTAATGTGTTCATGTATGAGGTCACAAATGCCAAACTATAGACTCAGTAAATGCCTGATGATTAATTAGATATTAATGAATGAAGTAATACATAAATCCATGAATTAATTGAAGTACCCTTACCGTAAAGTGTTACCGCAATGGGTAAAGGCCTGTGTAACTTACTCCGAGACTACATACATTACCAACCCAATTCGCTTCAATTATGTAAATGTAATGTAAATCAGGTTTTATGGCCAAGTATACTTGGGTATACAAGGAATTTGGTCTCTGCATGTATCCCATCCGTGAATTAGTGAACACACAGGTCACACATTGAAGCACACATTAACCTGGAGCAGTGAGCTGCCTTGCTACAGTGATGCTCGGGGAGCAGTGAGGGGTTATGTGCCTTGCTCAAGGGCACTTCAGCCGTGGATGTGGGCATGGGAGACTAGTGCTCAACCTTTCCACCACCCACATTTTTCCTACTGGTCGGGGATCGAACCGGCAACCCTTTGGTTTCAAGCCCGAAGACCTAACAAGGCCACAATTTTAAACTTTACATTTCATCACTACACATCTTTCTTGACCCTCAAAAAACATAAGTCTCAATTGTCAAATACCGTGTGCCTGCTCAGTTATAAAATTTTAACAATTACATTTTTCAAAGGTTTTTTCAGGTAATTAACATGGGCATAATACTAGATTTTTGTTCTTTTTTTCACAGCCTGTATCCTTGATCTATTGGCCAAGGAAGATTTCTGTGAACAATATGAATTAATTTACATGGTATAATGACATCCGCCCCATGAAAGTGCCCAAAATCGCCATTTTGGCAACCATTTTGTTTATGCTAATTCGATGGTCATAAACTCAAAATTCAGCTTGGGAACAGGGCTAGTTGGATTCAGCACACCTTAATTATGTTAAAAAGTCCTGTTCCCAACTTTTACTAAAAAATGCCTCTAGGAAGCACATATCTCAAAAATATCACCTGTCTAAGATGGCAGAAGTATGTAGGCCAATCGGCCCACCAGCTTTTTCTACTTTGCCACCTACAGAGTTTGACAGGTACGATTTTTCGAAACGCCATGTTATTTCCCATAGACATTCGACAACTGGAAGTTGGGTGGATCCGGATGTTTTGGAGGCGGGACTTATTCCAGAGAGGTCTATGCTCCTGGGGAGGTGCTACCTAGCGTTCATGGGCTTCGGAAAAACCTTTTCCCCAGTGAAAACATCATTCCGCGTCACTCACATCACGTAATGTGTGAGTCAGAGGTCGGAAACTGGGGCTAGATTTTGCTAACAGAGTTGTCCAGTTAGGGGCTCGTCATCACTGTTGTCGTCACGTTGTAGTTCGTTTGTAGTCCATGTGGCCTTTCATGTCCAACAGTTTTAATGTGAACTTGGGAATTTGCCTGTTTTTCACTTGAAGGCTGCATATCTTTCTTTCACAAGCGTCTCACTATAATTTAAGCAAATACAGTTGTTTATTTAGGATTAGTGCGTGTATGTTTTACCCTTTGTTGTGGCATCCGTGTTTGTCACACATTCTGACGGCAAAGCACATGAACACTTGCTGTCGGAAAAACAAAGTAGCCACGAGAGCGGTCCTTGTCATTCCGAAGTGCCTTGAATGCACCATTAGGAGATGTGGGAAGATAATTACATCATTATTGCATCATACTGACAAAACCAAAGTCGAGGCACAAAGTAAGAAAAATGTTTTTTTTTCATAGATTTACAATCAAGGAATTCAACCAATAGCTAACAACTAGGATTGCTATTTTCTGTTATGCTATGTTTTTACATGTCCTTGTGGGAACATTAAAACACACACTCAGTTCCAAATACTGTTCAAATGTTGTCTGCTCATTCATGCAGCTCATTTTATATAGCTCATTTTTTTCTACCAGACCGACAGGCAGCTCTTCATTAGGTAGGCTACAACCAACAACAAAAAACATACAACAAAGACATATTAACAGGTCAACAACAGTCTAATTGGTGGGCCTATGTTATCTCACACTGCTACTCTCAGAAAAGTAAACTGTGAAAATTGACAAGTTAATAGAGAGGCCTGCAGAAGGAGAAACATGTTAAACCTTCATTTTTTTGTAATGTTTTATATAAATATCTGGTTTCAGCTCTTTTGAAGTACTTTGTCAAATGTCATCATAATCCAGAAAGAACCATGGATGCCCAGGAGGTCAAACTGTTGATCCATATCTGTCAGGTGTTCTGGCTAAAAATTGACCACAGATTTCATCATACAGGTTTACAGTTTTTTCGGAATGCTTAAACACAACTGTGATTCTTATAGCACAATTTCTAAAACTATTAATACTTATAGCAAAACCACTCACTGAGTTCGCAAAACTAAAAGCCCAAACACTGCTTTGCACTCAGTTTGGAATTTTGTAACACACTTTGCACAACTGTAGGCACAATTCACTGCACAGCACTCTTTTTGCAAAACTGTAAACACAACTCACTGCTTTACACTCAATTTCCAAATGATCAACACACTTCTGGCAAATCATACACATGTATGGCTATTATTTACACTATTTTGCCATCTCTCTGGCACACTTTCTCATGTGAAAACTGTTTTAGATAATTAGTTCACTTTGCAATCAGCCTAAGCACTATACATAAGCCACAGGTAATGTACAATGGGTACAATGGAGGGAGCAGGAAGAGTGAGAAGAGAAAGAAATAGCCCTTTTACAGACAAAAAAACAGTCTACATGTGGGGATATTGTCATGTCAGGCCTGGATACGTCATTCCAGAATATATTTTTCCCGGTGCCTTGGACTAGGACATTGCATGTGATGTAGACGGAATTTTGAGAGAGACGACCCGATGTAGACTGATTTGTTTTGTCTCAGTGAAATTGCTTTTTTGTGTTTTGACTTGGAAAAACACACTTGTGTTTGTTTTGATGTGTGTAAATAAATACCAATACTTGAAGTTTGGATCCCTGTATGTTTACAGAACTATGACAAAAGTATGACCTCAAACTGACATAGTCTACCTTGTGCACAGAGGAAGCAAAAGCCAGATGTGTTTTTTATTCAGACCATCAGTGTGTAGTTGGCACACTGTGTGCTTACTATTGTGATGGCTTGTGTTTACTGTTTGATACAAAAACATCATTTTTACGAAGGTGTGAAGAGTTAAGCAAGGTGTGTTAGCTTTTGCAAGAGAACTACAATGTTTGCTGATTGGGTGAAAGGTTTCCCTATTTGTGTGTAGAGTTTTGCAAAGAAAGCCATAGTTACAAAAAATGTGCTTAAGCAATCAGAAAAAAATGTAATTACATTTTTACAATATGATTGCAGTTTGATAGCCTGGCCTCCGCCTGCCTACGTACTTCCGCTCCATTTCTTTTCCCTACAGTACTCCGTCTGGAATAGCTCTCTTTCACTTCGTTTACTTCGGCAACTTGTCTCCGAACCAACCAGCGAACAGAGGGCGTTCCAAAAGTTTACGAAAGTTGCAAGCCTATATCGTTATCGTTGTGTCCCCCGTGGTTAACATACGTCATTACCAAACGTTATTGATTGAACTCCAATGATTTCAAACTTCAGACAAGCGTCCACCAACCAGGAAATAAACGTTTGCCAATGGATCTAGGCCAGACTCTGCGAAGTCAGAGGATGCCCTGCGAGAACACCATGTCCGAAACTGCTTACCGCTCATCTGATATAAATGCATAGGCCAACAGCTGCCGACTGTACAACCGCAAATCACAAAAACAAACTTCCAAGATACAACCCCAAATCAGAAAAAGTTGGGTCGTTGTATAAAATGTGAATACTGTAAAAACTTTTTTATATAGTGGTGGAAATGGGCTTCCATATAGATAAGTTCTAATCTTGGTCAAATTGTTCGGTGTCAGTGTTTACTGTAATACAGCACATTTTCACATCCGTCTGGAATGTTACTTTGCTTAATGTTTGACAAATACTAGTGTGTTTGCACTCTTTGAAAACTCAGCACCCTAGTCTTTGGCCACTTTAAAGCCACTCCAAATTTGCACAGTTCTGTGTACTTAACACAATTATGAAATTCAAGCATAGGTCAAGATCATCCTGTTTTCAGTGTCGTTCAAGGCCTGTTTTTTACACCAGGGAAACAGCAACCACCACCATGATGTTGAGAGCAGGAGCCATAGCAGCTCAGAGTGTAATTTCAGATATACAGGAGAGGTGGGAAATTCTTAATGCTATAGGCGGGGGATTTTCCATAGCGGCCAATCAACAACCAAGTCTATTTACCAGCAAACACAAAATCACCAACAAAACAACATTTGTGGGGGCAAAAACATCACCAACAGAAAAGCCATCAACAGCATTTCACTGGGATTATAAAACAGACACGAAGATGAGCCTAAAAGACTTATTCTTATGGAACTCAGATAATAGTTGAGCAACCATGAGTGATCTCACTACGTGCCTTACATTGTATGTGTGTGAAGTACCTTCAATATCTTCTAAATCACATTTAAAAGTGCACCTGTTTGAGATCAGAGTGATTTAACTCTTGACTAGCCCTCACATCACCTCTCTTACTTTGTTATTAAGAGGCTTTTCTCTCACAAATGAAGGGAATTTTGTGTTGTGAAGATGTATTGCAATTTGCTCAAGTCTAATCTTGTCCCAGGTATTTACAGTAATACCACATGGTCATCACTTTTTTACATTTGGGCAATTCCATGCAAAACTGTCACGTCCATAACACAAACACAATGCCATGGTATGATGTGAATGATGATTACTTGAAATTTGAGCATTCGCTCTTCTTGGTTGTAGAACTTACATGAAAAACGTTCATAATAATAGTAATTTCAAGATAATAATCATTCGCATCATACAAATACCATGGCATTTAGTTGGCGTTATGGACGTGACAGTTTTGCGTGAAATTGCTCATTTATATTTTAAGGGCCAATTTCATGTGCGTGGATTAAACCTAGTCCTAGACTAAAAGACAAGTTCAATAAAAATCCCATCAAAATGCCACACTAAATCACCAGTGCTTCACTCTCTATCTTCACATGTGTAAACACTCATTACTTTACGGAACACCATCCAGTCATTGCCTTAGTATAGGCCTATAAATAGATACTCTATATGTAGGTATGGACCCTTTCAATCTGGCCCTATAGGATTTTAGAACCAATGCAGATACTTTGAAAGGAATGTTCTACAAAATGTCGACTTAGGTACAGTAAAACTGGTCTTTTTTACTATATTTTTGTGTCTCCCCAAGTTACCATTAGCTCAATACATTTTTCTATAGACTTATGAATACATACACAACCATTTTGCATTTTGTGTGAGCAATTGTTGGTTTTGTGTTTGGAGTTTTGAAAAATAGACACAGAGTTTTGAAAACGTGTGTAAGCAGTTGTAAAAAACTGTAACTGAATGCTTATTACTGACTTTGATCAATCTCCATTTAACTGTGATATATGCTTTCACATTTGTGAGGCAAAACACTTAAGGCTCCTATGTCCACATGTACACTATGCCATTACTTACGGTATATAGTATGGCATGTTTGGTCTGGTGACTTTGGTCACTGTCAAGAGGTCAGTTTCTATTGTGCAACATAGGGTTCAGATCACCAAGTTGAAGAACCCACCCAGAGGACAGGAAGAATTAAAAAGAGATCTCTCTAGTGTATTTCTCTTAGACACGATTGAGCTTAATTTACCTTAAACAATTTTGACCATTTCCTTGAATTTCTTAATTTCAACTGTCTTTCTTCATGACTCTGCCCATGTGTAATTTAAATGCAACTTAAGATCTCAAAATACTCAGGTCAGATTTCAATAAGAGCAGATTTATTTCTTGTGAGTGAAAGCAAAAACATTTGAAATAGAATACATTATCCTGAATGATGGACATAGGTGCACTGCACTGGACACATTATTATCAACTCCAAATCAAGATTTCAATCCCATGCAGTTATGAATAAATGATGGTTATGGTCATGATGCAATATTGTCTATGTCAATCATATGACACAAAAAAAAGGGACAACATCGGGAAAGTCCCACCGTGTTATTAACCACTAACAAATCGTCGATCTCTCTCTCTTCATCAAATCACTGATTTAGCTCTGATGAAAGCAATCAAATTGCAAAACTGCATTTGGCCCACAATTCATGCCATGACTTAATACCAAGTCAGTGATTGATGAGAAGATCACCTAAGGTCAAGGAGAGGTGTAACAGTGACCTGGTAAACATCAGGTGGTAACGTGCAGACTGAGCCTACTGTTGGATGACTATAAATAACTCCTCTCTGAATGGTCGGCTCTGACAGAAGTGGACAGGCCAAACACACAGAGAGGTGGTGCAATATGCTTATAGTCATTACGGATAAGAGGTTGTGGTGGGCATATATATCATACATAGTTTAGAATTTTAATCTAAAGCATATGATTTCTGTCAAATTGGTAAAGACTAAGATATGTAAAGGCAAAAACCTTTACAATAATTATCAGTTACAAATAGGTGACCCCAGGTCATCGATGCAGTACAGAAATACTATATATTTGAGATATATATAGATATATGCTTTTTCAAGGAAATGTTGGAGTTATGCATTTTGGAGTTGTGGTGTATTGAGATAGGAACAAAGGGGGACAGTGCATACCACGAGACAGATAGCTTATGTCAGTATTATGTCTTACATGCTTAAATGAAAGCTGGCCATTATACAGTAGAGTCTCCCAGATGGCAAAATCAGATTTTGGACCACTAGTGACTTGCTGCCGGTGGTCTGCCATTTCTGTTTCACAGTTGGACCACCATCACCTTTGAAAACTTGTTGTGAATAAGAAAAAGAGATATGAAATGTTATTAAATTGAAGAAGGAAGTATAACTCAATAAATAAAAAAAATTGTTTGGACCAGCATGTGAAGAAAGCAGAGTGGCGACACTCCCGTAAGACTGGAAAAAGATGGCAGCGCTTTTCCATGCCAGTTTCTGGGTTATGGAGACAATTTTGGAACTGAAAACTGCCAATCACTTGGTCAGTGGCCCATGAGTTACTAGATTACACTCTCCTGCAATAAAGCCATTCAGCACAGGTTTTTGGAACTATTGATCGTGTGGTGGCGACATCAGAGTGTCGCAACTCTCTCTTTCTCTTTGGATTGATTGGACCACAACTGGCATGAACTACACCACAGCATTACCACAGCATCACCAGATAGCCTACCCCCTATCACATGTTGACTGGTCTGGACTGGATTGCATTTCTATGATGTTCTCAACTTTAAAAGAAAACAAAAGAGCATAACATATTACTATGAATAAAATTAAGTTATATGTAACTGGCACTCCATGAAATAGGCCACCTGTGTGCGCCATTGGAGTGCGCTGTAACTCAAGACCGGAAGTTTCCCTCCCACTCCCCGGAAGTTCAACAGAACTATTTTTGTTGCTAGAGGGACTGATGAAAATGGCGGCGTCTCGTCGCTCATCCCAGCAGCAACAATCAAACCTTTCATCACCACCACGACCCTCTACACATACTCTAACTCCTCCGGGATCACCCCCAGTGTCCGGAGGGTCGACAGCATCGCCTGTGGCTGGGCCCGAGCAAGAGAGTGTCGTTGATCCGGAGATAACTCCGGTCTCCCCCGACCTCCCTGCTCCGGCCCTGAGCAGTAGCAGCTCTACTAGCTCATCCACAGCTGGCGGTAGCAGCAGTGGCTCCAGTCCGGATTCAGGCAGCACCAGCCCTGGAGGCGGCGGCTGTGGGACCAGTGGAGCCTTTCGGGAGCTTTTCGAGGCCTGTCGCAATGGGGACGTATCACGGGTGAAGAGACTGGTGGATTCGGTTAATGTGAACGCTAAAGACATGGCTGGTCGTAAATCGACCCCGCTGCATTTTGCTGCAGGTAACTGTTAAGTTTCTATCGTGTTTCTTCAACGAGTAAGCAGTTTTGCAGAGCAGGTAGCAAGCTAGGTAGCTGGCTAACTAAGTTTTGTGAGAACTAGCTAGTTCTAGCACGTCCAATTAAATGGCCGATTGCTAGCAAAGCATCGTTGCTGTTTGTCGAGAGTGGTTTGTTTTGGTTTTTCGCAATTAGCTGCCCTCAGCAGTTGCTAACGTAGCTACCGCTAGCTGTGGCTAATGTTTTTGAACCCAGCGTCATACAATACAATCAGGCTATTCATCTTATTACGTATGATAAGAAACATAAAACAAAAAAAACATACTCATTCAAGTTGAATTAGAGATGCTAGCGTCTGGATGAATTTTGCTATTTCAATGTAGACCCTTCGAGAGTTAAGTTTTCAGTAGAGAGAATGTATAGTAACGTTTGGCTTTTCAAAAAGTTAAAAGTGTGTGGACGTTAGCTAGCATTAAGATCTGAATCTTTAAAATCTCTTAAATCTTTTGTCAGTAACTTTAACATAAAGGAAGACAAGCCGATGCAAGCAAAACTCTTTGTTGTGCATTTGTGATGGCTTTCTCTTTATAGCGAATATTACTGTAGTAATAGAAAGCTAATACAGCCCAAGTCTAAGTTGAATCTAAGTAAAGTAAATTAAATTAATTTAATTTAATTTAACCTAATCTCACATGTATGAAATTAGATCAGTTATACAAATGCATGCAACGAGAAACATGTCAGAATGACTTTAAATTATTTACTACTGGTCATTGTTAGTAAGTGAGGAGACTAGAATTTCATATCCTCTGAAACATTGCAGGTTTTGGGAGGAAGGACGTGGTGGAGCATCTCCTTCAGACTGGGGCAAACGTCCATGCCCGTGATGATGGTGGTTTAATTCCGTTGCATAATGCCTGCTCTTTTGGCCACGCTGAGGTTGTCAGTCTGCTGTTATGCCAAGGAGCTGACCCAAATGCTCGTGATAATTGGAACTACACACCACTGCACGAGGCAGCCATCAAGGGCAAAATTGATGTGTGCATTGGTAAGTTCTCTTCATTTTCTATATTGACAGATAACATGTGATGCTGATGTAGCACTCAAATCATTGAGTTGTGTCTTACAACACTTGTTGTGTATGTAAGCTTAATCATTGTTGATTGTCATTTGGGTTCAGTTTTTATGAAGAAGCATATGTTGTATTAAAAATGTAGGTGTACAAACATTGCTGTGGAGAAAGTTTGAGCTATTGCGTGTGGCAAGCTACAAAGAAAATCACACAGTAACTATTTGTAGATGTATCCCTCGCAACACTCATTCATTTCTCTAACCCTCTTTCTTCAGTGCACTAGCAGTTCTGTGATGTGTTAACCTACTGTAATTCGGGGACACTTCTCTCTGTCTGAGGAATCTATCTAATAGGCAGGGTTCCCACGGGTCATGGAATTTCTAGAATTTCATGGAATTTTGTAATGTCTATTCCAGACATGGAAAGTCAGGGAATTGGATCATTTTGGGCCAAAGTCATGGAATATCAGGGAATTTTGTTGTAGCAGTTTAAAATGTACTTGTCAAAATACATTAACACACATATTTCCTCACAGAACTGATGTATATCTGGTTATTAGATTTACTGCTTGCTTGAGTAGCCCAACTTTGTTCCTTCAGTGCCCATTTATTTATCTCCAGCTCTATAAAAATAAAAGATTCATGAACGATATGCGACTGCTTTGAAACTATTGGTCGGAATATTCGATATTGTACCATTTATTGTATAATAAGTCATGGGAATTCAGGTTTTTTGTCAGGGGAAGTCAGGGAAAAGTCATGGAATTTTACATTTGACTTAGAGTGGGAACCCTGAAAAGGGTTCTGCTGCTTTGAAACTTGCAATTTCTCAAAACTTTCATCGTTCAATATCACCTCTCTGGCTCTGGCTCTGACATTGATTGTTTTGTGTATGAGCTTGGAGCTGTGCTGCTTGGCAAAGTGAAGATAATGACTTGCATAGCTAGACCGTTCTATTTTCTTTATATAAATAAGTTTAACAACTTGTTCCATAAGGTATGTCTGAAACCTCAGTTATAATGTCCTGTCTTGTAATCGTCTTGTTGAATTCCATGACATGTTTGTGTCACAATTTTAGGGCGGTTAGTTTAAAGCTAGCACAAGACAAGATAACCCGCATCCGTATTGTACTCCCACAGCTCAAACTTCCTGTGTAGAGCAGCCTGTTTTGGTCCTAGTGGTGCCCAAGTATTCCCAAAGGAAGTCTTCTGACCAGGCAGTTGCTCCTCTTAATCAAGTGGTAGTTGAACGTAAGAGTTAATAGTTCTTAATAGGCTCAAGTCTTTGAAAGGTTTTCTGGGTGATAGTGATGTTTCTTGGATACCTTGCTTTCAGTGTGTTCTTTTACTTTTTTGGCAGTGCGTGCTTTTATTAGATATGTTGATACAAGTCAGTTTGTTATTTGTGACAAATAAAGGATGGTTAATAGTGCAGACGTGAAAACCAAAACAAACAAATAAACCATAAATTCTTGTTCTTTTCCTGTAGAGTTCAAATCTGTAGATGAAGATTTGACCAACGCCAGTATGGCTGTTTGCTTGCACAAGCTGCGTCAACAAAACTAGAAAAAAAAATCCTGCCATGCCAAATATTTTTGCTTCCCTCCATTCACAGTGAACACAGGCACCTCAGTGTTTAGCTTCTCCGTTGCTGCTGCTACTGCCGCTGCTATCGAATCCACCTACTGCAGTCCTCCAGCGGCCCTCACTGACCCCACCCTTTTGTGAGGCGAAGCAGAGGCTGTCCTGGAGGAACGTCACGTTAGATCTCTTTCACCGCCGCTGACACCGGACTCGCTCGCTGACCCTCCTCCAGCCCCTCTGCTCTCCGCTCGTGACCTTGCTTAGTTCTGTCCAAAGCGGAGGAGCCTATTTGTTTACCCGCGCAAAAAAACCCCAACAACATTTATCCATCCGACCGTTTATCTGCACACGGGGCCGGCCGTGTTTCTGTGTTGTTGTTTGCGGCATATGAAAGCATGTTGTGTGAAGGACAGGGAGGCGGAAGGCTCCGTTATTGTGCCTAATGAACTGTGGAGGTGCGGTTCATACGTTATGCATGCATGTCTCCCACAGCTTCTTTAATGCACAACAGAGTGTTCTTCACAAGAGCACAGAAAGGGAGACTCTCCAGCTTCCTCCCACAGCCTGCCTCACATTCTGAGCTGTTTTGCATTTAGTACATTTTAAAGGTCCCTTTTTTATAAAATCACTAGCTGAACTTTGCAGTGCATTGAAGGGATTGGAACATCTCTCCCTGGCATTTAAACCCTTTACCTTGTTGCGTTGTGTGGCACCAATTCAGCCACTGCTGCTGCCTGTGTGCACATTCCTTGAAAGGGCTCCGTCCAGTGAGTATTTGACCAAGATCCACCGTGTCCCGAGGCCTAAAATGTCTACACTGCTATAAGGCATGGTTAGTTACCCGGAGCTTCCACATGTTGAGTGCAGTGGGTTTAGTCCTCATATCTGGTGGTTGTGTACTTTTTTTTTTTAAAGCTCAAGTTATTGTCCTGAAGGGGGATGAAATGTCCTTTCCAAGATAAAGGACATTGCAAATGTCAAGGTCCTCCTTCCCTCCCATCCTCTCTCTATTTTTGTTTTGCATCCGTTTATTGGAAATGTGGAGAAAGAGAGGGAGAGAAAGTGAGGGGCCAAGTTAATGCGCTTAGCTCTCCTGGGAAATCCTTTTATTCCTAGCCATTGAGTCAGATGAGCGCAATGGGTAGTGTCGTGGAGCCTTGGACTCGAGAGAGTCTCCAAGCCCAGATAGAGTTATAGTCCACAGCCCCATGCACAAAGATGGCTTCCAGGGCATCTGCTTCAATGGCACATTATTCATTTTTATATCAAGATATTATGGATATATTCAGTTGCACAATGCACATCTTGCAGTTTGAATATATTTAATGAAATGCAAATGTCGTTTAGTACAGTTTTTTGTCTAGATATTTTGCCACATTTTTATCTCTGTTCCCTTTGAATGGCAGAAGATGCTGCACCAGTCGAGAGCATGTGGCATTTATCCATGTGTCTAATTGCATTTTTTTCATTCAGTGCTTCTCTATGAAATCATCCCTCTCCCAACAGCTGTTGGTCACATAAGCTTAGTTCATAGCAAATGGCGAAGACTTAGGCTCAAGTGACACTTTGTGTTAATTTGTTGGGCATTATTGGGTTCGGCTGCTTATTTGATTCACTTGTGGTCTTTGAATCCAGACCTCTAGTTGAAGATTCACATTTATGTGTTCCAAGATAGGAATTGTTGCAGATTGTGGCCTGTTGACACAGAGCCTATTACCCAAGTTTTGCCGGCACCAATCAACACCAATTTGAGTTAATTTCATAGGCGAATGATTAATGAGCTAACTGGTCACTGTGGAAATGAACTGGAAAGTTTGGTCTCTAATGCAACCAGTGTTTCCTCTAGATTTCTCAGCAGCGGGTGCTGGCCAGTAAACAACCCCAACCCCCCCCAAACATACCTAGACTGAATATCAAAAGGTCATTGATATTACATTGAAATAAATGGACACTTCATTTTATTTGTTTATCATCTTTAGTAAACTCTATTTACACACCATGCAATACCGCTGAGTAATTACTTACAGCTAAAGCTGTTTTGACCTATAGTAAGAATAACGGGAGGGTCTGGAGATTTTTACTATTTAGGCTGTGTATTGGCACCTCACCAACTTGAGTAGTTGATTTGAATGGAACATCTAAAGTGTTACAAACAGCCATTCCCTGAACCTGAGGGTGTCTGTCATACAGATCTACGGTCTGCTATTCAGATATATCACAACGTTAAGCGTCCTCATTAATCAGTCAGTCAAAACAGCTATTTCACATTGATGTAAAATATAAGATGATTAATTATGTCGTGGGAGTCTGTGAGACTTTTTTTTTTTAATGTGGTGTGCCAGTCAAAAAGAAAAACAAAGAATGCCCCCCCCCCCACCCCCACCCACCCACATTTCTCTGGTTATTATGAATTGCAATTTACAGCAGTAGCAATCTTCTTTGGGTGATAAGCTAGAATAAGATGAGTTTGTTTGTTGATTTTCAGATGTAATATCTTCTGAATTTAATTACTGTGGCTCCTGAGCGCTATTATAGATATCTTCCAATATATGGCTGTAATGTCTTATATTAGGCAGCCTAGGTGGTTGTCAATGTCCTTTGAAATAAGTTTAGCACATTTTGGAACACTGTCAGTCATTCATCTTGTACTCTTTTAAATAGCAGTTTCCTTCCTCCCCTTAGCTCTCTTCAGGAGAAGCATTCTTTGAATTTTTTTCACTCAATATTTACAGCACGTTAAAGGTAGAGTCTGTGAGTCTAATCCAACAAGTGTTTTGTCCGATGTTTCTCACTGTCCTGTAACTGTCTTTGTAGTGAGTGGCTTCAAAAACTCTGGTGTTTGTACACAATTCTTCTGCTTTAAATGGGAAACAAACAAACATCAAGCCATAAAATATTCCAGCCAACCGACGAAGCATGGAAATCAAATTGTAGGCAAATTGTATTGGCTGTTGATCTTAAAGTCAGCAACCCTATAAACCAGAAGGGCAGACTCTGCCTTCTTCTTCTGCTGCTCAGTATTCATTCTGTTGCTTGCAGAAGGATTGTTTTTCATTATCTCTCTATTTGTTCCTTTTGGGAAAAAAGAGCTGTCAGATTTCCCAGGCAACAGCGTGTACAATAATGTGTTCATAGAATTTGGCAGAGAAATAATAACCAAAGTGTTGAGGATGATTTGTCAAGTTACCTGTTGCGCGTGTGTGTGTGTGTGTGTGTGTGCACATGCTTCTGTATGTGTGTGATGCGAGTATTTTGACAGGGCTGTCACCAGCCCAGACATAGATCAGTTTCTTCGTCGTGACTGTCAGGTGGTAAATTGGGCTCTCTGAATTGATCTTTCGCTGTGGCACTTATGAGTGATCACCCGCAGCCTGTCAGCCTCATCATTACAGCCGTCTGCTTGCCCAGTAAAGAGCCCTCAGCGATGGGGGTCGAGGTGAAGCGCTCTGAGTGGAAGAATCGGGGAGGGTTGCATTCAGATCTCTTAAATCTAAATCTAATCTATTCCCCTACAGTATTCTTGTGACTGACTTTGGTTATTTATTTGCTGTAATGGTCCAAAGGCTTGTGTGAGTTATAAGGAGTGAGAATGCGTGGGTTAGGAGCTTTGCCTGGGCTGTCTTGTGCGCGGACTCCCTTTATAACCGCCACCGACACCGGAGCAGAAGAGCAGATTTTATCTCCCATTGCCATTTTGAACACAAAGCCCTGTGGCCGCCTCTGTTTGTGTCCACTGGTATTCACGTTAGTGGCTCTTTTCACACAGGCTTCCTGTAATGCATTCGGCCCCCTCGTGTGTGTGTGTGTGTGTGTGTGTGTGTGTGTGTGTGTGTGTGTGTGTGTGTGTGTGTGTGTGTGTGTGTGTGTGTGTGTGTGTGTGTGTGTGTGTGTGTGTGTGTGTGTGTGTGTGTGTGTGTGTGTGTGTGTGTGTGTGTGTGTGTGTGTGTGTGTGTGTGTGTGTGTGTGTGTGTGTGTGTGTGTGTGTCAGAGATCCTCCAGTGGTGTTTAATGTTAAAACCCGGACTGAAAATGAGTAATAGTGCCTCTGCTGTGGCGTTCCTTTGGTGCTGGGCTGTAGAGCGGTTTTTGGGGCTGCCATTTAAATCATGGGAATACCTGTCAGAGATGCTATTGTGGCAGCGCCTAACTGCTGCCTTTGTTGGTGCCATTCAACTACGTGGCGGGGAAAAAAGAAAAAAAAGCTCTTGACTGGTTTTGTGGCTCTCGGGTGATGGCAGGCTGAAAGCGTTTGTTCAGACTCCCTGATTGGCACTGAGGGAGCTCTTCATTCTTCCGCCCATCCCAGCCCAGCGCAGTGCAGTTCATGGACGAGTCAACCGGAACAAACCGACTATCCATGTGTGCTGCCAAGTTCCCTCTACCTGATTGCTCCGCACACAAGTAGAATTACTGTGAATGTAACAGATTTAAAGTAATGTGTGTAAGTAGATTATGTTATGTTACGTGTGGAGATTGAGATTGCACAGAGGTCCTATGCAAACAAAATGGGACAATGCAAGCGGCACGCTGGTGGATTCACTTGCCCACTGGGGCAGCTAATGAATTTCTAATGCTCTCACTCCTCGACTGTGTGTGTGTGTGAGAGCTGCCAGAAATGTTTCCAGCCTGATGCCAGCTCTCATATATAGCTCTCTCTGCAGCAGCAGTCACCAATACAGAGTGCTGGCAAACCTGGCTGGCAAGGTTGTTGTTGGCATAGAATAGCTATCGCCAGGATTAGTTCATTTTCCGTTGTATCTACTTTCAGTGTTTTTTTTTTTTTTCTTTTTTACTTTTTTCATAAATATAGCCTAGCTAACGATCCAGCCAGATCCCCTAGCACAAACAGCCGTGCCTTTCTGTGGGAGGACATAATATGAACGCAGTCAAGGTCAGCTCCCAGGGTGCATCAGCGTTTATGAAATGGATGTCCTCGGCGCAGGGCGAGCGTGCGAGCAAGCCACTGTGGAGGGAGCGGCGCCTGCTAAATGGCTAAATGTAATGTAAATGTAATGATGATGATGATCAGCGTTTTGCACCATGAATAAGTAATGGGCATTAGTTGTGCTAATTAGGGGTGCTGGTGTTGGGGCATTAATTACTGTGTCTGCTTGCGCGGAGCGGCGCAGGGGCCCAATGTGAAACTAGAGGTCGCTGACTGCCAGTCTCAAAGCACTAAGGTTCTGGTGTGTGTCTGTGTGTGTGTCTGTGTGTCTGAGAAAGTAAAGTAATGAATCTCCACACAAACAGTGTGAGTTTGAATCAATCTTCACTCAGTACAGAGTACTGTGGTAGAGTGATGTGCACAGTACACAGTAAGTTTCCAACACACACACACACACACACACACCAACCCCTAAAGGCTCTTCATCTCATTTTTGAGTGGTGTATGTGTGTGATGCATTGCTCCTCTCACCTGTGGCCTCCTCCTGTCACACACATCTCTCCGTTAATCCCCCCCCCCCCCCTCTCAGAGCCCTGTCATAATGGCCCCCGTTCCCTGTCTCACGGGGCAGCTCACATTAACCCTCCATCAGTGACGCGCTGGAGTGGGCGCCTGGAGGGGCACCGTCAGCCAGCTGCTGCGTCGGCCGCTCCGCACATCTCGCCGCGCTGCTGCGGATCCTTTCAGCCGCCGCCGGGGCTGCCGCTGGTCTTCACACCTGTGTGGAACCTGCTGGGTTGGTGTGATTTTTTTGGCAGAAATGGGTTTTACACCCCCTAGAATGGGCACGTACACACACACTTACACACACACACACACACACACACACACACACACACTTACACACACAGGGAGGCTGAGGCAATCCACATGCATAAAAGGTCTTCAGTCTTAACATATATTATATTATAGACCTGTCTGTGTCTGTTCTCAACAAACAGCTGTTGCAATAAGCAGCATCTTGTGTAGTATTTAGATAGATGCTTTCTTCATTGATCCCAAAGGACATTTTATAGTGCTGTTTTGCTACTTGTCACACTTTGCGTAGTCTAGGCACACACACACACACACCTGTTCCTTGTTTCCCCGCATCGGTTCTCGTGGCTGGTAGCGGTCGTGAGTAAGCCTTGGGAGCGGGCGAGTGATTGGCGGGGCTGCGCACCGGGGGCCCTATCAGCCGCAGCTCTGGAGGCTCGCTGGCTCTGACGCGCGCACCTCTGATGGATAGGCCAGCTGTCATGAGGTGCCAGCATGAATCTTAATCGCCGCCTTCGCCCCCACCACCACACCCCATCCCACCCCACCACCTACCCTCCAACCCAACCAAGCCTCTCCAATCAGCCCATCTTCCCCCAAACACACACACACACACACACACACACACACACACACACACACACACACACACACACACACACACACACACACACACACACACACACACACACACACACACACACACACACCAGACCCCCATTCGATACCGCCTCCCCCTCCAGCGCCTGCTTTATGCAAATGCGGCACGGCTTTTAGCGCATATTAATTCCTGCAGGAGGAAAGGCTGAGTTTTGCGGCGGCATCCATTACAATGTTGTTTTCTTTATTGGTTTTTAATTTGTCATTTTCCCCCCCTGTGTGCCTGAAACGCTACCGGCACCTCACTGTAGAGCGTCTCAGCTGAAACGGCAGCAGGAGATAGGAGGCTGGGCTCTGTTGCCATGCACTCACACAAAACCACCAGCCATCTTTGATCAGTCTGTGAGTCATCATGATATATTCAGACAATATTATCAAACTCCTATAGTGATGGAAATTAAGCTAAATCTGGTACAAAGCATATTTTCTCCTCTTGTGATTAATGCATTTAGTAGCCTACCTGGTCCCTGAAGGAAACAAAGTTGATAAATGAAAAACTAAACTAAACTAAATTAAACAACTTTGTTTGTAATACCTATATAGAGGAGATGATGAAAGTCGGAGACTGTTGATGTGAAATCTTCTCAGCGGGGAGCACACCTGTTTGATTGAGTTAATTGGGGCTGGTGTTGAGCAGGAGGTGAGACTCTGTTGAACTCGTGCAGTTAGTGAGGTGAATTTTTATGCCGATTTTCCCCAAGGTGGAGCATTGCAAACAGAGGCGTCTCTGTGCCTGTGATGTGATATGCCCGCAAGCCGCAGGAATCAGATGATGGATGAAGTTAATAAGATCTCCCTGGCTTGCCACTTTATTGGTTAGGAATGGGATTCGAAGGAGAGTAGAATCAGTGGCAATGATATGGCCCCATTAACCAACCCCCATCTAGCCTTGTTCCTTGGTAGAGCTGTGAGTCTGTTTACATAGTGCATCTCAGTTGTCTTCCACAGCATTTTATTGAAGAAGACTTGCAAACCCATTTAGACTCATGTCATTTCCACAGTGCTTGTGTTCTTTTGATCTGTGAAACAACATGTAGCTTTTGGAAATGCAAATATGGTTTGGCAAATGTGGTCTGGTTGGTGAGCTTTTGCTTGTAAAAGACATGGCTTTGGGCAATGTTAATACTGCGGCTCTGTATTCCTGAGCCCTGAGGACCTTTGAAATGAGTCCAGCCGTCTCTGTCTGGAGCGGTCAGCTTTCATGTAGCCCACCTCTGGACGCAGTGCCTGTGTTTAGACCATCGAGCCGGAGGCAGCTGTAGCAGTCGGTAGCTCTTTTTTGGATCAGTTGCCCCCGGTGAGCGCTATCTACAAGCCCGCTCAAAATAGCATGTTGGCGTGGTGATGACATTTGACTGTTGATGCAGAGCTTTTGACAGCCCACAACATTATCGAAGCGCGTCGACTGAACTGACTGCGTTTGCCTCTCCTGAGTCTCCTCTCCCCCCCCCCCCCCCACACACCCTCCTCGTTTTTGTGAGTGTGATTTAAACAACTTAGATTTGCTGCAAGTGAGCTGATTTCTTGCCCGTGCATCATGTCAGGCTGTGTTTTTTTTTGTAATATATTCATGCATGATACCTGGAAAACAACAGCTGTTTGTGTCTTGAATAGACCCAAGGCTTATGATCATTTTGTGCCATCTGAATTGTCACCCAAACTAAGGGGAATGTTGATTCACAGGGAGCACAGATCTAATTTCGATGGGCTGGAAGCAATTTGTTGGCGTGACATGTACATCGCTGAGATGGAACAGTTGGGGTACACACACAGACACACACACACACACGCACGGAACCGCAGTACATGCAGGTTCGATTCCTCCTAAGCACATAATGAGATCTGAATTTCATGGCCATTCGTTGTATGACACAAATCTTTCTTTTAAATGGAGGGGTGTGTGTGTGTGTGTGTGTGTGTGTGTGTGTGTGTGTGTGTGTGTGTGTGTGTGTGTGTGTGTGTGTCTGTCCACCGCACATGACACAGGCCAGTGTGACTGGCAAGCTGCCCAAAGGAAAAAAAACAAACAAAACAAAACATTGAAGCTGAAAAATAGCTGACCTGACATGAGTCATAAGAGAGATGGAGGGAGGGATGGAGATAGAGAACAAGGGAGAGAGAGAGAGAAAATGAAAATGAGGGGAGGACAGAGGGAGAGTCACGATGGCATTCATTCAGATTAGCCGTGTGGCTCTCTCGCAGCCCAGCTGATGCAGTGTGCTGATTTGTTACTCTGTTGTTACCATGCGAAAAAAAAAAAAAGATCCTCCGATCCATGTGTGTTTACAAGCGCCTAGTCCACTCACCGTCGTTGAGGGGCGTGTGCTTTGTCATGCGAATGAGTGAATGAGTGAGTGAGTGAGTGAGTGAGTGTGTGTGTTTGTGTGTGTGTGTGTGTGTGTGTGTGTGTGTGCGTGCGTGTGTGTGTGTGTGTGTGTGCGCGCGCACACTAGCGTGCATGCGTGGACCCGCGCCGTGCCTGCGTGGACCCGCGCCGTGCCTGCGTGTGTGTGTAC